>NC_072410.2:14527884-15173653 GCF_028858775.2 Pan troglodytes | reverse complement strand
AAAACTGGGAACCAAGGAATTTATATAACCTATGAAAGATAGGCCAGGTACAGGCGTGGTGGCTCACACCTGTAATCCCAACACTCTGGGAGGCCAAGGTGGGCTGATCACTTGAGGTCAGGAGTTTGAGACCAGCCTGGCCAACATGGTGAAACCCAGTCTCTACTAAAAATAATAAAAAAAAAAAAACAAAGAGCCAGGCGTGGTGGCACACACCTATTAATTCCAGCTACACGGGAGGCTGAGGCACAAGGATAGCTTGAACCTGGGAGGCAGAGGTTGTAGTGCGCCGAGACTGCACCATTGCACTCCAGCCTGGGTGAAAGAGCGAGACTCCATCGCAAAAAAAAAAAAAAAAAAAAGAGGGGCCAGACATGTTGGCTCACACCTGTAATCCCAGCACTTTGGGAGGCCGAGGTGGGGGGATCACTTGTGCCCAGAGTTCAAGACCAGCCTGAACAACACGGTGAGACTCTATCTCTAAAAAAAGTTTTTTTTAATTAGCCAGGCGTGGTGGCACACACCTGTGGTCCCAGCTACTCAGGAGGCTGAGGCAGGAGGATCACTTAAACCCAGGAGGTCAAGGCTGCAGTGAGCCATGATCATGCCACTGTGCTCCAGCTTGGGCGACAGAGTGAGACCCTATCTCCAAAAAAAGAAAAAAAAAAAAGCATACACAGAGCAGCTCTGAGAAATTAGTTTCTACTAAAAGCACATTCATGTCACATTCAGAGAAATGGAAAATTTAATTACATTACTTTTCTACCCTGCATAAATAGGACAACAGCAGATGTTGTCCTATTTGAGTAGATATGACACCCTACTTTAAAAAGTACAGGTGAAATGACACTTGGAAATGCCACATTGTAGATAACACATTTTCAGAGTATGGATAATAGGGGATAGCACTGGAATAAATGGGACAACCAGGAAATTAAAAGAGATCCTAATGCAATAACCTATAAAAAAAAAAGCATGATGAATAGAATGGCGAAGGGAAGACGTGACAGCTGCCTTCAAATATTAAAATTATTTTATAAAAGAAATCATCAAAAGAAGAAACAAGACCAACAGGTAGAAGGCTTGAAGAATATTTTTATTCTATATAAGGAAGTACCAAGAGCCAAACCACCTAAAGATGCACTGGGCTATCTTGAAAAGTAATGAATGTCCATCACTGAAAACGTCCAGTCATAGGCAATGCCCGCTTACTAGAAACATACCAAAAGTAACTATATGGGTGACTAGAGCATCGGCTTTTAATTCTATCACCACTTTCTTAATTGGTGGTGGAAATGTAATTTGATACAACCTCTTTAGGGTTAGATATTTGGCAACAGCTCTAAAAATTATAAATGCACAGATATACTTTGATACTGCAATTCTTTCAGGAATTCATGGCACAAGTTAATCATTGCTAAATTACTTGAAGTAGCATTAAAAAAAAGAGTAAAAGCAAGCTAATGTCCTGGTTTTAGGACCCTGGTTTTAAAAACTCCAAAACTACAGTACATCCATACAATGGAATAATATGCAAGCATCCAAACTAATGAGAATACCCTTTATATATACTGACATGGAAACATCTCCAAGATACAGTTAATGGAAATAAAGTAAATGGAATGTTCAAATGTTTTCCTCCTTCTTTTAAAGACAGGGGATGTGTGTTTACTTGGAGATGCATAAAACATTTCCTGAAGAACACACAAGAAAGCAATAACATTAGTTTCTTTGGGGGTGGAGAAAGTAAATAACTAGGGAACAGAAAGGAGTCTTCATAGCATATTCTTAAGAGCCGCCAGAATTTTAAACCATGTATATATAATTCTTTCCAAATATGCTCATTTTTCAAAATATATGATTTATGAACCTAAAAGCTTCTGATTTTGAATTTTAGAAATATTCGTATCGCCTATCCTTTTACTCACAAGTTTTCTAAACATCATGTCAAAGTTTGTCATCTATATGTTGAAAAGAGCACACAAAATAAGAAACAAAATGTTGACATCATTCTTTTTGTTTTCAAACTGACCTCAATTCATAAACCCGGCCTCTTTTACAAAATTATTCAACAGTTGAATCTGTGACCAGTTAATTAGTTGTGAATCCACTCAATCAAATCATCTCAATTCACTATTTCCTTTTTTTTTTTTTTGAGATGGAGTCTCGCTCTGTCGCCAGGCTGGAGTGCTGCAGTGGCACGATCTCGGCTCACTGCAACCTCTGCCTCCTGGTTTCAAGCAATTCTCCTGTCTCGGCCTCTCAAGTAGCTGGGACTACAGGCACCCGCCACCATGCGTGGCTAATTTTTCTATTTTTAGTAGAGATGGGGTTTGACCATGTTGGTCAGGATGGTCTCAAACTCCTGACCTTAAGCGATCCGCCCGCCTCAGCCTCCCAAAGTGCTGAGATTATAGGCGTGAGCCACCACGCCTGGCTATTTCCTCATCTTAACTAAAAGGTTTCAAGATACTTTGTTAACTACCTAGCTGCAATGCAGATGCACTTACTAGAACCACAGTATTCCTCTGATTAAGAGTCTGAAAATCTTGCCATAAAAGTTAGCCAATTCTTAAATACCCAAATGCCAGCACATAACCTACATTTTATGCTTATAATCATTTGATCATTAAGCTTTAAAATAAACTGATCAAATAAAATACAAGCATCTAAGATGTTTCTATTATATATTCATTCTACAGAAGTATGTGGTAGTTAATAAAGACTGAGGTAGGTATCTCTGTGCTGAAGTGGGACAATGAGGAAACATTTAGAAAAGCAAGGCATCTGGCAATAGGTAAAGCACACCCACATTGAGGCACAATATTTTTTAAAAGCACAGAAAGAATGTATTGCACATTTGCATATGCAAAAAATATTTCTGAACACCCAAGAAACTCCTAACAGTAGCTGTCATCTAGGAAAGGAGACCTGAGTGAATGGATTAAGAGGGAAACTAACTTATTATGATTACAAGTTCACAGTCAGGTGTGGTGGCTGATACCTGTAATCCCAGCACTTTGGGAGGGCAAGGCAGAAGGATCACTTGAAGCCAGGAGTTCAAGACCAACCAGCCTGGGAAACATAGCAAGACCTTGTCTTTACAAAAAATTTAACAATGTAGCCAGGCATGGTGGCAGGCACCTGTAGTCCCAGCTACTGAGCTGAGGCTGAAGCAGGAGAGGATCACTTGAGCCCAGGAGTTCGAGGATGCAGTGAGCTATTATCATGCCACTGCACTCCAGCCAGAGCAAGAGTGAGACTCTGCCTCCCAAAACTACATATCAAAAATTTTAGGCTGTGCGCCGTAGCTCACACCTATAATCCCAGCACTCTGGGAAGCTCGAGCCCAGTTCAATGTTACGGTGAGCTACGATTACGCAACTGCACTCCAGCCTGGGTGACACAGCAAGACTCTAATAGACACACAGACAGATAAATTTTAAAGTTTCCATTAAAAATAAGAACTATTGGCAGGGCGTGGTGGCTCACGCCTGTAATGCCAGCACTTTGGGAGGCCAAGGTGGGCGGATCATGAGGTCAGGAGATCGAGACCATCTTGGCTAACACGGTGAAACCCCATCTCTACTGAAAATACAAAAAAATTAGCCAGGCTTGGTGGTGAGTGCCTGTAGTCCCAGCTACTCGGGAGGCTGAGGCAGGAGAATGGCGTGAACCCAGGAGGTGGAGCTTGCAGTGAGCCGAGGTCGTGCCACTGTGCTCCAGCCTGGGCGACAGAGTGAGACTCCATCTCAAAAAAAAAAAAAAAAAAAAAAATAAGAACTATCAGTTACTTGAGAATTTCTATAAGAACCTTTTAACGTTTGTATTACCTAGTGAACCTCACTAAATCCATTAATTTTCACTAATCCATTCCTTATGAACACAGAAGTTTCTACTGAGCAAATATTAGCACTTAACATGTGAACTGTCTATCAACGGTGTTTTTAAAAGATTTACAGGCCGGGCTCAATGGCTCATGCCTGTAATCCCAGCACTTTGAGAGGCCGAGTCGGGTGGATCACGAGGTCAGAAGATCGAGACCATCCTGGCTAACATGGTGAAACCCCATCTCTATTAGAAAATACAAAAAATTAGCCAGGCATGGTGGTGTGTGCCTGTAATCCCGGATACGTGACAGGCTGAAGCAGGAGAATCACTTGAACCCAGGAGACACAGGTTGCAGTGAGCTGAGATTGCGCCACTGCACTCCAGCCTGGTGACAGAGCGAGACTCCGTCTAAAAAAAAAAAAAAAAAAAAAAAGCCAGGCGCGCCAGGCGCAGTGCCTCGCGCCTGTAATCCCAGCACTTTGGGAGACCAAGGCAGGTAGATCACGAGGTCAAGAGATTGCGACCATCCTGGCCAACATGGTGAAACCCCATCTCTATTAAAAATACAAAAAATTAGCTGGGCTTGGTAGCACGGGCCTGTAGTCCCAGCTACTCGGGAGGCTGAGGCAGGAGAATCACTTGAACCCAGGAGGTGGAGGCTGCAGTGAGCCGAGATCACGCCACTGCACTCCAGCCTGGCGACAGAGAGAGACTTGGTCTCAAAAAAAAAAAAAAAAAAAAAAAAAAAGGTTTTATGTTTTCAAACATTAATAGATATACTGTTACATATACACAATACAGTCATAAATGTTATATACATGTGTTTCAATTAACATGTTAAATTGCAATCATATTCTTCTATCATAGGCTATAAAGCCATTGCCCTACATCTACTTATTAGGATTTTGTCCAAGTAACACATCTTTTTGAATCAAGCTTTACCCATAATACGAGATTACATCTTTATCATGTTCCCAAAAATGGCAGAGTAAAAAGATCAAACTCTTCAAATTTGTCTACAAACAAATCATGGCAATGCAGGCTTTCGACAAGAGTGCATTCAACATCCCTGTTTCACCAGCCTCACCAGTATTGTGTATGCTTAGTTATTTTCCACTGTATCAAGTTGACTATTTCATTTTAACTTTAATTCCACAGGTTTGTTCACATATTGTCATTACATACCAGAGCACACCTTCATTTAAAACACATCAAGACTCCGTGAAATGTCAATTGCTCCTACAAGTGGAAGACTTACCTGAAATGCTATGAGATAGCACAATGCAGCCAGCTCAGAAAGAGCTCGCCATTGAACATTATTACCATGCTGACCCATCTTCAAGAGCAGAGAACCAGCATACATATAGAAATGTCCTTTCATTTCTAAGAAAGTAGCTGACAGTTCATCATTTCCACCCAAAGAAGATTTCGCAGACTGAAGAGCACTATCAAAACTGTAATATGAAAATATCAAACAGATGATACACACTTACTGCACTGTGAATAATCATGGTTCATTTAATTCAAAACAAAATAAAAATTTTATTTCAAGCTTCATCTTCCACATTCAACTTCTAATAATTCTTATTCCCCATGTTATAAATTATGAATCATCTAATGCTTATTTTTATCCTGCATACTTCCTAAACTTCATGCTTAACCTCTCAAATGTCGTCTTATTCCCAGTTATTTCCAGCCCTCCAATCACAGGATAAATATAAGATTAGTGATTATAGGTGCACATTTCAAAATAAACCAGGATAAAGTTGGGAGACTATTTTGTAGTTTCTTCCTGATCATATAATTTCATTATTTAATTAACAGTTGTAATTTGTCAAATTAGACATACCATTTCCAAATTACAATTAAATAACTGACAGGTATTTGAGTATCAATACAGCAATTGCTCTTTTTACTATATAGATCATTACAGCGTTAAATAAATTGTCTTTTTTTTTTTTTTGAGACGGAGTCTCTCACTATCGCCTGGGCTGGAGTGCAATGGCACGATCTAAGCTCACTGCAACCTCCACCTCCCAGGTTCAAGTGATTCTCCCGACTCAGCCTCCTGAGTAGCTGGGATTACAGGCACCTGCCACCATGCCCCGCTAAACTTTTTTTATATTTTTAGTAGAGACAGGGTTTCACTATGTTGGCCAGGCTGGTCTCGAACTCCTGACCTCACGATCCGCCCGCCTCAGCTTACCAATGTGCCGGGATTACAGGCATGAGCCACTATGCCTGGCCTATTATTTGTAATCTATATTCTAAATTAGTTCTTCTAAATCCTAATGTTTCTCCAAATCCTCACTTTGGAAGAAAAGTAAAAGCAAAAAGCAAACACTTAAATGTGAAGCATGATTTTAAAGTGGCTTACAATAAAGCAACCAGAGCAAGTGAGGTCTAAAGATCTCTGAGGGTGCTCAAAAACCCCTTCAGGGGATCCATGAAGTTAAAATTACTTTTACAATAATACCCAAAAAAAATTATATATTACATACTCATTTTCTCATGTATGTAGAGCTGACTTTTTTTTGTTTTTGTTTTTGGAGACAGAATCTCACTCTGTCACAAGGCTGGAGTGCAGTGGCACAATCTTGGCTTACTGCAACCTCTGACTCCCAGGTTCAAGAGATTCTTCTGCCTCAGCCTCCCGAGCAGCTGGGACTATAGGCGTGTACCAACATGCCCAGCTAATTTTTTGTATTTTTAGTAGAGACAAGGTTTCACCATTGTTAGTTGGGACGGTCTCGATCTCCTGACTTCGTGATCCACCCGCCTTGGCCTCCCAAAGTGCTGGGATTACAGGCCTGAGCCACCGTGCCCCGCTGAGCTGAGTTTTCTAGAGGCTTCATGACATGTAATAGTTTTACAGATTGAAAGAGGAAGCAAATGAGAATCTAGCTATGTTCTATTAAGCGAGACTTTAAAAAGATTTACAAAAATGCAAAAACAATGACACTTTTCTGACTACTTTTTTGCTGTTGGGAAATAATTATTTTTCATAAAAAATGCTATTATTGGCCCTGCGCGGTGGCTCACACATGTAATTCCAGCACTTTGGGAGGCCGAGGCGGGTGGATCACCTGAGGTCAGGAGTTCAAGACCAGCCTAGCCAATATGGTGAAACCCCATCTCTACTAAAAATACAAAAAATTAGCCAGGCGTGGTGGTGGGCACCTGTAATTCCAGCTACTTGGGAGGCTGAGGCAGGAGAATCGCTTGAACTTGGGAAGCAGAGGTTGCAGTGATCCGAGATCACACTGTTGCACTCTAGCCTGGGCAACAAGAGCAAAACTCCGTCTCAAAAAACAAAAACAAAAAAAGCTATTATTATTAACACACAATAGGGCTTATTATATTTTTAATGGATTACATTTTTTATTTGTTTTAATTTCTAATGTAATAAACACTGACAGAAATAACCCACATACGGCCGGGTGCAGTGGCTCAGACCTGCAATCCCAGCACTTTGGAAGGCCAAGGCAGGCGGATCACGAGGTCAAGAGATTGAGACCTTCCAGTACTTTGGGAGGCCAAGGTAGACGGATCAAGAGGTCAAGAGATCGAGACCAGCCGGACGCGGTGGCTCATGCCTGTAATCCCAGCACTTTGGGAGGCTGAGGCAGGCGGATCACAAGGTCAGGATACCAAGGCCATCCTGGCTAACACGGTGAAACCCCATCTCTACTAAAAATACAAAAAATTAGCTGGGTGTGGTGGCGGGCACCTGTAGGCCCAGCTACTCGGGAGGCTGAGGCAGGAGAATGGCATGAACCCTGGAGACAGAGCTTGCAGTGAGCCGAGATGGTGCCACTGCACTCCAGCCTGGGCAACAGAGCGAGACTCCATCTCAAAAAAAAAAGATCGAGACCATCCTGGCCAACATGATGAAACCCTGTTTCTACTAAAAATACAAAAATTAGCCAGGTGTGGGCTGGGCGCGGTGGCTCACGCCTGTAATCCCAACACTTCGGGAGGCCGAGGAGGGCAGATCACGAGGTCAGGAGATCGAGACCATCCTGGCTAACACGGTGACACTCCGTCTCTACTAAAAATACAAAAAAATTAGCCGAGCGTCGTGGTGGGCGCCTGTAGTCCCAGCTACTCAGGAGGCTGAGGCAGAAGAATGGTGTGAACCTGGGAGGTTCACAAGGGGGGTAACAAAGGACCCATGAGGCCGGATTAACTGATCTGACAAACCATCTGTCACCCACAGCCCTAAGCCACACTGTGAAACTGCCTAGGGTGGCAACAGCTTTTTATCTTCCTCAGGGTCCTCCCCTCAGGCCCCCAAGTCACCCCCTCATGGTCCAGATTCTCCCCTGAGTGACTCCATCCCCATGGTCATCTCCCCTCCTGAGCCTCCCCCTCTGAGGGCCAAGGGCTGTCCTCAGGGCCCTCCTGGGGCTTCCTGGTGGGGAACAACCTGAGGCAGGAGGATAAGCTCTTATTCAGAGCATTGAGAGGAAATTGTGAAGCTTGCAGTGAGCCAAGATTGTGCCACTGTACTCCAGGCTGGGTGACAGAGCGAGACTCTGTCTCAAAAAAAAAAAAAAAAAAAATTAGCCAGGTGTGGTGTCGGGCACATGTAGTCCCACCTATTCAGGAGGCAGAGACAAGAGAATCACTTGAACCCAGGAGGCGGAGGTTGCAGTGAGCCGAGACTGCACCACTGCATGCCAACCTGGCGAGAGCAAGACTCAGTCTCAAAAAAAAAAAAAAAAAAAAAAGAGAGATTGAGACCATCCTGAACCCCGTCTCTACTAAAAATACAAAAATTAGCTGGGCGTGGTGGTGTGTGCCTGTGGTCCCAGCTACCTGGGAGGCTGAGGCAGGAGAATCACCTGAACCCGGGAGGCGGAGGTTACAGTGAGCCAAGGTCGTGCCACTGCACTCCAGCCTGGTGACAGAGCAAGACTCCATCTCAAAAAAAAAAAAAAAAAAAAAAAAAGAAAGAAAGAAAGAAAGAAAAAAAGGAACCCACATACAAAGATCTTTGATGTCCTTAAGAAAAATGTAAAAGGAACTTGTGACCAAAAAATTTGAGTATACAAAGAACACAAAATAAAACATCCTACATGTTTTCTAAAATAATCTTAAAGTTATGTTAGTTCTTTTAGATACTGCTCTTACCCTACCAATTTAGGACACTATGTACTTTTTCAAGAAAATTACCTACTCCCTGCACTCAGTGAAATGAACTTCTTTCCTTATACCAGATGGGGAAATAAATTAACTTCCAAACAAATGGACAGCCTAAACTAGCAATCAGTAAACTTTTTCTACAAAAAGGAGGAGATTACTAATCTGGCTTTACAGGCATACAATCTCTGCTGCAACCACTCAACTCCAACCTTGTAGTATGTAAGCAGCCACAGACAATACATAAACAGAGGCATGCTGCATTCCAATAAATATTAACAAAATTAGGCAGGGGCCATATTTGGCCCACAAGTTCTAATCAACCCCTGCTCTAAACTAACATCTTTATACAAATCCAAGTGATGTTTTTGTTCAATGGAATTTATTTTCAAAATGGAGACACTGGTTTTCAAAATCAAAATTTAGGAAAAAAGGTAAATCGCATAGTTGAGTTATTTTGTTTCTTAGCTAAAACAGTATTTTCTGAAATACCAGTGATGCTAAGTGCTTATACTAGTACATGTGAACCTAGCCATCTGATGACAGATGAACTTTTTCACTCAAGATTATACTATTATAAAAAAATAAAATATGAAATAGCAGTTAGAACATTCATTTTAAGCTTGACTATGACAAAACTGAGTAACCATAAGGCTAATTTTAATCAAGCTTGAACTATAAGAGTTCTCTAAAAAGGAAAGTCATATAAAACCAATTAGAACTTCCCCGTAAAAGAAGAAAAATAAGATTGCCTCCTAGTGGTTCACTGTATTAACTATAACTCCTAGGTACATTATAGAAATAATGATTCAGTGAAGAAATTTAGAGCAATGAACTTACTGCAAAAAGAAAAACTGCAATTTATACTAAAGCATTCTCCTCAAAGTCAACGCACCTTTCCAGTAATTCTCTACTTTCCTGCACATCTCTAGTGGAAAGCGTAAGAAGCATAAGATTAGCGTAGGCCAGCAGTAAGTCTGTATTGGTTGCTCGCCAGTCACTTTTATCAGACTCCAAACACTGTAAAGACTCCAGATATTCCTATTTTGTGGAATGAATAATAAGTTACAAAACTTAATCAAGTGTTAAGAAATTAACCATTTTATGCCTATAAATTCCTTTTCTCACTCCAACCACGTTTGTGAAACTACATTGATTTTTACATCAACCTTATAAATGAAAACACCAAAAATATATACATTTATCATAGTTATCTCCCCAATTTTCCCATTATAAATTTAACTGATCCTGGTAAAAATTTCATTTTATAACTGTTCTACCTAAATAAAAGAAATTTAAGTCCTGCGGGGCACTGCTGCTTTAGTACAAAAAGATGTATGCTAATTGCCTACATAGAAATGTAAAGACCCAATAGCTTTTATCTACCTTAAGGGTCTGTACAACACACGAATTCCACTCTAAACTTGAACGCAAAGCTATGTTCCTCTCTGCCTCATGGCAGTGGGCCACAGCATCCTTCAATCTTTTAGTTGAGCGATACAACTCCACTAGCCGGATGTTCACATGGACGTCATCAGGTCTTACATGAAGTTCTGACTGAATCAAGTCAAAAAGTTTATTCCATCCATCTTCACCTTCACAATCTAGAAGCTGTTCCTATTTAGAGGGGAAAAAGAAAAATTATTAGAGTAACACTTGTGCAATTTTAAACAAGTCATGCTCCCAAAGAGCACCATTCCACTATGTCTAGTTTTATGATGATGCCACCAAAAACACCATCCTATATAGCTTATTCGTCCCTTCTGAGAGTTGCTTACAACCCAGAAACTAAGCCTCAAGAACTGTATGTGAAGAAAAGCATCTGTGATTACTGCAGTAGCTCATACTCTCTTCAGAGACTACCAGGACTATTGCCACACATCCCTGTCCGTCTGAGTCACCACCAGAAGCCTAGACCTCCCCAGTCAATCCTCAGCAACAAGGTCCTTATGCTCAAACTGCTCTGTATCTCCTTAAATCTGACTCAATCCCGCATCCCCTCTCCTCCCACTGTTCTGTTACCTTCATCATCATCTCAAAGCACTGTCATCACCTCCTGACCTTAAATGAAGACAGTATCTTCTCAGGATAACCCCCACTACCATGATGGCTTTTTCTCTCTGAACTTACATACAAGGAGAGGAAGCAGGTTTTGTGGCCACTCGTTTCTCATTTGCGACGCTCTTCCATCAGCCTCTCAAGAAGCTAGGACCACAGGCATGCACCACCATGCCCGGCTAATTTTTTTTTAACGTTCTGTAGAGATGGGGTCTTGCCGTGTTGCCCAGGCTGACTACTCAGTTCCTTAATCACCTCATCTCCAGTGATGTTATCCTCTACTCCAACCTCAACCATCCACTTGCCACTGACACAGGTCTTCAAAATCTGCATTTTGGTCATACCACCGAAACCACCATACCATCCTTCTTATTCTTCCACCTCACTGAGGGCCTACATACCCTTACTTTCAGAAATATACTTCTCCACCATATGACAAGTTCCCTTCAAGACAATAACATCATCAAGTTTTAAACACCTGTAAACACATATAAATATACACACTTTCTTCTGTCAGGCAAAAAATGCTATAATCCCTTATATCCATAATTACTGTTTGCTTACAGATCCCTTCAACTAATTCCCTCTTTTCCTCAGAACCCTCCCAACTGGTTTCTGTGTGCTTAGATTTGGGAAATCATAACCCCAAGCTAACTGATTTCATTTGCATTATCTCAACCATCAAACCGGTGCTGCCTAAAACAAAATACCATTTTAGTACTAACAGACTCACTTTCTCCACTCCCTGACACTTCACACCTCCTCCTATTTCCTCAACTTCCCCATACCTTCCTTTGACCCTCACTTTCAACTTATAACCTAGATTCATCCTTCACTGAGAAACCTGATGCTATCACATATAAATTCCATTTTACCTTACCTACTTAAACTCGTCTTTCCCCAGCTCTCAAGACCAAGCCGCCCATTACTACTCTGTATTTCATTCCCCTCTCTCCTTTATCAATTTCTCCTCTTCTGGATGAGATGGATGATACCCTGGTCTCTCCCTATTGCAAAAGCCCTAGTCTTTGACTCTATGTTAAACATTTTTTAAAAAACCACTGTGAGTGCTTTTAAAAAGTTCTATCTCATACTTGAGAGAAAAAGCCTTCTCAACAGTAATACTCTCATTCTTTAAACAAATGTCAGAAACTGTTTACCTTAGCAAGCCTTAAATTTTAGGAGAAATGGAATTACTTTGCATGACAGTTATAAATCTCATGGATTTCAATTCCAAAAAAAAAAAAAAATCTGATACAGGAAAGGTGTAACAGTGCCTTTAAGTTATTAAAGAAAATCTTTAAAGAATGCTTCAAAGTATCTAACTTGTTACACTGCAAGAAAAGAATCTCCTGCCATTACATATGTTCTTTAACACTACTGACACCAGATTAACTGGATTGCCACGCCCAATATGGGAGTTATGTTTGAGGCATAACACCTAAGAGAGTAAAGAAATCTGCACAATTAGACCTCACGTTTTAGACTAATATTTAAAATCCAGCTGCTTATTACTGGGGAGAAAAACTTATCAGTAATATTTATCTTTGGAAGCATCTTCAATGCTTTTTCAGCTTCAAAAATCTGTACATGATTGTTCATAGCAATTGAACAATAGCCAAAACCTAGAAATAACCAAAATGCCCCTCAAAAGTGAATGGTTAAGGCTGGGCACAGTGGCTCACACCTGTAATCCCAGCACTCTGGGAGGCCAAAGTGGGTGGATCACCTGAGAACCCGGGAGGCAGAAGTTGCAGTGAGCCAAGATAGCACCACTGCACTCCAGCATGGGCGACAGAGCAAGATTCTGTCTCAAAAAAATAAAAATAAAAAAAGTGAATGGTTAAATTGTGGACCATGAAATACTACTCAGAAGTAAAGGAACCAACTATGGATATACAAAACTTAATATGGATCACAAATGGTATTATGCTGACTGAACAAGCCAACCTCAAAAGGTCACATGCTTGGCTGGCCGCGGTGGCTCACGCCTGTAATCCTAGCACTTTGGGAGGCTGGGGTGGGCAGATCACAGGAGGTCAGGAGTTCGAGACCAGCCAGTTTCTACTAAAAATACAAAAATAAGCGGGACATGGTAACATGTGCCTGTAGTCCCAGCTACCCGGAAGGCCGAGGCAGGAGAATCGCTTGAACCTGGGAGGCGGAGGTGGCAGTGAGCCGAGATTGCGCCAGTGAACTCCAACCTGGGCAACAGAGCGAGACTCTGTCTCAAAAACAATGAAAAAAGAAAAAAAAAGTCACACATTTCATGATGACATTTACATAACATTTTGAAATCACCAAAGTATAAAGATGGAGAACAGATTAATGGTTGCCAGAGGTCAGGCATAGTGAAGAGAAGTAAATAGCATGACTACAAAAGGGGCAGCATGAGGAAGATCTCTGTGGTAATAGAGTAGTTCTGTATCTTGACGGCAGTGGTGGTATGAATCTACACGTGATAAAATGAAAGAAAACTATACGTACACATTGTACCAATGTCAAAATTCCTGATTTTGATATTGTGCTTTGGTCGAGTTAAACAGGTTGAGTATCCCTTATCCAAAATGCTTGAGACCAGAAGTATTTCAGATTTTGAATTTTTTCAGACTTTGGAATATTTGCAGGATACTTAGCAGGCAGAGCATCCCAAATCTGAAAATCTGAAATCCAAAATTTTCCAATGAGCATTTCTTTGAGCATCATGTCAGTGCTCAAAAAATTTCAGATTTTGGAGCATTTAGGATTTCGGATTTTAAATGCTCAACCTGTATAAGCATTGGGGAAAAATGAAGTAGCATATAGGATCTTTCTGTGCAAACTTTGCAACTTCCTGTGCAAAAAAATCTATAATTATTTCAAAATTAAAATTTTTAAAATTTCTATCAGAAACATATATAATGGGGGTAGGAGGAAGCTAAAGGCAAATATACATTTATAATTTTATATTGTACACACACAATAAAGTATACATTAATATATAAAACATTACAATATACATTTTAAATGTTTGCCAAACATATTTGTGTAGATTTCTCCAGAACAGTTACTTAGTAAACTATATTTTACTCTATAAAGAATATCAGGACCAGTCAACACACTAGCAAGAACTTCCTACCATTTTTAGTAATTACATCTTATATACTACAGAAACCACCTTTTATCTTTTGCTTGAAAACCTTACTATCTCAAAATACAATCCCTTCTACTTTCAGACAATAGTTATTAGAAAACTCTTCTTTAAAATATCCCTAAATTGTCATCCTGTAGGTAATTTTCACTTAATGAAGCAAACATTGTATATCAGACAGAACTTAATGTAAATCTTAGCTCTACTTAGTTTACAGCTACTAAACTGTAAAATCCCTGAAATATTAATTATTCCAGAAGGGTAAATGAGATGTCACTTATAAAGTGTAACAATGCCTAATAAGACAGTAGATGCTCAGAAAGGTTTTAATACACTTTTTAAAAGAAAAATGTTAAAGGAAACACAAACACCTGGGCTTAAGGTTTGCTATTGAAAAGTAATTTAAACTCCAAATATTAGAAATGGTTATGTCTTAAGTTTTCTCCCTTTATGTTTTGTTTGTTTACCTTTAGTTTATAAATTGCAGGACTTCCTGGGAAAAATTTAGCTGCTCTTTCAACCCAGTATTTTGCTCTTCCATCAGTAACATCATTTTTACAAAGCAATTCTGCAATCTTCAACACAAGATCTTTTTGTGTTGGGTTTAATTCCACTGAACGCTAATATCAGAAAAGAAATTAAAGATTAGTAAATAAATTGTATGTATGTATGTAGGAGTATATATACTTATATACTTATATATAAAGGTTAAAAATTATCACTCCAACCCTTAAAAAATTCTACTTCTAGAGAAAACATATTACTTCAAAGGTGTTAAAATAAAAGTGTGTTGGAATTTTCTGGAAATGAATCAAATAAAAATTATATTTGTGTCATTTGAATGCAAAAAACACAAAAGAACACCATTTCTGACCGTGTTAGACCTACAATTTACAGGTGTTAAACAATTCTAAATCTGTTCCAAGCTGTGTCACATAACTGTACTATGATACCAATGCCTGTTTTATGATATTCATAAAATATATTTGACTTACTTATGTACATTTCTCTGGGCATCATGTGTTTGGCTATGCAAAGGCTATATTTGAATCCTATAACTTACCCTGTAACATTCAATGGCTTTCTCTGTGTTTTCTTCCAATTCATAAAGAAGACCCAGAAATCTGTGAGCTCTGGGATCCCACTGTTGCACATTAATGTAAGTACATATGTATCTGTTTTTTAAAAGTAATACAAAAGTAAATTAAACTTAGAACTGTACTTTTAAATGCTAACCGAAGAATACATCTTAAACCAAAGCAACCACTAAACTCGTTTATATTGTTACTCAAAACTACCACTAGTCATACAAATAACTCAAAAGTATTCATAGAAAGAAATGGGTAATACTTAAAAACACGTACATAGGGTTGACCACATACTCATTTTACCATTAAATGTCACATTTACCAAATTTTTCTCCAGTGTTATCCACACATAAGAAATGAACATATCAATTGCTTTTTCTTCCTGATCACATTTTAATAAAGCACTAACAGTTTTGCAAATAAATTAGAAGTGATTATAGTAAACATTTTTAAAGTTATAATGCAAAATACTAAACAGCAACAATTTCCCAAACAACAAAGGGAAATACACTTACCCTTTAAGCAAGAAAGTAATTTCTAACAGTACTATATATCCAGCTAAAATCGAACAGAAGAAAAATTACTAATTACAGTACCAAATACAGGAAATTTCCATTTCTCAAATCAAGTAACAACTAAAATAAGTAAATATCCTCTAGGTTCCTTGACAGTATTACCATCAGAGAAATTAGGCCAGACCCAAACTAAGGGATTAAAGTCTCACAGTAAAAAGGTACAAGAGTTAACAGTCACAGTGCTGCTAGTTACATAATTTATGTACCACCATTTTCCTTTCTTACCAGCATTTCCATCTTCCTTTGGATGCCTTTAAAAGCCTGCCTCCCAGCTGGGAGCAGTAACACACACCTGTAGTCCCAACACTATGGGAGGCCGAGGCAGGCAGACTGCTGTGCTCAGAAGTTCAAGACTAGCCTGGGCAACATAGTGACACCTGTCTCTACCAAAAAATGCAAACCTTAGCCAGGTCCACGTGGTGGTGCGCATCTGTATCCCCAGCTACTTGGGGCGCTGAGGTGGGAAGATCGCTTGAGCCCAGAAGGCAGAGGTTACAGTGAGCAAAGATGGAGCCAGCTGCTGCACTCCAGCCTGAGCAAGAGAGACAGATACTGCCTAAAAAAAAAAAAAAAAAAAGCCTGCCTCCCTCTTAATTTCCTGCTTTAATCCACTCCCAGCCAGGAAATCAGAATCACCAAGCTTCTTATCCCTAGGATAGAGCCTTACAGCATCACATATTGTGTCAATTAAAGATCTTTTATACAAGCTATTCTCCTGCCTTACAACTACAGTTTAGTTTTTTATTCATTGCTATTTTCCATCTGATTAAGGTATCAGATATCTAACCAAAAACAAATTAAGATATAGGCATGGTCCTCTTTTACTCCAACAGAAGACAATTTTTAGAAAAAGTGTTTTAAGCCAAACAATTTCTTGCCCTTGGTATAAAGCAGCAGCATGCAGAAAACACTAATTGCAGTTTCAATCTCAATGGAATCTAGGCTGGTCCTTAGCATCAGTCTGAGTGATAAATCCCTTATTCCAGAATACACTTAGGAAGAACTACTAAGAACATATTTTTACCTATTTCAAAGAAGAAAATGAGAAAAGGCATTGATTTAAGAAAAAAGAATACATGTTACGGTTTGTACTTACTTTTTAGCAAGATCATATTCTTTAGCTTCAAAATACAGCTTTGCAAAATAGAATCCTTTCATTGACTTCTAAAAAAAATTAAAAGTTGTTTTATGTTTCATACAGAAATATTTTCCAACATTTTTTCAAAAGTAGTTAAAGCCTGACAAATGCATAATTCCATGTTTTATAATTTCCTATCACAAAACAAAAAATAGAGCTGGGTGCAGCCGCTCATGCCTGTAATCCCAGCACTTTGGGAGGCCGAAGTGGGCGGATCACCTGAGGTCCGGAGTTTGAGACCAGCCTGGCTAACATGGTGAAACCCCGTCTCTACAAAAATAGAAAAATTAGCCAGGCATGATGGCGGGTGCCTGTAATCCCAGCTACTCGGGAGGCTAAGGCACAAAAATCAGTTGAACCCAGGAGGTGGAGGTTGCAGTGAGCCGGAGGTTGCAGTCAGCTGAGATCGTGCCATTGCACTCCAGCCTGGGCGACAGAGACTCCATCTCCCAAACATCATCATCATCATCATCATCATCATCATCATCATCATCATAAATAAGCTGGGTGCACTTGGTCACACCTTTAATTCTATTTAATTCTGGTACGTTGAAATTACAACGTACAAGTAGATATCTATCCTTCTCTGGAGGAACAGACTGTAACTTACTCCACTGTTCCCAAGAGAAATCGGCCAGAAAGCCCGGGCCAGGACGGGCCCAGGAGCGAGCACCGTCGGGAACAAGCTGGGAGAAAGAAGAAGCGCTGGCCCCAAAGGTCTCCCGCCCACCGCGGTCCCCCCAGGACTCTTCCTGCGCTTGCAAGCGCCACGCCGCCCACAGGACTGCGCTAGCCGGCCGGCGCCTCAACAGAGCGCGCCAGGGAGCAGCGCCCGTCGGGAACCATGACGCCTGAGCCATCCAGGCCGTCGCCGCCCGGCCGGGTCGAGAGACCGCCGCCGCCGCCGCCGCCGCCCGGCTGGGTCCAGAGACCGCCGCCGCCGCCGCCGCCGCCGCCGCCGCCGCCCGGCCGGGTCCAGAGACCGCCGCCGCCGCCGCCCGGCCGGGTCCAGAGACCGCCGCCGCCGCCGCCCGGCCGGGTCCAGAGACCGCCGCCGCCGCCGCCCGGCCGGGTCCAGAGACCGCCGCCGCCGCCGCCCGGCCGGGTCCAGAGACCGCCGCCGCCGCCGCCCGGCCGGGTCCAGAGACCGCCGCCGCCGCCGCCCGGCCGGGTCCAGAGACCGCCGCCGCCGCCGCCCGGCCGGGTCCAGAGACCGCCGCCGCCGCCGCCCGGCCGGGTCCAGAGACCGCCGCCGCCGCCGCCCGGCCGGGTCCAGAGACCGCCGCCGCCGCCGCCCGGCCGGGTCCAGAGACCGCCGCCGCCGCCGCCCGGCCGGGTCCAGAGACCGCCGCCGCCGCCGCCCGGCCGGGTCCAGAGACCGCCGCCGCCGCCGCCCGGCCGGGTCCAGAGACCGCCGCCGCCGCCGCCCGGCCGGGTCCAGAGACCGCCGCCGCCGCCGCCCGGCCGGGTCCAGAGACCGCCGCCGCCGCCCGGCCGGGTCGAGAAACCACCGCCGCCGCCGCCGCCCGGCCGGGTCGAGAGACCGCCACCGCCGCCGCCCGGCCGGATCGAGAGACCGCCGCCGCCGCCGCCCGGCCGGATCGAGAGGCCGCAGCCCGGCCGGGTCGAGGCCGCAGGTCTCTTCGTGACCCACTTACCTGTCGAGGCGACGGGGTGCAGCCCAGCACCGAGGCGACGTACCGCTCCACGTCAGCCTTGCTGCGCCTCATCGCGCCGCCAACCTGGCTCCCGAGACGCCAACCTGGCTCCCGAGACGCGTGAGAGCACCGCTCAGCCCGGCAGCAGTCGCCACTTCCAAGAGGAAAGTGCCTGCAAGCCAGTCACGCAGCGGTGTAGCCGGCGGAGAACCACTGTGACGAACTTGAGTATTGCGTCAGCACTGTGTATCCTTGGCGACGTGGGCGCTGGAGCTGCACTGGGCCGGGCTCTTGGCAGCCCCCTGTGGTCTGAGGGTGTCTTGACGTGATCTTATGTATAGAAAACCCTAATGAAACCTCAAAAAAAAAAAAAAAAAAAAAAAAAAAAAGACCTAAACTATCAGTGATAATAAATGAGTTCAAAGAGATTGTACCATACGAGGTCAATTAAAAAAAAAATGAGTTGTCTCCCGGTGCCCCTGAGCCAGCGGCCCTCTCCTGCAGGCTCCGGAGGACTCCCCTGCCTGCATCTGGTCTCGCATTTCCTCCGTGACCTCCAAGCTCCCACTGGGGGCACACGGCTGCCCCGCTGACCCCAACTCTGGCCCTGTGCCGGTGGTGGGCAGCATCTGGCACGGGGGAGGCGCCATTTCTTCCACACTCACGCGTTTAATACTGACCCCATCAATCTCCTGTACACATTAGAGACACCTAAAGATTTTCTCCCTCAGAGACTTTGACTTCACGGTTTTGCTATTGTGTGTGCACCCAGGTGAGAAGTGTCTAAGCTAGCTAGGAAGAACCGGGGAAGGGGATTTGTTATTGTGGGATGAATAGGAAAGCTTGGGGGCACGTCACTGAGAATCCAAAAGTAGATTAGATTTATAACCTGCCTGCAGTTATTTAAACACATACACACAGAGCTCATACAGATTGATCTTCTTGTGAATGCAACAAGGTTAGTGGTTTGTCTTCTGAAAAAAGGAGCCAAGATTGACGGAAAGCCCATTACTTCCAAATTTAATCACCTCAAGGCAATTAAAGCAATTTTGTGTTTTCTACTTTAGTGCTCCCCTGAAACGACAGCATCTGGACAACTTTAATTACCGTTTCAATTCAGTAAAATGCATGAAAAAGGCAAGTTTGGGACTAGCCATGGCTCTTTTCCCTACTGTTTTTCTGATTTCTCAGCTGCAGTGTTCGGTTTATTTTCTGTCAATGCTAGGCGAAGTGACTACACCCTTGAGGCTGCCTGTGCTCCCAAAAAGTGTAGGGATAAAAACTCTAAAGGAAGATCACCCATGAGAAAGCTGAAATGATAGGTATTTAAATGTTTAATGTACACAGAGTTGATTATCTCTGCAGGTTGCCTCCCTGATATAAATATTGACAGCATCACTTGAGCCAGCTCCTTCAGGCCCTCCTTATAGTCTGTCTCAGAACTGTTTGAAAAGTAGTGCCTGGTGTGCAACTAAACCTCAGAAGAGACTACCTGGCATTAGACAGTAAGAGACTAGGTCACTGGAATGCCCATCATGGACTGGGGGCTGCCATCCAACCAGTGCTAAGGTTGGGTGAGCACAGCAGCAATTTATCATATATTGGAAACAGTATATTATGGCTCATGTCCAGACAAGTCCAGGGGGCACAAGGAAGTGACAGAAATAGGTAGCTTAGCTCTCCACACACAGCCTCTGTTGTACGGACACTTTTCCCTCAGCTCTCACCTGTGGGAGATCCCATATAGCCAACTAATAGAGGATTTAAAATGTCATGCTTAGTTCACAAATAAATGTCTTAATGTGAGCAAAAAGCAGATTGCTGCCACATTACATCCCTACTAGAGTAGCTTTGAGAGTCCTCGATGGGGTCCATACTTCCAGTGGGCAGAACTTGGAGCACTAAACCTGGTGATCAATTTGATGTGGAGAGAGGTCAGTCCCTACGTAAGGACTTACAGACTCCCAGGAAATGGCAAATGGTTTGACTTGCTGTTCAGGGAACTGCAAGGGGGCAGTAAACAACTGTATTTGCTTTTCTACAAAGGACGCACCCAGGCCAAACTATGACATATGAAATTTAATAAAGAGTTTTGAATATTTTCTAGGTAAAATTGAGAAGTGTTCATATCTTAGATTGCTTAATAAGCTTATAACACTCATATTCTGACATTTTTTCTTCCCAATCACCCCTTTCCACACTGTCATTTTTCCTCTCTTTTAGACTTTCCCCCATTCATATCTCCCACAAGTACTCTTTAGCTTCTAAATGTTACTCTCGCCTTCCAATTACTAACGTATTTCCTTTAATTCTTTTCTTTTTGATGGAGTCTCTCTTAGTCACCCAGGCTGGAGTGCAGTGGTGTGATCTCAGCTCACTTCAACCTCTGCCTCCCAGGTTCAAGTGATTCTGGTGCCTCAGCTTCCAGAGTAGCTGGGATTACAGGTGTGCACCACCCTGCCCGTCTAATTTTTGTATCTTTAGTAGAGGTGGGATTTTGCCATGTTGACCAGTCTAGTCTCGAACTCCTGGCCTCAAGTGATCCAACTGCCTCGGGCTCCCAAAGTGCTGGGATTGCAGGTGTGAGCCACTGTCCTCAGCCTTCTTATTTTTTTTTATTTTTTTATTTTTTAGACAGAGTTTCACTCTTGTCACCCAGGCTGAAGTGCAATGGCATGATCTTGGCTCACTGCAACGTCCGCCTCCCGGGTTCAAGCAATTCTCCTGTCCCAGCCTCCCAAGTAGCTGGGATTACAGGTGCCCACCACCACGCCCGGCTAGTTTTTGTATTTTTAGTAGAGACCAGGTTTCACCCTGTTGACCAGGCTGGTCTTGAACTCCTGACCTCAGATGATCTGACCATCTTGGCCTCCCAAAGTGCTGGGATTATAGGCTTGAGCCACCCCACCCAGCCCTTCCTTTGAATTTTTAATGGAAAACAATCTATACAAAAATAGAGGGAATATTATAATGAATCCTATATACATGAAATTGCACCTCTCAGCTTCAAACGTTATTTATGATGAGTCTTGTTTAATTTATAAACCTATTCACTTCCCAGCTCATGCCAGCATCTTCTGATCAAATCCACATATCATTTTATTTATAAGGATTTCAGTGTTTCTCTAAAGAATTATTTTAAAAAGATAACTACACTACAATTGTCATACCCCAATAATAATAACAAAGACAATAACTCCTCATTACCATCAAATATTCATTACTCAGTATTCAAAGTGCCCTGAGTGTCTTATAAATATGTAAATTTTATCTTAATAAAGATCTAAATACAGTCCATATATTGCAATTAATTAATGTGTTGTGATAAAGTTTTTGCTCTTTGAGAAAGCTTATATTTTGGTCTAATGTTTCCATTTATATTAATACCCTTGTTGAAACTATTGTTCTCTTTTCTTGTGGCTACAGCCTATGGGTTCCACACTAAGATCAATAGTGATATTAACTAGTGACCCCTTCATTTTCCTCTCTTTTCTCTCCTCTTCCCCACTCTTCTCGCCTAAACTCTTCTAAAGCCCTCTATGCCACGATCTTCCTTCTTGGCAATGCCCTGTCATTAGGGCCTTACTCAGCTTTTATCCAGTCCTGTTAAAATGTGCAAGTTCTATATCCTGCTTCTTTTGGTCCTTTTCATTTTAATTTAATTTCTATTTTTTTGTGACAGGGTTTCACTCTGTCACGCAGCCTGGAGTGCAGTGGCACAATCATGGCTCACTGCAGCCTTGACCCCTGGGCTCAAGGGATCCTCCTGCCTTGGCCTCCCGAGTAGTGGGGAACACAGACACGAGCTACCAGGCATGTCTAATTTTTTTTTATTATTTGTAGAGATAGGGTCTCACTATGTTGCCCAGGCTAGTCTCGACCTCCTAGGCTCCAGTAATTCTCCTGCCTCAGCCTCTCAAAGTGCTGAGATTATAGATGTGAGCCACTGAGCCTGGCTTGGTCCTTTATTCTAATTTCAAAGCTAATACCCAGTTAATCCCTCAGAAGACACAATTATGGCTCCATAAACAGTGTTTAAACATAACATCTTAAGCTGGTACTTCTCAAACTGGAGTATGACCAGTTATTGCAGGCTAATGGAGTCATAGGATAAATAAGTTTCATTTTCATGAAGTGTTAAATTTACTTTGTGATGAGCAATTTTTAAAAATGATATATATTTTAATATATTTATTGTTTCATATTTATGACTAGGTTATAATGTATCATCTTCAATTTATACTAAATTTTAAAGTTAATTTTGAAATGGAAAAGAAATTTTATGCTGTTAGTAGACATAGTTGCATTCTTTTGTGCCATTAGTTGTGCTTTTATTGAGAACTTTGTCTTATACCCAAAGGGTGACTCTAACTATGAGAATTTCTTTCTTGGTGGTTTGCTAGTACAAAGAACTTCAGGTGTTCAGAGCTTTCTGATGACCTTCAAATCACAGGTGATACATACTCTGTTTATTTCATGTGTGCTTAAACTCGAAAGAAGTGTTGACCACGTCCAACACGGTTGACAAACATGTATTCATGTGGCTATCAATTCAAACCTTTCCACTTCTAACAATTTAGCTAAAGAACACAAACTATTGGAAAATATTTCCCTTGTGGCCACTTTATAACTTTATGTATACATCAAAATTGCATTTAGTTGTTAAAATTAATGAGATTTTAGCTGGATAAGGCATGTTATTCTTTGCTCTCTGACATTTAAGGAACTTAGTTTACATTCAGGAAGTACTTTGACTTCCTTCGAAGCCACATCCTAAGTCAGTAGCCTGCCACGCTGGTTTCTAGTCAGATATGTCTACATATTATTTATTTTTATATCTTTATGCCTCTTCTAGTCTCTCTGTCTTGAATTCCTATACATTCTTGGGCATGTAGAAAAACTCAAGTAGTCTGGAGTCCAAAGTCACTTTCTCTATGTAGAATTCCTTAGTATACCCTAAAAGGAATTGATTGCCACCTGCCTATCCCACACTTCCTTTAGAAGTTGTTCATACTGCTGGGCATGCTACTGTATGTGCTCTGGAGTTAGGCCTGGATTCCCACCTCTGTGTGATCACTTGCTAGATGTTTAATATTGAGCCAGTTACACAGTCTTTCTAGATCTCTGTTTCCTCATTTGTGAAATGGGGAAGATAAAGCTGCTTACCTTATAGTATTGTTGTATATAAGATAATGTATAGAGACTGCCTATTCTAGTTCTGGACATATAATACGTACACGGCGTTAGTGCTGTTGTTGTTGTAATTATTATTATTACAGTGGGATGTGGTATTCCTTTAGCACCCATTGCTTATTCAATTTATCATAATCATTATCCAGCACATAGTCCTGCACATTTTTGGTTAGTTGCCATTCCGTAGGTTTTTGCCAAATAAATTATTTAACAAATAACTCCATTGCCAGTCGTCACTGTTCTATTCAACTTAGTTCATCATGCTACTAAAATAATTTTCTTAGGAGATCATACCTTTTGCAACAACATGGTTAAAACAAAAGACATTCTGCTAAGTAAAGTAAGCCAGACACAAAAAGAAAAATACTGAATCATCTCATTTATATGTGGAATATAATTTTTTTTAAAAGTTTGAATACACAGAAATAGAATTAAAATGGTGGTTACCAGGAACCAACAGTGGGTGACAGAGCAGGAGCATCGACATCTTGGACAAGCCCATCATTGTAAAGTTTACCTTAATAAAAAAACACTTAAATCCAAAGGGCATCAACCTAATGGCTAAGGTCAGCACGACCATAAACCACAAATAACATCTTTAACTAGAAACATTCCAAACTCCTCCCCGACCAGAGACATACTAGCCCTGAGATAACCCCCCTCCGGGCAGGAAAGATGTCTGCCCCAAGATAACTTCCCCACCTCACAGAAAGATTCCAGCCCCACCATAAACTTCTCCACACACATAAACATTCCAAGCTTGTGATAAGTCCCCTCACCCTGAAACCAATATATATTCTTAGTCTGTAAGAGAAAGCACTCCTGACCGAAATTGGCTAGAGGCACCTCTCACGTTTTATCTAAAGAAAACCTGTCTTTAACTGTCAGCTGTGTTTTGTGTTTCTTTCCTCTTTCTTTAACTCTTACAGTGGGGAGGGTGGGGAGGGAAAGATATAGGTCAAAAGGGAATAAAGTTGCACTTGTGACAACTACAGTTAATAAGATTATATCCTATGCTGGATATTTGCTAAGAGAGTAGATTTTAGGTGCTCTTACTACAAAAAGGTAACTACGTGAGATGATGGATATGTTAATTTGCTTAGTGTAGTAAACATTTCACTATGTATATGTATATAAAATCATTGTGCTGTACACTTTAAATACATGCAATAAAAAATTGTTAGCAACTCTTGGTGATGACACTCATTTGAGTTTCAAACATAAATACTATTTCTTTATATACAGTGTACCTGTATTTTTTTCTAGAAAGTAAGCCTCTTTGATTTTCCTTCTGTTTGTTCATGAAGGATCTTCATGAAGACTATACTAATATTTTAGAATTGCTATAGAACATGAAAGTAATTACTCATGTTGATTTTTGTAAATAGTTGAAAAGACTTAAATGAGAAACAAAACTCACAAGTGATTATAATTTCACTTAGAAAGTGAACAGTGAGAATATATTCACTCAGCAGTTAATAGAGAGAATGAGAGTTTTATATAACTATTTAAATGGATGGAAGATAAAATATCTTTTTTTTAAGAGAGTTATGGGGAAAACACAGACCATGACCCCAGCTTCTGCAGCACCACTGTGGGTGATTCCCTGGAGAAGCACTGGAAGCCAAGGGATGCCACTGCCAGTGCTATGTGCTGTCTTCCTTCTCTTCTGCTTTCCTAGTGCAGCATGTGTAGTTCTTACTGGCAAATTGTAAGGGCCAAGGAGTTCTGGAAAATGAATTTCCAGTTTTCAATCTTGAAATGAAGAAGCTAACTTGCATCAGACAGTCCACATTCCACGTGTTTTCTAGAGTGAAAAGGATGGCCTGGAAAGCCAACATATCTGAGGGTCATGAATTACTGCTGTGGAAGACCATAATTCAACATATTTGTGAGGGAAATGTGTTAAAATAATGGGCATATTTAATAATGAAAATATATGTCTATCAGGCCTTTACAAGCTAGACAGGGATTTAAGAGAGGGCTAAACATGATGAACATTGCCATGTAGGCCATTTTTCTGTCGCTGAACTAGCCTCTTCTTTACTTCAGCTCCCAGAGTGCCAGGGCACGCTCAGTGCTTGGAGAATACCTGGGAGGCACATTCATCACATTATGATGTTACCGACTTAAAATGCTGCCCATTCCCAGCAGTTTTCCATATCTGTATGGGGGAAAGAAAAAAGTGGCTATGCTTATCCCAAATGTGTACTAGTTTGAGAGTAGAGGATAACTAAACATATCAATTTCTGTCAATTTCTTCTACTATTTCTGGAATGCATTTCCTTCTCATTGCTGCCAATACTGCATTTTCTAATCTAGACAATCATCGGCTTGGACTGCTGTTGAAAACCTCTATGTGCACCTGCACACCTGCTCTAGCAAGTTTTACAATGTGAAAACTTATCACTTAACTTACATGATTAAAATAACCTTTTAATTTATTCTCATTTAAAAAATAAAATGAAGTTCGTTTTTTAGAATATGAAATAAACACAAGCTATAAATAAATCATACGCAAACTTATAAAGAAGAAAATACAAATTCCATTATAAAAAGTCAAATGCTAAAACTGTTCTGTATATATTTTTAGTTTTTTTATATATACACAAACATACCCACAGTATATTAACACAGGGTATTAAACAAATACCAAGGGGAACAGTTAACTTGAATGAAAGGTCAAAATCAGCAACAAGTTCTACAATCCAGTGCTGATATCAGATACAAGCTTCAAGGATAAGTTTCTTTTTATAGGTTTATTCCAGTTTTGTGAGGCTAGCATGAGGTGTATTCATTTGCCAGGGGCAAATTTATACTTCTGAATTAACCCGTGCAGCAAATGCTAGCATCTGCTTGCAGTCTATTTAGAAACATTTGCAGTGGACTCTGAAGGGGGCTGACTCATGGTACTCCTATTGCTAATCCACATCTACTGGAAGATGGACAGTGAGGCCGGAATGGAACAGCAGATCCACACTGAGTACTTGTGCTCTGGGGGCACGCTGATCTGATCTTCATGGTGCTGGCACCAGGGCGGTGATCTCCTTCTGCATCCTGTCAGCGATGCCCCAGGTACATGGTGGTGCCACTGGACAGCACTGTGTTGGCCAACACGTCTTTGCGAATATGCACATCATACTTCATGCTGGAGTTGAAGGTGGTCTCGTGGATACCGCAAGATTCCATGCCCAGGAAGGAAGGCTGGAACAGCATCTCCAGACACCTGATCCCCTCGTTGCTGATCACAACCATTTAAAATTGTACAATTTATTGGCATTTAGTACAGTGACAATGTTGTATATCTATGACTTACATAAGTTCTAAAATATTTTCATTACCTCAGAAAAAAAACACCCCAAACACATTATACAATTGACTCCCATTCTCCCTTACTCCCATCCCCTGGCAAGCACCAATCTCCTTTCTGTCTCTATGAACTTACTTGTTCAGGATATTTCACATTAATGGAAAAATATAAAATGCAATCTTTTGTGTCTGGGTTCTTTCACTTAGCATAATTTTTTTTTTATTTTTTGATATGGAGTCTTGCTCTGTCGCCCAGGCTGGAGTGCAATGGATCAATGCCCCAAATGCAAGAGCTAAAACTACAAAACTCTTAGAAGAAAGTATAAATAGATCTTCAAGACCCTTGACTGTCCATGGATTTTTCATGACACCAAAGACAAGAGCCAAAAAAAAGAAAAAGAAAAATTGAACTTTATCAACATTAAATATTTTTGTTCATCAAAGGAAATTATCAAGAAAGTGAAATACACCCTGCAAAATGAGAGAAAATATTTTCAAATCATCTATTTGATAAGGGTTTAGTATATAGAACATACGAAGAATTCTTACAACAACAAAAAATCAGCCATGTATTTGAATAGACATTTCTCTAAAGCGATGTGTAAATAGCTATCAGGCACTTGAAAAGATATTGAACATAATTAATCATTAGGAAAATAAAATTTAGACCCACAGTGAGATATGCTTTATACTCACTGGGATGGATATAATAAAAATAGGGGGAAAGATGACAAATGTTCATGTAGATATCGGGAAATTGAAACTCTCATATATTGCTGGTGGGAATGTAAAATGTTTCAGCCGCTATGCAAAACAGCTTGCTGGTTTCTCAAAAAGTTAAACATAGACTTGCCTTGCCCTATGACCCAGCAATTCCACTTCTAAGTATATACCCCAAATAATTGAAAACAGATACTAAAATTCTTCTGTAAGAACGTTCATATCAGCACTATTCATAAGAGCCAGTGGGCAGAAACAACCCAAATGTACATCAGCAGACAGATGAATAAACAATATGTGGTAATACATACAATGGAATACTATTCAGCTATAAAAATGAATAAAATACCAATACATGCTACAACCTGAATGAACCTTAAAAACATTACGCAGGCGGGACGTGGTGGCTCACGCCTGTAATCCCAGCACTTTGGGAGGCCGAGGCGGGCAGATCATGAGGTCAGGAGATCGAGACCATCCTGGCTAACACGGTGAAAACCCATCCCTACTAAAAATACAAAAAAAAAAAAAAAAAAAAAAAAAAAAAAATTAGCTGGGCGTGATGGTGGGCGCTTGTAGTCCCAGCTACTCGGGAGGCTGAGGTGGGAGAATGGCGTGAACCCGGGAGCTTGAACTTGGAGCTTGCAGTGAACTGAGATTGCGCCACTGTTTAGTTCATTTATATATACAGTATAAGTTAAGGGTACAAATTGATCCCATTGCATGTGGCTCTCAAGTTGTCCCAGCACCATTTGTTGAAGACTTTGATGTTCCCATTGAATGGTCTCGGCATCCTTGTCTAAAATCATCTTGTCATAGATGGATTATAGGTTTGTTTTTGGACTCTCAATTATATTTCCTTTGTCTATATATCTTCGTACCAGTAACAAAGCAATCGCCATTGCTTTATGGTACATTTTAACATTAGGAAGTGTAAATTTTGTCTTAGTTCTTTTTCAAGATTATTTTGTCTCTTTGGGTACCTTTGCCATTCTCTAGAAATTTGCAGATGGGCTTTTTGTTTCTACAAATGTCGTTGGAATTTCGGTTAAATCTTTAGATCACCTAGGGTAGTTTTGTGATCTTACCACATAAAGTCTTCTAAAACATTACCATCATATAACTTACTATTATTTAGGTCTTGTTTGATTTATTTCAGCAATATTTTGGAGTTTTAAGTATACAAGTTATTTACCTTCTTGGTTAATTTATTCCTAAGTATTTTTATTCTTTTGGATGCTATTGTAAATACAATTATTTTCATAATTTCCTTTTTAGATTATTGTTTCCTAGTGTGTAGAAAGACAACTGATTTTTGTATTTTGATCTTGTGTTCTGTAACACGAATTAATTTATTAGTTCTAATAGTTTCTTTGTGATTATAAAGGGTTTTGTAGCTAGCTATAAGCTCATGACATGTGCAAATAGAGACAATCTTACTTTTCCCTTTCCAATTAAGGTGTCTTTAAGTTGTTTTTCTTCATGACTCAGTTGAAAACAAGCATTTTTGTCTTGTTATTGATCTTAGGGGAAAGACTTTCAGGCCATCACCCTTGAGTATGATGTTAGCTGTGGATTTTTCATAAATTTCATTTACCAGGCAGGGGAAGTTCTTTTCTATTCCTAAATTGTTAAGCGTATTTACCATAAAAGATTGTTTGCATTTTACCAAATTTTTTTTGCTTCAATTGAAATTATAATGCATTTTTTCTTCATTTTGTTTATGTGATGTATTACATTGATTATTTTCATGGGTTGGACCACTCTTTTATTTATAGGATGAATCATACTAGGTCAAGATGTTAGTGCTTTTCATATGCTAACGGATTTGCTTTTCTATTTTGTTGAGGATTTTTACATCTATATTTACAAAGGATATTGGACTACAGTTGCCTTTTCCTGTAGTGGATCTTTATCTGACTTTGGTGTCAAGATAATACTGACCTCCAAGAATAGGTTAGAAAGTGTTATTTCCTTTTCTATTCTTTAGGAAGAATTTGAGAGTAACTCTTTTTAATTCTTCTTAAAATGATTAATAGAAGTCACCAGGGAAGCCATCTGGTTCCAGCTTTTCTTTCTTGGGAGGTTTTTACCGATTCAATTTCTTTAATGGTTATAAGTCTGTTTAGGTTGTACATTTCTTCTTGAGTCTATTTTTGTAGCTTGTGTGTTTATAGAAATTTGCCCATTTCATTTAAGTTATATAATGTGTTGGTATATAATTATTTATGCTATTTTCTTATAATCTTTCTTATTTATATATATTTGTAATGTTGGTAGTAATATCTTTTCTTTCATTTCTGATCTTGTTAATGTTAATTTTTTCTTTTTTTCATAGTCAATCTAGGTAAAGACCTGTCAATTTTATTGATCTTTTTAAAAAAACAACCTTTAAAAATATATTTTGTTCATTATTTATTTCATTTATCTCTGATATAGTTTTTATTATTTTCTTTCTGCTGGCTTTGGGTTTAGTTTTCTTATCCTAGTTCCTTAAGGTGTAAAGTTAGGTTGTCAATTTCAGACCTTCCTTCTTTTTGAATGTAGGTATTTACAACTGTAAACTTCCCTCTGAGCTCTGCTTCTGATGCACCCTGTAAGTTTTGGTATATTATGTGTTTATTTTCATTCATCTGAGTGTTTTCTCGTTTCACTCTGTGGATTTCTTCTTTGACTCATTGGTTAAGAGAATGTTGTTAAATTTCCACATATGTGTACATTTTTCTATTTTCCTTGTTATTGGTTTCAATTTTCATTTCATTGTTGCTGAGAAATATGCTTTGGATGATTTCAAATGTTTTAATGTGCTGAGACTTGTTTTGTGGTCTAACTTATGGTCTAAGCTGGAGAATGTTCCATGTGTCCCACAATTTTTAGAAAAGACATATCTTACTATGGCCTACAAAAGTCAAATAACTTGACCCCTAACTATCCTAGCTTTATCTTGCAGCTGGCTCCCCTCACTCGCTATGTTTTGCCATGCTTTCTTTTAGACATTTGTTTTGCCCAACTTCTTCTCACGATAAGCTTCTATTGGCTTCTTCTTCCTGTTGTGTTATTTTGGTGTTTTTTTCCCTTCTAGCTAAAATTATACCTTCGTATAGAACCACATTCTTCTCTTCCACAGAGTATCTCACTTAAGACTTCATACACAATTCAATGATCCTTTTTCTCCACCACTCAACTTTAAACTATGACAGCAGGAATCAAGTCTATTTTGCTAATTACTTTGTCTCCAGAAGCTAGGATACTGCTTAGCACCTCATATGTTCTCAATGGGTACATGTGGAATAAACAAATAAATGAAGAAAAAGGGTAAGATTCTTGAGTCTTCAAATTATACTAGCTATTCCAATTTTACTTAAGTCTGGGCATTAAACCAGAATAATCTTCAATAAAAAAAGAAAAATAAATGAGTAAATTAGCAGTTACTATTCAACTAATTCTTAGAATTAATATAAAACACAAAATCTGTTTCATTTGGAATGAATAATTTTTGACGGCATTGTTCATTGAGCTATATGATATATTACATTTATTCTTATGGAAATTTTAAATGCCTGTAATGTACTAAGCATTAGACACAGCTTATAAAACACAATATGTGGTACATTAAGTGCTCAGTTTGTTTTTTACCTCTCCTATCAGAGCATTTATGGACTATTATCAGAACTCATAAAAAAGGGATACTGTTATGCACTTCCTTACAACTGAATGTCAGAGGAGGTAGAGCAACGTAGCAGAATAAAAGGATGCACTGATTGTCCTACCTGCAAGGACACCAATTTAACAACTATCTACACAGAAAAACAACACCTTCATAAGAACAAAACATCAAGTGAACACTCATAGTACCCTGTTTTAACTCTGTATCACTCAAAGAGGCACTGAAGATATGGAAAAAACAGTCCCGAATCATCAATGCCACCCCTTCCCCACTCCACAACAGTGACGGCACGGTGCAGAGAGCATCTCTGGGCACTGGGAGAGGAAGAGAACAGCATTTGTGAGGCACTGAACTCAGTGCTGTCTTCTTTGAGCAGAAAAGAAAACCAAACCAAACTCAGCTGATGTCCGCCCATAGAGGGAACAATTAAACCAGCTTTAGCCAGAGAGGGTATTGCCCATCCCAGTGGTCCAAATTTGAGTTCCTGCAAATCTCCCCACCAAGGGCCAAAGTACTCTGGGTTTCTAAGTAAATTTGAAAGGCAGTCTAGACCACAAGGATTGCAACTATTAGGCAACTCCTAATGCTGACCTGGGCCCAGAAACAGTGGACTTGTGGGAGCAGGGGACACATGACCTACTGAGACACAAGGTGGGGCAGCTAAGGGATTGCTGGCATTACCCCTCTTCTAACTCCAGGATACACAACTCACAGCTCCAAAAAAGACCCCTTCCTTCTGCCTGAGAAGAGGAGAGGAAAGAGTGGGGAAGACTTTGTCTTGCATCTTGGATACCTGCTCAGCCACAGCAGGATAGGGCACCAGTCAGAGTTGTGAGACCCTTGTTCTAGGCCCCAGCTCCCAGACAACATTTCTAGACACATCATGAGTCAGAAGAGATCCTGCTGCCTTGAAGGGAAGAATCCAGTCCTGGCAGCATTCATAACCTGCTAACTGAAGAGCCCTAGGGCCCTGAACAACCAGCAGCAATACCCAGGTACTACATCTGGGGCCTCGGATGAGCCTCTGAGACTTGCTTGCTTCAGGTACCAGCACAGCCACAGGGAGGTAGAGCACTAAATGGGCTCTCGAGGTCCCCAATTTCAGGACCTGACTCTTGGATGGCATTTCTGGATTTGCCCTGGGACAGAGGAGAGCCCACTGCCCTGAAGTGTGAGTCCTAGGCCAGGCATCATTCACTACAAGCTGACTTAAGAGCCCTTGGGCCTTAAGGGAACATTGGCAGGAGTCTGGCAGAACTCCTTGTGGTCTGTGGTGTCAGTGTCCAGAGGGTGAGGCTCCTTTGCTTTTGGAAAGGGGAAGGAAGAGTGGAAAGGACTGCATCTTGTGGTTTGAGTGTTAGCTCAGCAACAGTACAATAAAACAACAGGTAGATTTCTAAGATTTTTGACTCTAGCCCTTGACTCCCAGATTGTACTTCTGGACACACCTGGGGCCTGGGGGAATCCACTGCCCTGAAGAAAAGGACACAGGCCTGGCTGTTTTTGCCACTTGCAAAGACCCCTAGGGCCATAAGCAAACATAGGCAATAGCCAGGGAGTGATTACAGCAGGTCTTGGGCAAGACTCAGTGCTGTGCTGACTTCAGGCCTGACGCAGTGCAATTCTAGTGGTGGTAGCCACAGGCATGCTTGTGTCACTCTACCCCTAGCTTGAGGTGTCCCAGAAGACAGAGAGAGACTGTGTTTGTTTGGAAGAAAGTAAGGGGGGAAGGGCACAAGGGTATCTATCTAGTAATCCAGATAATTCTCCCAGATCTTGTTCAAGACTATCAAGGTGGTACCTCTATGAGTCTGCAAGAACCACAGCATTACTGGGCTTAGGGTGCTTCCTAAAACACATTCAGCTTAGATTACAATACCCTTTCGAATATCTGAAAAGTCTTTTAAAATACCTGAAAAGCCTTCCCAGCATCTTATAAAAGCAAGAGCAAGCCAAACCCAAAATCAATAGAAGAAAAGAAGTAATAAATATCAGAGCAGATATAAACGTATTTGAAATGAAGGAAATAATACAAAACATCAATAAAACAAAAAGTTGTTTTTTGACAAGGTAAACAAAATTGGCAAATCTTTAGCCAGACTAACTAATTTAAAAAGAGAGAATAAGCAAATAAATAAAAACAGAAATGAAAAAGGAGATATTAAAACTGATACCATAGAAATTCAAAAGATCATTAGTGGTTAATTTGAGCAACTATATGCCAATACATTGGGAAATCTAGAAGAAATGGATGAATTCCTAGACACATATAACCCAGCAAGATTGAACCAGGAAAAAAATCCAAAACCTGAACAAACCAATAACAAGTAATGAAATTGAAGCTGTAATAAAGTCTCCCAGTAATAAATCACTGGAACCTGAATGGCTTTGCTGCTGAATCTTACCCAACATTTAAAGAAGTAATACCAATCCTACTCAAACTATTCCAAAAAATAGAGGAGGGGGTACTTCCAAATTCATTCTACAAGGCCAATATTACTCTGAAACTAAAACCAGACAAACATGCAGACACATCAATAAAAGAAAGCCAGAGGCCAATATCTTTGATGAATATTGATGCAAAAATCTTCAACAAAATACTGGCAAACAGAATTCAATAATATATTAAAAAGATCATCCAACATGACCAAGTGGGATTTATCCCTGGGATGCAAGGATGGTTCAACATATGCAAATTAATCAATGTGATATGTCATATCAATAAAATGAAGGACAAAATACATATGGTCCTTTCAATTGATGCTGAAAAAGTAACTGACAAAATTTAACATTCTTCACGATAGAAATCCTCAAAAATCTGGGGATAGAAGAAACACATCTTAATATAAGCCATATATGACAGACCCAGAGCTAGTATCATACTGAAGGAGAAAACACAGAAAGCCTTTCCTCTAAAGTCTGAAACACCACAAAGTTGCTCAGTGTTATTGCTGTTATTCAACATAGGACTGGGAAATCCTAGATAGAGTGATCAGATAAGAGAGAGAAGTAAAGGGCATCCAAACTGGAATGGAAGAAGTAAAGTTATCCTTGTTTGCAGATGATATGATATTATATTTGGCAAAACCTAAAGACTTCACCAAAAAACTATTAGAAATGATAAATTCAGTAAAGATGAAGGATATAAAATCAACATTCAAAAATCAGTAACATTTTTATATGACAACAGTGAACAATCTAAAAAGAAATTAAAAAGGAATCCTATTTACAATAGCCACAAAAAAATTAAATACCTAAGAATTAACCAAAGAAGTGAAAAATCTCAATAACAAAAGCTATAATACATCAATGAAAAAAATTGAAGAGGACACCAAAAAGAGGAAAAAATGTTGTGTTCATTGATTAGAAGAGTCAATATTGTTAAGATGTCCACACTACCCAAAGTGATCTACAGATTCAATATAGTCCCTATCAAAATACCAATAACATTCTTCACAGAAATGGAAAAAACAATCATAAAATTTATATGGAACCACAAAAGACCAGGGATAGCCAAAGCCATCCTAAAGAAACAGAACAAAGCTAGAGGAATCACATTACCTGATTTCAAATTATACTACAGAGCTATACTCACCAAAATATCATGGTACTGGCATAAAATCAGACATATAGACCAATGGAACAGAATATAGAACCCAGAAACAAATCCACATACTTATAATGAATTCATTTTCAACAAATGTGTCAAGCACGTACACTGGGGAAAAGACAATCTCTTCAATAAATGGCTCAGGGAAAACTGGATATCCATATGCAGAAGAATGAAATTAAACCCCTATCTCTCGTGATGTACAATAATCAAATCAAATTGATTGAAGACTTAAATCTAAGATCTCAACCCATGAAATTACTAAAAGAAAACGTTGGGGAAAATCTCCAACACATTGGTCTGGGCAAAAATTTCTTGAGTAATACCCCACAAGTACAGGCAACCAAAGCAAAAATGGACAAATGGGATCACATTAAGTTAAAAAGCTTCTACAGAGCAAAGGAAACAATCAACAATGTAAACAGACAATCCACAGAATGGGAGAAAGTATTTGCAAACTACTTCAACAAGGGATTCATAACCTGAATATATAAGGAATTCAAACAACTCTATATCTAAAAAGCTGATAATCTTATCAAAAAATGGGCAAAGGATTTGACTATACCTTTCTCAAAAGAAGACATACACATGGCAAACAGGCATATAAACACATATTCAACATCATTGATCATCAGAGAAATACAAATGAAAACCACAATGGAATATCATGTCACTCCAGTTAAAATGGCTTATATACAAAAGACAGACAATAATAAATGCTGGTGAGGATGTGAAGAAAAGGGAACCCTCATTCACTGCTAATGCGAATGCAAATTAGTACAAGTACTATGGAGTACAGTTTGGAGGTTCCTCAAAAACTAAAATAGAGCTACCATATTATCCAGTAATTCCACTGCTGGGTATATACCCCTGTATTCGTCCATTTTCATGCTGTTGATAAAGACACACCTGAGACTGGGAAGAAAAAAAGGTTTAATTTGAGTTACAGCTCCACGTGGCTGGGGAGGCCTCAGAATCATGGCAGGAGATGAAAGGCACTTCTTACATGGTGCAGGCAAGAGAAAATGAGAAGCAAAAGTAGAAACCCCTGATAAACCCATCAGATCTCATGAGACTTACTCACTATCATAAGAATAGCACTGGAAAGCCCAGGCTCCATGATTCAATTACCTCCCCCTGGGTTCCTCCCACAATATGTGGGAATTCTGGGAAATACAATTCAAGTTGAGATTTGGGTGGGGACACAGCCAAATCATGTCATTCCACCCGTGGCCCCTACAAATCTCATGTCCTTACATTTCAAAACAAATCATGCGTTCCCAACAGCCGCCCAAAGTTTTAACTCATTTGAGCATTAACCCAAAAGTCCACAGTCCAAAGTCTCATCTGAGACAAGGCAAATTTCTTCCACCTATGAGCTTATAAAATCAAAAGCAAGCTAGTGACTTCCTAGATACACTGGGGGTATAGGTATTGTGTAAATACAGCCATTCCAAATGGGAGAAATTGGCCAAAACAAAGGGGCTACAGGGCCCATGCAAGTCCAAACTCCAGTGGGGCAGTAAAAATTTAAAGCTCCAAAATGATCTCCTTTGACTCCTGGTCTCACATCTAGGTCATGCTGATACAAGAGGTGGGTTTCCATGGTCTTGGGCAGCTCCACATGTGTGGCTTTGCAGGGTACAGCTTCTCTCCTGGCTGCTTTCATGGGCTGGCATTGAGTGACTGTGGCTTTTCCAGGTGCACGGTGCAAGCTCTTGGTGGATCTACCATTCTGGGGTCTATAGGATGGTGGCCTTCTTCTCACAGGTCCACTAGGCAGTGCCCCAGGAAGGACTGTGTGTGGGAGTGCCAACTCATATTTCCCTTCTGCACTGCCCTAGCAGAGGCTATCCATGAGGGTCCCGCCCCTACAGCAAACTTTTACCTAGGTATTCACGTGTTTCCATACATCTTTTGAAATCTAGGTGGAGGCTCCCAAACCTCAGTTCTTGACTTCTGTGCACCCACAGGCTCAACATCACGTGGAAGCTGCCAAGGCTTGGAGTTTCCACCCTCTGAAGCCACAGGCTGAGCTGTATGTTGACCCCTTTCAGCCATGGCTGGAGAGGCTGGGACATAGGGCACCAAGTCCCTAGGCTACACACAAGCATGGGGACCCTGGGCTCAGCCCATGAAACCACTTTTTCCTCCTGGGCCTTAAGGCCTGTGATGGGAGGGGTTGCTGTGAAGGTCTCTGACATGGCCTGGAGACATTCTCCTCATGGTCTTGGGATTAACATTAGGCTTCTTGCTACTTATGCAAATTTCTGCAACCAGCTTGAATTTCTCCCTAGAAAATGAGTTTTTCTTTTCTATCACATAGTCAGGCTGCAAATTTTCCTAACTTTTATGCTCCGCTTCTCTTATAAAACTGAATGCCTTTAACAACACCCAAGTCACCTCTTACATGCTTTGCTGTTTAGAAATTTCTTCTGCCAAATACCCTAAATCATCTCTCTCAAGTTCTGTCTTCCACAAAATCTTTAAGGCAGGGGCAAAATGCTGCCAGTCTCTTTGCTAAAACATAACAAGAGTCACCTTTGCTCCAGGTCCCAACAAGTACCTCATCTCTATCTGAGACCCCCTCAGCCTGGATTTTATTGTCCATATCGCTATCAGCATTTTGGGCAAAGCCATTCAACAAGTTACTAGGAAGTTTCAAACTTACCCACATTTTCCTATCTTCTTCTGAGTCCTCCAAATTGTTCCAATCTCTGCCTATTACCCAGTTCCAAAGTTGCTTCCACTCTTTCGGCTATCTTTTCAGCAACACTCCACTCTACTGGTACCAATTTACTGTATTAGTTTGTTTTCATACTGCTGGTAAAGACACACCTGAGACTGGGAAGAAAATGTGGTTTAAGTGGACTTACAGTTCCACATGACTGGGGAGGCCTCAGAATCATGGTGGGAGGTGAAAGGCACTTCTTACATGGTGGAGGCAAGAGAAAATGAGGAGAAGCAAAAGCAGAAACCCCTGATAAACCCATCAGATCTCATGAGACTTATTCACTATCATGAGAATAGCATGGGAAAGACCGGCCCCTGTGATTCAATTACCTCCCCCTGGGTTCCTCCCATAACACGTGGGAATTCTGGGAGATACAAATCAAGTTGAGATTTGGGTGGGATACAGCCAAACCATATCAACCTCAAAAAAGAAAATCAGTATATTGAAGAGATATCTGCACGCCTATGTTTGTTGCAGCACTGTTCACAACAGCTAAGATTTGGAAGCAACCTAAGTGTCCATCAACAGATGAATAGATTTAAAAAAATGGTATGTAAAAAAACAATGGAGTATTATTCAGCCATAAAAAGAATGAAGTCCTGTCATTTGCAGCAACATGGATAGAACTAGATGTCATCATATTAAGCCAAATAAGCCAGGCACAGAAAGAGAAACATCACATGTTCTCACTTGTTTGGATCTAAAAATAAGAACAATTGAAGGTATGGAGATGGAACGTAGAAGGGTGGTTACCAGAGGTTGGGAAGGGTAGTGGGGCATTGGAAGGGGATGGGGACATACTTAATAGGTACAAAAAATAGAAAGAACGAATAAAACATGCTATTTGATCAAACAGCATGGTGAGTGTGGTCAATAATAACTTCATTATACAGGTTTTAAATAACTTAAAAAGTATAATTGAATGGTTTGTAACACAAACGATAAACGCGATAAACGCTTGAAGGGATGGCTAGCCCATTTTCCATGATGTGCTTACCTCACATTGCATGCCTCTATCAAAACATCTCATGTATCCCACAAATATATACACCTACTATGTACCCACCAAAATTAAAAATTAAAAAAAAAAAACTTGAAATCATATGTTTTTTTGTCCCACAGAAGAAAACATATTACAACTAGGAAACATTTTACATATAATCTAATATTCTCTTCTTAATTTAGAATTGAGAACATTGAGGCTCAGATGGGTTAAGTGATTAATTGAAGTCATGAAGCTAGAAACTAAATTCCAATGCAAAAGAGGCTTGTTTTCAATTATAGCATGGTGCTACCATGGTATCTCTCAATTTATTTAATGCATACTGATAAAAGGCTTATTTTCATCATATTAAAAGTAATGCTTGTACTTCTGGTTTGAGCCATTATGCAGTAATAATGGGTATTAGATTTCTCTTCCCAGGAGGAACAACTGCAGGATAATCTGCATGGAGCAACTGTGTTTAGGCATTGGACTAAACAGAGCATAGGACTGTGGCCCTTGGGAGAAAATAACTTCATGAGTAAAACTTTAAATTCCTTTTGGCTTTCTTGCTGCAGATCCTTTTCAAACCATACCATAGGGAAATGGAGACCAGAGTGCAGTGATAATGCTCGGTGGAGAAAACACAGAATAAAGTTCAGGGCCACTGAGGCAGGTGGAATGTGAGGAACAGGTTATAAAACAAGAAGGTGTAGAGACAGAAGAGGAGCTCCAGAAATCTGTATAGAAGTTATCTTGAGCCTGTGGCCAAATACTAAGTTGTACATGCTCAGATTCCCTAAAGCTCTGCAGAAAATAGCTACTAGAAGCTACTTGGGATTGGGGCTGCACAACTCTGGCAAACACTGGGGGTGTGACAAGCCATAGTAAACACCATAGGCATCCAGCTGAGACTCAGGCAAGGCCAGAGCATTTAAGAAAGCTTAAAAGTAAGAATTAATAGATTGAAGCTGATCAGCTAGTAAATACATAGAACAAAGCTCAACATCCTTCCAATGAAGTTACCACAAATTAGAATCTGCAGCATAATATCTACAATTTTCAGAAAGCCATCAAAATGACTATTCCAAGATATGCTGGACTTACCAGATAAGGACTATAAAATAGCTATTGATATTATAAATTAGTTCAAAGATTTAAGAAAAAATAAAACAAAAAGTATGACAGATAGGGACTCTGCATACAAGTTAACATTTAAAAAATTAAAATTCTACATCTACAAAGCACAATACTTGAATTGAAAATTTTACCCAATAGGCTTAACAGCAGTTTAGATAGGACAGAAGAAAGATTAGTGGGTTTTGAGATAGGGTAATAGAAATTAAAACAGAGAAAGAAAAATCACTAAAAACAAAAAACATATGTTCAATGTCATGTGGTATAACATACATGTGATTGGAGTGCCAGAAAAAGAGGAGAGAAAAATTGGGGTAGAAAAAGATATTTGAAAAGATAATGCCTGAAAAATTTTAGATTTACTGAAAAAAATATTAACCTAGAGATCTAAGAAGTAGGATAAACACAAAGCAAACTGTATTATTTTAGATTGATTAAAAAGCAAAAACAGAAAATTTAAAAAGTAGTGAAGTAAAAAGAACACATTGATGTAGGATAATAACAATAAAAATAACGGCTAAACTTTCATCATTATAAATGCAGTCCAAAAAAATTGAATGATGCCTTTAAAATGCTGTAAGAGGAAAATAGTTATTAACATAGAATTCTATATCTAGAAAAAGTCATTTCAAAAAATGAAGACAAAATAAAGACATATTCAGATAAACAAAAGCTGAGATCATTTGTCTCTGGGAGACCAACACTTACAAAAATCCGTAGAAGAGGTTCAAGTTACCAAAGGGAAATTAAATTAAATGGAAAAAAGAATTGAAGGGTATTGGAAATAGTAAATTGGAGGGTAAGTAGAAAATAGTTATTTTACATGTTTCTTAATGTCTTTAAATGACATATTTAAAAGGTTGTTTAAAACAAACACTAAAACACTGTTTTCTAACATGGAGTTTATAACATATGTAGATGTATGGTATATGACAGCAATGAAAAAAAACATGAGGGGTAAAATACTACACTGTTGTAAGTGTTTAATTAATACTATTTCTGTTTTACATGGCATAAATAATAGTGATTAAAGGTCAACTGTAATAGGTTAAATATGTGTATTGTAATACGACAATCTCTCAAAATTTAAAGCAAAGAAATACAGCTAAAAATCCAATAGAAGACATAAAATGGAATGTTAAAAACTACCCAAATGATTCAAAAGAAGGCAGAAAAATGAATGAAGAATGCATAAATGTGAAACAAATAAAAGGAAAATGGTAGACATAAGACAAAACAGATTTAAATTATGTCAAATGCAAATGGACTAAATGCACTATTTAAAAAGCAGTGATTATCAGATTGGAAAAGAAAGAATCAACTATATGCTGTTTAAAAATATATACCTTAAATAAAAGATGCAGATGTATCGGAAGTGAAGGGATGAAAAGTATGACATGCAAACACTTATCATAAAACTGTTGGACTGATTCTATTTCTCCAAGGCAAATTAGAATTCAAGACAAGGAAAATTTTGAGAGATAGAGATATTTCACAATTATAAAAAGGTCAATTAGTAAAAAGAAAAAGGATAAAAATGCTAAATGTGTATGCACCTAATAACACTGTGTAAAGACACATGAAAAGTTTACAAGTCTAAAATGAGATAAACTAAAAAACATAGTGGGAGATTTTCACACTCCATTTCCTGTGATCAGTAAAACAGGAAACACATTCAGTAAAGACAGAGCATCTGGACCACACTACCTATCACCACAATGATAGAACACTACATATTCCTTTGAAGTTCACTAGGATAAGTCAGGTGCCAGGTTTAACGCCAAGTGTTGTGTAAAACACAGCTCAGTAAATTAAAAAAAAAATTAAATCATACACAATTTTTCCCCTGATCATGACATTTTAAAACATAACTCAAGAACAGAAAGATATCTGAAAATCCCCAAATACATTACAATAAAGCAACACACTTCTATGTAATGGGTGGACAAAAGAAGAAATCACAAGAGAAATAATAACATATGTTCAACTGAGAAAGTTAAAATTCAGCATATTAAAATTGTGTAATGAACTAATATAGTGTATACAGAAAAAATATTTTAAACGATTAAGCATAAAAATGTTTAAAATCAATAATCTTATTTTAAGATTCTAGAAGAGCAAATTAGCAAAATAAATTGAAGAGAGAGGCAATCAACACAAGAGGAGAAATCTCCAATGTCTCTATCGTCTCATCCCCGGGGAATCACGCCTTCCCAGTGCCTACTTGGTCTCACCCTTGGTGCATCATGCCTCTCCAGTGCCTGGACTGACTAATCTCTAGGGATTCCTGCCTCCCCAGTGCCTTCACAGCCTCATCTCTAGGGAATCCTGCCTCCCCAGTGCCTGCGCGGTCTCATACCTAGAGGTTTGTGCATCCTCAGTGTCTATATTCTGTGCTCTGTAGTGGTTCATGCATCCTCAGCATGTGCGTGGTCTCTCCTCTAGTGGTTCATGCATCCCAGTGGCTGCATGAGCCCCCAGGGTCTCCATGTTCTCTCTGGGTCTGGAGCCCCTTTGTTGAGTTGATTTAATGTAATAAGTGAAAACCAGTACCTGAGCACCTCTGGACAGTTTTCCCTCCATTCTTATCCTCCTTTTTGGGTGCTAACACAGTAGAAACCCGCTGTAAGCGCTCTCCTTTGCTATGGGCACTTCCTCAACCACCAGGCCTTTCTGGCAATGTCACCTCTGGTAGTTCAGCAGAGTCTAAAGCATCATCCTTTTTTCCTACCTCTTTTCTATTGAATCTTGCCAGGTTTAGTACATGTGAGCACTGGAAGATGCTTGAAAAAGGTAGGTGTCTACTCAGTTGTTGCCCTGGTGTTTGAAAACTGTAATTTAGGTCCCGCGGCTCCCACTTCTGTGAGCTTATTATTCACGACTGCTTTCAAGACTTTAATGCTCCTGTCTCTGCTATATGATAGTCAATGATGAAGTATGGGTATTTATTAGCTGAGTTGTCTCTCCTGAACCTAGCAGTGAGGTACCTTTCTTTGTATTTGACAAGTGCATGTTTAATGCTAACCCTGTTAAATCCAAGTGCTGTTTTAAGGGCCCTTAAGGAGTAGTGTTAAATGTAGGAACTTCAGGAAACCAAGGTTACTCAAGAATGTACTTGTAAACAGGGCTCCAAGGACTTCTCTAGTCATATTAGCAGGTGACTTTTTATGTGCTCATAAAGCAGTATTGATTCCAATAGCCTAAACAGGACAGTCTTTAGGTTTGAGGCTAACCCTCGTGATTCTAGTTTTCTGTGTAGGATCTGGAGGTGAGGAGCCTCCATGAAGAACTTAGAACCCCTATGCCCACAAGGATTGGGTTCTTCATCATCAGGGCCCACGGATTTAGTGCACAGAGTCATTTTGTGGGACATTTAGGAGGTGCCTCTTGGGGGAGCCCTGACTCATCATGAAAATTCCATCTGGGGAAAATGCGTCTGGTTTGCCTAAACACTATAAACTAAATGAGCCTTAAAATATAATGCTGTCCCTCAGGGAAATAACGGTGACAGCATTTCAGAAAGAAATGGAAATTTTTGACTGCCATATAACACAAAATATCAAGAAGAGAAATAATTCTATTGAATGATGTAGGAGAAAACACTAGAGTAGGAGTCTGCAGACCTGATCTTAAATCTTGTTTGAGTGACTTTTGACAAGTTGCTTCATCTCTTTGATTCCCACATACCTCATTTACAATACAAGACATTGGTGTAGATTCCTTTTAAGAATTCCTCTGGGTCTCTAGGGGCAAGGATTCCATGAAATAGATAATTTATTTGACTTGTAAATTAATAATTGACAAAAAACCACCTCATTAATCAACTATGAGATGACTGGTATGTCATGGAAATTTTAATGTTTGCTCATTAGTTGGATTTAACACCTTAAAAGTAATGATGGCAAACATTTACAATTATGTGCATGTTCAGAGAGCGTTTATATATATTTTTTCTGGCATCAGCTAGAGACAAAGAATATAGTCCTCCTGTATTAGTCTGTTCTCATGCTGCTAATAAACATATACCTGAGACTGGGTAACTTATAAAGGAAAGAGGTTTCATTGACTCACAGTTCCACATGGCTGGGGAAGCCTCACAGTCATGGTGGAGGAGTAAGGGGCATCTTACATGGTGGCAGGCAAGATAGAGCTTGTGTAGGGGAACTCCCCTTTATAAAACCATCAGATTTCATGAGATGTATTCACTATCATGAGAAAAAGCATGGGAAAGGTCTGCCCCTATGATTTAATTACCTCCCACCAGGTCCTTCCCACGATACGTGGGAATTATGAGAGCGACAATTCCAGATGAGATTTGGGTGGGAACACAGCCAAACCATATCACCTCCCCTCCTCACCACATATAATTTCAAAAGAAGTGAGGGCATGGAAGTTATTTTCCAGACATTAAAACTCTGACTTATAAATGCTGGACGTTAGACCTTTGTTGGATGAATAGTTTGCAATTTTTTTCTCCCGTTCTGTAGGTTGTCTGTTTACTCTGTTGATAGGTTTTTGTTGTTGTTGTTGTTGTTCTTTTTTTTCTGGAGTGCAGCAGCTCTTTAGTTTAATTAGATCCCTTTTGTCAATTTTTGCTTTTGTTGCAATTGCTGTTGACAGCTTCATCATGAAATTTTTGCCCATGCCTATGTCCTGAATGATATTGCCTTGGTTGTCTTCCAGGGTTTTTATAGTTCTGAGTTTTACATTTAAGTCTTTAATCCATCTTGAGTTAATTTTATATATGGCATAAGGAAGGAACTTAAAAACATTTACAAGCAAAAAATAAACAACCCCACAGAAAAGTGGGCAAAGGACATGAACAGACACTTTTTGAAAGAAGATATATGTACAGCCAACAATCATATGAAAAAAGCTGAACATCACTGATCATTAGAAACACACAAATCAAAACCACAATAAGATACCATCTAACACCAGTCACAATGGCTATTATTAATATTAAAAAGTCAAAAAATAACAGATGCTGACAAGATTGTGGAGACAAAGGAACACTTATACACTGTTGGTGTGAGTGTAAATTAGTTCAGCCAGTGTGGAAGGCAGTGTGGAAATTCCTCAAAGACCAAAAGACAGAAATACCTTTGGACCCAGCAATTTCATTACTGTGTATATACCCAAAGGAGTATAAATCATTCTGCCATAAAGACACAGGCATGTGTATGTTCATTGGAGCACTATTCACAATAGTGAAGACATGCGATAAACATAAATGCCTATCAATGATAGACTGGATAAAGAAAAGGTGGTAAATATACACCATGGAATACTATACAGTCACAAAAAAGAACAAGATCATGTCCTTTGCAGGGACATGGATGGTGCTGGAGGTTATTATCCTTAGCAACTAACACAGGAACAGAAAACTAAATACCACATTTTCACATATAAGTAGGAGCTAAATGACGAGAACACATGGACACATGGAGGGGAACAACAGACACTGGGGCCTATTGGAGGATGAGGATCAGGAAAAATAATGAATGGGTACTAGGCTTAATACCTGGGTGATGAAATAATCTATACAACAAACCCCCATGACACAAGTTTACCTATGTAACAAACCTGCACTTGCACCCCTGAACTTACAATAAAAGTTAAAAAATAAAAAACCTCTGACTATTTTTTGGCACTATGGAAATTTTTCCAGCCTGGTATGAGAATTTTTTAATGCAAAAGAAGCCTCAGGAGCTGTTTAAGTATGTGTGGCCATGTCTCAGGGATGTACTTTCACCCAAGTTCAGAAGCTGTATTCAGATAAACCCTAGGTTTGTCCTATATTATGAAAAAGAAACTGCAGCTAGACTCCTGTGGCTGACAGACATCCCCAGCTGTGCACAGCTGCAGCCTGCAGTGGTGGTTTTGAGGTTTCCTTACCACTTAACATTGACCTCCTTATTTTTCCTGAAAGCCACTGTGCCTTGGATTCCATGATAGCATCTTCCTGGTTTCCTCCTACCTCTCCGGCAACATAGCCTCAGCCTTCTTTCTTAGATTATCTGCCTTTACCACATTTTCAACTACTGAATTTTCTCCAGGCTCAATGCTTAGACCCCTGTCTTACTCCACAGTTTCTTCCTAGTTTATATTGGTAATTCCCAGAGGCTTCAACTACTGTTTGATAACTCCAGTTATATATCTCCTTTCTAGACTTTCCCTCTCAGATTTAGACTACATAGTAAGCTTTCACTAAGCTCCAACTCCTTAGTAATGACATCTAAAAATCACAGCTCCTTCAATATCACATGTCCTGCTTAACTCCTGACTTTTTACCTCCCAAACCTACTTCCCCTTTCTGGTTCTGGTCTCACTGAAAAGACTAGTTACTTACTCAATTGTGCAAAGCAGACACTTGGGAGTCACTCTCATGGCTAATGAATCCCTGTATCCCTTATCTCCTCTCTTATCAACTACTCTTACTTTCTTTTTATTTTTATCCAATTCTACATCAAAATTACAATAGCTTTCTAGTCCATCTCCCAGGCTCAGTTTGTAATCTTATTTGATCCTTTCTCTACAAGCAGCTGTGCAATTTTTAAAAAATAGAAATGTAAAACAAATCTGATCATGCCATTTCCATTGATGGCATTTCATTACTCTGAGGTATGGTGATCAATTGTTCCATTTTTCACAGGACTGAGGAATTACCCAGGATATGGGCCTTTCAGTGAACCAGGACAGTCCTGAGACAATTGTCCCTATTTGCTTAAGATATAGGGTTTCCTGGCATGTGATATTCTCAGTGCTAAAACTGGGAGAACCTGTCTAAAACACCAAAAGCAATGGCAACAAAAGCCAAAATTGATAAATGGGATCTAATTAAACTAAAGAGCTTCTGCACAGCAAAAGAAACTACCATCAGAGTGAACAGGCAACCTACAGAATGGGAGAAAATTTTCACAACCTACTCATCTGACAAAGGGCTAATACCCAGAATCTACAATGAACTCAAACAAATTTACAAGAAAAAAACAAACAACCCCATCAAAAATTGGGCAAAGGATATGAACAGACACTTCTCAAAAGAAGACATTTGTGCAGCCAAAAAACACATGAAAAAATGCTCATCATCACTGGCCATCAGAGAAATGCAAATCAAAACCACAATGAGATACCATCTCACACCAGTTAGAATGGCTCTCATTAAAAAGTCAGGAAACAACAGGTGCTGGAGAGGATGTGGAGAAATAGGAACACTTTTACACTGTTGGTGGGACTGTCAATTAGTTCAACCATTGTGGAAGTCAGTGTGGTGATTCCTCAGGGATCTAGAACTAAAAATACCATTTGACCTGGCCATCCCGTTACTCGGTATATACCCAAAGGATTAGAAATCATGCTGCTATAAAGACACATGCACACGTATGTTTATTGTGGCACTATTCACAATAGCAAAGTCTTGGAACCAACCCAAATGTCCAACAACAATAGACTGGATTAAGAAAATATGGCACATATACACCATGGAATACTATGCAGCCATAAAAATGATGAGTTCATGTCCTTTGTAGGGACATGGATGAAGCTGGAAACCATCATTCTCAGCAAACTATCATGAGGACAAAAAACCAAACACCGCATGTTCTCACTCATAGGTGGGAATTGAACAATGAGAACACATGGACACAGGAAGGGGAACATCACACTCCGGGGACTGTTGTGGGGTAGGGGGAGGGGGGAGGGGGGAGGGATAGCATTAGGAGATATACCTAATGCTAAATGAGGAGGTAATGGGTGCAGCACACCAACATGGCACATGTATACATATGTAACAAACCTGCACGTTGTGCACATGTACCCTAAAACTTAAAGTATAATAATAATAAAAAAAACTGGGAGAACCTGAGGCAAAGTAATCACCCTAGTTTTAGAACAAACTAGTTAAAGTCCCTGGATGTTCTGCCCTGCTTTTCTTTGGTTCTCTGAGTTTCAGCCACAAGAGTCTTCCTTCAGTTCCATGAAGTGTCCCTCTCTTGATGCCATTGGGTTTCCCCTCCCCCTCCCTCTCATCCCAGTGCCCTTGGTTTTAGGAGGACAATTCAGTCCCTGTCCATAGTTTGCATAACTGCCATAAAGCAAAGACTTCACAGGGGCCAAGGAGCCACAGCTTCCTGTTCCTCATGAATGCCTTTGGAAGGTCTCATTGTATCTTCTTTCCACATTGTAGTGGGAATGGAACCTTTTCCATTGATAACAAACAAGCCCACACAAAGTCTCAAGGCGATAATTAGAGAAGTCAACATTTGTCTATTAAGGAAGGATAGGTAGAGAATTTGGTTTATTATTTTCATTAGAATTTGAAAAAAAAATCTAAGAAAAATTGTGCTAGAGCTTTGGCCTATAAGATGCTAGTAGAAATTTTTCCCCTAAGAATACTTTTCCTCACATGAGCACAAAGGGCTTTGCCACATGCTGGGCAACTGACCCTTGACATATCCCTGTGCAGTGGTGCAGACCCCAAGAGGCAGTTCTGGGAATGAACCCAGACTTTCCATCAACCTATCTATTTGCAGCTGTGCTTCAGAGGCCTCAGCTGGAGAGAATTGGCTGTAGGTTCTCAGACCCCAGCTGAGCTAATGGAGCAAAGAGAGACGGAGTAGCTACTGTGAATGCAAAGAACTACAAAAAAATGTGGACAGAGCACAATTCAATTGTAGCATCTTTCAATGACCTGTGTATAGGGGAATACACCGTAAGTGGTTAACTGATATGTGCAACACCACAGATCCTATTGCCCTGGTTATCTTTGCTGCCTACTGGGATTCACTGTGTTGGAAAAATCTCAGAACCCAAGGATGTCGGAGTTGGAAGGGAACTGAGGACTCATCTAACCCCTCCCCTTCATTCTTCATTGAGGACTTTCAGATGCAGAGGGGTTTATGCCTCTTGCTTGAGGGTCACTTTGTTATTTACATATAATGAAAATGAACATGCCTCTAGTTTCTAGTTAATTAAGATCCAGCTTTGAATGCTACTCAATTAGGTATTTCCCCTGGTGTATGTGGATCTGTAGTCTGAAAAAGCAACAATCAATGGTGTCCACTTTTTAACACAAATCAGGACTAAATGAGTTTTAAAATGATGAGTTGGTTAAAAATACGTTCAGTGGGAATAGTTGTGTTCATCAGTCTTCTGTTAATGGTTTGGAACCTAAAGTGATTTTTAAATCATTTATTTCTTTCCCAAAGGTTTTATGCCCACCTTTAAGTAAACAGCAGAATTTAATCAGCAGAGTTAGATGAGCAATTTCTCTCTTGAGAGCTTGCACAGTATTGAAACTCATTGGGTTTCACAGTTACAAAATGCAGTCTGTTTCAATGGTCCTCATATTCTTAGATATGCCTCTAGGTAATCATTGATCTTCATACATGTGACCATAATTCAGCCTATTAAATTCAAATTTGAAATATGGCAACATCCCTTTAAAAGCAGAAGAGGGCATAGCGGTCCCATGAGATATTACAACAGACCTCTGATCCTCCACACAGCTGCTCTGTGTACATATTGGGGCAGCCACATAGGAGCATGTTTGGAGCTGTATGATAAATCAAATTCATTTAGCATGAGAAGACAGTTTATACTAAGCGTACATTTTTATAACACAATATTTTTTCTTTCCTCAAGGACCTCAAAGGCCTTTAACAACTCGGATTCTTATTGTTGCATGACTTAACATTCTGCTGGGCACAGGGCACATCCACACTCCATATGGGCTATTTGATCAGAGACATATAATTTAGCATCCTTAGAGTTTCTGTGCTCCGTCATTCTATCGTCATAATAACCTTGAGGTGAAATAGGAAAGGTACTGTCATCATCATATTATAAATGAAGACATGGACACACAGAGATTAGGTGTCTATGCCAAGGTTTCAGGTTTCTATACAGGAACTCTAATACCCCTGAATTATTATTGTGATGCCAATCAAAAAGGAAGTGGTAGGGGGTCTTAATTTGTATTAATTGGGTGGGGAATTAGCAGTTAAATTTGTTTGGTTATTGGCAGAAACAGAGAAAAACAGTGTTTACCGGTTCAGATTTTCTTTCTTAGAAATAGTGAAAGTCTCTGTAGACAGCAGTCTCACCAGTGACACTGTGTTGCACATCTCCTCACTGTTTTAATCTGTGGGACTTGAAGGTCTGTTCCAGCTTAGCTTGATAGCCTTGGGGTCAGAGTTCTAGGTTCTAGGTATGATGTCAGTAAACTAAAACCCATTTTTCAAACAAGGGGTTAGCTATCATGTCTTTAAAGATTTGTTCAGCTTAAACATTTTATGACCTCTGATACTTTTTTTTCCACTTTGGCCCGTGGGTCAGACACTAGGGTCACCTAACGGTTTCCAGGAATACAAGAAAAGAGTCATTTATCTTAAGGTTTGCGCTATTTCATAATGCTGCAATTAGTGTGCTAAAGTGTAGTTTAATAACTGAGTTTGAATCTAGGTTTAGAGAGAGCTGTGCCACTTACTAGCTGTGGGAATGTAAGCGACTTACTTATCTTCTCTAAGACTGTTTTATAAAATACTTAAAATGCCAAGTAAGCTTGTTGAGAGAATAGAAGATAAATGTAAGAAATGATGCACATATAGAAAATTCTTAAGTGGTAGCTATTAATGTGATTGCTAGTATTGCTATCCCGAGGATTTGCCAGACATTAAATACATTAAATATAAAGATGATGGGAAATACAAAGTGATCAATCCCTAACAGAGATGGGCAGAAATCAACTTTGTCAACAGCTATCTCCCTGAGCCCTGTCAGTGCTGCTGTAAAAGTGAAATCAGTCACAGTGGAGTAAATGTGACCTGGACAGAGTTCTGATTGGCTGTGACCCATCAACTACTGAGACCCTGTTGGCAGCCTTAGCATGCTCACTTCCTGAGCTTGAGCCTAGAACCCAGTCTCTCACAGCTTAAGGTTCTAATGCACAAACTGTGGACAGGATTATACAACTTAAATGAGAGACAGACAGTGAGAGAGAGAGACTCCCAACACCCAACATGAGGTCTGGCATAGTCTGCCTCTAAATCCGCATACTTTTCATCTTGCTCTGCATGGAGTCTGACCTCTTCAGATTGCATCCATCTGGCTTCCCTGCTGAGTGCGAAAAAAGCGAATGACTAGAGAGCACTCATCTCAGGCTTTCACTGGGGAAGTCTCAGTCAGGAGATGGAATCCACTCGGGTTTCTCATTTCTCACTTATTCTAGAGCAATACACAGAGGTCTAGCAAAGTCGGGAGTTGTTATGAGAGCCCAATGACAGCTAAGGGAATTTAAGTTGCATGATCCAAGAAGCACAGATCCCTCTCTAGCTATGATGAGGGGCTGCACAATTGCAGTAGAGTGTGGCAAACACTTTGACTTTGGCCTTTTTCTGTCAGTTGAGTGTGTGAGTGTATGGGGGAAGTACTATCTCTGGGGGTCCAAGACCCAGAGGAATGTTGCACAGGAACGTTGCACAGGATTGACGTTCCTAAGAACTGGGCGATGGCCAATTTCCCAAGGAACGTTGAAGGACGCCAGCTTTTATTTTTTCTTCTTCTTTTTTTTTTTTAATTGGTGATCAGCCCCTAGGTTTCAATCTTGGACAAGTTAACACCTCTCACATGCCAACTTCTGGTTGGGTTTAGACACTGGGAGATGGCAGCAAGAGATTGGAAAATGGATAGGCAGGAAGGAAAGGGCATTTTCTCTCACCTCCCCCATCCTGACTTGGCCAGGCCCCAGCCGGGTTGGTCTACGTGGCCCTATTCTATAGCTGCATTCTATTCTGGTAGCAGCCCCATTCTCTCACCCCTTACAGGCTGAGGGTTGCTGGCTCTGGCATGTTTCACCACCTTATGCTTAGCTGAGCCCACACATGTGTGAGCAGTTCTGCTATCGATCTTCCCTCAGCCCTTCGGACTGTACCATCTGTTTCTAGCTGCAGCCCTGCCTGGTGCAATATGGAAAGATATCTATTTGTTTAAGATGTAGATCTTGTTCATTTTAGTCATTTGGGTCAACACAGGCCTTTCCAAAATTTCACGCTTTGTCTATATCTTCAAATACGTCTTTTAATCTAAAAAAAGATAAACCTTTAGGGAAATATAAGAAGGAATTTGCACTAATGTTAGAAAGGCAAATTATTAAAAGTCCTCTCCTTTTTTTCCCTTCCATTTTAATTTCCTAAGAGTGATTTTTTTTTTAAATCCAAAAGCCAAGCAAAAATTATGGGAATTCTATAGCTTGCGGTATAGCCAAGGCACTATTGTGGAAATAGAAAATTCCCACGATTAGAGCAAAACCTTTCAAATGGTCTCATTGCCCAAAATGACTCCATTAGACTTGCCACAATTCCCTATTTTGTTACAATGCTCTAAGCAAGCACAAATAAAAATAGCCAAGGAGGAAGCTTATGTATAGGCTCTGGTATTAGGGTTTTTCCATGGGAAATTGATTTATTCTTCACAAGTCTATAAATTCAATTTACCTCCATGACTTCCTCTATTGATACAAATACCATGGATTCAGGGAACGCTTACGCAGACATGCCTGGGAAACAGTCTTCATTTTTCTTTCTCAATTAGATGAGCTAAAATTGCATTACAGAGTACTCTGCTCCGAAAGCCCATAAATATACGTGATGTCCACTGTCTGGAGAAATGTAAAACTGTGCAGGCAGCTGCCCTCCTGACTTGGGCTTATAATTCTCTCACATCTCCCAGTGAAGTCACAGTTTTTACTCAGTCATTCTTAGCTGAGAGCTGAAGAGGCAGTCCCTGAGTGTTTCTTTTATACTGATTAAGAAATGGTTGATTTCCTTATGTTTACCATATTTTAATAGTTTAAAGGGCAAATCTGAATAAGAAACTTCAACTTGGTCCAACAAGCTTGCGGTAACTGGGTTTCACAGTTTTCCTTTGTTCATCCATCCCTGCATTCATCTATTGTCAGGCACTTCCTAGGAACACAGTAGCTCCCTTTAGTGTGACTACTAAGAAAATTAAAGAAGACAAAGTAAAATGTATAATCCATTGCTAACCATTCGAGAATGTGCAGGTATTGTGCTTGGTGCTGTGTGAGGAAGCAAAAGACACAAAAAGAAAAAAGAGCTGTGTTTTCTGTATTCTGGAGTTTGGTGTCCACTGGGAGAGTGAAAGTTCAGAAAAATAATAAAATGCCACTCATCAAAATGTTGGTTTTATTTTAGTAAATATATTAAATAATTCTTAGTATATGTGTTATTTAAAAGTACTGCTGGCCGGGTGCAGTGGCTCATGCCTGTAATCCCAGCACTCTGGGAGGCTGAGGCAGGCAGATCATGAGATCAGGAGTTCGAGACCAGCCTGGCCAACATGGTGAAGCCCCGTTTCTACTAAAAATACAAAAATTAGCTGGGCGTGGTGGTGCGCACCTGTAGTCCCAGCTACTCAGGAGGCTGAGGCAGGAGAATCGCCTGAACCTGGGAGGCAGAGGTTGCAGTGAGCCGAGATGACACCACTGCACTCCAGCCTGGGAGACAGGGCGACACTCCATCTCAAAAAAAAAAAAAATAAAGTATTGCTACATTTCCACTGTTAATTGGAGTAATTCCTAGACTTCCTAGTCTTGCTAGTAAATATGTTGGTGGAGGGTCAGCTTTACTCAATACTCCTATGAGGTGACCATCTTCAGATTGTCACAAGACTCCACCTGGTGGAACAAAAGCTTGTCCTCAGTAGCATTACCAATAGGGTTTTGATTAGTACATCAGATATTCATGGTAGGTAATTGGGGATAGCAGTTCAAGAGAGTTGAAAACTTAGCGCCTAAAATCACAGATTCTAGATTCGGATGCCATGGTTTTGAAAGCAGCCTCTGCCACATTTTAATTATGTGACCTTTGGCAAGCTACTTAATCTTTCTGGGACTCAGTTTCTTCATATGGAAAGTGTAAACAATCGTAGGATCTATTCCACGGCATGTAAAGTTCTTAGTATGACCATGAAAATGGCCATCGAATATTATTTATTACCATTATTATTAGCACTTCCTGAAACTGCAGGACCTAAAATCTGGCTCATATCTAATCTGGCATATGGCTTACTAGTAAACCTAGTAAGCACCTGAAATAATGATACTAAGTTCTTCATTTTATGTACAATGACATATCTCTACAAAATGTTACAAACAACCTTAAGATAAGGATGGTTTTATCTTTACATAAATGAAAATAAAAATATGATAGAGTGAAACTGTAATACTTTTTCCTCAAATAGCAAGTCAGTAGATAGGAAAAATAATTGGACAGACAGTAGTCTAGAGTGAGAACCTGTAAAGAAATATTCATGGAAACCGACATAAAGTGGTTCAGGCCAGAGCATGCTGAGGGCTCTTGTCATTTCTATAACAGGATGTACAATGAGGAAGTGATAAATAAAAATAAAAAAATTAATATTACTCCCCAGCCGTTTTCACTGAAATATACTGTTTTCAATAAGCTGCTGGTTGATTGAAACTATGACTACTTGTAACTCTCTCCCTCTCTCTTTATATAGGTACATATGTGTATATATATATATATAATACATCTATTATATATTATATATAATACATCTATATAAAAATCTTAATCTGAATGATAGATTAAGGTTACTTTTCTATAGAGAGAAATTTATATATCTCTACACATATTTTATATATATACATATATATAGAGAGAGACAGTCTCACTCTGTCACTTAGGGTGAAGTGCAGTGGTGCCATCTTGTCTCACTGCAGCCTTGAATTCCTGGGCTCAAGTGATCCTCCCACAACAGCCTCCTGAGTAGCTGGAACTAAAAGTGTATGCCATCATGCCTAGCTAATTATTTAAAAAATATTTTTGTAGTGACAAAGTCTCACTGTGTTGCACAGATTGGTCTTGAACTCCTGGCCTCAAGGGATCCTCCTGCCTCAGCCTCCCAAAGTGCTGTGATTACCGGCATGAGCCACCGTGCCCAGCCTTAGATGTTTTTAGTAAGGTGGAATGTCAATACTTTTCATTCATTCATCCAAGAAGTTTACTAAGTGCAAGATGTGTGTCAAGCTCTTCCCTAGGCACAACAGATGCAAAGCTTAATAAATTGTCTTCAATGAGCTTGCAATGCTGAAAGGAGAACTATATTATAAAGATGTAAGTCAAAGCATTAGTCTCCAAAGTGAGGAGTTTTAGGAGAGTGTGCCCAGTATTAATCTATATTTAGAAAATAAAGCTCACCTAAATAAATTTGTAAAGTATCCAAAATATGCTTTGAGACCAGCACTCAAATTTGGTGCATGTTCTGTGATATATACCAAGGGAAGGAGGTCTACAATGTAGAAGGTTGTCAATGACACACCAAACATTCTATGTATGCACTATGCATTAATGCATCATTGTATGTATACATTATAATATATCAGTGCCTAATAAAGCATTTTTGTGAATTATGTTACTTGTTTTTGTTTAACTTTCATAAAATCAACAAGAGACTTACAAAAGCTTCCTGTAAGATAATTGCAGACCGAAGATAGTAATAAAACTGTTAATAGGAGAGCAAAAGTGAGCAAGAAGCAGAAAGTGCTGTCCTTTCTCCTACTGCTAGTAGAACACCTCATCAGCCTCATCATGGATTAAAAACCATGACGATCTAGTCAGATCTACGGAGAAACCTATCAAAATAAATTCTAATTGATCAGTATTGATCTAATTGATAAGTATATTTGTAACCAAAATTGTGATTGACATTCCTCACTTGTAAAGTATATTTGGTATTAAGATTTTGGTTAATGATGGTAGTATAGATGCACAACTCATAAATATAAAAATTTGAGAGGATGTGCTGTAAATTTCTTAAGGATAGAAGTGTGTGAGCAAGTTTGGAAACCACTGTATTTATGCAAGAGAGTTACAGGGAGCAGCAGAAAGGGACAGGTTTTATTTTCATTATTCGTTTTAACAGGCTTAAGTAATGGAATTCAAAGCAGTGCTATCCCCTCCTTACTTAACCCACTAGCACATTTGCATGTTGGAGAAGTGCTTTGTAGTATCACAGAAGGATTGCTCTGTCACATCCCGTCAAAGTGTAAGATTTTCCTCCTTAGAGATGAGACATTACTCTCCATTATGTTGTATTGCTCATTTCACAGTTACCACTGCTACTGTCAAAAGACTGAAAAGGCACTGCCTCTACTAAATAGAAATGCCCCTACTGTTAACAGAAATTCTGAAGAGATTTGTAAAATGCATCTTAAAATTTTTGAATAGAAATATCTCTTTAAATGTAAATGATCTTAATTAAATTTTGATGCAATTGTTTTTTGAGATCTTGTAGAGTTTTATGTCTTGTGATATAAAAGGGCCACTTGTAGTCTTTCATTTTGATAATATTTGTAATTCTCAAAACACCTGATGCACATTATCTTGCTTGATCTTCATAGCAATGAAGAAGGCGCGGAATGAAAGGTGATGTGGATGCGGCTGCAGATCCTCTTCCTGCCTGCAGGAGCCCTGGTCCATGGGCAGGTCCTCTCAGTCTCACCTTCCTCATGTGGCAACAGGGATAACGATTCGTACTTCATGCGTTGGTTTTAAGCATCAGATTTCCTCATGTCTATAGAGTGCCACATTAAAAATCACTTAAATGCCAGTGGGCTGTCCTTTTTCTGTGTAATTTTTTTTTCAAGTTATTTTCTTAAGACATTTTGCCAGAAATGGAATTACTGAGTCAAAGGAGGTAGACATTAGCCACAAATGTCAAACTTACTTATGGGCAATTTTAAAATGGCCTTTTTAGTTTCAAGTACTAGTATTTGAAAAAAGATATTCATCTATAATGGATCCATTATATGTAGGGCAAGCAGTCCTATTTCTTTTAAACAACTTTCTAAAAAATTAAAACAAAAATAAACAATCAACATCAGAAAATGAAATTATTTAACTTTGATTTTCACTAGCTGAATAGTGCATATATTTAGAGGGACAATATGTCACCTGAAATTTTGGAATCATTACAGTAAAACTTATAGTTTCTATTTCATTATATCAACTATTTCTCTACTCTGTAAGTTTTAGCAAGTAATTTGTGCACCGAGTACAAAATGAGGAATGCATTTAAATGGTCTTGGCATTAGAAACAAAAAATATCGACAAATAGAAAAGGAATTTAGTAGTTTTAATTAAATTCAAAACAGGGATCAAGTTTATACAGTTAGTTAATGGCAGAAGAGTGTCTGAAAACAAAGTCCTCAGGACTATGTGTTATCCCTGAGATAATATGCATTTTTGTTTTTAAATCTAGTTTCACGTACTAGATAGTAGTGGGTGGTGATGCATAATGCTGGGAACTCTGATGTGATAAGCACTGTTTGAAGGCTTTATGTGTATATTCAATTTTCAAAACAACTTCGTGAGGTAGAAAGGATGTTAACCCCACCCGCACTTTGCAGAGCAGAACCCGAAAGTACAGCCAGGACCATCACATATCACGTGGCTGTTAAGGGCAGAGCCGGGACTCGAACCCAGGTAGCCCAACCCCAGAGGCTCTGCTCCTGGCCGTTTCTGATAATGCTGAGGTCGTGCAAGTTACTCCTCACAGCTGAGTTTCTTTTTTTGCTCACTTGTAAAATGGATTTCATAACAAGATCTGCTTTATGTGTGTTGGATATATGTCTTGAGAATCACAAATGGGCATATGTGTGAAAATGCTTTATGCACTGATGTGTTGTAAAATGTTAGTTATTATTGCTTAGCTCTCTAGTTGCTAAAATCAATAATGGATCCATTTTCTAACAGCAATTTTTCTTCTTCTGCAGTGAAGAAAGTGTGATCTGACTTGAAGTGTTGCCCTTTTGCTTCTTTTGATTCCCTTTGCTTTCCCTTACAGTGTTTATCTGCTGATTATAGCCAGACATCAGTGTTAGAGCTGGAGGAGGCCTGGGAGGAATCCGGTCCACTTACTCCTTCATTTCACAGAAGAAGAGCTGGAATCCAGGGTAGCTGAGGTTACTCAGACCTGACGAATGACTGGAAAGATACAAAGACATTTCACTTAATGGCCGTGGACAGCAACCTCATGATGACATCGCTCCAGCATTTCTTTGTGAAATGTGTTGCTCCCTGGGCCTGTCCCATTATCAGTGTTTGGGCCTGTATCCTGGGACTCTACCAGCTTTACCAGTGACAGTTCCATATCCCAAAACACCCTTCGGTAGCAGGCAAACTGGCATGGTTGGTCAGTCTACGAGACACAGTGGGATGGCTTCAGTCTTTTTTCCGGAGCATCTCTGGCTGGACTGGACGTTGTTAGTGTGAGACATCAGGGGACTTGCAGCATTCAGAGCGGGGTATCGGAAGGCCCACACAGGCCCACTCTCAGTTTATAAGGTCTGGTTTACGCTGCCCCTCTGGAGCCTGTTTTCTGTTCTAATGGAAACAAGAATTTACTCTGTTTTCATTTCCGAGCCACACAGCATTCTGCAAAATAAACTGTCAAAATAGAATTCTGAAGTTAAAATATACTTTAAGAAAAACAACAGTGAAACAGAAATAAGGTGCCGACATCTTTATAAAAACAATGCTAGCTCAAGGTCCAACAATTTAACAGTGTTGTCTTTTGTGGAGGTCTAAACATAGAACCATTATAGGTGGGATTTTGCTAAAATTCTAATCAGGTGTCATCTGAAACAAAGGGATAAAGACAGGCTGCAAGTAATTTCTATTGATATTATGCAGCCAAATCGCAAAGTCAAGTGCTAGCTAAATTCACAGAGCACATTTCGATGTAGAAAGAGCATACACACGGCATTCTGAGGTACATCCTGCCTCTAGCATGCTGGAATGACTTTCTGTTCCTAGGTCACATAGTTACAGAAGGAGCTCTCCAACCTGACTGCTAAAGCTGCAGCCATAAATCCTTGGAACCCCTTCCAGAGACTGCTGGTAATGAAGCCGTGAGCAGGCATCCTCAGGAACCCCAGGGAAATCAAGGTAAACAAGAGGAGCTTCATTTGTTTAATTAATAATTGTGCCTACTTAATGGGCTCTGACGACCCCTATGCTTTCATAAACCAACTTACCCAATCTTCCCTGATAAATGTTAGCTCACACAAGAAGTTCAACCAAATCAACCAAGAAATGTCTAAAAATTTTTATGGTGAGAATCCTGTTGGCCAACCTATCAGTCCTGCAAGCATGACCTTTTATTGGGAGGAATCGTTAAACTGTAGAGAGGATGAATGGTTAAGATGTGGTCCTTATCAATTTCAGAACTAAGGGCAGTTTCAGGCCAACCTTGCTTCAGAGGGAGAGATTTTACCAGGGTTCTGGTAAAACTCCTGATGCACCTCTGGAATTTGTTTTTCCCCGTTTAGAGTATCACGTACTCTAAATTCCAAGGTTAACTTAGTTGGCAGAGTAAATGAGATAGGTTGTGTCTGAGGCCACTGTGGGTTCTAATCTGTAGGGGATGTAGTGGCTGTAGCCAGATTCTCTGTGCAGCAGTTTACCCTATACATCCAACGGCCACCTTCAGACTGGCTTCCTGAGTTTGTTGATGGCAGGACCACCTGGTGCAGGTGCTCTCTTTGGGGCATTGCTATCCTGTTCCTTTTCTTTCTTTCTTCTTTATTTTTGTGTGTGCAGAATTCTTTTATTAGAGTCAGTTTTGTCCTACTGTTGTTTTGTCTACTTTTCTAAAATCATACCACTTTCATTGTGTCCAATAATTTGGGCACCTGAAGATTATACTCACACATAAAATTGGAATCATACTATATATATTTGTTCTTGAAAATATTATATTCTAAGGATTTCTTATAATTTCTAAATAACTTTTTTCGATTTTAACCTGAAATTTATTTGTCTTAATTAAGTTGACAAAACTTGTATTTATTTATGGTGTGCAACATGATGTTTGATATATGTGCACATTGTGGAATGACTAAATCAAACTAATTAAGATATCTGTTATCTCACACACTAATTTTTTTTGTAGTGAGAACATGTAAAATCTACTCTCTTAGGAAGTTTCAACTACTCAACAAGCACATTATTATCAACTATAATCACTACACTGTACAATAGATCTCCTGAATTTATTCCTCCTGTCTAACTGAAGTTTTGTATCCTTTGACATGGCCCCAATCCCAGTCTCTGTGGTTGACTTTGGCTCCTTTTCGGGAATTTTACTTTGCCAAAAACAGTCTCTTTTTCACTTGCGCAGACAATCTCTCGCTCACTTGACAGTGGTGTTTCTCTAATTATTACTTCCCCAGAGACCCCCACCCCAAATATTCCACTCATACCACAGTCTGTCCTGAACAGTTTTCAGCAAGGAGGTCGGGGAGGGAGGGGATGCTTCAGAGCGCTTGCACTCTTGCTCAGACCTGCGAGAGTCTTCCTTTCCCATGCTACTCTATAACCCCCCTTGAAGGCTACACAAGGTACCATGGGAATTTAGGAGACAGGGGTTTCAGCTGAAAAGTGTGGCTGGGTTCTGCTGCAAGTCTGAAGGGGTTTCCAGGTATCGGGAGCTTAAGGGATTTGGATGCCCTTCCATGAAGTTAGAGTAAGTCTACTTATAGGTTAAGCTGCATGGTAGGTCTGCTTAGGGCAGACCCTCAAACTTGATTAGTAAAGCCTTACTCTCTCTCTCTCTCTCTCTCTCTCTGTGTGTGTGTGTGTGTGTGTGTGTGTGTGTGTGTGTTTCCTCATCTGTTGTCCCAGAAAAGGATATTTTGATGGCTTAAAATAAATAAATGCATCTGAAATTCTGGCCAGCATGAATCTAGAACTTGCCCATTCCTTCATGTGCCTGCCCTTGGCATTCTCTTGAGAGGAGAGGCTTGGGTGATCACATAGGTTCTTCCTCTATCCTGAGGCTTCCATTGCATCCCAGGGAACTCTGAGAAGCTGCGGACCAGCTGGGCTTCTTTCTGAAGTCTCTGCCACCTGCTATGTCCCAAAGGGCAGGGAGACACTACGGGAGACGCAGCCTGTCTTTTCCTGCCTGTTCCCATCCAGCTGCTTCCTGAAAAGTTTCATTTTCTACCATTTCAGGGCAGTCCAAAGGCAGAGGAGAGGCTGAGAGTTGGACTCAGCCTCCCTAGGATGGAACACAGCCTCCCAAAGATTTGCCTTTTTGGGGAAGATTCATGGCTGGACCTCACCCCTCAAGTCTGGGCTGCCATTAAAGGACCAGTCCCTAGCCTCATGCAGAGAGGCTTGGGAGTCCCTATAGGTGCTGCTCCTTGTCCTCTGCTCTGATCCCTCTGGATCTAGAAAGCTGGTGTTCCCTCTGGACTAACCTCAGGCTGGACTCCAGGCCTGAGTGGTTTTTTATGGTGTTTTACTCTCAGGATCACCATATCCTCTTTAATTCACAGCCAGTTCCTTCACACACTTTCGTGGATGTGGGACTGTTGTCCTGGGCACTGACCTTTTGCAACATATATGAAGGACCATGGGACATGTAGTTACATGACTTTGCCCTACACGAAGTGTGCTGAAAATATTGATGTTGTGGTGGCCCCATCTTTCACTCTGTACCTGAATGGGTATTGTCTCTAAGAGGTGGAGGCAACTAGTTTGGCTGCAGGTGGAATGCCTATTCTCTCTATGAGATACTTTAAATATTTTACTTTATTTATTTTTATTTTTTATTTATATATATTTATTATACTTTAAGTTCTAGGGTACATGTGCACAACGTGCAGGTTTGTTATAGATGTATACATGTGCCATGTTGGTGTGCTGCACCCATTAACTCGTCATTTACATTAGGTATATCTCCTAATGCTATCCCTCCCCCCTCCCCCCACCCCACAACACACCCCAGTGTGTGATGTTCCCCTTCCTGTGTCCAAGTGTTCTCATTGTTCAATTCCCAACTATGAGTGAGAACATGCAGTGTTTGGTTTTTCGTCCTCGCGATAGTTTGCTGAGAATGATGGTTTCCAGCTTCATCCATGTCCCTACAAAGGACATGAACTCATCATTTTTTATGGCTGCATAGTATTCCATGGCAAACATGTGCCACATTTTTCTTAATCAGTCTATCATTGGTGGACATTTGGGTTGATTCCAAGTCTTTGCTATTGTGAGTAGTGCTGCAATAAACATACGTGTGCATGTGCCTTTATAGCAGCATGATTTATAATCCTTTGGGTATATACCCAGTAATGGGATGGCTGGGTCAAATAGTATTTCTAGTTCTAGATCCCTGAGGAATCGCCACACTGACTTCCACAATGGTTGAACTAGTTTACAGTCCCACCAACAGTGTAAAAGTGTTCCTATTTCTCCACATCCTCTCCAGCACCTGTTGTTTCCTGACTTTTTAATGATCGCCATTCTAACTGGTGTGAGATGATATCTCATTGTGGTTTTGATTTGCATTTCTCTGATGGCCAGTGATGATGAGCATTTTTTCATGTGTCTGTTGGCTGCATAAATGTCTTCTTTTGAGAAGCGTCAGTTCATATTCTTTGCCCACTTGTTGATGGGGTTGTTTGTTTTTTCTTGTAAATTTGTTTGAGTTTTTTGTAGATTCTGGATATTAGCCCTTTGTCAGATGAGTAGATTGCAAAAATTTCCTCCCATTCTGTAGGCTGCCTGTTCACTCTGATGGTAGTCTCTTTTGCTGTGCAGAAGCTCTTTAGTTTTGACAAACCTGACAAAAACAAGAAATAGGGAAAGGATTCCCTATTTAACAAATGGTGCTGGGAAAACCGTCTAGCCATATGTAGAAAGCTGAAACTGGATCCCTTCCTTACACCTTATACAAAAATTAATTCAAGATGGATTAAAGACTTAAATATTAGACCTAAAAGCATAAAAACCCTAGAAGAAAACCTAGGCAATACCATTCAGGACATAGGCATGGGCAAGGACTTCATGTCTAAAACACCAAAAGCAATGGCAACAAAAGCCAAAATTGACAAATGGGATCTAATATTTTAAATATTTTAAATAGTCCTTTAGGATTCTCACAGAAGTCATTTCCTACTTGTCTAATTAAAATCTATGTGGATTTCAAAATTTAATGGGAAAGCATTGAATATTTGTCATTAAATATGACATTATTTGGAAGTATTTTGAAGATGCTCTTTATCTGATTGGATAATTTTCTTCTGTTTTCTAATTTGCTAAACATTTGTATTATGAAAGGGTATTGAATGCTGTCAAATGCTTTCCTGTGTCTGTATAATCTGAGAAGATCATAAGATTTTTTCCATCTGTTCTGTTTATATGGCAAACTTGGTCATGGTACATTATTACAATTATATTTTGATGGATTTGATTTACCAATATTTTGTTCAGGATTTTGGTATCTCTTTTGAAGGATATTGATCTGTAATGTTTTCTTTGTATAGTGGTCTTGTCTGGTGTTGATATTACATTATTGCCTCAGAAAATGCATTGGGTAATGATACCTCTTCCTCTATGTTCTATAAAATTTGTGTAAAATTTCTAGTATTTTTGCCTAAATATTTGACAGAATCTACCAGAAAAATATCTTGGGTTAGAGTTTTCCTTATAAAAATGTTGTTAATTACTCATTCAATTTCCTTGACAGATAGTGATGTTACAGCATTCTATTTTTTCTGTCAGTTCCGGTTAATTGTGTCTTTCAAGGAGTTTATACACTTCATCTAAATTTTTAAATTTATTGGCATAACATTGTTCATATTTTGCTTGCTTTTCTTTTACTATCTATGGGATCTTTGCTGTCTCTTCCTTTATTCCTGATATTAGTAATTTGGTTTTCTTTCTCACTTTTTCTTGTTATGTTTTTCTAGAGGTTGATCCATTTTATTGATTTTCTTGAAGAGCCAACACAGATAACTCTTGATTTCATTAATTTTCTCTATTGCTAGTCCATATCCGATTTTACTGCTTTCCATTCATCTCTGGTATTTCCTGTCTTTTGCTTGTTCTGGGATTCATTTCTCTTTTTCTAATTTCTTATGGTTGAATAACAAATAATTGATTTTATGTATTTTTTCTATTTATCCATTTAAAGTCATAAATTTATCTTTAAATGTTCCTTTTGCTGCATTCCAACATATGAATATATTCTGTGGCCACTATTGTTTGGTTCAAATGTGTTCTCTGATCCATGGCCTATTTAAGTTCTATTGCTTAATTTCTAAACATTTGGGACTTTCTTGATAGCTCTTTTTAACATAACTAAATTGTGGCTATAGAACAATCTCTGTATTCTTTCAATACTTTGAGATCGGTACCACTTGTTTAGTGGATATTGCTTTTTTCTAAAACATCCCAGGTGATTCTAATTTATAGTTAGGGCTGATAACCACTGGGTGGAATGATCTTCTGGTTCCTTCCTAATCTAATAATCAATGATTCTGTGCTTTCTTTTCTTAGAAAGAAGGCTTTAGCAATGGTATTTCTGACTGAGAAGTGGTTTAGAGACAGCAGACTTAATTGCAGGCAGGCTTTTCCCAGCAGAATCTCTGCCTTAGATATGGATTTCACCCAGAGCCACTGATGCAGTGTATCACTGCCCCTCAGACAAGGCTCGGAGCCATTTGTTCCAGCCTTATGTGACAGACCCAGTTATCATGATTCATATCCCTTTCAGTGCTGACTTATTTGTAAGATGTGTTCAAACAAGAGGCAGAAGCCAGCTCTACTAATAGCATTTCTACATCGCAGCAGTGGGACTTGCGCTATTAATAAAAGAGGAGCACTTAATGAGTTTGATTCATTTAGCAGTCTCACAGGGTGACAGATCATCTGCAGAATCTATTAATTGGGTGTATCAAATAGTCTAGGAATGAACACCAATGTTATTAAAGACCTCGTGTCAAAATGACTTCCACTGCCAAATCATAAAACTAAGGCACTGGAAGGAGATATTATGTATATAGATCAAATCCATCTAAGGCATTTGTAATACACATTTCCTCTTTGCTTGCATTATTTTAAAGTTAACTCTGCTAAAGCATCTGTTCCAGCAGAGAAGCCACTGGCAGTCCCAGTGTGACTATTTTGTAACACTGCTGGTCAGAGACAGGGCATGTGGGAAGGAAAAATCTCACCAGTTTCTAAATTTGGACCAGATGACCCCTTGTGCGTTCTTTTCAATGGGAGGCTCTGTGATTCCTAAAATGACCCGTTAGTTATTTTCATGCTGTTGACTTGCAAGGATTCTCAATGGCTTGACTCTATCTTTCCTTTATTTGCTATCCTAGATTTCTAATTAACTCATTTTATCACCTGCCTTAGGGGTTCTACAGGTACAGACTACAGAAAATGGAAAAATGATAGGTGGCAAAGGTGTTACTTGAAAAAACGTCTTTTGTTTTTGTTGATTTTTTTTAAAAAAGTTGTTCCTGGCACAGTTAAACACACCCTTATATTCTCTCTCATTTAATTTGGACAGAAACCTTGCAAAGTAGATATTTTGATATTCACTTTTACAGATAAGGAAAATAAAGTACAAACAGTTAAACTGTCCAAGGTCACACTGCAAATTAAGATTAAAGCTCAGGTTTAATCCCAAGGTCTGTGATTTCTCACAGTGCTTTTGAGCTCTTAGAAGACATGGGACATCTGTCATCTGATGATTCTTTCTAGTCACCTTTTAGACTTTGTGCCAACGCTAATTTTAAAAATATAGTCTTCTGAGACTGCTTCTAGGTTGACCAGATGCTTACAGAGAAAATACTGTTGAAAGTTCCATTCTCCCTAGGTAAGGCCTGGCCTGTTACACCAATAATTTTACCTGAGTTCATATTTTAGTTGCAGTAAGTGGCTTAATGGGTGATATTCTTTGATGACATTTTCATGTTGACAGGTAGTTTTGGTAATCCCAAACAAAGTAGTTAGTCATGTGAAAATGTCATATAGCCAGTCAAGGCTTGTTTGGGAGATATATTTGGATACAGATGGGATTGAGCACAAGGCATTCTGAAATGAGAGCATTATGGGCAGTCTGAGAAGGAAAGCAAGCCAAATCCAAATAGGACAGGGCTTGGCCTGATGAACTGAATGGCAGCTGCACTATACAAAGGGGCATTCACTCAGGCTCAGTTTAGATAATTAATGATGGGGTGATGGGGAAAATAGTATTTTCTTACTGGTAAGCAATATGGAGTCACCAGCACTTTCCTACAGCAGACAGTAGTTCAGGGGCATCAGATGGAGCAGTGGAACCTGTTTTCAGTCTCTAAGGTATTGCGGCTGAGGCTGACCCTGATGATAATATTTTTTTGTGATGGTCAGGAGTGGCCTAGAGTTGGAGTAGGCTTGGGACTGCAGGTCGTGACAATCCCATGGTGGAATTAACATACAATCCCAGGTAGCCTTACTGCTGGATATAGGATGGCCACTACTAACCTAGGCTGCTCCTCTGCTGCCAAGTGTGCTTTTCATTGCACCTAAATGAATAGAAGATGAACATGAATATCATATATTGAATAACCCTTTGACTTCTGTGTGCAGCCACCCCAAGTGAATACTTGAGTTTCTTCTAAAGTGGCATGGTTTGTTTCCTGGTTCTAAATTGTTCATTTATGTATACAGGTGTCAGTAGTGATTGTTCATTTATGTATACAGATGTCAGTAGTGGTGTGATATTTTATTGCCCTATTATAATTTTTTTCTCATCTAATCCTCCCAAGTGCAAGAACTTGTCTGAATTGCCCTTGCTTCTTTCATACCTAGTAATTAACAAGTGCTTAAATATGATTTTTGAATGAATCCTGGGTCAGTCCTCCTCTCTTCAGAGTAGGACATCAGATAATATTGAAAGAAGCATGACATAACTAATGGTGTCTGTAAATGCAGCTTCCTGAGATTATTCTGTAGTATCTGACAATTAATGCATATCTTTACATGTCAACTTCACTAAAGTGGTGGACCTCACACGTTAGTGTACATATGATTACCTGGAGAGATTGCTAAAACTCAAATTTACAGCCCTGTCACCAGAGTTCCTGGTTCATTCATTCTGGAATAGGGCCTGAGAATTTGCACTTGTAACAAGTTCACAGGTGATGCTGTTACTGCTGGTCAGGAGACCACACTTTGACAATCACTGCGTTAGGAGTAATTTAAGCATGTGAGATAAATGAAACTTGAGGTTGAAAGCAAATGCTTCAAAATCTGACATAGAACATTTTTGGGCTCCCTTTCTTAAGAAATTATGCATAGTATCTTTGTTGTTCCATATGAAATAGATGACTTACCCTTTAGTAAAAGTCAGGGGTAGATGATTAATTGTTAACTCAGTCTGAAATGTAGTGTTATTAGCAAAAGCCTTCCTTACTCCTCACTAATGTGCACTTATGACAATTTCTTCTAGAGGTAATCAGATATAATATATGACTAATATCAATTAAGTTATGGTTCTAATTTAGGATAGGCAGCAGTGCATCAAACCAGAAGCAGTCTCTATTAATTCCACTGGGCAGCATTCAGTGGAGTAGGAGGCACTGGCTACGAATAGCTCCCTTGCTTTTCCTCTAGCCTCTTTGCCTCCCTGCACTACTATGTAACCATCTAAGTGTTCTGAATTCCCACCAGCACCAAAGAATCACATATTTGGAATAGGTGAGGCAAAGGCCCAGCCTGCGTTCATATAAAGTCAGAGTTAAACTTTAAGGAATGCAACTTCAACATCAGCAACCGCTGCTAGTTAAGGAAGCACATAAATCCAAGATGTACAGACCATGGCCTTGAAATCACCGTGTCTTATTAAATAAGCAAAACAATTTTCACTGATCTCAATGACATTAGTGAACTTTTATTGATGCTGGACATTCCTAGATACAGTTATCACCTACTTCCAAATTATGGAGTCAGAGCAAGTGCATTTTATTACCTTTTTCCTTGTATTTCCAATTTCTGGAATTATTCCCTCTTCTGGGACCTTTAACTTGCCTTCGTGGCTTAGGTTGTAAATAACAAGTAATAAAATAAAAATGAGATCATGGACAATGAAAACATCTCGTGGTCTCTCAAGTCGGACACAGAAGTGCTTTTGAGTAATTGGCTATAGTATAATTCATAATTTGACTCTTGCCTAAAAGCTCTGTTTAGCTTCAGTGTAGTTGCTAAGCCCACATGCTTTGTGACACATTCTCACAGAATGAGAACTTACTGTACACTTCTGGAATTTTTTCCAAATTACTTTTAATCTTGAATTTCAATATGCTATTGAAAAATGTAGCTTCAAAAGTTCTTATGCATTTACTCTTAGGCACGAGATAAGCCTTTTTGCATTGAACAAATTGTGCTGTATATTGGGGGAAGATTTCTAGTAGCTTGTCATTGGTGAATGTAATCTGTGCAAAATGTGCCCACTGTCTTTTCTAGAAAACCTCATAGCTTGTTATTTGAAAAACATAAGCAGATAGGTATATCTTTGATTGTGTGATGTAGGACATTATACTTCTAATATCATCATCATTCTCAGAGAAATGGCAGTTTGTGAATGTCAGACAGGACACGTGAGGGAATCTATTAGTTACTGGAAATGTACTTTCTGCCTAATATTGTGCTGGGTTCCTCCACATATGCCATTTTATGTAATCCTTTCATTAACTGTATAAGATAATTACTTCAATTTCATTAACAAGAAAATTGAGGTTCAGAAAAATTAGTAAATTATATCAATTTACTAATTTATAATCCTCAATTATATCAATTTACAATCCTCAATTATATCACAGGGTTAAGGCACTGGTTTCAAACTCAGGTGTTTTCAACTCCAAAGCTGACGTGCTTTCTGCTGTTGTTCCCATACTTGGCTGCATATTAGAACTACCTGGAGAGTTTTAAAACAAAGGACTAATTCCTAGGTTCTCCCCTTAAGTAATTTTAACTCATTTGGGTTGGGGTTGAGGCCTGGATATTGGCATTTTAACAAAATGCCTCATGTCCAAGTGGTTCTAATGTGCATTAGTTATTAGTTGAGACCCCTGGATGTCCTTTCTGCTTATAGCGTTCCTTAACCCTTTAAGCTGGTGGAGAATTGCGAAAGGACGTAATTTTTCAGACATTTGAAAATGGGCTTGAGACAAAGGAGGTGAACACTTCTGTCCTTGGTAGAGCCACTCCACCTTAAAACAACTGGAAAAGGAGGGCTCATGGAAGACACATATTGCTAGAATCTGCATTATGAAGTGAAAAGTCAATGTTTTGCATTTTAGATCAAATTAACTGGAACATAAGTATGGATTTAAAAAATATTTTCGTATGGTTATCCTGAAAATAAATGAAACAATGTAATTGAATGAGCTGGTAGAGGACATCACACTGAAGTCAAACACAAGATACAATAGCTATAAACTTCATAAATCTCCAAATATTAATGAATTATAGAAAATACACAAATGTAAGTATTTTTTCCTATTGCATTCACTGATTTTTCTCAATCCTCTAATTGGTAACTGCTATTTTTAAAGAAAGGAATTGAACATGTAGGAAAGCATAATGTTTGAGTTGGTTAAGAATAAAACTAAAAAGTATGAGGATGCAGTAAGTCTCATCTTGTCTAAATGTTTTGGATCCGCTTAAAATGAGGATATTGCAGTGAGTTATTTTAAAAGAACATCTTTTAAAGTTAAGAGTTTGTATTATTTTAGAAATGAAGAGATAATTATTCTGATCAACAAATGATCAAATCAACTAAACAACTCTTCCATCCCAGATTTTTGAAGCCAAAAAAAAGGAAGAATATTAAGACAAAAATTGGGAATGAAGGCAAAATAATGCTAATTTATTTAAATTAGTCAACTTTTTACTTTAATTATGTAGTCAGTGACATCCTAGATTTAAACACCTTTTGAAATAAGATTTTTGAAATGCATCAAAGAAGCAGGGTGTGGTGGCACACACTTATAGTTCCAGCTATGTGGGAGGCTGAGGAGGGAGGATCACTTGAGCCCAGGAGTTCAAGAGTAGCCTGGGCAACATAGTGAGCTCCGCCTCTGAAGAGATACTATGTGATGACTAAAGCAGTGAGCGTGGTATGTGGACTTGAAAGTGAAAGGAGCAAGGTGAAGGTCAAAATTGAATTGGAGGAAAAAACATCTTATTAAATGAAGCTTGTGATTCCCTTCAGATTCAGCAGTTGGCCAGAACGTTGCATTCTCCGAATGCCAATTTTCCTCCCCCTCCCCAGCAATTTAATCCAGAAAGTAAAGAATTGGGATAAAATTATGCGTCCCAGGTTGAATGTGCTGTTATCATAATATGTGTAAGAAGGGAGACGAGATGATTTCCTTTAAAATTTGATTTTTATAAAATAGTTCAGATTATCTGAGATAATCTTTAATACCTTTTCCTGCTGAAAAACTCCTTGAAATTCTCTGGAATATAGCTCTGTTCATTATCTCTTTCAGAGAAGCTGTCCATATGGTCGTCACCTCATGGAATACACTCAAACCCTTTTATCACCACAGGCAAAATTCATGGGGAGTTGTACTTCTCTGATGACTGGAATACATTTGGAAAAACTTAATTAAACTTCAAAAGCTTTCTGTCTTGGCACTTGGGAGAGATGTTTGCATTTTAGAAAGTTTTGCAATCAGGGTGTTTGGCTGTTTGTTTACCCTGTGAGCTGGCAACCTCCCTGAGACCAGGAGCACTGTTGCGGCAGGTGGTATAAAGTATAAAGGAAACCAGCTGGGTGATGAACAATCAGTGCAGCCCTGCCAGAGAGAGCCGCATTTCAGGGAGCACTAATCATCTCAGTGGAGTTTATTGCAGTCATCATCATCTCTGATTTAGTTTGAAACGAGCAAGAAGAAGAAAAAAAGGATCCTCATGAAAGTTCTCAAAACCCCAGTGACTGCAAGTTATACTAGCAAATGTACTTGGAACAAATGGATCAGAAATCAAACTGACATATGTGCTTTTTGGTAGCTCAAGCCATGATTATGTTTCACAGCAGATCTCAAAGGTAAACAGGTGAAAGCTTGGATCATCTGCAGGGAAAAGAAACAACACTAGGGTTATAGATATTTTTCTTTTTTAAAGTTGTGTTGTTTGAAGGAGAGATAACTCTGGGGATAGCTAAGAAGATGAGAAGAATTGGAAGTTTTTCTCCAACTTCTTAATGAAGGGATGGAGTTTCCCAAATACAGAGATTTTATGAAGTTAATGTATAACAACTTCTAGGAAATAGACTAGATGAATAAATAGAAACAGAGATTCTTGGGTTGGGATTCTGGATGTAACCTAGGTAAGTTGTTTTACCTTGCCAAGTCTTACTTCTCTCATTTACAAAATAAGAAAAATAAGAGCATTTACCTTGTCATTTGGTTATAACAATTAGATCACACACATAAAGTGCTTAATGGAGTGCCAGACACATAGAGAGCATGTACAATGTTAAGAATTACCATGATCAGAGAAAGGATTGCTTGTGAGCTGTAGGAAGGAGAGAATGTATTTTAGGAGATGATGCTTTGGGAGGAACTGCAGTTCCCAGAACATGCCTGTCTTTCCAGCCTCAGAGGCAAACTTTAGAATCTGTTGCTCTGTGCCCTCTTCCCAGCCCTCCCTAGCCACACACTAGATCACTGCTTCTCAAATCCTGGATGAGAAAGCGCCAGTTTTTCTTTTTCTAAATTCCCAATACATTGTAGACTACATCTTTTTATAAAATACAATTGAAAATAATTATTAGAAACAAACAAATATAAAAACATAAAATAGAAGCCTGCTGATCACATGTTTGGATATTTGTCCAATTGCTCTAAAAGCTTCTTAATGCCTACTCTCAATTTTATACTTATCTTGTTACGATAACAGGCAGTTTATGAATTGGCACCCGTGCATGGTACTTGCTTTGAGGAGCACTGGTCTAGATTGTCCCATGACTTCTACTCTTCCTTAAGTCTCATTGAGGTGTCCCTTGCCCTCAGTGATGGAAGCTTTCTTCCATCTCCCCAAGATTGGACCTGTTACTTCTCCAGTGCTTCCCTTGCACACTGTGCTTTCCCAGAACTTAAAGGGACTGTGTCTTTTTCACCTTCCTATTTTCATTGCTAACAAGACCTGCCACACAACTGATTCTCAATAAGCACCAAAAGAATGCAGAATGCATTTATTTCAAGAAAGTAGAGAATTAAGGTGCATATTGTTCAACTCTGTAATTTCTAAACTTGGGTTGTGATCATTCTTGGCAATAATTAGACTCACTGCCTCTTTGGAAAAAATACTTTCTTGGCAGGAAAATGAAATTAATAAACAACAGTATATTTAGGCCCTGAGGAAGTCTTACTCATAGAACTTACCCAGAAAGTAGATTTTATTCATGAGCTTCAGGAAGGAAATTGAAGGCTTAATTTATATTTCTTCCTCAGAAGTAGATGTATAAATCTTTGGAAACTTTTTCTATCTTTGAAATATGTTGCCTTAGACAAGCCTTGATTCTGATGATTCATTGAAGACTTACTAAGAGCATAAATTGATGTAGAGGACAGTTGATCCAAATACCAACAAGGGATAATAGAAATACCAGCGGCTGCCTCACCAAGGGAAAGGAAATGACTTTTAGGGATAACTTCTTTTTCCCTTATGGATAAAGGAGAAGTGTGAAAATATGTTTCTATCTTCTCCATGTAGTTTTGATAGTACATCTTTGAGAGAAGAAATTGCTGATCTCCATTTAATAGAATAGGTCACTGAGTGGCCAAAGGAAGAGAAAACGCTGCTCATTTGAAAGGTTACCAATTTGGTTATCACTTTCTGGATGAGGGTCAGTATTTCCTAGTAATTCAGACCAAATAAATGTTGAAGACACGTCAATGAACTAAGCACAGAGCCCACTGTTCCTTGGCTTTGCTCTGAGAAGAGAAGCGATCTCTTCTTCACTGAAGACTTTTCATCTACCCCCGCCCCTCCACTGTTGTTAGCAGGGACATGGATCCAAGACTAGGAGGAATGAACCCCTCCCCATGCCCCAAACTTCCTGTCTGTAACTGGTAAATGGGGCTCAGGTTGTGCATGTGATGCCAAACATCTTGGGACAGACCAGGAAGTCTCCTACTATTAGTGGGAAATTATGCACAATGTAATAACACAGACCCAGTGGCACACACCTTCAGAACAAGAAACTCTCAGGGCTGTGGAGTAAGAGCCAGGCATATGGACCCCTCATGTGTACACTGTACGTGACTTATGGATTGGGCTGACAGCTTTTCTTGCCCACGCATACAGCTATTTATTTCTATATGTGTATAGCTTGTTATGATTAACAAATTCAACATTTTATATAGAACTTTTATATGCATCTCGTAATTTTTTGCCAATATGTTTTTCTCTCAACAGATAATGCAAGTACCATTGCTCTCATGTATAGGTTTGTGAATGCTGAGATTAAGAAGGAATCGTGAGTCTCTATAAGGTTGGAGACTGTGATGTGCCCTGCCTGGCTGGTTCTGGTTTCACACTCTGCATTGTGTGTGCAGGGAGCTTCTGGACACTCTGACGAGGATCTGGTTACCTCTGCACAGCACAGAAGACAGGTTGAGGAAGACGGAAAGCTGAGGGGCTTCTTCAGGGAAAAATAATCTCAGCGTAGCATCCCTGTAAGCCTGTCTCCATCTTACTTGAAGGTGAGTTAGGGACACATGGAAACCCTTATGTCCCCAAACATCCCCCACATACGTTCTGAATGTTCCATGCTCCTGTAACCAGGAGAGCTCACCCTTCACTGTGGAGAATCCACAGTAGACTGGGCTCCAAATACCTGGTTTACGATGAAGCCCTGTTAGTTTACTGCCACGTTGAAGTGACACATCTCCCGTGTTCTTCTCTTGAAGAAACACCTTGATTAGAAGAGAAGGCGTGAGGTTTAAGGAATCTGAGAAGGGAAGAGAGTCCCATGGAGGGAAGAAGAGTGTGGGTTTTTGTGCCATTAATTTAGATTTTAGGCATGATGGCTTTATGTCAACATGGAACAGAAGGGAGGAGTCAGGAACTCCCATCCAGCAGAACAGGATGGGGTGGATGGTGGTCTGCGATGGAGGCAGAGATTCAGCCAGGTGGGAGAGGCCCAATGTGTTAGTACAATTCCAAACGGTCCTGTTTGAGGCAATGGCTGGCCCTGGAGCTCCAAGCTGGCCCTAACAGCAGCATAGAAGTAGAGGCATGAGGCTGTGTGCAAGTGGAGAGCCCTGTGGGCTGCAAGTCAATGTTCAGGGCGTCTGCTTTGGAGAACAAGGATCTCATCACTAGATAGACTTTTGGGGACTGGGCTCCAAATACCAGGAGAGGGGTGGACACAAGCCTTTAGCATCATGGAATGAGAGCCAAAAGCCGAGGGAGGTCATGGATCTAAGTGATTACAGGAGGGACATGTGGCAACAAAGACTCCTTGGGGGCTACCATGGGAACCCAGTGCATAGTACTGCAACATCAAGATTTAGGATGAAGATAAGAACTAAGTCTTGGGGCCATAATGATGGAAATGACAAGGCCATAGGCTGAGACAATTTGAGTACAGCTAAATACTGCCCAGCCTGTAATTGAGTCTGTTTGCTATGGTGGTATTGTTACTGTGCCTCAGGACAATTTACTAAGGAGGGCTTCAGACAGGGAAGTTGGTAGTGATGCCTTCAAAGAAAGGAAGTCCTCTGAACCTCCACCCGATCCCAGGGAAACATGGCCAGCTTTGATCTAAGACATTCAGCCTCTTTAGCATAGCAAAATGAAGCTATTCTTGTGTCCCTCTAGTGCAAAAGTTGTACATTAAGTTGAGGAGCCATATCATAGCCACATATAAAAGGTTTCTTTACTGTGGCTCTTTTCCTCTGTGCATAACTGCTCTTTGAGAAGTATGGGAAGGTGGGAGCAGTGATATCACAGTAGGATTTAGGCATTTCTAGGTCTCTTAATTAAAATGTCACCAGAACTTCCCTTGTTACCTCCTCCACTGTGAAACTCACCATGCATAATGAGGACAGGAGAGTCTGCCACAGTTTCTGGCACTGGAGAAAATGAAGTGAATCATTTTCTCTTCAAATCAGCAAGATAGACCTTGTTTTTTACCAGTGCTTGGAGTGGACCCAAGGAGAGGGGAGGATCTTTTGGCCACCCTGTTCATCCTTACGACATTGGTGGAATAAAAAGAAAGAGACAGAGATAGAAGAAGAGGCCTAACCAATTATGTTTTCAAGATTGAGTCCCTAGAACACTGGGATTGAAACCTGACATGTCTAGGTCACTTCCATGGGTGATGGGTCCCTCCTGAGAGGTAGGGAGTATGATAAATATGTAGGATTAGCATTTTACTAGTGCAGGGACCTCTTATTCAACTGCTCTATCTCCAGAGCTGAGGCCAGATCCTGACATATGGGAGGTCTATAATAAATATTTGTTGCATTTATAAGTGAGTGTCCTTTTTCTCTCAAAGGCTGACAAGGACCTCTGAAGACACATTTATTTACTCAATAGCTTCCATTCAGCTTACCATTACCAGCAATGAGTAGTTTACACATTCACAATAGTCCCAATAAAACAGCATAGCCTAAGATCATTGTTTCTGGAGAGATTTTGAAAGACTCCAGTGAGAAGCGCTGTCTTCATTGTAAGTAAGTAGAACTGTTGCGACACTTCCAAGGTGAAGATAGCTAGCTTCAAAACCTATGTCATACTTATATTTTTGATAGAAGGTGTGTCTGTATAATAGCACCTCAAGGAACATAAGAAAGCATTTTCATTCTATCATATGAAATATACCCTACATATTTATCATTGCTTTTTTGGGAGGAATTAATGAAATCTGTGACATGTACCCAACAAAAGTTGAGGGTGAATGGAGTCACTGCTGGTACCAGCCACAGGGGTGCTCTGTTGCTGCTGGGTTTAGAGGGGGTTGCTTCAATTTCTTGCTTTTTTTTTTTTTTTTTTTTTTTTACCTGTTTTTGTGTCTTTCCTTCTCATTTTCAAGCTCTGTCTCTTCTCATTTTTTTTTTTTTTGCTTTTTTTTTTTTTACATGCTATTTTCCTTTCCTTTTATATTCAGCTCTGCTCTGGAATTCCCCAAGTGTTACTCCCCCCTCCAGGAAACCCCATGCAGAGCAATGGCACACAGGAGGCATTCTCAGCTTCACATTTGGAATGAGCCAGTCTAAGAGATCATCTTCTTAGGAAGAGACAGAAAGGTTCTCCCTGAGGTTATGCCAACACAGAGATATTTATCAACTAGTTCTTACCACTAGAATTGGAAATTATATCAGAGCAGTTTCCTGAAGCTGTGTCTAACATGTGTAGTCACTGAACAAAACTTTGTTGACTACATGACTGGCTACTGAATGTATATATAAATAGGCATGGTAAATTTTACAACTTAACATAAACAAATGTAGACTACTTGTAGTCATGCCATCTGAAAAGGGTGAGCAGCTTTTCAAAGATTCCATCAAATCTCAGGAAAGCAAAAGCCTCACATTCCTTTTTCTCTATCCCCAGGGACTTGCTTGGATTTCTCCAAATCCATCGTTTGTGTTGTGCCAGGCCATGACTATTTCTCTCTGTGATAAGTACTTAATGCAAATGGCAAGCCATCCTGAGGGAGGCTGGCATCCGTACCTACTGAGAAGGCCAGCAAACAGTGTGTGAAGCACCGACGTCAAAGGCCATTAACGCAAATGCAAATTAACATTTTTCATCAAGGTCTAACAGTACACCAACAGGTAGGCCAACCACTGTGCTGCCTGTTTACAGAAACACGTTGCTAATCAGTCAGCACAATCCACTCAATACCAGTGTTCCTCCACATTTGCTTCTTAAGCCTTTTGAGAGTATTAAATTAGTTTCAATTAGTAAAGCCAATGTGTGCAGAAATATTGAACATTTTAATTTAATGGAAAACACCCTGCTGGGTGAGAAATATCATTTCTATCTGGAGCCCATTTTTGTAGCACAAGCCGCTGGCTGCATATCTTGAAAGGTTAACCACAGGTTCATTACAATCCAAAACACTGATGTTGACATTGTTTTGCATTTCTTACAGATCATTAAAAAGCTCGATATTCATTTCTTCAGTGATGAGGTTCATCTGGAAGTTAAGGATTTAATTTGTGGTTTTGAATTTTACCTTTTTCCTGTTAGAGCACAAAAGAAAAACTATTGCATCATGAAAGTTCTCTATCATGTGAATCGTTTCCATACACATACAACAGTGAAATATTGCCAAGCAGCAATAATGAAACAGTCACCCTTTTCCTCATGATAGCCATATACATTCTCAGCTCTCCAATTCGTTGCCACCATTAGCTCTGTTTTATTTATTGTGCCTGAAGCCTGATTTCCAATGGGAGGCCTTGTATAATGGAATGCCAGTAGACTTCTAGCTCCCTGTGATTTAGATGCCAGCTTTATTCTCCATAATAAAAGGAGAGAACTAGACACGCATGAGAAAATACATTTTATCTACTGGCTGATGTTCATATGTTGAATGTTAGAAGGACTTTGGTTTTCAGCCATCACTAAATTTCACAGAGTTGCTGACATAATTTCACACCTTCCTGTGGACCATAATAATGACAGGAGAATTTTAAATATGGGATTTGACATGGAGAAATACATGTAAAGTTTACTACAGCCACCAAAGAACGTTATCTCAGTGATCAAATACAAAACAAAAATTAAATACAGCATTATACAGAAGTAGTTATTTATCCTCACCCATCATATTGTGAAGGAAATTACTGTATCAATAAAAATGAAACAAAAAATAGTCTGGTGTTATAGCTGAAGGGGAAGAGTGAAGGTGGAGGGAGGGTGGGAATGAGAGACAGGGAGAAAAGATACTAGAGTGTCCCATGGAATTCAGAGTTTCTACTTTGAAAATAGAGAAATCTGAAAGTCTTGACACTGATTTGTGGTTGGGTTTGGACCATGGAGAGCAGCAGAAGGAGATCACAAGGAAGGAAAAGGGATGAGTGACCAACATGCCAAACAGCAGAACCAACTCTGAGATTTCACTTTTCACCATCCCCCAGGGGACCAGTCAGCCACATGGTGGCTGCTGAACATATTAGACCCAAATCCTTGCACTTCATGGGTAGGCACATACTTGACTTACAGATTTGATTTTCCTACCTGCAGTTCTTCTTTCACAACTACTATTCCTGGACTTACAGAATGCCATATTCATTGACACACAATGTTGCCTCTGCCCAAGAGATGTATTTTACGGCAAAGGAAGTGTAGTAATGGGCTTGCAACCTTGAGGTTCATGGGTTCTTACCAAGATCCTCATGCCTCAGAAGCATCTGGCCTGATGGAATAGTGAATGGCTTGCTGAAGGTTCAAACATGGCCCTAGTTAGAGCCCACACCTCATGATGTGGGACTACATTCTTATATGTGTTGTATATGCCTTTAACCAGTAGAGAATACATGGTGTTATGTCTATCATTAACACAATGCTCAGATCTGGTAACTAAGGAGAAGTGCAAATGGTCTCTTTCAGTATTCTTCCTGTTAACCTACTTGAATTTTTTTCCTTCTGTTCCCATAACCTAGGCCTTGTGTATTTAGAAGGCCTAATAACTAAGGAGTGAGTGCTTCCATCCAGGAATATTATCATCCTTCCATTGAGCTGGAAGCTGAGATTGCCACTTGCCATTTTGGCTTCCTCAAGCTATAAAACAAATAGATACAGATGTCACTGTGGTGGCTGTAGGGATTGATCTCAATTACCAAAGTAAATTTAGCTTGCTGTTATACAGTGGGGATAAGGGAGACTATGCCTGGGTCAGAGGATTTACTGGGGAGTCTCCTATTACCCTCTTGTCAAAAAGTACTGGCCAGTAAAATTATTCAACAACCCCCCCAAAACAAACAAACAAAAAAACCTACCACCACCAACAGGCCACCAAGGAATCAAATCCCAGTGAAACAAAAGTTTGATTCATTCCACTAAGTAAACAACCTCTGCAACTGCAATACAGCAGAAGGAGAGGGACAAAGAAGAGGTAGTGGAATATGCAGCTGCAATGACCACCAATTTAGGCTGCATGAGCAGCTGTAGGACTGGGGCTCCAAGAGCTGTTTCCTGTTAATGAACTTTTTCTGTTTTCCTTTCTAACAGTAGTGGCTTTGAGATTTCAAGTGTCGAATGACAGCATTGACATTACCTATCAACATTCCCCTTGATTGTTGCTGGCTCCAGAGTCCTTGTGGTTTTCCTACATTCTGCACACATCTTTGTGAATAGTCACTTATTTAAACTATCCTAAAATTATCCAGTTAATGTGCAGTCTCTTTCCTGCCTGAACTTTAAACAATATACCCCTTAAACAAGTATTTCAAGATTCTCTTTTAAATTTTTTGATAAATATTTTATAACAATTATATTCAATATTTGTATAATTATTTGTTATGTGAACTTCTTTTATACACATTATCTCATATATGACACTCATACCAATATTCGGAGAAATATATTAATGTTTCCACCTCATAGATAAGGAAAATAAGAATAGAACTGTCAAAATGTCCAGATTCGTAAACGTGAAGCAACAGAGCTGAAATTGATTTTTTTTCTTCTGGATCCTTTCCATTATACAGTAGCTGTTTTATAGACAATAGCTCAAGTGCTTTTTTTATTGTACACAATAACATTCACTTCTTCTGATATACAGTTTTATGAGCTTTAATACCTGCATAGAGCTATTTAGCCTCCACCGCAATGAGAACACAGAAAATCACATCATCTCCCCAAATTGTCTCATGCTATTTCTTTGCCATCCGTGTTCCCATTGTTCCAGCACCATTTCTTGAGAAGATTATCTTTATCCATTCAATTATTTTTTGTAAATTTATTAGACAACAATCGACCATATTACTGTGGATCTATTTCTGGACTCTATTTGGTATCTATATTTTTGCTCATAATGTCGACTATTGAAGTTTTGTATCTGGTGATGTGAGTCCTCCAACATTATTCTACTTTTTGAAAACATTTTGGCTATTCTATTTTTTTTTTGCTTTTCTATGTCATTTTAAAATCAGTTTATCTATATCTACAAAAATACTGCTTAGACTTTTATTGTAATCGAGATAACCTAGTATAAATTTGGTGAAGAGTTGTTAAATAAACTATATGAATTTTTCTGATCCATTAACACAGCATGTCCCTCCATTTATTTAGGTCTTTGATTTCTTTAATCAGTATGTATTAATTTTCAGCATGTAGATCTTGCTCATACAAGGGGTCTTCAAAAGGTTAATGAAAAATGCATCTTATCAATTTTTTTGCACCAAAATAAACTCTTATTAATGTAATATAGCATTTTTGAACATGATCTAGTTTGAGACACTAAGAAGGACAAGAACAACTTTCCTATGGAAAGCATTCTTATCAGAACAACATGAATTCTGCTAAAATTGAAGCAAGAAAAAATGTCAAATTTGTGGTGAAGATTGGATGAAAGAATGTGGAAATCATTGTTGCTTTATAGAAAGTTTATAGGCACAATGACCCCTCAAAAATCAGCAGTTTATATACGGTTAACTCATTTTAAGAAGTGACAAGATGATTTTGAAGATGAAGTTCACAGCAGCAGACAATCTACATTCACATTAGCTTGTAAGAAAAAAAGTTATCTTGTTTATGCTGTAATTGAAAAGCACCAAAGACTGGCAGGTGAAACAACAGCCAACACCAAAAACATCTCAACTGGTTCACTGTACACAATTCTAACTATAAAACTGAAGTTGAACAAACATTCCACTTGATAGAGCATATGCCTTTAACCAGTGGAGAATACATGGTGTTATGTCTATCATTAACACAATGCTCAGATCTGGTAACTAAGGAGAAGTGCAAATGGTCTCCTTCAGTATTCTTCCTGTTAACCTACTTGAATGCCAAATGGTGCCAAAACCACTGGACCCACATCAGCTGCAGACAAGAGCAGAGCTTTCTATGGAAATTTTAAACACGTGGGATCAAGATATTGAAGCATTGCTTCAGAGAATTTTCAAGGGAGATGGAATGTGGCTTTATCAGTATGATCCTGAAGACAAAGCACAGTCAAAACAATGGCTACCAAGAGGAGGAAGTGGTTCAGTCAAAGCAACAGTGGACCAGTCAAAAGCAAAGTTTATGACAACACATTTTTGGCTTGCTCAAGATATTTTTTTTGCTGCATATCTGGAAGGTCAAAGGGCAATAACATCTCCTTATTATTAATAAGCTTTGAGACAGTTAGCCAACACATTAGCAGAAAAGCACCTGAAGAAGCTTCACCAGAGAGTGCTTCCCTATCACAACAATGCTTCTGCTCATTCCTCTCATTAAATAAGGTCAGTTTTGCAAGAGTTTTGGTGGACAATTATTAGGCATTCACTTACAGTCCTGATTTGGCTTTTGTGGACTTCTTTTTGTTTCCCAAATATTAAAACATCTGTCAAGGGCATCCATTTTTCTTCAGTTAATAATGTAAAAAAGACAGCACAGACATGGTTAAATTTCCAGGACCCTCATTTCTTTAGGAATGAAGTAATTGGTTGGCATAATCATCAACAAGTATCTTGATGTTCATGGAGCATATGTAGAGAAATAAAGTTTATATTTTTTATTTTTATCTTTTGATTTTATTTTTCTACGAACATTTTGAAGTCCCCTTGAGTGTTGTTGTATTTACACCTAACTAATTTTGAGCTATAATAAATGGTACTGTTTTACTAATTTTAGTTTACAATTTTTCAATTTAGAATTAAGTATATGGGAATATAAGCAAGCATTATAAGTTGACTTTGTATTCTGAAGCCATGCTAAATTCAATTATTTGTTCTAGAATGGTTTTTTTGGTAGATTCCTTGAACATTTCTACATGAATAATTATGTTGTCTGTGAATAGGAAAAATTGCATTTTTTCCATTTTGTATACATTTTATTGGTCTTGCTTTGTTGTATTGGCCAGAACTCATGATGTTGAATAGAAGTATAAAAAGTAAACATGCTTGCTTGCTCCTCAACTTAAGGGAAGAGCATTAAGTTCGATGTCATCTATATGAATTTTTGAGTTTCCTTTTATCAGATTAAGGCAATTCTCTCTTATTTGTAGTCTGCTGGGAGTTTTTATTATATAAATCTATTAGTCTTTTTCAAATGTATTTATACATCTGTTGAGATACTTATGTGGTTTTTCTTTTCAATCTGTTAATATAGTGAGTTACATTGATTGCTTTTCTTGGGAAATTGACCCTTTATCATTATGTAATGTCTCTTGTTTTCCTTAGCAGTTTTTCTACTTCTTAAGTCTACTTTTTTTGGTGTTAATATAACTACCCTAGTTTTATTTGATTTAGTGTTTTAATTGCATCTCTTTTTGTTCTGTTTTTACAATATATCTATATCATAATACTTAAAGAAGGCCTCTGATAGGATTTCTTGAATATAGTGGATGGTTTTCTTTGTTTGTTTTGGTTTAAATTCAATATAGTTGATGTGTTTAAACTCTTTATTTATGTTAAGTATAATTATTAGCATTGTTAAATTTTGTTCTAATATTTTATTATTTATTTTGTTTGATTTCTTTTTCTTTCATCTATTTTTCTTTCCATTATGTCATTTGTATTTCTTGAATATTATGCACTATTCCATTTAAATTTATCTGTTGGCTATTTGTATCTTTTTGTACAATATTTTTAGTGGTTGATTACAATTTGCAACTTAACTTTTCAAAGTTTGCCTAGAAGTAATATTTACTGCTTCAAGTGCAATGCAGAACCTTGAAAACATATGGGTACTTTCATTTTCTCCCTTTATGCTATAATTGCTATATGCATTATATCCACACACATTGGAACTTCTATTAAACAATGGTATAAATTGCCAACTGTCATATACATTTTTTAAAACTTAGAAAAATAAATATCTTCTACTATATTGATTCAGATATTTACCATTTACTATGCTCTTCATTCTTAAAGTATTAGATTTCTCTGGTATTATGTACTAGTCCATTTTCATACTGCTGATAAAGACATACTCGAGACTGGGCAATTTAAAAAAGAAAGAGTTTTATTGGACTTACAGCTCCACATGGTTGGGGAGGCCTCACAATTTTGACAGAGGTCAAGGAGGAGAAAGTCACTTCTTACGTGGATGGCAGCAGGCAAAGAGAGAGCTTGTGCAGATAAATTCCCATTTTTAAAACCATCAGATCTTGTGAGACCCATTCACTATCAAGATAACAGCATAGGAAAGACCCACCACCGTGATTCAATCATCACTCACCAGATCCCTTACACAACATGTGGGAATTATGGGAGCTACAAGATGAGATTTGGGTTGGGACACAGAGCCAAACCATATATTACTTTCCTATTCCCTGAAGAGTTTCCTTTATCATTTTTCCCTTTTCTAAAGAGATGAGGTCTATGTTGCTCTGGCTGGTCTCAAAGTCTTGAACTCAAGCCATTCTCAGCTTCCCAAGATGTGGAACTACAGGTGCACACCACCATATCTGGCTAGCATTTCTTTTAGTGCAATCACTCACAACACATCTTCTTAATTTGCTTTCATTGAGATTGTCTTTATTTTGCATACATTCTTGAAGAGTATTTTTATTGGACATAGAATTCTAGGTTGACAGGTCTTTTCTTTCAGAGCACTTTTTATTTTTAATTTTACTGTTTTCTGACCTCCCTGATATCTTATGAGAAATATATATTCGTTCATTTTATTTTTCCCCATATTTAATGTGTCACTTTTAGTGAGCTCTTTTCAAGAATTTTTATTCAACTTTGTTTTTTTTTCAGTAGTTTGATTATGATGTTATAGGGCATGAAACATTTTTAGTGAAAAAAACTTAAATCAGTGGTGAATTCTTTTTCCTTGTCAACCATGTCTTCTTGTAGACTCTTCAGTGTTTCTTCATGGCATCTCAATTTACTACGTAGTAGACTAGACATGTGAGTATCATTTCTGATGCCTTTCTTTTTCTCCCATTCTCATTTAGTTTTTTTCTCAAGCCTGCCTGTATTTTCATCGCAATTTCTGTCTATTAAATCCCTTCCACCTATTCATTCCATAGGTACATGAACATTTTTTGAGCTCTCATAATGTGCCTGGCATTGGGTTAGGTATTAATGCTACAAAGTTGAGTATGGCATTACATAAGTCAAAATTCAAACAGGAAAACAGAGCTACTCTGAGTATTAAAAATTAAGGGACTTTCATGCAGGAGCTGATTAAAGAGATGATGGAAGAACTGAATATTTAAACAGAAGACAGTGAATTGAACAGAGATTAGCAAATGCCAGATGCTACTGCAACCTATAGGTAGGAGATAATGTCATCAGACCTTTGAGGTGGGATCATCAATGGAACCTGACCACCTGTTCAAGAGAAAAGGAGCCATGAAGGAAGCACAGGTGTGACTGAAGATTCTACTAGAGGAAGAAAGTCATGGTAAGTACTCCGTACTCCTCCTACCAGGGAAAGGTGGTAAATGGATCTACAAGAAAGAAGCCTGGGACTTACACAGACATTGAACCTTGTTCATGAGAAACTTTCAGAGCAGTATAGGATGTAGACAGCTAAACAGGTAAGGTGTGATTCAGACCCCAAAATACACTGAAAAAAAAAATTGTACATACAACTGAGGAGCTGATTCTGCAAGGGAGGTTCAGGGTAATGTTTTAGCAATATTTAAAGTATGAATATGTTTGATGTCAAAGAAAGAGACAAGCCATCCCTAGAAATGGGGATAGTGTATGAAATGCACAGAAGCCTAAAACAGCAGGCTGTGTTTGGGGATCTGCCAAGCTTTAGGACTGCTGTCTGGTGAAGTTTGAGGTCATCAGTGATGCGGAGGGGTGTTGGCTGGGGGCAGAAAATGGTGGATTTTCTAAAACGTAAAAAACTACTTGGGTGTTTATAATCAGGAGATTTGGAGCTTTCAGGCAATTTGAAGCAGATGAATGACATCACTGGCTCTAAATTTTGGAAAGCTCTTTTTGATAAGAATCTAGAGTATAGATCCGAAAAGTTAAGACTTAAGAAAATGGCCCAGGTGTATAATGATGAGACATGGAATTAAGTCAATGGCACTGGGAATGGAGAGAAAGAACAGCTGAGGAGAGAGGACAGAAATAACAGAAGGGCCTGGTGATCATGCACATGTGAGATAGTTTTGGTGCCTGCAGGGACATTGGTGCCACAAATTAAGAAAGAATATCCAGGAAGAAGTGTATGCTTGAGTAGGAGGAGTAACACATGAGTTCTGTTTCAAATGGGCAGTAATTAAAATATCTGCAAAAAGTTCACTGAAGCTGGAACAATCAATGATAAATCTGGCTTAAAAATAAGGATTTGAACCAACCTTGCATCCTGGGAATGAAGCCTACTTGATCATGGTGGATAAGCTTTTTGATGTGCTGTTGGATTCAGTTTGCCAGTATTTTGTTGAGGATATTTGCATTGATTTACATCAAAGATATTGGTCTGAAGTTTTTTTTTGTTTGCTTTTGTTTTGTTTTGTGTGTGTGTGTGTGTGTGTGTGTGTGTGTGTGTGTGTGTGTGCATTTCTGCCAGGTTTTGGTATCAGGATCATGCTGGCCTCATAGAATGAGTTAAGGAGGAGTCCTTCTTTTTCACTTTTTTTTTGAAATAGTTTTAGTAGGAATGATACTAGCTATTCTTTGTACACCTGGTAGAATTCAGCTGTGAATCCATCTGATCCTGAGATTTTTTGGTTGGTAGGCTATTTATTACTGCCTCAATTTTAGAACTCATTATTAATCAGTTCAGGGATTCAATGTCTTCCTGGTTCAGTCTTGGGAGGATGTGTGTGTCCAGGAATTTATATAATTTCTTCTAGCTTTTCTAGTTTATATGCATAGAGATGTTAATAATATTCTCTGATGGTTGTTTATATTTCTACAGGGTCAGTGGTAATATCCCCATTACCATTTCTGATTGTGTTAATTTGACTCTCTTCTCTTTTCTTCTTTATTAGTCTAGCAAGAGGTAAATCTATTTTATTAATTTTTTTTCAAAAAACCAGCTCCTGGATTCTTTGATCTTTTCAATGTTTTTTTATGTGTCTCTGTCTCCTTCAGTTCAGCTCTGATTCTGGTTCTTTCTTCCGATATCTTTGGGGTTTGGCTGCTCTTGGTTCTTTAGTTCTTTAGTTTTGATGTTAGGTTGTTGCCTTGAGATCTTTCTAGCTTTTTGACGAGGGCATTTAGTGCTATACATTTCCCTCTTAACGCTACCTGAGATGTGTCCCAGAGATTCTGATACATTGTATGTTTGCTCTCATTAATTTCAAAGAACCTCTTGATTTCTGTCTTGATATCATTATTTACCCAAAAGTCATTCAGGAGCAGGTCATTCAATTTCCATGGAATTGTATGGTTATGAGTGAATTTTGTAGCCATGATTTCTAATTTGATTGCACTGTGGTCCAAGAGACTATTTGCAGATTGGCTTAACATATATAAATCAATAAATGTGATTCATCACATAAACATAACTAAAGACAAAAACTACTTGATTATCTCAATAGACATAGAAAAGGCCTTTGACAAAATTCAACATCTTTTCATGTTAAAAACTCCCAATAAACTAGATATTGAAAGAACAAAACTCAAAATAATAAGAGCTATATATGACAAACCGATAGCCAATATTGTTCTGAATGAGCTAAAGCTAGAAGCATTCCCCTTGAAAACCAGCACAAGACAAGGATGCCCACTCTCACCACTTCTATTCAACATAGTATTAGAAGTTCTGGCCAGGGCAATCAGGCAAGAGAAGGAAATAAAGGGTATTCAAATAGGAAAAGAGGGAGTCAAATTATCTTTATTTGCAGAAGACATGATCCTATATCTGGAAAACCCCATTGTCTCAGCCCAAAAGCTTCTTAAGCTGATAAGCAACTTCAGCAAAGTCTCGGGATATAAAATAAATGTGCAAAAAGTGCTAGCATGCCTGCACACCAAAAGCAGTCAAGCTGAGAGCCATATCACAAATAAACTCATATTCACAATTGTCACAAAAAGAATAAAATACCTAGGAATACAGCTAAAAAGGGAAGTGAAGAAATTCTACAAGGACAACTACAAACCGCTGCTCAAATAAATAAAAGATGACACAGACCAGTGGAAAAACATGCTATGCTCACGAATAGTAAGAATCAATATTGTGAAATGGCCATACTGCCCAAAGGAATTCATAGATTCAATGCTAGTCCCATTAAACTACCATTGACATTCTTCACAGAACTAGACAAAACTATTTTAAAATTTATATGGGACCAAAAAAGAGCCCAATAGCCAAGGAAATCCTAAGCAAAAAGAACAAAGCTAGAGGCATCATGCTACCTGACTTCAAACTGTACTACAAGACTACAGTAACCAAAATAACATGGCACTGGTATAAGAACAGAAACATAAACCAATGGAACAGAATAGAGAACCCGACATAAAGCCACACATCTACAACTATCAGATCTTTAACAAACCTGACAAAAACAAGCAATAGGGAAAGGATTCTCTATTTAATAAATGGTACTGGGATAACTGGCTAGCTCTATGAAGAAAATTGAAACTGGACCCCTTCCTTACACCATATACAAAAATCTACTCAAAATGGATTCAAGATCTAAATGTAAAACTCAAAACTATAAAAATCCTGGAAGGCATACTAGGCAATACTATTCAGGATATAGGCATAGGCAAATATTTCATAATGAAGACACCAGAAGCAATTGCAACAAAAGCAAAAATTGGCAAATGGGATCTAATTAAATTAAAAAGCTTCTGCACAGCAAAAGAAACTATCAACAGAGTAATCAGACAACCTACAGAATAGGAGAAAATTTTTGCAAACTATGCATCTGACAAAGGTCTTATATCCAGCATCTTTAAGAGTCAAACCTATGAAAAAAAAAAGCTCAACATCACGGATCATTAGAGAAATGCAAATAAAAACCATATCATATCACACCAGTCAGAATGGCAATTATTAAAATAAAAAATAACCTGCTGGTGATGCTGTGGAGAAAAAGGAACACATTTGTACTGTTGGTGGGAGGGCAAATTATTTCAACCACTGTGGAAGACAGTGTGGTTGTTTCTCAGAGACCTAAAGACAGAAATACCATTCAACCCAGCAATCCCATTATTTGGTATATACCCAAAGGAATATAAATCAGTCTATTATAAAGACACATGGACGTTTACATTCATTGCAGCACTATTCACAATAGCAAAGACATGGAACCAACCTAAATGTCCGTCAATGATAGACTGGATAAAAAAATGTGGTACATAAACAGAATGAAATACTATGCAGTTACAAAAAAGAATGAGATCATGTCCTTTGCAGGTACATGGATGGAGCTCGAGACCATTATCCTTAGCAGACTAACACAGGAACAGAAAACTAAATACTGCATGTTCTCACTTATAAGTGGGACCTGAATGATGATAACACGTGGACACTTTGGAGGCAAGAACACACACTGGCCCTACCAGAGGGCCAAGAGTGGGAGGAGGGAGAGAATCAGGAATAGTAACTAATGGATACTAGGCTTAATACCTGGCTGATGAAATAATCTGTACAACAAATCCCCATGACACATGTTTACCCATGTAACAAGCCTGCACATCCAGCTCATGCACCCTTGAATTTAGAATAAATGTTAAAAAAAAAAAGGGATTTGAAGAATATGGTGGTGTAGGTCATTGTAAACTCCCAAAAGGTGGATGGAATCACACAGTGAGGATATTTATGAGGAAAAGGGCCAATGGCAAAATTTTGTGATCAAGAAGTAGTGAGAGGAAGGGACTCTAGCAAAAAAGGGGCCCACAGCATAGAGTATGGGGTGTTCAGAAAATCTGGAAGATGGCGTTTAAGGTCAGTTTCATTTTAAAAGCTCCTCTAGAGAGTCTAATATGCAGTTACATTTGAGAACCACTGGACTAAAATGGTAGAGCTCAAACTTTGGTGTTTGTGAGGACTATCCAGGGATCTGCATAAAATGCAGGTTGTGTTTGATTAGGTCTAGGAAAGGCTCAAGATTCTTCACTTGGACCAAGTTCTGTAAAGCTCCTGGTTTAAGGGCCACATTTTGAAACACAAGAGTTTACTAGACAATCACGTAATGTCTTCCACCATACCCTTAGGTTGTGGTATTTTATCTACCTTAAAGAATGTCTTCCTTGGCACCTGTCCCAGTAGATGGGTGTGACTTGTCACCAGGACCTAGCATCTCCTGATGTGGCCTCAAGACAAGGTTATGCTTTGTCCCTACATGCTGCCCTCATTTGGTCTCTAGCCTAGGCATCAGGCTTCTCTGGTTCTCAGAAACACTGCCCATAAAGATGAACTTATTCTTGAGAAGCCAGTGGGAGAAAAAGTTCTGGAATATCCTTTTATTTTTTCTATGATTGAGTTTCTTCCCCATTACTGGTCCTTTTGCCCTAAGTATTATAGGCATGAAGGTCATGATAGAATTTTCTTCTGCAGGTAAAGCTACTTTGGTCTTTCCTCTGGTTCTAGACAATAACCAAAAATGAGTTTTGTCTCTGCCTTGGACAAAATGCAGAATTGAGCCCTGCTGCCAGGGGGCATCCTTGTACAGCACATCTAACTGGATCCAAGACCTCTCTTCATCTGACTCTCACCCACCTCTATCTATGGTACTATCAAAAACAAAACAAAACAAAACAAAACAAAAAACAACAAAAAAAAAAAAACAGAGGAAAAACCAAAAACACCTTTCCCATTAACTGCCCATGGCTTAAGTCAGGGTATAGGCACACACTGGCAAGGCCTGCCTCAAGGAGCTAAAGGCAGCAAACTTCATGCTTTCCACTTCGTTGCAGAGAGTCTGCCTTTGAACTTTGATGTACATGATACTCAGGGTAGGGAAGCTGCTGTCCTGTGCTTCTGGAGTCCAAAGCAAAGATTCTGGAGGCATGCAAGTTTTAATTTTCCTGTGTTTGTTCCTAGAAAACATGTAGCATCCAGCTCACTGAGACCTTTTAGTCACACAATGCATACATAGCACATGTGCCCCTTGAGGACTGGGATTCCTGAGGGTTGGCTCTGCATGGGCTAGAATTGAAGCTGTTTGGCACCTCCAAGCAGGAAGGTGAAGATCCATGTAACCTGCCTCGTAGACCCCCAGGGCCCCAGTTCATGCTATCAATTGTTAACCAAGAGTAGGAGAGACAAACTGTATTATTGATTACCTGTGTACTGGTTGAGATGGGTTTTAGCCAAGTTGGAACGTATTAGGTTGGTGAGATTTTGACTCACAAAGGATTTTCTATAGGCACTGGCTATATGCTAGTAAGGTAGTGAGTAGGCACTTACAATTTCAGAGAAGACTCTAAGTAATGCCGCCAGGAACTCAGCAATGTGGCTGTGGATGTTCTTGGAGTCACAGCCATGGGTGAGAACAGTCAGAGGTAGTCCTGGTCTGTGTGCTAAGGAGAAAATGGGATCCGAAGTCTGTCTGAGACTTGGCCAGCTGCAGCTCTAAAGAGCCCAAGTATGAAAATTAGAGAGTTTATCCAAGTGCCAGGGTGGACCCAAGAAAATTGAGATGGGGCACGAGCCTGCAGAAGAACGGGGGAATTTCTTGGGGTCATGGAAAGAGGTGGGGATGCACCTTCTGAGAGGTCATAGTTTGGAAACTACAGGAATCTTATGGGCTGCTGCCCACGGCCCATTTGTACAGCGACCTCACCATGCACTGGGTGCCGACTCCTGAGGCTCCATCCTGGTGCCCTCATTTCCCAGCTGTGTGGCCTCGGGGAATTCCTTTAAGCTCACTGCCCTCCAGAGTCTCATCTGGAATATGGGATACAGGGGAGTGTTTAAGAAGTTAGGGATATGTGAAGGATGGAGCAGTGTCCCGCATAGTGTGATTGCTTAATAGATACTGCTTGTTTTTATTATCGTGGGTTGTTATTCCTTACAAAAGATAAATAATAGCTATGATTGGCTATAATAGTGAATTATTATCTTGCTTCATAAAATTCCATACCCCTCAGTGTACCAGTGGAAGTGGTACACTTCCTCCTGGCAGGAATGGGCAGTTGGATGATAGATAGAACTGTCCCCAACATCTCTTACCCCTGAGCTCACCTCTTCTATCACTCAGACCCCAGGAAGACGTAGTCTAGGGACGTTTCCTGTACGATCTACCTCTGAGACAAGAGCGGATCCAAAAGTTCTCCGATCTTACAGCAGAAACAGTAGAACCTATGAAACTTCACCTATAGAATAATAAAGGGGAGATAGATCATGAATGTAAAAAAACACAAATATCTTATAAATATAATTTCCTTTCTGAAACTTATGGGTCTCCATTTTGAGTGAAGTCTCCACCATGTTAAGTCAGCTCTCAGAACAAACGAGATCTTTGTGCCCACTCCTTATGGGTGCCCTGCCTCCAATGCCTTTTTGACTGCTCATCTCTCAAAACTCCCTTCAAAGATATCTCTAGGAAGTCCTCCACCCACCTGCAGCCTTCTCTCCCGATTTCCCCTTTTTATTCTGAGCTATTTTTCATGCAAGGGACCTCTACTACAATATAATGAGGGCATTCTACTGTACACTCCAAAACAACTGTGTCAGAATGTGTCTGGAAGTGGTGAGTTCTTTGTCTGACTTCAAGAATGAAGCCACAGACCCTCATGGTGAGTGTTACAGTTCTTAAAGATAGTGTGTCTGGAGTTTGTTCCTTCTGGTTTTCGGATGTGTTCGGAGTTTCTTCCTTCTGGTGGGTTCGTGGTCTCACTGGCTTCAGGAGTGAAGCTGCAGACCTTCACAGTGAATGTTACAGCTCATAAGGAGGCACATCTGGAGTTATTCATTCCTCCCAGTGGGTTTGTGGTCTCGCTGGCCTCAGCAGTGAAGCTGCAGACCTTCGTGGTGAGTGTTACAGCTCATAAAGGCAGTATGGACCCAAAGAGCGATCAAGAGCAAGACTTATCGCAAAGAGCAAAATAACAAAGCTCCCACATTGTGGAAAGAAACCCATACGGGTTGCCGCAACTGGCTGGGCAGCCTGCTTTTATTCCCTTTTCTGACTCCCACCCACATCCTGCTGATTGGCCCATTTTACAGAGAACTGATTGGTCCATTTTACAGAGAACTGATTGGTCCGTTTTACAGAGAGCTGATTGGTCTGTCTTGACAGGGTGCTGATTGGTGCATTTACAATGCCTGAGCTAGACACCAAGTGCTGATTGGTGTATTTACAATCCTCTAGCTAGACGTAAAAGTTCTCCAAGTCCCCACTAGATTAGCTAGATGCACAGCACTGATTGGTGTGTTTACAAACTTTGAGCTAGACACAGAGTGCTGATTGGTGTGTTTACAAACCTTGAGCTACTTTGTGCCAGGCATTGTGTGAGAAAGTGGGTAATGGAGAGGACATCAGTCAGACCTTTGTGGCTGCCCCACATCTTTTGCAAATTACCTGTCCATTTGACAGTCTCTCCACCTCACCCTGTGGAAATCCAACCCATAATACAGAAAATATGTTTTCTAGCCTTCTTGTGAGCGCACACCTCCTTTTAGACTTTCCTGGGAGAATCGGGGGCTTGTCCTCTTCACACACATGGAGTATTTCCCATTTCCTTCTTCCAGGGGTGCTGACACAAAGCCTGACAGGCCTCTTGGAATTGGGATCAGGGGAACCTTGAGCCCCTTAGGCTTCTCATACCTAAAATATCATTCCCCTGGGGTTTTGTGCTTCCTCCACCAAATTCCTTCTTCTATTCTATGCAGTTTAAGTATATTTCATTTATCTTGTAATCTGTTGTAATCCTTTACATTTTCAGAAAATTAACCCTGGTTGTTATTTAAAGACCCTATATTCTTTTTGGTTTTCTAGATTGGAAGCTCCCTGTTCACCCACACCTCATGTTGTAAGGCCTAGAGAATCCATTAGGATTATCCCACTCTGCATCTCCACTTTAAAACATTATTCTTCGTCTTCAAAGCATTCTTTCTCTTTGAAGATCAAAGCCTTCCTCTTATCATCATTCTCGTTGCAAAAACTGACAAAAACTTCCTCTGACTCGCCCTCATTCATTAAGGACTTTGGCAATAGGCTTTCAATCTTTCTCCAATGAACCAATGTGTAACTTCATTTTAACTTTACATAATTTTAGCTTCCTGCTTTCATGGCTACATTCTGGATTTATAATGGCCCAGAACTTTGGCACAACTTTTTAGCCTAGACATTTACACTGAAATGTTGCAGGACCATATTGTTTTTTCTAAATGTCAACCGTTTTGGCCATCTGTCTGGGAACTATTAGTCTACGATCACTGTGCAAACTTACATGAACCAAGATAACATTTCCAAAATATAATTAGCCTCAATGTTTTATTTAAAAATAAAAGTAATATGTTTTTCATAAACAAAGTGGGCTTATTTTTATGGCTAGTTTCCAAAGAAAGTCATACTTTAAGGCTTACTGCCAATATTTATGTATCATAATTTTGCTTTCTATTTTATATACTGATATTATAGCCTGTAGTGTAGAAAATAAAACAACAACACATCTGTTGTTTTCTTTCTTTCTGCCTCTTACCTTTGGGATTAATATACATGCTGAAAGGTAACAGTCAGCACATGCAGAGCGTGAGAGCAATTTGAATGTGTTTGCACAGGCATACATCTTCATGCCTAACAAAAGATTCCCTCTGGAGTGCGTGCGTGTGTGTGTGTGTGCATGTGTGCATGCATGTGTGTAGACAGTCTTATAAAAATATATTCTGCAGAAGAAATTACATTTTGAAGAGAACCATTCTTTTCAATTGCCCTGGAGGAGGATCAGGGTTCAAAATGTATCCAGATAAAGAAGGCTGACTTCTTCCCTTGAGCCATTTGCCATCTCTATGCTAAGCTCCCTTAGTATTTGATGCTGTTTTGGGCAAATGCAGCCTTAGCCTCACTCAGCCCTGCTCTGTTGCCCCTACCTCCTGGGCAGCAGTCACCCATGATTTTGGCCTTCATCCTGGGAAGTTATACGAGAAAAGAAATGTGTCCATGTGACAGCTCTGCCATTTATTTGTCTGTCCCTAGGCCGGTGTTTAGCCTCTGTAAGAGATGAGCCTATTAAGAATATACTCTTTCAATGTCCCCCAGGAAACATTTTTCTATCTCTTTGCCATTCTCTGTTAAGTATATAAGCGTTAAACAGTTCATATTTAGCCAAGCTTCTAGTTGTGTGTTCAGTGGTGTCCTTTTATTTTTCTTTAAGCCTACACACCAGCTCACGTTGGTGAAGGTGCCCTTTAGTAAGTACAGTCATTAGTGCATTACTGGAGCCTGTTGGTTTAGTGAGTGATTCACACAGGCACTTGGGTCCTTGGGCTGACTTACTTCAGGGTGAACCAAAAAAAAAAAAAAAAAAAAAAAAAAAAAATTCAAGAAACTGCAAAGGCCCCTAGTTCAGAAAATACTTGGAGGTGGAAGACATCGACTCCAAAGCCTTAAGTTAGGGCTGGGGCTATTTATGGATTTTAATTTGCTGTTAATATCTCCTGCCTCCTTGCCATTTTGGTGTTTAATGCCGTGGCAGAGTTCCAGGCGTTATAGGAGGTACACTGCTGTTGGAACCCCAGAAAGCCGTATGCTATGAGTTTCAGCAACAGTATTACTTCAGATTTTCTGAAATGTGTCAAGTGTCAAAAAAATACATACCATATTAACATAATGCAAAATTGGCCACAGAAGCAGGTAGATCTTTAATGTTTTCTCCTTTAGGCTAAAGTTTCAGTTTCTCAATAAATTACCCTTGTGGAAGAAAATATATTGCCAGTGTCTCTATTTTGATTCATTGTCAATAAGCTAAGAGCCCGAGATGGATAAATAATTACAGGAGTACCTCTGTATCTTTATCTTTTTGCATTACTGAGAAAATATGAAACTATAACAGTTTTCTATACACATATATTGAAATAACCACAATTTTATATTTATATAAATTATATTTCTGTGCCTTTAGGTTGCAATTATACTAGCAGAAGCATATGTGTGCAATTTTTATAACAAGTATTACATAACAAGAGAGTGAGACTTTAATACAGTAGAAAATTAATAGAGGACTAAAAATTAAGATTATTCAGGACGAAAGTGGCTGATAGAATTAAAAAGAAACTTGCAACTTCTATTTGTCAAATGATAATCGGCCTTACAATCTCATCCTTTCTGTAAATTGAACAAAAATGTTCCAGCAAGAAATAACATCTGAATTAAAGGGTGTTTGTAAGCCCAGAGCGCTGGTATCTACTTCAGGGTTCCATTTCAGTAGAGTAGGTTATTAAATTTGAAGAACTAGCCAGCAGGAAGCTACAGTATTTTCTGAAGAGTTAACTGAAGAGTCAAGTTTTTTTTTTTTTAATTTTGCACAAAATTATGACCTATAGGTCTATCTAGCATTTACTGGAGGTGAGCAAGCCTGATTGATAGGCTCGTTTAAAAGGGAGTTTCATAACCTGTTGGTGAATGGAACCAGCAGCAGGAGGCTGGGGGAAGGACTTGGGGCAGGTTTGTCTTCCAGGACTCAAAAATAATTTCCTTCTTGAATCATTTAAAAATATATTTAACTATTAACTGAATTAAATTACCTAGATACAGCCGGCCCTCTGTATCTTTAGTACTGCAACCTCCTGTTTCATATCTGTGGATTCCACATACTAATGAAAACAATAAAAAATAATAATACGAGAAAAAACAATACAGATTAAAAACAATACAGTATTACAACTATTTACATAGTATTTATGTTGTATTAGATATTTTGGGCTATTTAGAGATGATTACATAGGTTATATGCAGATACTACATCATTTTAGATCAGGGACTTGGATTTTACTATCGTGGGGGTCCTAGAAGCTGATCCCACATGGATACCAAGGGACAGCTGTATTTAATCTTAAGGTTACTTCTCCAGTGGTATTAAGTCCATTTACTTTCGATAGTGAATTTAGGGAGCTTTATATTAAAAAGGGCTGAGTACCCAGGAGGTGCTTTCAAAGCACCACCTTCCCTGGAGGATGCAACAGCTATGAGCCAGCACCTCTGCAAAACCATGATATATCTACAGACTTGCCTATCATCACAATATAATTTTAGATCATTTTAATCACTTCAAAAAGACAACTGTGCTCAGCTACAGTAGGCCCTCACTGCCATTCCCAGGCCCAGACAATCACCAGTCTACTTTCTAATGTACATTTGACTTTCTGCATACAATTACTATAAATCAAAGTACACAGTGCTTTATTTTTTAATATGGATGATAGATTATCATTATTGTGGATGTATATTACATGTTTTTATATGTGATACAGCTCTTAGTAAATAAATACAAAAACCATAAAAATAAAACAGTCATGTGTTTATGAGTTGAAATTTTCAATTGTTAATTATTTTTAGTAATTTTTTTCAAATTTGCTTCAATAATTCCAACTGGTAATGAATGCACTATGCACAAAGCAACTCACAACCTCTTAGTTTTGTCTGTAAAATGGGATGCTGTGAAGATTAATAAAAATAGTGCTATGTACAAAGGACATTGCAAACAGTAAAGAATCATTATGACAAGGCTGTTGTATTGCTTCTATATTTTTTCATCGACAAGGCCAATTTTCAAACTAGAAGGTTGGAATAACATGATTAAGAGAGATGTGGAAACCAGGAACTAATCATAGAAGAGTATCCATCTCTTTTAAAAGAATTATAACTCAGGAGGCTAAAAAACAAACATGTGATCAAAGACTGTGGTCAGGCTCTACCCTACAAAACACTGTTACTCTGCATTTGAATGAAGAGACACAGGAGGTATTTTACCTAATTAAATTGAGCCCTGAAACTGACATTACATTTCAGGGTCATGTTTTTATCTTTCCTTTTATGAATCTAATTAACAGAAAATAATCACTCATTTGCTGACTGTTCAAGCCTTGCTCATGGAGACCTGGGAATATGGGTATGTAATAAATATCTTTGGTGATTCTGGTTATTAGAGACATTTGGGACATGACGCCTAAGTCGTATTTGTAAGGTGAATTTGCTGACTGGGAAAAAAAAAAAAACAGCACTCTAATTATGAATCATTCCAAGAGTCAAAGCATTATATTGCAGTAAAAAGGAAACACAGGTATTTGGAAAGCGTCTCAAAGAAAATGCTGAGTCTGCTACTTAAAACTTTTGTGTGGTTGGGAATGGTACCTTCACTCCCTCAGCTATTTAACAAAGGTGGATACTATTAACTCTCTCTGCCAGCCTCCTCAAAGTTATGAAGGTAGATACTTGGCAAAGACACAGTGAGATCAGCATTTATTTGATTATTAAAATGACAGTTTGCTTGTGGTATAGACGTGATTGGATTGTATGTACAGCAGAAAGGTCACGGACCAGAGAATGTAACTATGTTAGATTGAGCCAGATTTGGTAGTGCCTTTGGAGTTGACAATTATTACTTGTCAGAAGAACAGAAATATAAGCTTGTTTCTGTTGCAAATGTTCTGCGGTTTTTGAGGCATCTCCAATCCTTTCCTCATTGATGGGGCCCAAGGCTGCTGCTCAGTTGAGTGAGGAGACAGGCTCCACTTGGGAGTCACTGCATAGTCTGAGGCCTGGGTCTCTTGCAAAGGACTGATCATGGTTTTGCAGAGGTGCTGGGGATGGCTCACAGCTGTTGCATCCTCCAGGGAAGGTGGTGCTTTGAAAGCACCTCCTGGATAGTCAGCCCTTTTTAGTATAAAACTCCCTAAATTCACTATAGAAAGTAAATGGACTTAACTAAATACCACTGGAGAAGTAACCCTAATATTCAATACAGCTGTCCCTTGGTATCCATGGGGGATCAGATAGTAAAATCCAAGTCCCTGATCTAAAATGATGTAGTATCTGCATATAATCTATGTAATCATCTCTAAATAGCCCAAAATATATAATTAAAATAAAAATCATTGAATTGTACAATTCAATGTACAATTCAAAACAACACTCTTGGGAAGCAGAGTGGAAAAATTGGGAAAATTAGTAGTCCAATACCATGTCAGCACTGGAGAGGCTGATGATGGAAATCAGCCTCAATTAACGATTAAATGAAGGAAAATTTTGAAATTATTATAGCAAGGAAAATAATTTGAAAATGTTAACAAATTCTCTGAATGAGTAGCAGATTAACAAAAAGTTTTCAAGAAAGGACATTTTTAAAACTTCTAACTCACATCTCCTTGAATGGTATTATATGCTGTATTTATAAACACAATAATTGTTTATAATCCTCTTACTTAGCAATAGGTCAGAATTTTTTTTTTTTTTTTTTGAGACGGAGTCTTGCTCTGTGACCAGGCTGGAGTGCGATGGCGTGATCTTGGCTCACTGCAACCTCCGCCTCTTGGGTTCTAGGACTCTCCTGCCTCAGCATCCTGAGTAGCTGGGATTACAGGCACGTGCCACCACGCCCGGCTAAATTTTTTTTGTATTTTTAGTAGAGACGGGGTTTCACTGTGTTAGCCAGGATGGTCTCGATCTCCTGACCTCGTCATCAGCCTGCCTCAGCCTCCCAAAGTGCTGGGATTACAGGCTTGAGCCACCACGCCCAGCCTAGGTCAGAAATTTTAGCAGTCACTGTAATGAACATCCAAGTCACAATAGTTTCTCTACAGCTTTAGCCTTTCTATGCATCACAAAACTATTTAAAGAAAAAAGCCCCCCAGAAGTGTGGCTCACACTTATAATTCCAGAACTTTGGGAGGCCTAGGCCTGCGGATCGCCTGAACACAGGAGTCAAGACCAGCCTGGGCAACATAGTGGGATCTTGTCTCTAATTTAAAAAAAGAGAGAGAGAAAGAAAAGCTAAATTACATAGTCTTATTTTAAAACTATATTTTAATAAAATTATTTTTCTCAATTAAGCAGCTCTTATTTTTTTCTAATGATGTAAACTAATCTATTGGTGAAATTGTACCTATCATTGCTTCCGAATGAATACTATTTAAACAAGCATAAATGTATATATTAAAAGTCACTGAAGAAGGTAATACATTATAAAACCTTAATTGATAAAGTGCTTGAGGCAATGCAGGGAGTAAATGGTAAAATTAGTCATTTTGTTCAGAATATTTTTTTTAGTATGTTTTATTAAATAAAATCAGAATGTGTTTCCCAAAAAATAAGAACTCTCTCTTTCACAACAAATACTGTTGGAAATATTACTATTGCTTGATCTTTGATTTCCACCAGTACCTAATAAAGTTGTTTTTCAGATTCATAAAACTTAATAAATGATTCTCTTTCAATCCCAGAAATTCTCTTGCCAGCCTTAGGGGCTTTCTTGCTTGGTTAACCAAGTATGGCGTGTGTTTGTTGGAAAGTACCTGGACGCATGCTGCCAGCCTATGAGCTTACTAATATCTCATTGAGGAAAGCTATCTGAGGTCCTTGAATCTCTACACATCTCAACGTTTTCTAATGACTGTGTTAATATGAGCAAAGGTACAGGGGCTGGCTTCTGTTCACATTTGTCTCTGTATGATCAAGAACCAGTGGAGAAAACATGTTCAGTTTCATTTCTTCTTACTTCTAATTGGCTGAAACATCTCTAGTAAGCAACTATATTCATTTCTTCTTAGTTCCAATTGGCTGAAACATCTCTGGTAAACAACTATAAAGACAAAGGCAGGGAATCCTATGCGTTGCCTCCATCTTCTTATTACATTTTTGACGCATTTAAAAGGATCACAAATTAGGACACTTCCCCTGAATTATTTGAAGGTTTCTATACAATCTGTCTGAAATCAACAGCCTTTTACTATGGGCAAGGGGCCAGACAAGATAAGTAACCTCCAAATAAATGATGGATGAGTTCATGTGCTTATTGAGGCTGTTCCCTTGGTGAGGAGGGAGGATTAATGTACAGAATATGGAATTCTATAACTGTATGGGTGAGGACAGTAGTCAGTCTTGGATAAGCAATGCCTTTTACCTGGAAAGTTAAAAGCATTCCTCTAATTTGTTTTCATCATTCTAATTTATTTTGTTAATTGTTTGGATTTTGTAACCATTTCTAAAATATGGTTTTAGAAAATGTGAGAAAGTTGTACTCTAGAACATTAGCAGAATTGACATGCCCAAGTATTGGGAAAGTAGGTTTTGACACAAATGGAAGTGGGCTTTTTTGTAGGCTTACCACTTTCATCCTACTGATCCGGGGTACTGGATGAAGATACAGGGTTGAGGCAGACTTGAGATTACAGAATCCTTTCAACCTAAGGAAAAATAGGCAAGACAGGTTTGCAAAGAAATCCTGGTCAGATAATTTGAAAGGAATATGTGGAGTGGAATATAATTGTCTCTTTGGGTAAATAGTAAAAATGCAATTGCTGGAACTTTTTTTTTTTTTAACCAGAATTATGGAAAAGGAAGGTATAATTTGCACTTTGTATGTAAATAAAATTTTTATTTAAAGTTTATGGGAAATGCAGATTTTATTCAATAAAGTCAATATGCAGGAACTATGTTGAATAGTAGGAACTGTTTAATATTTGAGTAAGCTTACTCAAGGTGGTGTGTATCCTTGACTGGTATGCTCCAATGTGAACTGGAGGACACTTGGAAAGAGGGACTAGGCAAGAATTACTTAGGAGTCTAAACGGTCATAGCTTTAAGTGACCTCCTTCAGGGTCCCAGTGGTCCTCTTCCTGGGGGTAGACTTAGAAGAGGAAAGTCCCCATCACTGAACCCAGTATCAGGGTCAAAACTAATACTCATTGTTTTCCTTCTCTGCTGTCCATTATAAATTCGCTTCATCCTCAGCTAGCAACTCTGCTGGCTTTCGCGGAAAACTTTGTGAGGTACCCAGACTCTCATCCCTGAGGGGGTCTAAGGAGACTGCCACATCCTTTTCAGGCTGGTGTGTTGCATCTGCCCATGTGTTTTCACAAGTAAGCAAGTGAGTACCAAAGACATTAAAGGAATCACTTTGGTTCCAAATGTATTTATCTCTGTTCCCACTGAGTAACAGCAAACCCACCTCCTTCTGATGACCAGGGTCAGAAACCCTAGTTAGGATGGTGATTCCTCTTCCTGCCTGGGATGACTTGGATAATGGGAGCTCAAAGTGTCCAAGTGGCAGTGTGGCTATTCGTCCGATGAAACTCTTGGGAAGAAGAGTGGAAAATTTTGAAAAATTAGTAGCCCGACACCATGTCAGCACTGAAGAGGCTGATGATGGACTGGCTGGGATCTTGTCCACTCTATCCTTATGGTACAGTGTGGCAGCAGCCTCTCCAGTGATGGAAGCACTCTCCTGGGATACAGGGTGTTACACCTTGGCAAAGATTCCTGAAGATGATGTATACTCACTGCTAGGACAGCTCCTAGAAACATGAAAATGTTTTGGCCCAGCTCAGTGAAGTTGAAGACACCAGAATTGTCATGTCAGACAATGAAGGAAGGGGCCAAAACACTCGGAGTAGAGGGCTTGCTGGAGTGGACATGCCAAATCGTGCTGGAAGAGCACTATATGGTGTCTCACGGAAGGTTCAGAGGATCACAACTATAAAGAGTGTGCTGGTGAGAGAGTTACCAGCACCATTAAGAAATTTAGTGATGATTTTCTTTGTTTGACAAGGAGGGTGGTAGCAAGAGCCCACTAGTAAGCAGTAAGGTTGATAGGACACCAAAACAGTAGAGTCCAGGTGGAGATGCTCAACTATCAGAAGGCAGGAGACACAATTATTGCAATAAGCAGCTGTATCAGTGGCAGTGAATGGCTGTTTCACTTGAAGAAAGGCATGGAGGTGGTTTCTGGAACACAGTGTTCCTGTGTGCTGGATGCTCCATGGATGATGGAGGAGAAAAAAAAAAATGATCTTGCTTTGTTTATAGAGGAGAAGGAGGAAGCTGTGCTCCTCACCTCTTGAGTCTCCTTGGAAACGTAATGGGTATAGGTCCTAATTTCAACCCTTTAGTATTTAAATAAAATCTCTCTAAAATTCAGATATACTGGTGTGCCTTGGCTTTTCTGACCTAGAGGTGCCTCAGATTTCTGGAACTTTATATCTCCCAAAATATAAGTGTGTAGGAAGGTAACACTCCAGTCTCCCTGACACGCTCGAGTGTACATTAGAGCCCTTGCTGGGCTGTGGTCATTTGACATTCTCAGGGGAATGAGATAAGCTTTATTATACTTTCAGATCAGATCAAATAACTGGAAACATGGTTCCAGAGCTAATTATCATGCTATGTGGCATCTTAGAACACTAGGTCTCTTATAAGAACTTTCTCCAGGGAAGCTGGTTCCCCAGAGTTCTATGCAATTAGATCACATGTATAAATTTCTATAACCACCAGTAACAGTCAAGATACAGAACAGATTCATCACAAGTTTCTCACCAGCATTTCCCTCCAGGGTATTCTTCGTCAAGACTGCTTTAACTGTTTCAGTGCCTGTGTTCACTTGTGGGTCACTTGAACATTTTTAGAGTTATTTTTTGACTTGCTTATGGTGTTCTTGAGTACATCAATTTGTAGAGTTTTCTAAGTGGTGTTCTAGGTGTTATAATATACATATACCTCATGAGTGTGATTCCAGAGCTTTGGGAGGCCAAGGCAGGAGGATGGCTTGAGCCCAGGAGTTTGAGACCAGACTGGGCAACACAGTGAGATTTGTCTCTACAAAAAAAAAAAAAAGTTATCCAGGCATGGTGGCACAAACCTGTGGTCACAGATACTCAGGAGGCTGAGGTAGGAGAATCGCTTGAGCCCTGGAGGTTGAGGCTACAATGAAGAGTAATGAAACCACTGCACCCCAGCATGGGCAACTTGAGTGAGACCTTGTCTCAAAAAAAAAAAAAACCCAAAAAGCAAAACAACAAACAATATACATATGGATTTCATCAGTACACAGGTGTTGACATTTTATGACATAGAGTGAAATAGGTAGAAAACTTACCTCTATTTAGAACCCCTTACCCTCCACGTATTAAACATGTAGTTTTCTTAAACTATTCCCTCTACACATGGTGGGCACTTTATTAGATGACTTACAATTTTTGCTTTAAACAATCAAATGAAGAACACTTCATTTGAGAATGTTTTTATTTCCTCATCATTAGTAAAGAATATTCTCCAGGTATATAGGTCAAGGTTGACACCTGTTTTTTTTTTCTAGCACTTGAAACATGTAGTGTCATTTTCTTCTGGCCTCCATGCCTCCAGGTGAGAAATCAACCGCTATTTGGATTGGAGTTCCCATGTAGGTAGTGAATAGTTTATCCTGTTGGGAATTTGTTCAACTTTTGAAACTTTAGGTTTATATCTTTTGTCACGTTTAGGAAAATTTCAGTTATTATTAGGCTAAAAGTAATGTGAAAAACTGCAATAACTTTTGCACCAACGTAATATTTATGTGAATACATTTGCAACTCACTCTTTTTCTTCTCTCCATCTATGCTCCAGTGATATAAGTGCCAGATCTGTTGTTATCATCAAATGTGTCTCTGATACTCTGTTTAATCCTTTTTCTGTCCATTTTTCTCTGTTATGCAGTTTCAGTAATTTCTATTGTTTTATCTTCAAGTTTGCTGATTCTTTTTTCTGTCATATTCATTCTGCTATTGAGCTCAACCAGTGAGTTTTTGTTCTGATTATTTTAATTTTAGTTCTATGTTGCCCATTTGGTCGTTTTAGTACCTTTTATTTCTTTGCAGGCATTTCATGTTCTCATGCTTTTCATTTGTTTCCAGAACATTTGGGTTTGCTTGTGGGAGCCATTTTAGGATGACTGCTTTAAAACCCTTGTCATATAATTTCTACATCTTACTCGTCAGCCTATTGGCCTTTGTTGATTTACCTTTTCTCGTTCAAGTTGTGATTTTCCTGGCTTTTGGTATGACTGATTTTTTTTTTAATGATATTCTGGATAACTTGAATAGTATGTTTGCAGTCTCTGGGTTTTATTTTTGTTTTATATTTTAGCAGGTAGTCACCTTGTTTGGGTTTAGAGTTTAGGCCCTGGCCTACTTCTATGAGCTGTGGATCCAATGGCAATTCAGTTTTTAGTTGTTGCAGCACTGTTCTGTCTGGCTATACTTAATTGGTGCAGCTGGGTCTTCTGCTTCATCACTGTAAGTGCCACCTGTGCGTCTCAAGCGTGTGTTCTACACCTGGTGCTGCTAGGTGGGGGAGGAAAGATTTCCCCTGGCTGCCCTGCGAGTGTGGCCCATGGGTAGATACAGTTGCACTTCCCTGGTTGCTTAGGGAAAAGGGCAGGGGTAGGAGGATGAGAGAGACTCTCATAGGGCAAATGGCCCACTCTCTGGCTCAGTTGCCTTTTTACGTGATCTCAGTGATCTTTGGTAGTTTCTTTGCTATCTATTATGCAAAGATATTCCAGGCTCCTCTTAACATTCCTTGCCACAGACTGGAATCAGCCATTCCCTATAGGGAGTCCTGATATTCTTTAATGGGAAATGGTATTTGGAAACAATCTGAGCAGAGATTTAATGTTTACTTATTATATGAATGGCACTTCATCATTTCACGTATTAAACAACTGAGGATGTACTTGCCCAAATGCACAGATTAGATTTGTTCCCCTTTTTAGGCACTCATACATGCCCCATACACTCCCTTTCACAACATTTTTAACCCTTAGGCTTCATTGTTCAATGTTTATTCTTCTTGTTAGATGAAATCTGTAATGCTCAGAAGTCATCTCTCAGACAAGTAAAGAAAGGGGAAGCTATGCTTTCATTTCCTGTCTAGGCATCAGATTAGTGATTATGAGTTCTTTATATCCCAGAGATACAGACTCTAAATCAATTTTTCTTAACCTTGGCTACATATTAGAATAATTTGAGAAACTTTTTGAAAAATACTGATGCTAGTCCCTAATTCCAGAGATTCCGAGTCAATTGGTCTAAGATGGACCCAATACTTTTCAAAAGCTTCTCAGTTGTTTCTAGTGTATATCCAGGACTGAGAACCAATGATCTAGATTAAAGACTCATTCCTGAATAAAAACTTAATCTAGAATAGCTCCAAGCATGTGAAATACATTTTCTAATGCATACTATATTCCCCCTCCTGGAAACTGTGTACAAAGCTCAATTGAGTATATAAAAAAGCAAATTAATAACTTCTCCCCAAGTCAGCTCCCCCCAGCTCTCTCATGCCTGTGAGTGGGCTCACAATATAATAGGTTTAAATCCTTGGAATCAACCTTCTGAATCTACTGGAGAATCAACTTTCATTAATCTCTCAAGTCCATTTTGTTTTTTGGGGGGTTTTCTTGGGTCTTTGTTGCCCAGGCTAGAGTGCAGTGGCATGATCATAGCTCGCTGGGCTCACACAGTTCTTCTGTCCAAGCCTCCTGAGTAGATGGTGTTCAATAAACATTTGTTGAATAATACACAGATAAGTGGATGAAACTCATATAAAAAATAACCAGTTTTGGGGGGCGGTTTATGGGTCTTAGAAGGCTTGACATAGAGTAGGAGGCAGAATTTCAGAGGCTACTAGAATAGTCCAGTGATTCCAAGGGGCTGCCTGCTGGGTAACTCGGAGTTGTTCAATACCTTAGGCTTTTACCAACTACCTGGACAAAGTGAAGGGTATATTTATAGTGAGACTCGATCGTATGTTGTTAATACCACAAGATGGGCTGAATTCACAAATAGAGCATTTCTGATGGTAAGAAAATAGGACTTGGAGGGGGCAAATGCGTGTTATTTTCCTTGATAAAAATATTGTGTCCCCCCTATTTCCTAGAAAGAGAAAATGGATAATTCACTAGAGAAGTTGGTATCACTAACCAGCTGGCAGTGGCAATGAGGGAGAGGATAGGACATGAGATCTTGGGGTAATTCGAATAGCGTTAGTGTAAGTAATAAATTACATCTGATCTGACATGGAGGGGAGGTGTAGACCAACATAGGATTAAATTTCAAGACAGAAAGAGGCCTTAAAGAGCCTTTATAGAAATTTATATCATTTATAGAACATGATTTGAGATGATGAAAGGTCAATTAAGTCATCCAAGACCAAACAGTTAGGAGGAAAGCCAGGACTGAAGGCAACATCTCCTAACACCTAGGGTCAGCAGATGATGAAAATAAGAAAGAAGAATCTCCAAAGTAGACTGTAACAGGCCACCAATATGAATGCTGAAAACTTGCTTCTACTTCAGATTTTGTTTAAAAAGTCTTTTATTAATTAGGATATGGAGTGAACTAAAATTACTTTTATGGATTTTTTTTAGCCCCTCTAAATAACTGTGATACAGGAGACTGCAACAAATGTGTACAAAGTCATAATCAGCTCTTTTTATTTTATATTATGTTTTAAAATCTGCAGTTTTAAAAATTTATTTTTCTGGGACTTTGTAGGTCTCTCTGGAAAATGAAATGTGGGAAATATTTACTATGTATGTTATTATTTAATGGAAATTTTGCTATACAAATGAAAATGTAAAAAGGAAGTTATTATAAAATAGAACACTATGTAGGTTAGTTTTTTTCTTCAGGATAAATTTGGACTTAATGTTGATGAACAGAAACCAGAACATGTGGCGTTCATTGTGTATGTTCAAACGCTGTGAACACAAACAAATGGGTTTGAGACAGCAATTGCTCTGCATGGGTTCAACCCAAATTGTTCCTTGCACTTAAGTCCTAGCTTACGTTTTGTGCCCATGGCTATCATCTATGCCTGGGACATTTTAACCTACATAGAGTAGTGTGGTTTGCAATACTTTCTCGACCTTGATGTTTTCAAATTTCATGTTAATTTTTATTGGAACCCATTAGCACGTATTTCCCACCCCCAATTCACCCTCAGCATACACATTTATGAACTTTGAAGGCCAACTTTGGATGATTTACACATTGAAAAAATAATTTTGAATATCCTATCATTGTTATTACTTCTTTAAAAATTATTTCAATCATGTGGTATCTTCTAAGGAAATGATCAGAAAAACACATGGCAACCAAGCTAAAGAAATTTTTCAGACTTTCCCAAGCCTGCAAAACTGCCATGGGCTTTTCTCTTTCTGTTCTTTACTCTGGGCACAAAGTACTCTTGATAAGTGGTATTGCCCAAAAATTCCAATATAAATGCTGAGGTAAACTGTACCATGGACTTAGCCACGTCTAGTTAAACCAATGGTAATGTATGGAGCACAATTTGGGTGCATGCAGCACAGCATAAAATTTGTGTTGAATGAAGTCATTGAAGAGCCACATAAAGCAAATATGACTTATAGGTCAATATATTTTAAAACATATCACTTTTTCTTCATCCTTATCATAGAATCCGTGCTGATAACTAGTTGAACACAAGATTCAAAGTCAAAATGATTTCCCAAAAGCTAGATAAATTTTGTCACAGTTTTCCCAGTTGGAAAGACAGTTTCAGGAAAGCTTGCATGCATCATATAATGTACTAATAGCAAGTAAATACCATCTACATCTGGGAAACTGAGGCCCACAGAGGTTAAGCAACTTGGCTAAGACCATGCAACTCTTGTGGCCCTCAATCTGATGCTGAGCTGCTTTTCAAAGCCATGTGTGTCTTGTTCTATAGTCCCACTCTCAACTACTGTCTACCAAGCTACGCTACAATTCTCCGAAAAAGTTTCCTAATAGGGGCGTAATGAAAAATCTAGAGCTATAAAAGATCTTAAAGGTTATCTAAATAAGAAGCCTTACAAAGATAAAAGAGATCCAGAGAGTTTCAATAATTCTCCCAGCTCCGTCCATTTTCAGACCCCAAAAGAGTGTGATTCCTGGCCCCATCCTTCTACTGTATGCTCTTCAGCTCCACGTGTGGCACTGCACTATCAGAAGCTGTTTTCAATTAATTCTTTCAGTAATACCTACTGCTCTAAATTCTATCACTGGACTTTTAGTCTTACCTGGTTTATGCTTTTAACTGCCTCTATATGACAAACTGATAAATCAACACAGCAGTTTGGCTCCAAAATACATAATACAATACCTCTTTTAAATAGATAACTATAGTTTTCCAACCAAAAATAAAAGCAGAATCACCACATATTCTCTGACTTTAGAGAATTTAAATAAGATACAATGACTGTTTTTACTGTTTTGGAACTTTTCTTGAGGTGACAGTATAAAAATTGTAGAAACAATAATTATCATTATCCCATAGCTTCCTGGATCTCTCTCAAGAATGTCTGTTCTAGGAGAATGTTAGTGATCAAATTTAAGCTCTCTAGATACAATGGTTAAAATGAAGATAACGTCCACAGGCCCTAATATTATATTCGGATACAGTCTCTTTTCTGGCTCTTAATAATTCCCCCCACACTATAGATTTGTGATAAAGCAAAAATGTATAATCTCCAGAAGTGTGTCCACAAGACGACAACTCGATGTGATGTTGCCCTGGCATACCTACTTATTCTTTCCTTCATTCGTCCCTACACTCATTATAGGCCCTTCTGCCCTATATACATCCAAAGGCACTAATGCTTATTATAATTAAGGCATGAAAGGCCAAAGTTCTTCTGAGAATGTATATAACTGCATGTCTAAAGACATCTTGAAAGAGTAAGATGAGAGATACAGAGCACATAGTTGGAACACAATGACAGCCACTTGTCACTTAGAGATTGACTTCATACAACAACTGTTGGTCAGCTGTTTGGTTTGAAAAATGCAGATCTTCTTTATGTGATTGGAATGAATATAATTGGAATCACCTGGCTGACTCAGTCAGTAAGCATGAGACTCTTAATGGATATTATTCTATTGATTTCTTTGAGTTACAAAAGACCTGTGTACAATGGTAGAATGTCTTTTCCAAGAAAAACAATTTACATTTGTTTTTGAGCTATGATATATATTGCCCCAAGACTTACGTGAGGTGCAGCATTTCCACTTGGCATTTGCCTATCCTCCAGTAATGAGATGGTTTATTTTGATTTCATTGCATAATTGTCTTGAAGCACCATATATACTTAGTTTAAGAGAGGGCCCCCAAAAGCCAAATTTAGACAATGATACCCTAAATTGACCAGCACAATTTAATACATTGCCATTACACTTAAAGCATTTACACAGTTGCAAATATACTTATTTTAAGCATAATTTTATATAATAATTTGACAGACAAAAATATATGTTCTAGAACCATTATATGCATCTGTCTATGAAGTAGCAAACGTACAATAAATTACACATCATACCAGTGTAAATTTACATGAAGGCTAAAACAGAAAAAGAAATCATAATTTATGTTTAAAATATAATGTTAATTTATTATTTCCAAGTAAAAAGAGGAATAGCCATTTTATTAGATTCACTTATTTTAAGCTTATATTCGTTTCATAGTCACATAAAATTCATTACTTGTAAGTGTAGCAATGAAGTTGTATTTTGATGCTGAGTGTTTGAAACAACTTGTTGATATTGCAGTCCAGCTACAAGCTTGCTGATTTGAATATGTGTGGGAAAACAAAGCATTTAAATTACTCAAGAAATATGTTACAATCATATCAAAAGTATGAAAATAAAATATATGTTTTCTTCTAATGTTTTATCCACAGGTGTTGCCTTCCCACATTAATATAGCCATTGTCTAAATGTTTTGTTTATTTTATTTTCATTTGAGGGCCGATTTTGAAAATCAGGTCTACTGATTGAAGCTGGAAGAACATGTAAATGTCTGCATTACTCATTATGTCAAAACAGAGCACATGATGGGTACAAAGTATACTCTTGCACATTTCACAGCTTTGTGATACAACTGTCTTGGAAATTGGGTGGAAATTTATGCACAAATGTGCATAAGTAAAGACCTTGTGACTATTGTTTCCTTCCTTGCAATCTTAAACTTTTTTGTACTTAAAAATCATCTTGCTAACATTTAGCACATCTGTGGATTAATAACAAACTAGTCTTTTATATACCTACTTTGAGGGTAGGTGAGGAATAATGGGTTAAATACAATATATTAATTGTTGGCTTAAATTATTTAAGTTATCTAGTTTTAGTACTTTGAACAGGGCAAACATTTTCCCCATTTCTGTCTATTGTGAGAAATTGAATTATGTGGAAGAAATTTTTACTGTTAACCTTTTTTTCCCCACTGGATTTAAGTGTGGTTGTTGGGACAATTGTTGCCCAACAGAATGGTACAATGTAAAGAGAGAGACCTGTAGAGAGACTATGCCTCCCTGTTGCATTATATGACAGTATGAGTGAGGTGTTTCCTGACGCACATGGTGGAAGTCTGTGCCTCAGCAGGTTGAGACAGATGCTCAGGGTGACAGGATGGATAAAAACCACCATTCAGGTAGCATGCTGGGTAGCATGGTGCATCTGGAATAATGGTGTTTGCCAGGAATTGTAGTCTCCAGCAATTAATTACTTTTATGTGTCAAATGTTTTAGTATCTGTGGTTTTTCTTTAACGAATTTCTTGCCCCTTTCTCTTTTTTCAATCAATACCTGAGAATCGTGGACTCCCATATTTACTGGTTCCAAAAATATACTTCTTCCATGTACTCCATAGGGTACTGAATAGATTCTGAGAAAATAGATGAATAAAAGTAATTCTCTTTTCATTTAGATATATATGATATTCAGTGAAGATTTTGAATGCAATGTAATATTCACCATCAAATTTTGAGAAAGCACTGAAAATATGAGACATGTAAAATTATTTAATTTCCTCTTTTAAAAATTATCCTAGACATTAAATTCATGTTTAATGATAAAGATGTATTATTTGATGCTTTGAGACAATTACAATTAAATCTTATAAAAAGAATTCTAGGGTCAAGATACAACTTTTATTTTTAATGCTAAACACTAAGTTAACTTCATTTTGTTCATGAGTTGCAAAAAAGAAGTATTTTTGGAAAAGAAGTGCTTTAGTTTCAACAATTCAGACTCACTTTCTTTATGGGATCAGATTCCCTGATCACTTTTCAGCTCATCACTTCACTTTGCTTTTGTAGACATGGCTCCAGTTATTTCTATAATGTGTGACTGGTGTGAAAACACTTGAAATGGACACAAATCATTACACATACACACACACACACACACATATGAGTGTGTATGTGTAACACCAGAAAAGGAGCAAAATAGTATTTAATGACCAATCTCATGAATGTTATCTAGACATCAAATGTTAAAATTGATGGCTTCTTCACTTTAGGACTTATTTTATTTTTTGCTTTCTTCTACATTTTAAAATTCACTATGTACTTTCTGTAGTAGTTATTTGTCTAGTCTCTAAGGCCGGCTTATGTGAAAAAGTGCCAAAGAGTAGATCCTGTAACATTAAATCTTTCCTATTAATGAATATCTAAAAATTAATACAGTTTGTTTTTTTCTAATTTTACTACTATCAGGAGGTATTGTGGGGGCTTCCCATAAAGTATTCAATGAAATATACGTAAATTTAGCAGTGTGCCTCTCATTAACCGTAACAGATGCTGTGTAGCTACCTCTCCTTACATAAGGCCTAATTTCACTTCCAATATTAACTTATGTATTAATTTATATATTACTTATTTTATCATGGGGTAAAACTTTATATACTTGAGATAAAGACAAAAATGTACTGTTCTTCCTATTACCTTCTGTTTAATGAACTTATTGCTTTAAGGTTGCTTAATAATCCTTCAGGTACTGTTGTTTATGCATATAGTAGCTATGGAAACATACAAATTAGCCCAGTGCTCTTCTACAAAGATGGATTCAGTTTTCCTATCACCTTGCACATAAATAAATGCCAATACATAATTTTTTTGTGTTTTCTTTGCCCGTGCTCAGAATATTACATGCCATTAATAAAAGAATAAAAAATTGCATATTCAGCAAATGTTATAGCTCAGAACATGAAAGAAGGGGTTAATCATCACACTAAGAAAAATCAGCTGGTTAATTCATTGCACCATTCAAGGGAGTGACTGAAGTTATTCTCATAGCTTCGTGCTATAATGAAACTAGACTCATCAGTGCATTAGCAAACAAAGTTTGTATCAAAACTGTCCAATTTCCTTTTTTTTAGGCTTTTTCACATCTACTTCCTTTTATCATAACAAATATAAAAACTCTATTTGGCCCTTTGTTCTCTAAGTGGAACTTTACTTATTTTTTATACCTAGCAAAACTATCTAGCATCAAAATCAATACTACTATGGATGAGAAACAAAGTTGTTGCTTTCATAGGTGCTTCTTTCTAGCTTGGCTTGTATTTGTGCAATTGCACTTTATATGAATTTTTACTCTCCTGAATACTGTTTATATTTTTAATATATTTTTGTATGCTGCATACCATCTCTCCAGAACTACCCTATTATAGTGTTCTGTTTGCAAAAGCAGTATTTTATTTAGATGGGGTCACTGTAAATTATCTTCAGTCCCAGACCCTTCTGGACTGGAATCAACATCAAGGAAGGCCTCTTTATTGGTGAAAGTTGAGCTGAGGGTCATGCTCTGTCGTGGCTTCACAAGTGCAAGTTCATCTAATTTAATATTTTCATTTTTGACAAGAATTGTCTTATCCATGTTTTCTTCACTGTGTCTTGCAACAACAGCATCAAATACATCTAATTTAGGTGGCAAGGTTCCACTTTCAAATAGATATTTGGCTAGATAGGAGACGCAAATGTTGGTTAAGAATGACGTAACCATGGCAAGTGTTTTAAATGGAAATTTCTGATTATATATACCATTATCATCAGGGTAATAGCCAGGGTAGAAGATCAAGGGCTGAAGATACAGATATGGCTCCCCTCCAGTTATTCTCAGGAAGAGGCCAGAAACATAACCTGCCACGGCCCCATAGGTGTTGGTTCCCTTAACAAAGAGTACACAAAGCAGCTGGGGGAAGATAACGATGTAAACAAGGTCAGAACTGAGGTACCAGAGCCCATACACAGTCTTCGTCAGCAAGGCCATGGCTGTTGCAGATGCTCCAAACACAAACACTGTGATTCGCATAACCCAAACGATTTCTTTGTCCGAAGCCTGTAAGAAATTGCCACAGTGTCAGCTTTTTGCACAGTGTCTTGGCTCATTTAGGCAAAGAATGAGACACATTTTTTGCTTCAAAACTGGTCTAAAGAATTCTCCTGGTTCAAATGGCTCAATCTATGGGAAAAACCAACTACAGCTACAGCACCCAAAGCAAACAATCAAGGTGACTTCCTGGGTGGACCTTTGGGAGGGGTTTCTGTGTACCAGATGCATGACACACAGGCCACCTGAGCCTTTTCCTGAATGCACAGGGGGAAAGGCAGGATGAGCTAACATGGTGTCAGGGAGGTATAATAAAGCAAGGGAAGATTTCCTCACTTTACATATTAGGGAACAGTTCTTATGTGGCATTGACAGAGCATAGGCCATCCCTAGTTTATCTCTTTGTAGAAGTGCTACCATCCTTAAACTAACCACCTTCTGGTGCTCTTGAAAAGACACATGCACACATATGTTTATTGCAGCACTATTTACAATAACAAAGTCATGGAACCAACCCAAATGCCCATCAGTGATAGACTGGATAAAGAAAATGTGGCACATGTATACCATGGAATACTATGTGGCCATAAAAAGGAATAAGATCATTCCTTTGCAGAGACATGGATGAAGGTGGAAGCCATCATCCTCAGCAAACTAGCACAGGAACAGAAAACCAAACACCGCATGGTCTCACTCATAAGTGGGAGTTGAACAATGAGAACACATGGATACAGGGAGGGAGCAACACACACTGGGACCTGTTGGGGGGCGTGGGGGGCGGTGCAAGGAAGGAACTTAGAGGACAGGTCAATAGGTGCACCAAACCACCATGGCACACATACACTTATGTAACAAACCTGCACGTTCTGCACAAGTATCCCAGAACTTAAAGTAAAATTAAAAACAAAAAGAAAATGCCTTGTCCAAGGAGTTCCTTTGGTTAATTAAAAAAAATCAAATAAAATCAAAACAAAACAAAGCAAAAGCAAAAACACTGGGATTGTTTTGTTAACTAAAACCTAGAAAGAGGAAAAGCTTTAATCAAGCAAGAAGCATGCTGTTTTGCAGCCACTTTGATTCAATAAAGAAAATCAAATTGAGAGCATATCTTCCTGCAAAGGTGGACTTTGGAGTGCAAGTATAAAACAGTTCAGAAGTTACAAAAATACGTGTCGAACAACTTACCGTGCCCTGCTTCCACCAAGATTCTCCAGTGTCACAGAGAATTTAATTATACTAAAAGTTTTGCTGAATAGTTTAGGTTTCATTACTCTTTCATCAGAAAGACAAAAAGGTTAAATGATAGCCCTGTGACTGTACCTCTTGGGAAATAATTATATTGATTTGTTCCCTTTAGTATTGACATGAATAAGAACATGTACTGATAGCATCCATTCAGCATAGGTATAATTTGTTATTTAATCTCGTATGCTTAAAGTACAGTCAGATTTAACATAGAATATTAATAAATATATAATACTGTATATACAACAAATACAACATCAGAAGCAGCAAGAGCAATGCTAGTAAATGTCAGGTTGAAAGAAACTGTTCTTACATTTTGTCTGAAGGAAAGCTGGTAGATGTTCCGTGCAAACATGGAACTTGCTGACAAGATGGAAGAATCTGCTGATGACATAACAGCAGCAGAAACTGCACCAAGACCAAAGAAAGAAATATACACAGGGCAGAGATACTGCAGAACAATTGGTAAAATCATGTCTGCCTCTTCTGTAGTCTTGGGATCTGGAAGCCCATATGCAGTCTGGTTCCAGTCTGTTGAACAGAATCAACAACCATTATAACCACCAAGGAACCAAATGTTCTTTATCCATCTGGGGTCATCCTATTTACTAGGCTGTTTTGAAATAAACTCAGAATCATATACATTAGTCTGGTGTGAAGTCCATGTGCTGGTCAAGTGGAAATGTCTTATATCTCTTGGCTTCTAAAAGGTATTGGTTATAGTTAGTGTTATTCACAATGCCTGCACAGACACTGGTGGTAAGATATATATTTCCTTTCTGCAATGATGGTGTTACATTGCCTAGAATCATAGAAAACAAACTCTCATAAACAGAATTCTAGAGTATTCCTTCAACCACTTGGAAATGTGGTGGGACACTCACTGTTTCTTCTTTAAGGCTCAGTTATTCATGTGTAAATGAAGAAAGACAATAGTAGGGCTATTCTCAGCCATCATCTCTCTGCACATAAACTTGGTTTTGAAGCTGCCTCAGCATTACTTTTCTCCTATTTCCACATTGCATAGAATTTCACTAGGTTAAGAACAGTCCCTTTTTATTGAATAAAAATTACAGTCATGTGGCTGAAATTTTCAGGAAGTTTTGGTTGTGGGTAGGGTAAGAAGACTTGAAACACAGATTTATCTTTGAATACATAGCTTCTTTACTAGTTAGTTGTAGCATGTGTTGAAGAACTATGGAATCCTTAAATGTTCATTAGCACAGTCGGCTTTTTATTTGCTGAACTTTTTTAATATCATGATCATCGGACCAAATAGGAATTGTTCCCTTTGGATCCTACCATTTTTTCTTCCCTCATTTTCTATTACAATTGTCACCAAAGCCTGCTTACATGCAGGCAACTTTGTGGCCTTAACTGAGATTTTATGATAACAGAAATAACAAACAAGAATGTGTATCTAATCCAAGAAAAAATAGGCTTAATGCTGTTTCTGTTAGCCTGTGTTCCTACAATAAACACACACACACAGAGACACACACACACACACAGACACACACACGTCCATATATGTTTTCTGCTTGTGAGAGAAATACTATCTTTTTTTTTCAAAGACAAACACTACATACCACCTTCGTCAGTCATCTTTACATTTTTGAAGTGTTTGTCTCCTGGATGAACAACTGGAATGGAGAGTGTACACTATGAACCAGGACTGCTCTCCTAAAAGTTAAACAATCCAATAAAAGACTCTACTAATCGAAAGTCAAAGTTGCCGTAGGAACATCACCCTGGATCACCTTTACAGAATACCACAGGGCAAAAGGTGAACTTTAATCTATTTTATTACCTCTATGTAGAAGATGCCTTTGAATTTGGATTAACATGATGTATTTTCATTAAGTGCTCTTAAAAGTTACAGCACAGGAACAAAAAGGTCAGGAGTAATTAATACATTTAATTAAATTAAAGGTGAGCTTTTGAACAGGTTCTACATAGAGGCTAACAGGGAGATAAACATTTCATAATGCTCTTTTTTCAAAACCATTTTTTAATGTTATTCTCTAAGTGACTTTGTTTGTTTGTCTTGACCTAAATGCTTATTCATCACTTTCTTCAAGAAAGAAAACCCCTAATTAAAAACTACTAAAGGTGTAAAGCAGAAATCTCAAGTTCAAAGTGATCTTTAGGGAGGTCATGAGGATGACAGGTAAACGTCTCTAAGCCTGTGACTCTCAACTCTGGCTCTCAACTCACCTAGGGGTTTTAAAAGAACACTAGTGCCCATCTCTATCTTCAGTTATTAAAATAAAATTCCTGTGAAGTGGGCCACATATCCGTATTTTTAAAAGATCTCCCCACCATTCCCCAGATGATGTCAGCATGCACCTTGGTTGAGATCCACTGCTGACAGGAGTGCATATAAACAATGGATAAATATACCAAAACTGGGAGGAGGGTGTGCTCACCAATGTTTCATAGTGGAGTGAGCAATCAAAAAAATTGGAGGCTGGGCGCAGTAGCTCACACCTATAATCCCAGCACTTTGGGAGACCGAGGCAGATGGATCACCTGAGGTCAGGAGTTTGAGACCAGCCTGACCAACATGATGAAACCCCGTCTCTACTAAAAAAAAAAAAAAAAAAATGGAGGCCGCTGAACTATAATACAATTTACTGAATGCTATAACAAATCTATAGATAGGAATGTGATGAGAAAGAATTCACTATGTGGAGGAAAGAGGGGAGTGGGACAGAAGGGTGTCTGGGTGGGGATTGGTAAACTAACTGGCACATGTGGTGAAGCTGCAAGAGATTTACCTGTTGATGCTCCAATGGCCCCGATGAGTATGGCTGGGATGGCCATCACCAGGCACCCGAAAGCTGCCAGGAAGGACAGCACTTGAGCATAGGTGGCTGAGGAAGAAGAGAGAACCCTCTGAAAGTATGCTTGCCATGGGATTCCACCCAGCATCTGTGCGGGAAACACAAGGATGGAGAGTGAATTAGAGGCAAACATCTATTCATTTTTTTTAAAGAGTTTTATTGCAATCACATTTAGAATAGGCCTAAGTACAACTTAGAAGTAGTAAAAAAAAATGTGGCATGTAGCCACAAATATCAATTAGTATCATTATGTTTGCTATGATCTGATGTTTATGTTCCCCCTAAATTCATACATTGAAATTTTGATCCCCAAGGTGATGGTATTAGGTATCAAGTTGGCAACTTTGGGAGATGATTAGCCCATGAGGGTGGAGTCCTTATAAAAGAGAGTCAAAGGAGTTTTTTTCCTTCCACCATGTGAGGAGGCAGCAAGAAGGTGCCTTCTATGAGGATGCGAATCCTCACCAGGCAGTGAATCTGCCGGCACCTTGATCTTGGACTTCCCAGCCATGTGAAAAACTGTGAAAAATAAATCTGTGTTGTTTATAAGCCACTCCGTTTATGATGCTTTGTTACCCAACTGAACTAAGACAATGTATCATCAACTTTCAATTATGCAGAATTTCCTGAAGTTTTCTCTATAATTACATACAGCAATTATTTCTTTTCATTAATTTACCTATTTTGAACTGTATTTAAACTACCCCAGAGGCCTTCAATTTGTTATCATCTGGTGGTTCTAACCATCATAAAATATTCTCAGAAAATAATTAAGATTTTGAAAGTATGACATTTAACCTGAATCAATGCAACCCAAAAATATTTATACACTCCAATCATGTGCCAGGCAATGTAATGGCTGTAAGAGCAAAAACATGAATAAGGCATGGTCTTTCCCTGGAACTTACTTTCTACTATGAGAGTCAATGTATGTGGTGTTTTCCGCAGTGAGCATTGCAGAGTGCTCAAGGCAATACAGCCGGCATCAAATAATAAATACTAGAACTTCTATGTATATTCATTTTACTTTGTACCTAAATATTGTATGGTTGCTTTTATTAAATGATTTACATCATACGTTAATACAGAATATATAAGCAACTGATAGATATACATACCTATATTGGAATGTGCTTAAATTTCTTATTGAGCATATACAATAAAAATGTTTAAACTATAATGCAATTTGTTGCATGATATAAAGAGGTCTGTATGGGAATTAAAATGATAAACCATTAATTATTTGTGATGAGAAAAAGGTGGTAAGAAAGAGAGAAAGGGTAGCTGCATGTTAACAGGAAAACCTGCAGAAATGAAGTGCAGATTGTCCATAGGCTTTGAGAGCATTTCCACAGGTGGAGATGGAGGGAGAAGAGAGTACCTGAGAGAGAAACTAATAGGAAAAAAGAAAATAATGACAGCGACCAGGCAGTTGAGACCACTGGGTATTTGGTATGATGAGAGTTCAGTGAGTGAGGGAGTGGTTGGAGGAGAAGCTAGAAGCATACTTTTGGCTAGATTACTGCTACTTCTCTTTCTGGCATAAAGTCAATATTCAATAAATATTGGTCACATGAATGAATGAATGAATTGATAAATGAGCTTGCCATAGCACAATGTATTAAGGTTTCATTAACTGCCTGTCTCTCTCACTGGGCTCTGGGTTCTGGGGACGTCTGTCTTATCATGGTCTCACCTGGGCTAAGCAGAGTGTCTGTTACATAGATACCATAACAATCTCCTTCTTATAAAAGCCATATATGTTCAAAAGTAATTAAAGGAAAAAATTCTAAAATTCATAACCCCATTCCTGAAGTCTATATTCTTCCAAAACCTTTTCCTTTCATTCTGTGACCTATTTTATCAATATATCATTAACATCTTGCATGTCAATGACTTGAATGGATTGATACATCATAAATTACATATTCATCACCCTGGACATTTAGGTCATCAGAAGTTTTTAAGTAGGGTAAAGTCTGACTTCATCTACAAACAGAAGCTCTCATGATACAATGGACTGAATATTTGTCCTCCTAAAATTCATATGTTGAAACTCTAATCCCAACATGATAATATTCAGAGGTGGGGTCTTTGGGAAATAATCAGGTCATGAGGGTGGAGCCCTTATTATGGGATTAGGGCCCTTTTAAGAAGAGGTCAGAGACCTCTCTCACCCTCTTTCCACCATGTGAGGGCACAAAGAGAAGTGTACAGTCTGCAACCTGGAATACTGCCATCTTTAGAACCTAATCATGCTGGTACCCTGGTCTCAGATTTCCAGCCTCCAGAATTATAAAAATTATATTCTGCTGTTTGTACATCACCCAGTCTATGGTAAATTGTAACAACAGCCCAAACTGACTAAAGTAGGTAGTAATATGGAAAGTGGGCATGGGGGAGTAAGAGGTGGGCAGGCTGCCATCAGAGAGATGAGTGGGGGTTATCATAGTAAACCAGGTAAGGAATGCAGTCTACCTAATAGAGAGCAAACATGGGTACAGTGGGAAGGTTCCAGGTGTGACCAGGAGATACACTGACAGTATCACTAGCAGGACTTGACAAGTCATCTTCACATAGGGGATGTAGGAGAGACCACTGGAAGATCAAGACCACTGATGCAACATTTCAAGGCCAATTTCTATAGGTCATTCATTTATTCAACATGTACTACTTCATTTTAACTTGTCTTATAATTTGAATCATGAATATGACTAAGTCATATAATTTTTTAGAGCTGGAAGAAATTTAGCCATCACTTTACAAAATGTCTTATTTTAAAGATGAATAGTCTGAAGACTAAAGTGTGCTGTAGGGGAAAGGACTTTGAGGTCTTAATATTCTATATCAGTCTCTAACTCAGACAATGATGTGATTATTGACAAATTGCTTAATTGTTCTAAGTCTCATCCTCTCTATGATGTAACCATAAGCACATCTACTATGCAGGTATAGTTACATATACATATTTACTCTTACTCCTTCAGTTCATGATTTTAAGCCATACCAGAAAAAAGAGAGCCAACAGATTTCTCAACAATCCTTAGGCAAAGAAACCCTCCAGTACACTACTGGAAACATATTTTTGCCATATTTTCCTGCCCTTTACTTGAAAAATTTTAACTGGAAAAGACACAGTCACTTTGAGTGTTGAGGTAATGCTAAAATTCAGCCATGTGCCACGATCACAAAGTCATACAATATTGCCAACCTTCTACAGAGAAAACAAAAATAACCAATTTCCCTTTAAGCTTAATAGAAAAAGTAATCTATTTCTTTTTTTAAGAAGATTTTTTTTTATAGAGATGGGGTCCTGCTATGTTGTCCAGGCTGTTCTCAAACTCCTGGCCTCAAAGTGAGACTTCCACCTCAGACTCGCAAAGGGCTGAGATTACCAGGGTGAGCCACCACACTCTGCCATAATTGATTTCTTACGTTGAAATCAAATACAGTGTGTTATTTTCAGGCCTAACTCCTCTAATTAGCACAGTCGTAAAATCTGGTCAGTTCTTCTGGTTGTTCCCTCTTGCCTCAATGGGATCGGCCATTATCTCTTCCGTGTCCTCCTCAAAGTGCCTGCACCTTTGCCCCAAAGTTCTGCCTGTTTTCAAGCTTCCTCTGGCTCCTGAGGGCCTCTCTCTTGGCATCTTTCCTGAGTGACATGTCCCTTTCCAACCTGCCTCACTTACGGCCTCTAGCACTACTAATTCACTTACTCTGTAATTCAAGAGTGAATGAGAGACTTATTTCATAAGTTGGGTTTCATGCCTTAATTCAAAACACAAAATAAAGCTTTTACAAGGTTTTGCCTTCAGGTTGGGGAAAGTCCTGGGGGTAGGGCATGTTATTCCTTGACTTACATCACAATGGAAATGAGGACCCACCACACAGAACACCTCATGCTGTCCCCTCAGGGCCTCATTTGTTCTCCACCCTGACACTGCCAGCCATGATAGTCCGGCCCTGGCTCCACCCTCCCGATAGAGAGTCCTCAATTCAGAAATGGCCATGAGCCCACAAGCACATTTTTTACTATGAGTATGAAAATCGTGAAAATAAATTTGATTTTAGGAACAATTAAATCACATTCTTCAGGTAAGAGCATTACTTACCAACAACAGAAAACTATCAAGCCAAGAGTAGACTTCAGATGAGTCAACAGTTCCCAGCCACGGCTTTTGGTATTTGGCATGCACAGCAGTGAACCCGATGTCTGCGACTGCAGGATGTGACAATGCAAAGGGGACGCTGATCCACTGCAACAGAAAGTGACACTGGAGCCCTAGGCGATGGTTTTCAACTGTCTGATATATGCAAGATTTGTACACTTCACACACTGCACAGCTCAGTAGTTCCTCTAGTTCAGACAGAGAAGGATCGGAAATCATGTTCTCTGTTTTTTGTTGGGCACCATAAAATACTGATTTAGATAAATTAAAATAACACATTGACTATTTCTATGCTTGATTATACCATGTCATACAAACTATAGCAGCAGCAACATAAAACCTCTAGGAAGAAAATATTATATTTGAAATATCTGTCAATCTATCTATGTATCTATCTGCCTACCTATCTATCATCTATCTATCTCTGACTGTCTATCTACACACACACACACATACATAAATAGATAGGTAGCTATTGAGATATATATCCCCTTGTGTGTGGGTGGGGGGAGGAGGGGAGGGATGTGGATTGTTTTTGTTTTCCCCTTCTGTTAAATGTTGGATAACACAAACTTGAGTTCTAATAAAGAATTGCATTTCTCAGCTGCTTGGGAGGCTGAGGCAGGAGAATTGCTTGAACCTTGGAGGCAGAGGTTGCAGTGAGCCGAGACTGGACATTGCACACCAACCTGGGCAACAGAGCAAGACTCCATCTCAAAAAAAAAAAAAAAAAAAGAATTGTATTAATAAATAAATAAATAAATGGGTGCCGAGCACTGTGGCTCAGGCCTGTAATCCCAGGACTTTGGGAGGCCTAACTGGGTGGATTGCTTGAGCTCGGGAGTTCTAGACCAGACTGGGCAACTTGGTGAAACCCCATCTCTACAAAAAATACAAAAATCAGCCAGATGTGGTGGTGTACACCCGTAGTCCCAGCTACTCAGGAGGCTGAGGTGGGAGGATTGCTTAAACCTGAGAGGCAGAGGCAGCAGTAAGTGGTAATTGAGCCACTGCACTCCAGCCTGGCTGACAGAGCCAGATCCTGTCGCAAAAGAAAAAGAAACTGCCAGGCACAGTGGCTCATGCCTATAATCCTAGCACTTTGGGTAGCCACTGTTAGAGGATTGCTTGAGTCCAGGAGTTCAAGATCAGCCTGGGAAATACAGTGAGACCTGGTCTCTACAAATAATAATAATAAACAAAATAAAATAAAAAATTTTTTAAAATTATATTTGAAATATATATCCATATAAAAGTGTGTGTAGGCACACACACTTTTATGTTTTCTGTGAATTAGGGAAAGATATCCATTCCTTAAGGGAAAGATATCCATTCATTAAAGTAATAAGAAAATATGTGATTGAGAAATACATGGGTGACATATAAGCCTTCAAAGATGGGCCCAATACTAACAGGTAGAAGAATAAAGAATTGAAGGAAGAGATGTTTAGATGGAGCAAGTCAAAGAGCAGAAGAATATATGGGGTGTGTGTGTGTGCGTGTACACTCGCACCCACATCTGTTGGTGACAGGCTTTGCTGGCAAGGGAGTAGCTTGGGGAAATGGGAGAGATAAAGATGGATGTGTGGATAAAACTCAAATTGCAAGCTAAAGGATTTGTATTTTGTTTTTGCAGGCAACTGGAAGCTAGAAAAAATTCTTTTAAGTCTTAAAAAGTTTTCAGTGGAATTTATTCTGAAATTTAATAACATAGACATGAATGGTGAGTTTAGTGAAAAGGAAGAGTCAGGGAAAGTGGTAGGTGATTTCAATTCCACCTAGATGAAGGCCTGAAGTAAAGCAGTGACATTGGGAATGGAAAAATATCGGTACTAAAAAGGATTATGAAGAGTGAGCCAACAACCCTTACAAGAAGGAGAGAGAGGTCAGAGAGAGGGAAAATGAAAAGAAAAACCTCAAGTTTACAGTTTTGGAGCTCTAGAGGTGATGATAAAATCAATGACATTAGCGAATTTGAGAAAAGAAGGTGGCCTAAGGGATAAGTTGATTAATTACGTATGCTCACACGGCAATTAAAGTTTGGAAAACAACATTATTTAGGCTTTTATTCAGCCAATTCAATAGGGCCTTCTCTAGTAACCAACAGAACTTCATTCCTTATCAATTTGGCTACATTTTGTGGCAGGAAAAATATTCTAACACATTTGCACTGTCATCTTTACACTTGTATACTTGATTTATGCACCCGTGGGTTTTAAGTTCTAGTCTCATACAAAGCAATGAGAAATCACATATATCATCAATAACAGGTTCATTCCCTGGGGTTGTGTTTCTTGGAATACCTAGTGCATCAGTTATGAGAGCTGTCATTGCCAAACCAACCTGGCTCCTGACATTCTGAAGAGGGATTTATTTCTATGTTCCCTATTTTATTTCTGGAAGTTTATGTTGATGGTAGGGAAAAATCAGAATTTCAGCACGGTCCACTTAATTTTGGTAATTTAAATACAGAATAGTGGGAGTCCTTGAGCAAATTAAATATTCTCATATTCAGTTACAATATGAATGGACGAAATTCCATGAAATGCAAATAAAATGTCTAAGGAGAAAAGAGAAAATACTATAATCTTTGCTAGCGTATGTAAATTTATAGTTAAACTGCACATCTAATTGTAGTCTGTTTTTTACAATTTTTCCTCTAGGATATTATTAGAGATGATGGAAAGTTTATAAAAAGGAGAGAAGGGCATGAGATTACTTCTTCATTTTTAATTTCTAAGTGTCTAGTGTCAAAAGTAAAATATAATGAAATGCTTTACATTGTAAGATAAATAAATAAAGATGAGGAGAATCAAGAGTACTTAACCATCCTTGGGAAAATGAATCATGATCTCTAGTGTTAGGTTGCTCGGTCTGTGGCCTTTGCAGGAGGGCCTTGCCCGTAAAGAATCTACAACTGGGATAATATGTGTGTATGGTGAGATAATGTACATGAACCTATGATGACCCTAGCCCAGCATGGACACACCAGTTTTTATTCTTCTTTTGATACATCTTAGGTATTGAATATTATATGCATAAACTGTACTCTTCACATTTCTTCAACATTGACTAAAATATGTTCAGACACACAAAAGTGCTTTTAATATAGTGCTAACAATACTAATAATACTCATGTTTCATAATTATAATAAAAACAATAGATAATAAATCTTTCTGGTGCCTTGTATAATTAAGAATTTTCTTTGTTTTTAGACCACAAATAGTGATGATTAATATTTGAAATCCACAGTTTTCCAATGGGATCATTTCTATGTCTTATGAGCATTCTTAGGATTCACCAACTAACATAAAGGGAGACTTGTACAAGTTGCCACTAAGGTTTGAATTTTGTTATCTCTGCCGAGGGAAATGGATTGCCTTAAATACTAAAAGCAGATCATGCATAAGTTTCCATCAAATCTAGGCATTAAGGAAAGGAAGACCTAGACCTTTCTAACAGTCCAATGGAGAGCACACTTTTCTGTCAAATTTTATCAAAATGACGAGTTTTTCATCTAATTAATTTATGGAGAAATTTGAAATTTCATGTATGTGACTTAGTATGTATTACTCATGAGGGAAAATAATATTTCTACTCATTTTTAATGAGTTAGTATAAAATACATTACCTTTTACAGAAAAAAAGGAGGAGAATCTTGGGTGCTCCCACTTACCAGCCCTACAAAAATGCAAAAGAGCTGAACGACATCAGTGTAGGCCACAGAATAGAGCCCTCCCACCAGTGTGTACAGAGTGGCAATGAGTGCAGAGATGATGACAGAAATGTGCATATCCACATCGATGATCACGCTGATGGTGGCTCCTGAAACAAACAAGAGAGTTCTGTGGTCAAGGTGCCCAGACAGATTCTGCTCTTTGTATAAGGACATAATGAAAGTTCAGTGATAAACAACATTTTTCTCTCTGTCATATGAAATGCAGTGGATGATAACACCTAAAGTTAATTTTTATATTGAAATTTGTATATCTTAATAAATTCAGTGAGATACATACTTTTGCTTTCTGAAATTACTGGTTTGCTAACTTATCTATTTGGAGGACACACAGATCCATGGTATGGTTATAGAAGACCCTGAATTACTGAGAAATTTAATTACATTACAAGAACTCAAAATAATTTCACTATCTGGAACTCTGACTCAATCAAATACAGCCATGTGCTGCTTACCAATAGGGATGTGCTCTGAGAAATGTGTTGTTAGGTGATTTCACTGTTGTGCAACTTCACAGTATGTACTCACTCACAAATCTTGATGGTGTAACCTACTACACACCTAGGCTACATGGTATGGCCTATTGCTCCTGGGCTACAAACTCGTGCAGATTGTTACTGTACTAAACACTGTAGGCAAGTGTAACATGATGGTAACTATTTGAATATCTAAACATCATATCTAAACAGGGAAAGTAACAGTAAAAATATGCTATTATAATCTTATGGGACCACTGTCATATATGCAGTCCATCATTGACCAAAACGTCATTACATTACCAAACGTCATTAGTCACATCTATGAAAAACACAAGGCTTTCTGAGAAACATGATCACCCATTTCCACATTTTACAATTGACATTCATTTGCCATTTTGCATTTACTCTGCCCCCTACTAGGCTTTGATAGCTAACAAATGGTTAAGGCAGCAAAGAATTGAGAAAAATTTGTAGGAACAAATTATCAAATTGGTAAATGTTATTAATCAATCTCTCCCTCTTTAATTTGCGACAGATCACTCTTCTTTTATTTAATTGGTAGAACATACCAGTCCTGCTCCTAGGATACCAGTATACTGAAGAGCCTAAGATTTGAATATCATATTTTTAAGTAATTTTCATCATCAACATTTTAAACTTCTCTTAGAAATCAAATTTATGTTTCTCTTTATAACATTGTTTATTGTGTTTGTTGGTCCCTATATTTCCACTGAACATATTGAGGTATGACCAGTTTGGGCCGCTGTGGTTCTTGGACTGACAGTTCATAATTCACTTGTTGCTTTAGTAGCCTTTTCCCTATTGTTCTCAAAACGATACAGTTTACATGTCACATTATTAAATGCATACATGTAATGGATCTGTGATTTTATGTATCATCAGTTGCAGCCAGCTGAGTTGTCTTACACCCTGCCCCCATTCCTCAATTGGCATGCTAGTAGTATATGCAACCCACTGGAGATGAAACTACATTATCTCAATATAAGGTGTGTTGATCCAAAATATCAGTAAGAAATATTTTTCAGTGCTTTTGCTATGGTGATAAACTAGAATTATTTTCCAGAGTAAAGATCCATTGAAAAGAAAAATCTAGTAAGAAGTTGGAGAATGAAGACAAGGATGAGAGATAATTATAGATGAGTGACTTCAGATAACAGACTGAGTTATTGTTTTATAGATATTTGAAAAGTTATTTTTTCCTGAGATCATTTACTTCGAATCGAAACTTTACTTCCAACACTTTGTTGTTCTTTTTTTTTGTGTGTAGTTCTCCACTTTAATAATGCTTCTAAGCTATATACCATGAATTATGAAAAGTTCAATTATAAAATAAAGATTAGTTGGCTAAAATCTCAAAGATTTGGGGTCCTAGTAGATGCTGTCACTTAACTGTAACTCAGAGATATTAGAGACGTCAATCACTTCTCCATTATCACTATTAAAATTGAGATAAAATTTTCTCTAAAATATTTTCTGAAAAATTAAATCAATTGTAAGTGAAACAAAGTGATACTTTGAGGTATACCAGGAAATATTAGTCTACTCATGAAGCTATAAAATAAGTTCCCTGCAAAGTTATGAAAATCTACTGAGCTTGAGCTGTTAGAAGTGTAAATACACATTTCTTCAAAATGTTGTAGGATGTCAATTTCTACCAAGAAGATAGTTTAAGATTCTCCTATGTTTCAATGGTGAACTATACACATTCACAGAAAGGTGGTAATAGATCTTATATATTCTTGAATATACCAAATTATTTGTAATAAACACTAAATTTTAATTAAGTCCAACTATTACTTTTTATTTGTGTAAATTTAAAGATTACAGGTGCAATGATGTTACCTGGGTATACTGCATAGTGGTGAAGTTTAGACTTTCAGTGCTTTCATTACCCAAATAATGTACATAGTACCCAGTAAGTAACTTCACACACACACACACACACACACACACACACACTCTCTCTCTCTCTCTCCCAAAGAGTTCAAGCAATAGCAGCAATGTTTTTATATATGTTGTTTGATATATGTGAGTGTTTAGAAAGATACAGACAATAACATATTTTACATATGTAGTCATGGATTAGGTAATAATGTTACCATCAATGATGAACCACAAATACATAAATTCTCACAAAATCATAATGAAGCTGAAAAAGTCCTATTGTATTACAATTATAGCTATTGTATTACAATTGCCTATAGTATTCAGTGCAGTAACATGTTGCACAGGTTTGTAGCCTAAGAGCAATAGACTATACTATATAGCCTGTGTGTGTAGTAGGCGCTACCTACTCGGTTTGTGTAAGTACACTCTATGTTCACACAACATCAAAATTGCCTGCTGATGCATCTCTCAGAATGCATCTACATCCTTAAGCTGACTGTATATTGTAATACAGGCACAAACACAGACACACATATATACAAAACTAATTATAACAAAGTTCACAGTTTCGTTACTACATTTTATATTTCCAAAATACTTTAGAAGCATTTGCTTATTAATTCTATTCTTTCTTCAGGGCTCTGTTATATAAGTTGATCTTTACTCAATGAGTGAACGTTTTGTATTTTGTTATATACTCAGCCCACTCCTTTTTTGATACCTCAGCAGGTAATTTGTTCTTAAAATTAACATTTTTTGGTGTTCAAAGCAATGGCAAACAAGTGCCCAATGCAACTCAGCTAATGAGAGTCAGGTGGAAAGGGAGGTGTAGTTTTACACATAATATCATTAGAACGTAAGAGCAGCAGTGGATGTGGAGTATTATTATCCAGCACCAGAGAAGTGCAGCATTTTCCACCTAGTTGTTTTTTTTTTTCTTTTTGAGACAGAGTCTCGCTCTGTCACCCAGGCTGGAGTGCAGTGGCGTGATCTCAGCTCACTGCAAGCTCTGCCTCCCAGGTTCACACCATTCTCCCGCCTCAGCTTCCTGAGTAGCTGCTGGGACTACAGGCGCCCACTACCACGCCTGGCTAATTTTTTGTATTTTTAGTAGAGATGGGGTTTCACTATGTTGGCCAGGATGGTCTCGATCTCATGACCTCGTGATCCGCCCGCCTTGGCCTCCCAAAGTGCTGGGATTACAGGCGTGAGCCACCGCGCCCGGCCCTCCACCTAGTTCTTGCTGTATTTTATAACGATCATATACTCTTGTTTCTGCAACAGTCACTCTTTTTTATAGTTGGGAATCAGAAAAATCCTGACTAACCTGCGGGATGAAATTGGATGTGCTGAAGGCGGGGCAGTGCACACCTTTATGGGGAGCTTCCATCTCCCAGCTGCCTCAACAGCCTCAGTCAGGTCCAACAGTCTCAACTGGTCCCATGTGGTACACATCTAAGCCTGTGTCTCTAAGGGTAGATTGGAGTTGAGGAGACGCTAAGGCACGGGCAAGCTTTCTCATGTAAGTTATTGAGAAGACATTTAAACTGAAGGGGAAATTCTTGTTATATTCTACCATACTTAAATTTTTCCACTGCTAAACCATAACATTGAACTTTGTAATATCAATTTATGGAAATATTTCAAGTTTGTAGTTTTGCTGTGTGACTTACATTATTTACCTATTCTGTCAGCAGAGGGTTGGTGATATCTCACTTCTCTAGGAATGTTATTTACTGCTGGAACTGACTCTGTTTTATATATGTTTTTAATTAAACATTTTATTTACAAAGTCAACATCTCTGAAAATATCAGTGCTTTTAGAATAACATGCAACACTGTTGTCTCAGGAGTTTAGATAGTTTTATATCTGTGTTTATGCCAATTAACATGGCAGTTATTAGAGGGAAAACAATGGGAGGTAAAAAGTTCTCAGTTTGCAGGAAGAACACTTATTGGAAGAAATTAAGATATAAATCATTTATTTAAATTTATTCAACACGAAAAATATATATTAGTATTCTCACTAACCCCTGGTTCATGAATCCTTGTTTTAAACATTTATGTTAAGTAAACTGCACTTTTTAGCTATGCTTAATTCATTATTCTTTGTTCAAAATCATATATGACTCATAAAAGCAAATTGATCATTATAATTCATAGTTATTGGTCTAATGAGGCAATTCAAGTATGGAAAGTGTAGTTGAGGTTTTATTTAACCTCTGCCACCATATTGCAAGTAAACGTAGAATTTCCATCAAGCTTTTATGCATATAAATATGGTTCAGTATATGGTTTTAATAAAAATGTCCTCAGAAGCCAAGGCTGAAGAAAGTAAGGTTGTGTATCTGATGTTTAGTTAACTACAAAGATGCAGCTAGAACAACTTAGCTGGTCCTTACCCAAAGCAGAGAAAATTGCTGCAGCCCAGAACATTTCTCCCATCAGTGCAGGAATAAACAGGAGTCCGCCCATGCGTTTTCCATAGATTTGCTGAAACGGGTCTAACATGGTCACATACCCCTTTGAACGCATAGGTTTTGCAAAGAACAGGCCACCTAAAAATTAAGCAACTGTTTAGGAGAAAATAAAAACAAATGTAATATAATAGTCTTTTACTATCCTGCCATTTATCAAGGAAAATGCATTTTCCAGAACACCTGTATGGATTGAGGAACAAGTCTGCACACAGTACCAACCTACTAAAAATATTAGGTTTAGCAATCGAATATAATTTATTTAGTACACTTACCATTGTATGTGTCCAAAGGATAAATGGATCATGTTGAGGTATGTGAATTGAAAAACATGAACCAGCACATTGCTCACTTCAATGCCTCAATGCATTTCTATCACTCAACATAGCATTTAGAGGTTTTGAATAAGCACAGATTCAATAAAAGCCTTTTGAGTGCCCCCAAAATGAGGTACCTTCTGTTATATAATACTTTTGACCTCTTATTCATTTGACTTGCTAAAAGAAACACAGGTACATTTCAAGTTGATTCATTTTTAATGATATATCCATACTTGTTTTGAAAGAAATAAAACATGATTATGTTAAGAAATTCACTGTGCTGATAGCCACAGGTCCAGAGGATTTTTAAAATATATTCCTAACCAAGAGATCAAATAATTTAAGCATTAGTGTTCTGCTACTTACCAGTTTCTGGTAATGACTCCTTAAAGATCTCTGGGGACATTTTTTTACAATGGTTATTCAGAGTGTTTGACTTGTTATTCCACTTGTTATTTATACTCTTGTTCTGTATACTTTACTGAGTGAGTCACTGAGATTTGCACGTTCACTTACCTAAAATCAGACTAAGAGAATATCCAATTGGTGCCTGAGCCCAAGCTAGGCCATAACCTGGTACATAAACTGCTTCAGCTGTGCCATTGATATACCCTCCTCCGACCCAGGTAGCTGAAACAGAATGAAAAGTGAGGGAGTGATACTGTCTTACCTGTTATACCTACATCTGCCTGCCAAACCAGTGGCTACTAGAAGTTACTGAGCACCTGAAATGTGACGAGCCTAGATTGAGTTGTTTTAGGAATATAAAATAAACACCAGATTTCAAATGTTTTTTCTTTCATTAATCACATGCTGAAATGAAAACATGTTGAATGAATTGAGTTACATAAGTTATACTATTAACATTCATTTACCTATTTCTTTTTGTTTTTAGAGGTTTGTAGAAAATGTAACATTATGTTTGTGGCTCATATTATATTTCTATTGGATAGTGCTGCCCTAGATGTTTTCTAAATGCATTGAGTCAGCAGCATTTTCATGATATTATATGTAATATAGTCTGAGGTCAAGGGGTAAATTTTCTTTATTTCAAGGCCCTTTCATTTTAATTGTATTGATGTTTTTATACTGTCCTCACGGAGTGGTGTGCGTGTGTACGTGCATGTGTGTACACATGCATCTATGTAGGTGAGTGTATGTTTGTAGAAATGTGCTTTTCACTAATAGAGTCTTTTCTTGAACACTCTGGGGATATCAGAGCTTGCAAATCTTATCTCCATCACCACTAAGTTGTACTTACGACCTTAAATTATTAGGAGTGAAGAGAGGATCGAGATGACACTTCTACTACAAGGTGTCCAAAGTGAGTTTAAATGTTACCTTAAGGCCTAGACTACCTTACTGCACTCAGAAGAAGGTAAAATGTGAACTGCATACATACTTGCAATTCTATATTTTAATATGGATCTTTTAGTAAGATATTTACTATTTGACAAGAAGTAATGAAAAATGTCTTATTCAGATAAATAAAATTTCTGTAGCACAATAGCTGAGGCAAGGAGGTCAAAGAACCAAAGAAAATGAGTTTTGACTTAACAGGTTTGAGCCAAGAATGATCTACAGATTAATATTTTTCTCTGAATAGACAATGTAATGCTAGCACCATTTTCTCTGAGGAAACAGTATAATATTGAATCCTTGCTGAAAAACTAATGTTGAAGAGAACACTACATCTTTGCAGTTTACACCTTGTTGAGGTTACAGTACAGTCAAAATATTCTAAGCAATCCTTATACAGAATTTGTGTAAAGTTATGATGGTCACAGGTTGGTAATAAAAATTTATCAGATATGAGGCTGAATTCTGGATTGCATCATCCCATTAGGAATAAAATTTAACTCTGATGAATTTTCCAAAATCTCACAGTTAGAATGTAAGTAAATGAAATAATATCTATACAAAACTACCTAGGATGTGTTTCTATTGTGTTTATGGCAAAATTTATCTGGCTTTTAATCTAATACAAAGCAAAGAAGAGGGAGTCTTAGGGTTGACATAAAAAGATTTTCCTACATAGGAATTTTGAGTACATTTAAATGAAAAGTTTATATACAAAATCCTGGAGACAAATACATATTTAGCAATCACTCCCACCTTTGCTGTAGCTTTTATCCTCAGTGTTAACAAATAACAAAAATAACAAATGGCATTATTTGTTTTCTTATTCTAAGCCCTGCTGAAATTTTTAAAATGGTTTTTTTTTTCCACTGTGTGTGTAACCATGAGCCGAAGAAATGAATTCTTACAGGCAGAAAACTTGAGACTTTATCTTTCTACTAGGCAACTGGAATTGCTAACACGTCAATGTTTTACTGCATAAAGTAAATGGTCTAATGGTCTTACAAGCACAAAGCTCATTAGTGATCATTCGTCATTGTGTAAGTCTACTGTCCCTTGTCCAAAAAGAAAATTGGTGCCTGAATCATTGCAACTATTGTGATACAGAAGTGAGGGCTTGGCTACTTACTAAGATTTAAAAGTTCCCTTTATAATTGAATTTAGTCTCTTCTATAACAGTATTTGCTCTCCTTGTTTGTATATTTTGTGTCAGATCCATGAGTGAGAACACAACCTCTTAAAATATATTCATTTTTAAAAGAATCAACATTTTTTATCTCTATTCTTTATAAAATATATCCAAGTCAATCAATCTGACAAGGTTAGGTAGTATGGTTCAGATTTTAAATGAATTATGACATTGACCAAGGTTATTTTGAGTTCTGAGAAAGAAAAAAAAAGTTTTACGAACTGAGGAAGATCATGGCCCTTTATAAAAAACAGCATCATTCAAATATTTTCCGTACCTTTTAATAGCTTGTTAGGTTGAAAAAAACCATTCTAAATAGTAAAAACAAAATATATAATATTATTTTTATGACCATATTAGACAGAATATTAAATGAGAATAGTAGAGGGCTATAATTATTTTCAATAAACAACATATTTTGATATACAGTAGCTTTCTTATTCTTTCTACAGTGTTTACAAACTGTGCACCTTTTGAAAGAAATAAAGTGAAACTAGTTACAGGGCTGCATGTGGCACAGCATGGGGTGGTCACCAGCATGACGCAGTATTTGCATTTTGGAACTAAGTTACCGGAGACCTGTGTTAGGTTCTGGCTCCAGCCCTCGTCCTTGTTAACCTTGCAACCCGGGATCTCCACTTAACCCCAGATGCTCATCATAATGCCGTTATAAAGACCAAATGAATCCACGTACAGTGGGTGAAGAGTTAAACAAAGATAAAATGTCAATGTCTGAAAGATAAAACTGATGGCTCACATAGAACACTGTAAGTTTCAGATTGCCAAAGTCAAGGGGTTCAGAACATGAATGGCCTCTCCCCAGACTGGTTTGGTAAACTATCTGATATACACGGTGAATCATTTTAAAATTGCCCTTCGGGACTGAAATTGGGCATCACTTGATATCATTTCCCATGGGATATTTTTCCAATGACCACTCACAGTTCTTGCTATGTTGCAAATGTTTAAAAACTCTACCAAGACTGTATAATGAAATATGTGTTGTTAGTGCAACTGTATTAAATATTAAACATATAATTTTAAGTTGATGTTTTTCAGAATTATTTTCAACGACCAAGAAGAATATAAAAAAGAAACAAATCACCCTTTAAACAGAACCACTTTAGTGCAAAGTAAGAAAGAATATCAGCTCCTGCTAACACAAAGAAGGCTTGAATGAGAGATGACTGCAGATGGTGGCCTGGGGATTCCTATGAGGACACGCCCTAGCTTTTCCCTTTTATAACAAGGTTCATGAAATCTCTTTATTAGTGCTGTGGACTCATAACATGTGATTGTCTTCCTGTGAGGAATTAGTTATTAAATGAAAGAATTAGGTTTCAAAACAGGGAATCACTCAATTGGGAATATCATCACCCCCAAATTTATTTATGCAGATTAAAAACCATCACTAGATGGTATTCATTGGCACTTATTTAAATCTCAAAGTCACAACTTTATGCATGTATTACCGGACACGTTGAGATGCTGCCTATCACATTAATTAGCAGATACATAGCTTGTAATACTAGGACAGCTTCCCATTCCCCTACCTCTTTGTTTTTACTCTGTTTCCACCCACTCAATAGCCCAGAGAGCCAAGATTTGTTTCATGGCTGTTCAGTCCAGTGATTTATTATAAAATCATTTTTGTTCAAGTACTACTGAGTTGAAACCAATTTATTTTTAGGTTTTAAATGAATAGAAAATTATTTTAAAATATATATAACTAGTGAACATAAAGAATCCCCAAAGGACAAAGACCAACATTTGCTTTGTCACTCTGAAGCCACACGCTGCACACTCACAGATGCCAAGGAAGGGAGGACTGCATGGAGCCGGTGGCGTCTGAACGTACCTGTCATGGTAAATCCACCAACCAATAAACCAATATCTCGGCCACCAACTATGATGGCTTCGCTGCGCTCTTCTGCGCTGCCACTGTTTTTGGTTCTCCAGGCAGCCCATATTCCAACCAGCAAAATTAGAAGGTAGAACACGATGATAGCTATCAGTCCTTCCACATGGAAAGCCATTTTTATCTAATGATCCAGATTCTTCTGCAGCTGGCTACTTCATTAAGACTTCTGAAGAAAATACAGGGATGCATTATAAATCAGTCAAGCACTATGCACATGTAGGCAGCCAGGAATAAACCAGCTGGCTCATGCGAGATCCTGTGCCACTCACAGAAACAGTACAACCCTGAAACCACACGTGAAACGGGCAGTTACCAATAAGTGTCCACTACATTATCCTATTTCTATTTGACAATTTAACATTATTTTGAGTTTGCAAGAAACAGAAAAAAAATGGGAATGTAGTTTAGCAAATGGAATCATAATCCTTGTGTGTTTCATACATGTTTTAAATTTAAAATTAACCTTGTCGTGTATATCTTAACTCGGTAACTGTCAAATCATTTACAAATAGTAGGGCTGTATTTGCGTTTTGGAACTAAGTTACTCTTCTAGAATTATTTATTCTAGAAGTGTTAAATGTTTCATAAATGACCATTCTGAAAATTTAAAAATATCCATTAATTTATTCATTCTTTTATCCGTCCTTTCAAACAACTTCAGAGAATGGCTTCAGTAGTAATCTGATGTAAAAATATCTGAAAAAAATCTTTAGAAAAATCCATTTCAAAAACACATCAAACTCCACATTTTCAACAAGTTTCTGTAGTTCAAGTTACTATAGCAACTAACTATGTTTTTTGTTGTTGAAAGGATCCATTCTCTTGATCTTCTTCGCCCAATATCCTTCATTCAATTCATCACCCCCCATTAATGGTACATACAGGAAAAGGTTTTGTTGTTGTTGTTGCTGTTGTTTTAAACACAATTGCCTAAAAGCACATCAGAAGCGTCAAAGATATTAAAATCAAGACTCTTAGAAGACAGATGTCAAGTTCGAAAGCATTCACCTTCTGAAATTCTTGTTCCTTTCTATTTTTATTTTTATTTTTTTACCTTTGTGACCACAGCTGTTCCATGAACCCAAACTCTCAAACACAAGTTTCTGGGGGAAACTCCGATATTTGTGCATGCAGGTGGGTGAAGAGCCTTTGGGGGAAAGAATCAGCCTCTCTGGAATTTAAAGGAGGCAAAAGAAGCGCCCGCGGGCTGGGTCTTCTCTGCCTTTGTGAGCAACCAAGCAGGCAAGTTCCTCTCCGCAGCAGCCCGATGCTCTCCCGGCCCCCTGCGGCCCTTCCTCGGCCCCCTCTACCCATTTCCTGCGCCCAGACTTTGTAGCCTCTTGCACCCTGACAGCAACGGTGCCAGACAGCAAACCCTGCCTTGCATCCCACCGAGAGGGAAAAACGCCGCGTCCCTCCCCTCTAAAACCGCCCGGGCTCGGTGCCCAAGGCGTTTCCGAGGGTGCGGGCCCGTAGGCGCAGGAATGCCCGCTCCGCTCCTACCTGGAGTGGTAGCTGCACGCGAAAGCGCTCCGCCCGGGGCCGCCGCCCCCTGGAACCGCGAGGGGTGTGGGTGCGAGGGTGCAGAAAGGGAGGGTGCGGGGTGGGTCAGGGGTGCAGTGCGGAGGGGGGCCGGGCGGTCAGGGCGGCTCCTCACTCGGCGTCTCCAAGAACCTGGGAGCGCGCAGAGTTGACAGGTGTTGGCGCCGGCGGAGGGCGCGCGGCGCAGGGCGAGGTGGGAATCGATCGAGTATTGGGAAAAGTCGCCTTTATAAGGGCGGCAGGCGGGGGCGATCGTCAGAGATCCGGAGGCGGACGTCAGAGGAGAGTGGTGCTGGGGCGTGTGCTGGGGACGCTGCCCTCGCGAGGAGGGTGGGTGTGCGGGATGCGAAGGAAACGGGGCCCAAGGAGCCGGGGGGCAGGCTGGGCTCTGGTCCGCGCCGCCAGCCACGGTATCCCCATCCTGAGGCAAGTACCTGCCACTCCCATCTCCTCCTCCAGAAAACTGGGCGGAGATCCCTTAGGGTGATTCCCAGTCTAACTTCTCATCCCTCTGGTTGGAAGCTGGGAATGGGGAGGGTCTCAGAGGATTATATTTTCAGAAGCAGCAGCTGGAAGCCTAGGAGAAGTGTCCTGTTCTTTTCTTCCCAGGTCAGAGTCTGGAATTGTTTCCTGACGAGTCTCTCTGAGAGGGAAGGGGTCCTCTCCCGCGGCCTCTCCTGGGCCCTGTTGGAAGCTGTTCCTGGCGTCCCTGGTGATGGGCTCCCTGAAGGAGACATTTCAGGAAGATTTAGAAAGTCCTTTTTACATTCATACCCCTGCCACTTAAAAGTAGGGCTACCATGAAGGACACTAGGCGTGGTCCAGATTAACAATGAGGTTATCACAGAAGTCAGACAAGATGGCTTTCCTGGTAGAGCCCTTTGGGCAGCTGGCCTGCTGAATATCCTATTCCAGCTTACAAAAATTTGCTGTGTTAGTTTACAATATATCCATATACCTACCTATTTTTATAGATTATTTATATATTACACATATAAATATGTATCTATAGATGTATTTCTACATCTAGGTATACATGGATAGATGCAGATACCTGTGTGAATGTGAATGGAGGAAGAGAGAAGGGTGGGAGAGAATAAGATAGAAGAGTCACAAGCCACAAAGCTACAAGCACTCTGGCCACTTTCTCAGTTCTTTCCGCATTCCACCATGAGAGTGTATTTAACAGTGAAATACGCAAGTCTAATAAGGGATAGAATAAATAAGAGTGCCTCTGAACTACTGTTCACCTCTCCAGGCCAATCAGACCATCTCCCCTTTTCTTACACTGGATTTTGAAATTAACTTTCAAATTTATATTACTACCCCTTTTCTTTCTTCTCTGTATAAACAATAACTGCATCCAACTACCTCTTTTGAGGTGAGAAAGCCTAGGGAGTTCAAACAGAAATTAAGACGGGCCAAAAGGCCTGCAAAGATAGTTATTTCCCCTGGGTAATATGACTAGTTCATTGATTTTCTGGAAAAGACTCAGGTTGCCTTTTAAGATAACCCCATTTTTACATACAAATTTTATTAATTTAAGCAATTTTAAGGAACTGACAGAGCGAAACAGAGATGGGATTTCATATAATTACCCATGTGTTTTACAAGAGGTTCATTCATTCATTCATTCATCCATTCATTCATTGTTTTTGTCTTCTATAACTCATTTTCTGATTCTGGGCCTTAGCCTCAGGTTAACTGATGTATTTCCTGCCAGAATATACTAATGATGATGATGACACACAGCTTATTGCTGTAGCAGGGCAGGCATGGGCAATTGCAGTGTCTGAAATAGTGCACAGGCCTAAGGTCAGGGAGCTTGACTCAGATCCAAAGAGAGACTGAAGAGGCAGCCGTCCTCAGAGAACATCACCAGCCTTTCGGTATGAGAATTGGGAGTGCAGCCAAAGCACACCTCCCAGAGCCCACCTAATCCACTTTGACAAGCCAGGCTTGCCAGACTCCGGACTCAGTGCCAGATCTGAGAATGGACAATGACCTTGACAGTGGCCAAACAAATTCTGGCCTGGCAGAGCAGCTGTCCTCCATGACAAGAAACACCAGTTGAAAATGACAACTGCTGATGTATTGAGTCTAGTTCTGGGGAGACATTTCCTCATTTGCTGAGTCCTTTGCACTCCGTGTCTGATCTAAGGATGAAGCTGCATGTGAATTTCTGTGCCAAGGTGTAATTTCCCAGACACCCATTTCTCTTTTGTCTTTAATATTGGTGCTTTAATGTGTAGCTCTTCCTCCACGCTCCTGAGAATATGTTATCATGCATGGACTTAGGGAACTACATGTCAGTGGGAGATCAATTCCCGCTTTTGGGGAGAAAAAGCAGGTTTTGCATTTATAAATCATTTATTTTTTAAAAACACATTTTCTAAGTGCCTTTTACATTCTGAACACTGTCCTCAGTACTGAGAATACATGTAGAAAATTATACAAACCTTGCCCTCAAGTAACTTATCCATGAAAAGAAAGAAGGAACAAACAAGCAAAAGCTGCACTTCTATATACTATTGTAAGTGCTGAGAAGGATGTAGCATATCTGTACACACAGATTCTAGGGAAAGTTCAAACAAAAGGTCTTAATCAGATGGAGGAATTCTTCTTGGAGGAGCGGGGAGAGTCATTTATTCAATAAATACATAAAAACACCTGGCTGGGCACGGTGGCTCACGCCTGTAATCCCAGCACTTTGGGAGGCCGAGGTGGGCGGTTTATTTGAGGTCAAGAGTTCGAGACCAGGTTGGCTAACATGGTGAAACCCCGTCTCTACTAAAAATACAAAAATTAGCCGGGCATGGTGGCACATGTCTGTAATCCCAGCTACTCGGGAGGCTGAGGCAGGAGAATTGCTTGAGCCCTGGAGGTGGAGGTTGCAGTGAGCCGAGATCGTGCCACTGCACTCCAGTCTGGCTGACAGAGAGAGACTCTGTCTCAACGAACAACAACAACAACAAAACACCTGCTGCTTTGTGCTAGGTATATACTCAATTGATTGAAATGAAAAGATCCCTGTCTTTAATAGGTTAACACTCTCTGACCTTGCCATTCAAAGTACACTTCATGGAACAGCAGCGTCAGCATTACATTTTTCTTTTTTAATAACAGCTTTGGTAATTTGAGAATGTCATCACTTGGTCTATACATTTTGAACATGCTTCAAATGTGATCCAAATGCATATTGAGACTGTGGGGGCCCATTTTGCTGAAGTTATTATCCTTCCTAATGCTCCAGTTTCCCCATACAATGTTAACTCAAATCTTTCATACTTTTTAATGGATTACATTTAGCTTAAATTAAAATTGGCCAGTCATTTCCAAACCAGGGTGACTATCAGAATTGTAGAGTTCTTTAAAAATTGCAGATACTAAGGCCCCACAGCATGAATTCTGACTTTGTATATCTTGGGCAAGGGTTTGAGAACCTAGTTTTCTTTCAGTCCCTCCCCAATGATCTTGATGACAAGCTGGGATTGGAAGACTATGTTGAGTTTCAGAGTGGAAATAACTTTGAAAGTCAAAACAGACAACTTTAGCTCAGGTTTACTAATTATGGAATCTTTGTCAAATTAAGTTATCTTCACTGTGTTTTAAAGTGAAAATAAAAAAAAGGTCATTTCAATCTCTTAGGAGTGTGAGGATTCATTGAAATGGCATACAGTGAGCCCTTTGCACCCATGGGTTCTGCATCCATGGATTCAACCAATTGGGGATTGAAAATATTTGGAACAAAAACATGTGTGTACTAAACTCATACAGACTTTTTTTTCCTCATCAGTTTCCAAACAATATAGTGTAAGAACTATTTATATAGCATTTACATTGTATTAAGAATTGTAAGTATTCTAGAGGTGATTTAAAGTATACGTAAGGATGTACATAGGTTATATGCAAATACTATGCCATTTTGTAACAGAAAATGACCATCTGCAGACTTTGGAATTGGAGGGTGATCCTAGGTATGGAGGAATGACTGTGTTTCGAAACATTGAGTGCAATGCATATTTTCCCTTTGGTACTCAATATATGGTAAGCAATTGCTGCTGCTGCAGTTTCTGTTACTGTTGCTTTGATTCATTATCGAAGCCTGCTGATGTTCTGGCCTCTGGTGGCAGTCAGTTATTAATACATTGCTGGTGCTGTGGATAAATGCATCTGACCTTTCTTTACCTAATGGTAAAGAAATATTTTGCTAATAACCTCAGGGGTGCATCAGAGGTTCATATATTTGGCAAACCACACCGTAGACTAAAGTCTAGATTCTATTTCTTAACCAAATTTTAACATAATCCAATTTATGCCTTTGTAGATCAGGCCAGGAGTAGTGTCAGTCATCCACTTTCAGAGAGATACATGTGGAAGAGTCCTCTCACTGCTTCTTTCTCAGTCTTTTCTCCCTCAGCTTCACACTCAGTCCTTAGCAACGGTTCCCAGCTTTCTTTTTAAATGCACTTTTTTTCCCCAACTAGTATGAAGCTAACCCTTTCTCATTCTTTTAGACTCAACTCAGATACGGAGCGAAGAGAAACTTCCCTGATTTCTGTCTATAACCAGACTGGGTCATGTGTTCCTTTTCTAGGCTGTTCGCCCATGGTACCTACTTGTATATAACAATGGTCTACAGATCACGTGCCTGTTTCTTGATTAGTCTGTGAACTCTGTAAAGGGGACTACCCCATTCCATTTACCTTTACCTACAGAGCACTTAGCACTGTGCCTGGAATACTACTAGACAAAAACTTAGTTATACTGTATTTGTTTTACAGAAGGAAAATAAGAGACTCAAAATGAGTAAATATCTGAGAAATCATTTACTCGAAATCTAAAGTAGAAAACTGAGATTTGGAAAAGGCAACATGACCATTCTAGTTATTAAGTACATGTATGTCATCGTGGGTTTAAATTGCATTGATTTGTACACGGTCACACAACCAGTTAGTGGCAGATATAAGACGGAGTTCTCATGCCTTCCAAATGAATGATTTTTAACTTTGGGTAAACAGTGCTTTTACACTCAATTTGATATTACACTATCCCAAAATTGTACATAGTCTTTATTTAAAAATTTACACTTATATTTATTTTTGCAATTACTATAATTTAAAAATGCAGTCATAAGAATGATGGAGAAAAAAATAGCATAGGGATTAGAGCTGGTAGGGGGAAGACTGACATTTTTGGTAAAAATTCTATTACACCAATCTGAGCATGTTAGAACAGACCTCTATGTCATCGCTACAACAATAACACTAGAATTAATCACTTGAGTGCACATCAATTTAATTGAAATGCAATTGCCCAACAAATGCCAAGTTATTTTCTTGTGTCCTTATGATAAATGACATATGGTGACTAAAGCCTCATACTTCTAAAACAAGCAGTTATATAGGAATTATGCAGTTGTATACCTTCATCGTTATAAAAATGTATGACAGTGGTAAAGTGTATCTCAGAGTCAATGATCTCTCTCCATTGGTAGTATTAGAGTCATTCTGTGCAACACTTCTATAGTTCTTCATATCAGGATAACATATTTTTCCTTCTGGTTATTATTCCAGTATTTTATTATGAAAATATTCAAACAAATATCAAATTTAAAACATATATCAACGTTAACATCCATATATTCACCGCCTAAATTCTACCATTAACATTTCTTTATCAGTCTGTCTATCTTTTTAACTATTCATCAATTCATCTCATTTATTTGATGCATTCAAAGTAAATGGCACAAGTACAATTCCCCTAAATACTTCAGCAAGTGTATTATTAACTAGACATTAATAATTTTATATATATATATATATATAGTTGTTGTTGAGGTAAAATTTATATAGAATGAAGTACAGGACTCTTGAGGGTATGAAATGAGTTTTGATATATTAAATAAGTTTTGATAAATGCAAGTGTCATTTTAAATCAAACCCTGATCAAGATATAAAGCATTATTTTTGCCCCAGAAATTCTTTTATATATTTTCTGAGTCCCTGCCATTGCACCTAAGAGACAAAGAATGTTGTGATTTTTCTTCCACTATAGATTAATTTTGTCTATTTTAGAACTTTATATAAAGTGAAGCATACAATGCATATTTGTACTTCACATATTTTTGAGACTCATTTATAGTGTCGAGTGGAAAATTATTTCTTTATTTTTTCCTGTCATATTCCATTGCGGGATTACACCACAGTTAATTGTCTATGTTCTAATTGATAGGCACCTGGGGTGTGTCCAATTTCTCCTGATTATATATAAAGCTGCTCTGAACAAGTATTTCTGTGAACACAGGTTTTTATATCTTCATATCCTTGACAGCATTTGGTGTTATCAGTCTTGTTTGAAAACATTTTTATGTATTTTCTTTTAATTTTCATTATTCTGGTGGTTATGTAGAGATATGTCATTGTGAACTTAATTTGCATTTTCCTTATGCCTAATAATGTTAAGCACATTTTATGTGTTTAATGATTAATTCTAGGCCTTCTTTTGTGAGGAATATATTCAAAAATTTTCCCCATGTGTGATGAGTTGCTTGTCTCTATTACTGAACTGCAAATATCATTTATACATCAGGGATATCTGCATCCTACATATGTTTTGTGAATATTTTCTTCTACCCTGTGGCTTGCCTGTCCATTTTCTTAATGAGACTCAGAAGTTTTCAATTTTGAATAATTCTAATTATTTTCTTTAGTTTCAGTGTCCTCTCTGTAAACCTTTGCTTATCTCAAGTCAAAAAATGTTTTTTTCTTTTAAAAACATATAATTTTAGGGTTAACATTTTGTTCTATGATCGATCTCAAATTAACATTTTTGTATGGTAGAAGGAAATATTACATCATTCTTTTTCCAAATATTTTCTGTCTCATTCTCTTTCTCCTCCTCTTCTATGTCTTTGAGCATATACATAAAAGACTCTTTGAATTTGTCTACAGAATCTTAAGGTTATTTTATTTAATCTTTTAAAAATGTTTTTCTGATTGGATAATTTTTATTGATATATCTTTAAATTCCTTGACACTTTTTTGTGATCTCCATTATGCTGTAACCTCATCCAATTCTTTTTAAAATTTATGTTTTTTTTTTTAATTTTTACACTTTGAGTTCTGGGTTACATGTGCAGAACGCACAGTTTTGTCACATAGGTATATATGTGCCATGGTGGTTTGCTGCATCTATCAACCCGTCACCTACATTAGGTATTTCTCCCAATGCTATCCCTCCCCCAGCCCCCCAGCCGCCACAGACCCTGGTGTGTGATGTTCCCCTCCCTGCATCCATGTGTTCCCAACATTCATCTCCCATTTATGAGTGAGGATATGCGGCGCTTGGTTCTCTGATCTTGTGATAGTTTCCTGAGAATGATGGTTTCCAGCTTTATTCATGTCCCTACAAAGGACATGAACTCATCCTTTTTTATGGTTGCATAGTATTCCGTGGTGTATATGTGCCACATTTTCTTAATCCAGTCTATCATTGATGGACATTTGGCTTGGCTCCAAGTCTTTGCTATTGTGACTAGTGTCACAATAAACATACATGTGCATGTGTCCTTATTGTTGAATGATTTATAATCTTTTGGGTATATGCCTAGTAATGGGATTGCTGGGCCAAATGGTATTTCTAGTTCTAGATCCTTGAGGAATCGTCACACTGTCTTCTACAATGGTTGAACTAATTTGCACTCCCACCAACAGTGTAAAAGCATTCTGATTTTTTCACAACCACTCCAGCATCTGTTGTTTCCTGACTTTTTAATGATCGCCATTCTAACTGGTGTGAGATGGTATCTCATTGTGGTTTTGATTTGCATTTCTCTAATGACCAGTGATGATGAGGTTTTTTTCATATGTTTGTTGGCTGCATAAACATTTTCTTTTGAGAAGTGTCTGTTCATATCCTTTGCCCATTATTTGATGGGGTTGTTTGTTTTTTTCTTGTAAATTTGTTTAAGTTCACTGTAGATTCTGGATATTAGCCCTTTGTCAGATGGATAGATTGCAAAAATTTTCTCCCACTCTGTAGGTTGCCTGTTCACTCTGATGATAGTTTCTTTTGCTGTGCAGAAGATCTTTCGTTTAATTAGATCCCATTTGTCAATTTTGGCTTTTTTTGCCTTTGCTTTTGATGTTTTAGACATGAAGTCTTTGCCCATGCCTATGTACTGAATGGTATTTCCCAGGTTTTTTTCCAGGATTTTTATGGTGCTAGGTCTTACGTTTAAGTCTTTGATCCATCTTGAGCTAATTTTTGTATAAGGTGTAAGGAAGGGGTCCAGTTTCAGTTTTATTCATATGGCTAGCCAGTTTTCCCAACATCATTTATTAAATAGTGAATCTTTTCCCCATTGCTTGTGTGTGTCAGATTTGTCAAGGATCAGATGGTGGTAGATGAGTGGTGTTATTTCTGAGGCCTCCATTCTGTTCCATTGGCCTGTATATCTGCATTGGTACCAGTACCATGCTGTTTTGGTTACTGTAGCCTTGTAGTATAGTTTGAAGTCAGGTATATTTTTTGTTCTGAAATTTCTACTTGTTCCTTTGGAATTGTTATTTGTGCTGAATTTCCTATCACTTCTTTCAGTATGACATATTTTCCTTATATAGTCAAGCATAGTTAAAATAAATGCCTTGTCTGCTTATGGCAACATCTGTGCCATCTAGGGTTTGTCCCTGTTATTATCTTTTCTAATGGGAATTGGTCACATTTTTTCTGTTGCTTCCATGTAGAGTGATTTAGCTCGTATCCTGGATAATATGAATCATAAATTTTGGATCCCAACATATTCTTCTAACCACTTTTGCTTTATTTACCATTTTATTTTCATCTAAATACTGGTTTTGTCTCATTTTTAAAAGTAATTTATTGAGGTAAAGTTTACATAACATAATTTCAACATTTTAAAGTGAGCAATTCAGGGGTATTTAATGCACTCACAGTGTTGTGCAACCATCACCTGTATCTGCTTCAAAAGCACTCCAAAGTAAAAACTCTTACTCATTGAGCAGTTTCTCATCACTTCCTCACTCCTTTCAGCCCCTGGCGAAACCAATCTGCACTCTGTCTCTATAGATTTATTTACTTTGACTATTTCATATAAGTGGACTCAAACAAACTGTGATACTTTGTGCCTGGCTTCTTTCACATGGCACAATATTTTGGAAGTTCATCTATACTGTAGCATGTGTCAGTGGTTCATTTTACTGCAAAATAACAGTTCATTGTATGTGTATATTACAATTTGTTTATCCACTCATCGTCTCATTTTCTTGTTGTACTCTTTGCATGAAATATCTGCTTTATTCATTTCCCTTGGGTCTAAAGGGAGTCTCTTGTACACAGAAGACAGAGAAAAAAATTAAAAAAATATTTTATTCTGGCAATCTCTGCCATTTTTTGGATAGTCTAATCCAATTACCTTTAAAGTAATCATTAATAAGAAAAGATTTATTTTGGGCATTTTGCTATTTGTTTCCTGTAGATTTTATAACTTTTTTACACCTTATTTCCTCCATTACTTTCTTCTTTTCTTTAATATTTGTGTGTGTGTGTGTGTGTGTGTGTGTGTGTGGCTTTATCTCCTTCTATTATGGTCTGAAATTTGTCTACCCCAAATTCATATATTAAAGATCCAACGTTTGATGTGGCTCTATTTGGATAGAGAGGCTTTAATGGGCTAATTAAAATTAAATGAAGGCATAAGGGTCAGGACTTATTCTGATAAGATTATCCTTACTGCTTCTAGTATAATGCAAGAGAAGAAAAATAAATTGAAGGAAATATTAAGCAAAACAAAATTCAAACGTGAATTTTACGCACTTGTTTATAGTGTGAAAATAAGAGAGTATGTTCTGGAGAGAACACCAAGGGTGTAGCTGAAATACCATTCTATAGAGTGATTATCCATGTATTTAATCAGCGGTCTTAGCTGAATCTAGAAATAGAGATCAGATTGTAGCAGCAGAAATATTGTCTGCTGGCATTAGAGTTGATAGAGACACAGGACATAATAAAAGAAGGCTACCCGATTTCTGAAATTCTACAGGATGGGACAATAGGGCTAGTGGCATTCATCCATTCATTTCTAACTTTTGTAATTTAAACTTTCTCTCTTTTTTTTAATTTAGCCATATACACCTATAAATTTATCTTTAAGAATTGATTGTGCAGTTATCCTACAGCTTATGGCATTTTTTAAATTTTCATTAATCTTAAAGTATCCTTTATTCTGTAGCCCTTTGGATTTTTATTAGTGTGATGTTGAGTTTTCACATATTTATGAATTTTGCAGTTTTTCTTCTAATATTGATTATTAGTTTCATTCCATTGTGATTGCAAATGATACTATATATGATTTAAATTTTTAAAATCTATTAATAGTTGTTTTGTGCTTAACATATGACCTATGCCATAAAATGTTGCATATACACTTGAGAAAAATGTGTATTCTGCTGTTGTTGAATGCAGTGTTCTGTACATATCTGTAAGGTACGATTGGTTTATAGTGTTGTTCAAGTCCTCTCTTTGTTGTTTTTTTTTTTCCTAGTTATTCTATCCATTAATGAAAGTGATGTATTGTTTTATTATAATTGTTCATATAACTATTATTTTAGTACTAATTTCCCCTTAATTATGCACATGTTTGCTTCATGTACTTTGGGGCTTCCTGTTTGGTGCATATATATTTATAGTTGTTATATTTTCTTGGTAAACTAGCCCTTAAAGTTATGTAAGGTCCTTCTTTGACTCTTCTAACAGCTTATTATAAGTCTATTTTGTCTGATATTAGTATATACATATGTTGGTTCAAATGTTTGATGGTGTCTCCCGTGTCCCTTAGGCTCTATTTAATTTTCTGAATTTTTTTTCTATATTTATTCCTTAGACTTAATAGGTTCAGTTTCTCATCTTCAAGTTTACTGATTTGTCTTCTGCTTGTTTTAAACTGCTGTTGAACTCCTGTAGTAAATTTTTTGTTGCACTTATTACAGTTTATAGAGTTGTAATTCTTTTTAGTTTCTTTTTACAATTTTGGTATCTACTGATATTTTCATTTTGTCATATATACAGAAATATGACTCTATATGGTTATATATATATATATATATATATATAAAGCTGCTTTTACTTTATTGTCCATGTTGCCCTTAAACCCTTTGTGTATATTTAAAACAATTGTTCTAAAGCCTTTATCTAGTAAGTCCAATGTTTCCACTTCTTCAAGGACAATTTCTATTTATTTTGCTCCTTTGAATGAGCCATGATATCTTGTTTCTTTGCATGCCTTGTGACTTTTGGTTGGAAATTAGGCATTTTATGATTAGAATGCGATAACTCCAGAAATTAAATTTTCCCCCTCCACCCAAGGTTTGCTGTTTATTTTGATTATTAAAATTTGTAGCAGCCAAATTTCTAAGGCTTTTCCAAATTATTTTGCAAAGATTATTTCTTATTACATGTAACCACCAAAGTCTCCATGCCTTTAGCTCATCAGCTAGTACTTTGACAGAGGTTTATTTGAGTGACAAAATAGCAGGGAGGTAGGGAATATTCACCAGATTGTCTCTGTGCTGGTGTACTTCTTCACCACTTAGCTTTATCTACTCTGAGTCTGGCGATTATCCCTAAGTGAAAGTGTAAGGCCTTTGCAGAACGTTTATAAAAGCGTGTCTGTTTTTATCTTTGATGTTTCTGTGGGGAAATATGAACTTAGTGATTCCTAGTTCACAATTTCACTAATGTCATTCCTCAGTGTCTCATCAGTTATGGGATTCTGTGATTTTAGTTTTATTAGTCTCTAAATATTTTATAATTTACCTTGTGATTTCTTCTTTGATACATGTTTACTTATAAATGTGTTTAATTTTCACATATTTGGGTTTTTAAAAAGTTTTGTTCTGTTATTGATTTCTTGTTTTATTTCATTGTGATTAAAAATATATTTTGTGTGATTTCAATATTTAAAAGTTTAAGACTTATTTTGTGGCATGAAATATGTTCTATTCTGGGTAATGTTCCATGTGCACTTGAGAACTATGTGTATTCTGCTTTTGTTGGGTGAAAGTTCTGTATATGTCCATTTGGTTTAATTGTTGTACAGTGGTGTTGGAGTTCTGTTTCCTTGTTAATCTGGCTATTATATTTATTACTAAAGTGAGTTATTATTATTATAAATAATAATCTGCAATTATTATTTAGAACTGTCTATTTCTCCTTTTAATATTTTCAGTGTTTGCTTCCTTTATATATTTTGGGGCTTTGTTGTTTGGCACATGTAGGCTTACAACTGTTGTATATCCTTGGATAATTGAGTCTTTAAGTATATAATAATCTTTTTTGACTCTTATAGCAGTTACTGACTTGAAGTCTATTTTGTCTGATACTATAAACTCTCCATCTCTCTTTTGGTTACAATTTGTATGAAATGTCTTCCATCATTTTTGATTTATTGGTGTCTTTGTATCTAAATTGAATCTGTCGTAAATAGCATACTGTCAGCTCATGTTTAAATTTACCAATCTCTTTATTTTATATGGTTTAATCTATTTATATTTAAACTAACCAGTAATATAGAATACTTACCTTTGCCATTTTGCTATTTGTTTCCCATTTGTTTAAGTCTTGTCTATTCCTCATTTTTTCCATTCTTCCCTTCATTTTGTTTATTTTTTTCTTATTTCCCTTTATGTACCTATTTTTAGTTTTCTTCTTAGTAGCTACACTGGGAATTACAATTAACATTCTAAATTTCTAATTATCTAGCTCAGGGGTGTCCGAGGGAGAGAACAGTCGTGGGATCTTAGTTTCTATTTCTGGTTGGGCCAGTAAAGCCCCTTCCTCATTTCTCTTATCTGCTTATCACTAGAGACAGAAAGTAAAAATCATGGCTTTAGGCTGTTAAAAGGCTAAAACAAAACAACAACAAAATAAGACAGATCGAACAAGTTTGATCTAGTTCAAATTGATAAAACTTAGCTTTAATAACATGCAAAGACTCTGTTCCAATATAGTGTTTTCCCTGCCCCATATATTATCATTGTCACAAATTTCATCTTCACACATTGTAACATGGATGTGTAATCATTTTCATGAATTTGTGTTTTAAATCCTATAGAAAATAAAAAATGGAGTTACAAACAAATCAAAGTTACTTTATCTTGGTACAACATCCACCTGTTTGCTATAAACCTTTGTTTTATAGAGTTCTGGCAGTTTTTTCTGTTTCTGCTTGTTTTTGAAATGTTTTTTGGAGTGACAGGATTTTGGAGATGTCTACTATACCATTTTGCTGATGTCCTTTATTTCTCTCCGCTCCACTCTGTCACAAGCAGACAGTTAATATGGATGAATTCATACTGCAATCTCTGTCTTCCCTGTGGAGGGAGGCAACTCTAATCTTAGCTTAGTTCTTTTGGCTTTTGATGGTCTTTTTGGAGTCTGCCTTATGCATGTGTGTTTCAGAAGTAATCATCTACAGATGTTGATGGAGTTTGTACACAATATGTAAGGCTCCCCATTTCCTCTTTTCCAGGATTTTCTGTCTCACTTTCCAGCAGGTGTGGTTGTCTGAACTTTGTGTTCTGATTTCTTAAAAGCAGAAATAAAGATGGTAGGTTTTTCTACTGTAGTATTTACTGCCTTGAATAGTATAAAATGGAACCTACCTTCAATCTTAAAGCCATAATAAATGAAACACTTGTCCTGTGCCATTTTTTCCTTTTAATTATTAACTTTTCTTCATACCTGCCTAGGTTTGATTTTTCTTCAGTACCTTCATTTACTTTTATTTTTTTGCCCAGAATTTATAGTTATCTGTGGGAGGATGTGTCTGATCCGAGTTTACTTGGCTAAAACAGAGGAAGAACCTGAGAAGTGTTTTGAACACCATCGTGATACCTTCTGCCATACACATGATCTTTCCACCACTTGCATGTTCTTATTTTCACTTTTCCACAGTGGGTCAAGAAGAGGACGCCAAGTTCTGGCTCTTTCTTCCCCCAGAATATAACACAGTCACCTTGCAAATGGTGAAATATAAGTGAGGCTTCTTTCTACAAGAAACCTTTCGCATTATGGCGTGACTGTCCAATATGTTTGTGGGAGCTCTGAGCAGAAGAAAAAACTACCATATTTCCTGAGTTATATTCCAGCTCCCTAGGCTTTGACACATACCAAGGAGACATGATGCGTTTTGAATTGTCTGATCTGAAATCGCATTTGAGTTATATTAACATGAGCCACCATGGGAGGAATTACTCAGTAATAAATGTCTGGCCAAAGTTCTTAGAATAGTCAAGAGTGATCCAAAAAAATAAAATATAAATGCCAAATCTAAGGGAAGGACTGAAAAACAGGATAAAGTTTATCTCTCATGTGAGGAACAAGGTGAAATAAAACTGAAATGTGTTTTGGTCAGATCAGAAATGTTAAAAAGGCATGATCTGGGTAGCTAAAGAATAGGTGACCCTGACTTAAAGATGCAGGAAGTGCACTAAAATGTGTAATTTCAATGTTCTAGAATTTTCTTTGTATTTTTTTGTTGAGAATAGATGAGATATTAGGCATGGGTAACCTGATCAACATAGAAATGTATGCTTCATAGGAAAATAGAAGCCAAATCACACATTTCCCCTCTCTTTGCTCCATTATTAACATCAATACTATATACTCAATTGCTTTTTGTATAAAGCATGACTGTTAGTGAACTATATTTAAAAAGAAATAATACATTAATTACATAGGATTATGCATCATACAGACCTTTTGTTTTCAAATCATTTTAACACTATTTGAGGTTTAGTTTGAGTCATGAAAATAGCTATTATATTTTGTTTTGACATTTTGCATTTCTATCAAATTTCTTACAGAATTTTATGTGGTAAGGAGACTTTTCTGTGAGCTTATTTTCAAGCAACAAATTAAAATTTACTCCCAGTTTCATGTTTGTTTTCCTTTAGGAAACAGTGACTACAATATTTTCCAAGAGAAAGCTGCCAAATGAAAGTGTATACAAGAGAGTGGGTTTTTACTAGAAGCAGAAGTTTAGGTTACTGTTAATCCCAGAAATCAATGTTGTCAATCTTTTATGTCTCTTTCATTTTGATGACTACTTATTGAGCTTCCAATTATAATAATGCCAAAATGTAATTTTAGACCTTTTTTGATCTCTCCCCCTACATATCCATGAGAAGTATATTATAATTAATGTATGCCTTTCATATTCTGGTCAATAGATGCATTGTAAAAGCTCATCACATTTTTGTATACATTTTGCCATTGGAAATGAATGTTAAATTACTTATGGATATAGATAAACCTAAGTAAACAAAATTCAAAAAGGATACAATTGTCTCATATGCAATTCATCATAAAACTGGAAATTTTATCTGCCATTAGTTATTCTTGAAAGCTTCTGGATTTAATACTGTATAAACTGGGCAGCAATATAGATAAGGCTCATTTAGTGGGCATACTAAAGCTCCAGGTGACACCCTTAGAATTATATAAGAAAATCTATTGAGAATGTTTAATAATCCCAGACAGATTGCTGTGATAAAATAGATTGCAAGAAAATCTGTTTTAATTCCATTAGAGAATCATTTTCTTTTTTTTTTCTTTTATTATTATACTTTAAGTTTTAGGGTACATGTGCACATTGTGCAGGTTAGTTACATATGTATACATCTGCCACGCTGGTGCGCTGCACCCACTAACTCGTCATCTAGCATTAGGTATATCTCCCAATGCTATCCCTCCCCCCTCCCCCCACCCCACAACAGTCCCCAGAGTGTGATGTTCCCCTTCCTGTGTCCATGTGATCTCATTGTTCAATTCCCACCTATGAGTGAGAACATGCGGTGTTTGGTTTTTTGTTCTTGCGATAGTTTACTGAGAATGATGATTTCCAATTTCATCCATGTCCCTACAAAGGACATGAACTCATCATTTTTTATGGCTGCATAGTATTCCATGGTGTATATGTGCCACATTTTCTTAATCCAGTCTATCATTGTTGGACATTTGGGTTGGTTCCAAGTCTTTGCTATTGTGAATAATGCTGCAATAAACATACGTGTGCATGTGTCTTTATAGCAGCATGATTTATAGTCCTTTGGGTATGTACCCAGTAATGGGATGGCTGGGTCAAATGGTATTTCTAGTTCTAGATCCCTGAGGAATTGCCACACTGACTTCCACAATGGTTGAACTACTTTACAGTCCCACCAACAGTGTAAAAGTGTTCCTATTTCTCCACATCCTCTCCAGCACCTGTTGTTTCCTGACTTTTTAATGAGAGCCATTCTAACTGGTGTGAGATGGTATCTCATTGTGGTTTTGATTTGCATTTCTCTGATGGCCAGTGATGGTGAGCATTTTTTCATGTGTTGTTTGGCTGCATAAATGTCTTCTTTTGAGAGGTGTCTGTTCATGTCCTTTGCCCACTTTTTGATGGGGTTGTTTGTTTTTTTCTTGTAAATTTGTTTGTGTTCATTGTAGATTCGGGGTATTAGCCCTTTGTCAGATGAGTAGGTTGCAAAAATTTTCTCCCATTTTGTAGGTTGCCTGTTCACTCTGATGGTAGTTTCTTTTGCTGTGCAGAAGCTCTTTAGTTTAATTAGATCCCATTTGTCAATTTTGTCTTTTGTTGCCATTGCTTTTGGTGTTTTAGACATGAAGTCCTTGCCCATGCCTATGTCCTGAATGGTATTGCCTAGGTTTTCTTCTAAGGTTTTTATGGTTTTAGGTCTAACGTTTAAGTCTTTAATCCATCTTGAATTGATTTTTGTATAAGGTGTAAGGAAGGGATCCAGTTTCAGTTTTCTACATATGGCTAGCCAGTTTTCCCAGCACCATTTATTAAATAGGGAATCCTTTCCCCATTGCTTGTTTTTCTCAGGTTTGTCAAAGATCAGATAGTTGTAGATATGTGGCGCTATTTCTGAGGGCTCTGTTCTGTTCCATTGATCTATATCTCTGTTTTGGTACCAGTACCATGCTGTTTTGGTTACTGCAGTCTTGTAGTATAGTTTGAAGTCAGGTAGTGTGATGCCTCCAGCTTTGTTCTTTTGGCTTAGGATTGACTTGATGATGTGGGCTCTTTTTTGGTTCCATATGAACTTTAAAGTAGTTTTTTCCAATTCTGTGAAGAAAGTCATTGGTAGCTTGATGGGGATGGCATTGAATCCGTAAATTACCTTGGGCAATATGGCCATTTTCATGATATTGATTCTTCCTACCCATGAGCTTGGAACATTCTTCCATTTGTTTGTATCCTCTTTTATTTCATTGAGCAGTGGTTTGTAGTTCTCCTTGAAGAGGTCCTTCACATCCCTTGTAAGTTGGATTCCTAGGTATTTTATTCTCTTTGAAGCAATTGTGAATGGGAGTTCACTCATGATTTGGCTCTCTGTTTGTCTGTTGTTGGTGTATAAGAATGCTTGTGATTTTTGTACATTGATTTTGTATCCTGAGACTTTGCTGAAGTTGCTTATCAGCTTAAGGAGATTTTGGGCTGAGACAATGGGTTTTCTAGATATACAATCATGTCGTCTGCAAAGAGGGACAATTTGACTTCCTCTTTTCCTAATTGAATACCCTTTATTTCCTTCTCCTGCCTGATTGCCCTGGCCAGAACTTCCAACACTATGTTGAATAGGAGTGGTGAGAGAGGGCATCCCTGTCTTGTGCCAGTTTTCAAAGGGAATGCTTCCAGTTTTTGCCCATTCAGTATGATATTGGCTGTGGGTTTGTCATAGATAGCTCTTATTATTTTGAGATACATCCCATCAATACCTAATTTATTGAGAGTTTTTAGCATGAAGCATTGTTGAATTTTGTCAAAGGCCTTTTCTGCATCTATTGAGATAATCATGTGGTTTTTGTCTTTGGTTCTGTTTATATGCTGGATTACATTCCATGCTCATGGGTAGGAAGAATCAATATCATGAAAATGGTCATACTGCCCAAGGTAATTTAGAGATTCAATGCCATCTCCATCAAGCTACCAATGACTTTCTTCACAGAATTGGAAAAAACTACTTTAAAGTTCATATGGAACCAAAAAAGAGCCCACATCGCCAAGTCAATCCTAAGCCAAAAGAACAAAGCTGGAGGCATCACGCTACCTGACTTCAAATTATACTACAAGGCTACAGTAACCAAAACAGCATGGTACTGGTACCAAAACAGAGATATAGATCAATGGAACAGAGCAGAGCCCTCAGAAATAACGCTGCATATCTACAACTATCTGATCTTTGACAAACCTGAGAAAAACAAGCAATGGGGAAAGGATTCCCTATTTAATAAATGGTGCTGGGAAAACTGGCTAGCCATGTGTAGAAAGCTGAAAATAGATCCCTTCCTTACACCTTATACAAAGATTAATTCAAGATGAATTAAAGACTTAAACGTTAGACCTAAAACCATAAAAACCCTAGAAGAAAACCTAGGTATTACCATTCAGGACATAGGCATGGGCAAGGACTTCATGTCTAAAACACCAAAAGCAATGGCAACAAAAGACAAAATTGACAAATGGGATCTAATTAAACTAAAGAGCTTCTGCACAGCAAAAGAAACTACCATCAGAGTGAACAGGCAACCTACAAAATGGGAGAAAATTTCTCAACCTACTCATCTGACAAAGGGCTAATATCCAGAATCTATAATGAACTCAGACAAATTTACAAGAAAAAAACAAACAACTCCATCAAAAAGTGGGCAAAGGACATGAACAGACACTTCTCAAAAGAAGACATTTATGCAGCCAAACAACACATGAAAAAATGCTCATCATCACTGGCCATCAGAGAAATGCAAATCAAAACCACAATGAGATACCATCTCACACCAGTTAGAATGGCTCTCATTAAAAAGTCAGGAAACAACAGGTGCTGGAGAGGATGTGGAGAAATAGGAACACTTTTACACTGTTGGTGGGACTGCAAACTAGTTCAACCATTGTGGAAGTCAGTGTGGCAATTCCTCAGGGATCTAGAACTAGAAATACCATTTGACCCAGCCATCCCATTACTGTGTATATACCCAAAGGACTATAAATCATGCTGCTATAAAGTCACATGCACATGTATGTTTCTTGTGGCACTATTCACAATAGCAAAGACTTGGAACCAATCGAAATGTCCAAAAAGGATAGACTGGATTAAGAAAATGTGGCACATATACACCATGGAATACTATGCAGCCATAAAAAGCGATGAGTTCATGTCCTTTGTAGGGACATGGATGAAATTGGAAATCGTCATTCTCAGTAAACTATCACAAGGACAAAAAAACCAAACACCGCATGTTCTCACTCATAGGTGGGAATTGAACAATGAGGACACATGGACACAGGAAGGGGAACATCACACTCTGGGGCCTGTTGTGGCGTGCGGGGAGGGGGGAGGGATAGCATTAGGAGATATACCTTATGCTAAATGATGAGTTAATGGGTGCAGCACACCAGCATGGCACATGTATACATATGTAACGAACTTGCACAATGTGCACATGTACCCTAAAACTTAGAGTATAATAATAATAAAAAATAAATAAAAAAATTAAAAAAAAATTAAAAAAATTGGTCCATGTTATCTAGCTTATCAAATGTATGGTCATATAGTTATTTATAGCATTCCTTCATGATCATATTATGTCCATGGGATCTGTAGTGATGCCCACTCTGTCATTTCTGATATTTGTAATTTGTGTCCTTTCCCATTTTTGTTACTTAACCTGCTTAAAGGCTTATTAATTTTATCGACCTTTTAAAGGAGCCAGCTCTAATTTTGTTGATTTTTTCTATTGATTTTCTATTTTTGATTTTATTGTTTTTTGCTCTAACCTTCATCATTTCTTTTCTTCTACTTACTTTTTGGATTAAAATTGTTAACTTTTTCCATTTCCTAAGGTGAATGCTTAAATAATTAATTTTATTTTTAAAAATTTTCTAATATATGTGTTCAATTCTATAAATTTCTTTCTAAGCACTTCCTTTGCAATACCCCACAAATATCATTGTTATGCTTTTATTTTTATTTTGTTGAAAATATTTTCAAATCTCCCTTGAAATTTCTTCCAACACATGTGTTACTTGGAAGTGTGTTGTTTAATCTCCAACATTCATATTTTATTCAGATTTTCTTAGTTTTCATGTAATATGTTTTTGTGTGTGTGTGTGTACCAGGATCCCACTCAGGATAATAACATCGAGTCATCATATCACGTCAGTTTCCTCTGTACTATGAGGTGAATCAGATTTCCTTGTTGTTACTTTTTAATTATTTTGGATAGACATTAGTTGTTCATTAAGAGTAATCATCAGATATTTTGTTGACCGTACCTGAATTTTTGTGTGTTTAATATTTTTCTCATGATTAGGCTGTGGTCATGGGTTTGGGGGAAGAGAAATGGCTTACCACAGAGGTAAAATGCCATTCTTATCACATCATAGTAAGGGCACATGCCATCATATGATAAATTATATGACTTATCACTATTAATGTTGACATTGACCACCTGGCTGAAGTGGTATTTTTCAGGCTTTTCTAGCATAAAATTATTTTCCCCACACTTCTTTCCACACTGTGCTCTTTGGAAGGAAGTCACTATTTGCAGCCAACATTAGGGGGTGAAGGATTATGTTCTACCTTCTTGGGAAGGGTTATTTATATAAATTACTTGAAATTCTTTTGTGTAGATACTTTGTCTATTCTTTCTTATTGTTTATGTGTTCATTCATTTACTCATATTGGTTTTATCTCATGGATATTTATTTTATACTCTGAGTTACAATCCAATACTACATTATTTACTTTGTTAACTAATTATTCCAGCTTAGGAATTAAGAGATTTTACAGTGGCTATTTGTGTCCCTTTCACCATTGTTGCGGGGGTGTTTTTGTTTAATTTTAGCATTTTCTTACCTCCTACCAGCACAATATGTTCTAAGTTCATCTTGTATATTTCCTGCTCCTGTTGTAGAGTAAGGCACTTTGCCAAGAAATCCTATTTCCTTTTTTGGAGAATAGGAGGAAGAAGTAAGACATGGGTTTTGGGTATTCTCATTGTTACTGGGATATCATTGCTTCTAGTTCCTTTCAGAAAAAAAGTTTGGAAATATGTGTGAATAATAACTACTATTTACACACACACATAGATACACTTTTAAGTCAACAGCTACTTCTTTAACTAATGAAATCCTCCAACACATACATATACACTTACATACACAAGTGTGCATTTATTTAAAAAAATATTTAAGTGTACTACAGGTACAAACTTAAATACATATGGGGTTCAGACGACAACCTAATAAGTGAGATGGGAATGGTAAAACAATTGCCCCCTTCTGCCTATCTTTTAATATATGTGTGTATATGTATATATGAAAAGATAGGGAGAATATATACATATATATGTGTGTGTGTATATATATATCCTTCTATACCTATTTTAAGCCAAAAATGGGTTCATACTGTTGTCTACAACTCTAATCCAGTATTACATGAATTATTCTAGCCTTCCCTCCTTGCTCATCTGTAACTCCCTACTCTAACAGTGAGAAACCTGGCTTCTACCATGTGCCATCTATTTACTTAATTATTCAATTTCAATATATTTGTATAGTGGTTTCAGGATTTAAACATCATATTTTTATGATGAAATCTTTTTATCCAAAGTCATTCTTGATTTCTGGATGTTTTTCTATGTACAATAGGTAAAGGGCTCTGTACCAAGTTCTCATAAGAAACATTTTATTCACTTAAGGAAATTAAAAATCCAATTAAGATAAATATTTGAGAGTAAACCTTAATTTTTTCCTCCTATTCAGATGAATTATTATTAGTATTTGTTACTTAAAAGTGAAGAGGTAATTAGAGAAAAATATGTAAATCACTTTTTTATCCGACAATCTTGTGGTCAGGAACAAATAAGGCTTTAGTTTACTGTTAGGTAAATTTAATATTGCAATGAAGAGGCTCAGCTTTAATCCAGCAGACATGAAGACTTTCTCCATAACTATGGAAGACAGTTATTTCATTCTCAGCCTTATCAACCAGTCTCAATATCATCCCATCTTCAGATATTATTTAGGATTATTATCTTTAAAATCATATAATCCTAAACTTTCAGAGCATGAGAATAATAAAAACTGAAGCTAACAGTATACCTGTTTTCTTTATTTTTCTATCAATTATCTTGATGTTTTAAAGATGAATAAGTCTATAAGCATTAACACTACATTTAATTCAATTTTATAGAAATACTGTCAATGTGAATCTAATGGGCCATTTGGTAAGTCTTCTCTAATCCATAGCAGTAGAGACATTAATCATTCCTTAGTCACATTGAGAATCATCTGGACTGGGCATCATGTGCTGCATACCGTAAATGATTATTGTCATCTGTTTAGTCTGTTCATGTAGAATGTAAATACATTCTACTAGTAAATGTTTTTGACATTAAACACTGCTGCTCACTAAGGAAGAAAATTGAAATAAATCTTATCTTTACCATTATTTAACCAGTGCTTCAAAACCTAAATAGGTGTAGATATACAGAAGATATTTGAAATAAAAATTAACAGAAATTAATACTAAAGCCATTTATACTGTGAATTAATTCCTTAAAATAAATCAATTTACTACAGGGTTTTCAAATTTTCTTAAAGACAAACATACTATATTCCTAATGCAAAATAGTTTTAGAGATATCCTACATTAATAAACATAAATTTATTTCATATGCAAAGGGTTCAACTTTGATCCAAATAGTACAGCTATTTGACCTAGAGTTTTTATTTGTTTTCAGTTATTTTAATCTTTCTATTCAGATTGATTTCTTTTAGCTGCAATAAGTCTATAATTAATGGCTTCTAGATGGTCATACAGATCCAAATATATGTTTGTATAATTTTAGTTATAGATGTCTTAGGCAAATATATAATCTTTTGTTGAACCTAGTAAGATAATCCAGTCAATATTTCAACAAAATATATACTGAGTGCTTACTATATCCCAGGCCTGCATATGTAATCTTTTCTGTATTTGTTTTGCATTTGCCATGAAAGTTGAACAATAAAAGTAAAACTTTATTTAATGATATATGTAATTACACAATTGTGATCCTCTGGGAATAAGCACTTTTTCATTTTGTGCTGGTATTATGAGTAAGCAAAACGAAATAAACATTATTGTTTCTCTTACTATTTTCTTGCTGAACCAGAACACCTTACACCTTTATATATTGCAATATATACATATTTATTGCATATATATATATATATATGCAGCCACATTAACTTCTTAATTCTTGGTTGAATACTTTTAACTGCAGTCTTTTAATTTACCTACTTAAGAAAGTACTTAAAATAAAAGTAAACACAGCATTATTATAGAAAGAGCAGTCTTTTATTTTGAAAAAATAAATAATTCAGTAACTCTGTCACTTACTATGTGTTGTTGGGCTGTGACCAAGGCAGTGTGAGCCTCAATTTTGGCCCATTTGTCTGTTCTCTTTTCTCCACATCTCTAAGGTATTATATCTTGGGAATATAATCCTGGGTGGAAGGATATCATTTTATTTTTATCTTAATAATTTATGCTAATTATGTGAGTGTAAATCTCTATTACAAATTAGAAAAATACACTATGATTTATCCTTGTTAGTATTGTTGGTAATGTACTTTGAGTGAGGCTTCAAATCCTATTTACTCGGTCCTCTGGCATTACCCAGATTTGAGATTGCTCTCTTGGCAGTAAAGTGATGTTTCATGAGACAGATTCCATCAGCAGCTCTGTTTTCTTTGAGTAACCGAGTTTTGGCATATATAAACATCTTAAAGTCAGATTTTACATAATCGTTCAGATTTCTCATGAAAGTTGAAAAGCTGGCCTATATGTTTATTGGTTTCCACAGGAGAATAATTGGAGGGGTTGAATAATCACTTGCTCCCTTTCAATGTGGAACCATAGACCTTATGATCTGTTCTCATTTTCCTGAGACTGACGGCAAGTATCACGGTCACTTTGCATTTACCTCAGATCTTTTTACTTTGCTTTTCTTAAAATAAGGGTTTGGAGAAAAGGAAAATTTTAATTGAATTAGTGTCTCATTCAAAAGTGGGAAAATAAAAGATGAGCAGACAGGGGCAATTGTTTTACCATTCCCATCTCACTTATTATTTTGTCTGCCTGAACCCCGTACATATTTAAGTTTGTGATCTCCAGTACACTTAACTATTTTTTGAAACAAATATGCACGTGTGTATGTATGTGTTATGTGTTAGGGGATTTCATTAGTTAAATTCAGAGAAGTGATCATTGACTTAACAAGGGGTAATGACTGTGTAACACTGTGTTAGGAACTGAAGATAGAGAAATGAAGATAGAGAAATTCAGGAGACGTAATATTGTTATTATGGGGTGCATGGTCTAGGTAACTATAATGGAAGTCCCTAATAATTGTTTTCTAGTTCATTTTACATTTTTAAAAACATACTTGTTTTTATTATGTGCGTCATGATAATCCCTTTAATCCGAGCTGACTTCCCCATCTCATTAATTGGTAGTACAAAGATATACTAATTTTTTGATGTAGGCAAAAATTAAAACTTACAAATTCGAAGGTTTTAAGTCTAAGAAACAAATTTTCCAGTACTTTTATGTTTTTATTGATGAAGCAGTAGGAACATATGCAGTGCTTTTTAATACTGTACATTAAAAAATACCTTGATCACTGATGTGTTAAAGAGGATAAGATGATTTCTGTTTATGAAAAGGTAATTCTTGGTAAGAATTATACAGTTATACCTAGAGAAAAGGAAAAATTTTATCCAAGAAAAATAGATCTATTTCATTGTAGTTACTTCAATGTCACTCATAGTCCATAAGTTTTAGCATTGATAGATTTACAATACTGTTTGAAAGAGAAAATAAAAAAGATATGCAAACATCTATCATTTCAGGTAGGTTTTACCATCACTGACTTTCAACAGTTTCACTATACACACTGGAGATTCGCAAAATGATGGGTTTCTATTTCTTAATCCATCCACCTGAAGGAGCACGCAGGAGAGAAGTCAACTCATAAGTCACAATGGCAGCAGCTTTAGCTGTGGCTGTTACAATTTAAAGCCAGAAGTGATTGCTCCGTTGAGAGCTGGTAATCCTCGAGGTGAGTGTGGATTGGTTGATGTACTATTAAAGATGAGGCCAGAGACTCTCCATTACGAAAAAGAAGAATGGAGCTAGAGGAAAATTCCGTGGCTTAATTTGGAGGCTGTTAGGTAACAATAATGGAAGTTAGGAAAATAAATTCTTCGGAAAGTTATCAGAAATTTGCCTTCTCTATAACACAGCTGTATTATTCTCTTTTCTTCTTTTCTCTTAAAGCTACTCTGGCTTGAAAATGATCAAAGAAAAACAACTGTGATAATTTAGGATCATATGAAAAAAGCAAACATTTAATCTGATGTCTGTTGTGCCTCTGGAATTGAAATGAGACCTGTGATTCAATGCTTTTTCCTGCTGATAGCCTTTTTCTCTTTAGAATGCAAAATATGTTAATACTTTTTAAGATAGTATGTCTGAAATATCTCTTGTGTCAAAATTGGTAAATATTAAGAATCTCGTAAGATCTCATAATTTAGTGTATAAAACATATCCCCTGTATTGCCTCTAACTACACTGGGAAATGATTTCTTTGTACTGCTTTAAGAAAATGATCTTTGTAAGTTATTTCATTTATATTTCACTCATCTGTAAACTATCTTCATTTAATAGTAACATTAATAAAGTTATTATAGTTATGGGTAATGAGCTAAAAGTATCACCTGAATAAAGTGTTATATTAAAGGCTGAATGAGTAACTGCAATCAGAGATAATATTCCTTAATAAATTTACTCTATTCTCCCTGAGTAATATTACAAAACCCATTTAAGAGCAAATATCTTCTTGAGTATCTTTGTATTCCTTTTTGTAATCAGTGCTACTGGATTGGACAATGGTCTAATTGCCCAAAGGATATGAGGTAGCATATGTATTGAACTTTTTGCTATTGTTCAGTGCTCTGCATGACTAGGACAAAAGAGGAGGAAGGAATGAGAAGAAAGAAATGTATTATGTATCAAATGCTTTATATTCATTAATTTTTTTACCTTTCCAAATATTGAGTGATATGGTTTCGACCTGTGTGCATGCCCAAATATCACGTCGAACTGTAATCCCCAAAGACGGAGGTGGGGTCTGGTGGGTGGGAGGTGATTGGATCACGGGAGCATTTTTCTCATGAATGGTTTAGCACCAGTGCTGTTCTCTTGATGGTGTGTGAGTTCTCATGAGATGTGTTTGTTTAAAAGTGTGTAGCACTTCCCACTTCTCTCTCTTGTTCCTTCTCTTGCTGTGTAAGCTGCCTGCTCCTGCTCTGCCTTTGGCTATGAGTAAAAGCTCCCTGAGGCCAACCCGTAAGCAGATGCTGCCATACTTCTTGTACAACCTGCAGAAACTGTGAGCCAATTAAACCTCTTTTCTTTATAAATTGCCCAGTCTCAGGTATTTCTTTATAGGAATGCGAGAACAGCCTATTACAATGAGGTAGTGTCATTATTCTTATTCTACAGATAAGACAACCAAATTCCTTGTGAAATAAAATAATTTGCCTGAAACCATACCGCTGGTAAGCAAGCAGTGCAACTGGAATGCAATTCAAATGCAATTATCCATGACTCCAAAGTTCATGCTCTGTCTCTGTTCCTATAGTGCCTCTGAATGCACAGCATGGATCCTTTTCTCTTCCTTTCTTAGATCAGACTCAACTCCTCTGTAGATCCCTTCTCATTCACTAAAACAGGTTCTGGGTACCTGGGTGGCTACCACTAGCTATCTGGCCACCGTGTGGACGTCATATTCATGCCATTAGTCACATCCACAGGACGGAATCTTCCGTACAGCCTTAGTGGTGACAACCTTATACAATTTCTTCTAGGATAGGCATATCATGTAGAATACAATCATAACTGAACACACTAATAAAGCATCATTAATGAATAATAAATACAAGGACAGCAAAAAAGATAGTAACGGAGTTTTATTGATTTCTATTTGTTGAAGCCTGAGAATGAGAAGAAAATAAGGCTTATGCCAGTTTTCCTCAAATTGATCTGTATTATGATGAAAAAATAAAATTGTCCTATGGCTACTTCAGTTTGGAAGATGCAGGTCTAGGCATGAGTACATTTCTTTAAGGAAGAATATCAGAGAATCTTTGGTTAGCTAATATGACTGATTTTGAGGAAGCATTTCCTAAAATAGTTGACCATGTAACCTCAGGTTTTAATTTTTTCTTGAGAAAATTTTGAGAAACTGGTGCTCTCCAGTTACTCTTTGGTTTAAGCTAACGAAAAAAGAAACCATAAATGTTGTCCATCTTTTCCTTTGGTACGACATAATGTAGTTATTGAAAATGACAAATTCCCCCTACTACTATCTTCCATTGGATTCCTATACACTTCATGACTCTGTTCTGAAACTCGTTCACTACTTCTTCTCACCAGAAGAAAGACCCTGGTGAGCCTCAACAAAAATCTTCCTAAATGAATAGGCTTTTGACTAATTGTAGAAGTTTTCATTTATTGGAGAGGCCCCAAAGGCTGGCAATGAAGCTGCTATTCTTCATATAGACTCTAATCATTGGCATCCCTCCTCTAATGACTGCTATAATCTTATGGGGATCAAATATGATCCAGGCTTATGTGAGGTGATAGAATATTTTTATTTGTTTAGTAAGGACTATTAGTGGCATAATGCCATTGAAATTAAGCTATTGAGGAAGCTGAAAAGCCTTCTCAGTATCATTTCACAATCTGTCCAATAGACCTCTGTGAAAATGGGTAGAAGCGTTTTTTTACTGATGAGAATAGATTTCTATATAAGAAACTCTGTCAACGTTAGAGACAGTTACAGTCAATACAAACTCTTCATTTATATTTTTTCCAAAAGGCTACACAGTAGGTTGAAAGATTTATCAGCATGTTTCAAGATACTTGATATTGCTTAGAAAAGAGGAATTTCCTTTGTTTCTGTAACTTAAATAAATAAATAAAATAAAATGCTACAGCATTAGTTGTATTACTACTATGATATTTGAATATACCTATTGGAATGCTTTAGAATTGTGATGAGGACATAAATGAGTCATAAAGCCATTTTTTCTCTGAAGGTTTTTTGTCATATGTATTTTACCCATAAGGATCACCTCCAATCATCAGTGTCTGAATAAGTGAGCATCATGGAAATGACTGTCTTTATAATTTATTCACATTACTACCTAAAGGGAGTCTCATATCAGAAATACAGGACAATAATCTTTCAATAGATGGACACTAGATTTTTGAAATACCTAATTGGAATTAGGAACTAAAGAGGCTTTATTTTCCCCTGCACTTCTACCCTAGGGGTGCTAGAAATATAATACAGTGTTGCTGTGAGCACTGGCTGACCACAAAATAGTGGAGATACATGCAAAGCCTCCAGCAACAAGAGGGATATTTAGAAACTGTCTCTGGGCTTCCCTATTAGTGGGGGTTATGCACGCCCTTTTGGTCTTTCTGCAGGTTCATATCAAATTAAGCAAACTACCAAAAAGTCTATTGAATAAAGATGGAATTAGTGAAGTAGCACAGATTATCCTGCTCCTTAAGAAAAACACTTTCTGTGTGAATTCTTAGATTTCCAGGGAAAGGGGTATAAACACTCAGAAGGCATCCTCATATCCCTATCTCTGTCTCAAGGGAATTGCGTGATTCAGGCCTTAGCAGTGTGATGTGCCTCTCTTTTAATCTAATTCCTCTATATGTAACTGCATACATACATGATCAAGGTGAAGATACCATAATAGTGCTGTTCTGGTTCAAGTGAGGGGGAAGAGTGTGGAGAGAGAGGGCATTGCTGAGTCCCAGTAGTTGGTTCTCTACCTTACCACCCCACCTTGGCTCACTCTCCATGACCCTGAATACTGAAACAAGATAGTTTCAAAACCCTGCAGCAAGGCTTTCCTCTAAGTATATTGTTGAGATTTTTCCAGGATTATACTCATATGTTTTGAAGTCTCCTCATGTCTAATGACTAATTGAAGGAATATGGAAAATATTCATAGAGTTTAATTTACAATGTTGAAGCCAATAGTGCATATTTTTAATTGTATATTTAGTCCTAAAAGTTTTAAATAAAAAATCCATTACCACCAACTTCTGAGAAAGCCAATTTCTCAATTGTCTTTGTCAACACTTGTAACGTCTGTCTTTTTGGTTATAGCCATTCTAGAGTGTGTGTAGTTGTATCTTACTGTGGTTTTAATTTTTATTTCTCTAATGACTAATGATGCTGAGAATCTTTTCATGTGTCTATCTGTCATTTCTATACCTTCTTTGGTCAAGAGCAGAACTCTTTTGCATGTTTTTTTTTAAGCTGCTCTTTGTCTTATTATTGAATTGCAAGAGTTATTTGCATATTCTGGATACAAGTCTTTAAACAGACATATGGTTTGCAAATATTTTCCTTCAGTCTATGCCTTGTCTTTTCTTTTTTTCTTTTTTTTTTAAAGAGAGGACTTTTTATCTGTTTTTAATTTTGATGAAGTCCAATGTATCATTTCTTTCTGTTATGAATTGTGCTTTTGGTGTCATATCTTTGTTTAACCCGAGGATGCAAAAATGTCTTCTATATTTTTTCTAGAAGATTTACAGTTTTCATTTTTACATTTAGGTCTATGATTCATTTGCATTAATTTTTGCGTGTGGTGTGAGGTGAAACTTACATTCATTATTTTGCTTGTGAAAATTCATTTGACCCAGAACCATTTGTTGAAAAGACTATCCTTTCCCCATTGACTTATAATGGGAGATTTGTTAGAAATTAGGTGACCAGAAATGTAAGGGTTTGTTTCTGGACTCTCAGGCCAATTCCATTGATCTATATGCCTGCTCTTATGCCAGTATCACACGGTGTAGATTATTGTACCTTTATGTTTTAATGTTGTGTAGTATGTGTATTTGAACATTGTTCTTCTCTTAAAAGTTGCTTTTGCTATTCAGGGCTTGCACTACCAAAAAAAGTTCAAATGCTAGCTTCAGTATTGATAAAGACTGTATTTAATCAATAGTTCAAATCAAAAAGAATTGGCATCTGGAATACCTTAAGTGTTCTAATGCATAAACACAGAACATCTCTCCATTTAGTTCATCTTTTTAATTCTCTCAGAAATGTTTTGTAGTTTTCTCTCAGTAATGTTTTGTAGTAATGTTTTGTGTGCAAGTATACCTCTTTTGTTAAATTTGTTTTTAAATATTTTATTTCTTTTGGTGCTATTGAGAGTGAATTTTCTTAATTTTATTTCTGGATCTCTATTGATGAGTCATTTTTCTCTTGCCTTTGTCAAGATTTTTGCATAGTGTTTGATTTTTAAACGTTTCACTATGATATATCTAGGTTTGATTTTCTATGCAATTATCTAATAAGAGGATTATTGAACATTTTGGATGTGTAGATTGTTTTAATAAAATTAATGAATTATTTGGAAACTTTAGGACATTCTTTATTCAAATATATTTTTCTCCACCTTCTCTATTTGTCTCCGCCAAGGACTTTTATTACACATATATTGGTATGTTTGATATGGTCCTATGAATCTCTAAACTTCTTTAATTTTTCTTTTACCCTCTATTCTTTACTTGAGTATTCCTATTAATCTATCTTTAAATGACTATTTTTCTGCCATCCTTAATTTCCTATTGAGTTCTTCTAGTGAAGTTTTTTATTATAGTTATTATATGTTTCAACTCCAGAATTTCCATTTGATTCTTTTTATAATTTCTATTTCTTTATTGAGATAATTTATTTATTGAGACATTATTGTTACACTTTCCTTTAATTCTTTAAACATACTTTCCTTTTGGTATTTACACATATGTATAAACAGCTGCTTTGCAGTATTTTTTTTCTGTTAAGTACAACATCTGAGCCACTCAAAGACTATATCAAGTGACTGTTTTTGTTTTCCAGAGTATGGCCCACATTTTCCTGTTCTTTGCATATCCTGCAATGTTTTATTGAAAGTTGAATATTTCAGATAATATACCATAGCAACTCTTGACTCCCTTTTTCTTCAATTTTGTTTTTCTTTTTTAATTTTTTAAAAAATAACCTGCCTAAATCACATCCTCTGTAGTGTCTCTACAGAGTAACTTCTTAAAATTCTTGTTTTTATTTTTAAGCCTGGCTTCTCAGGGTTTACCCTTGTAACTGCATGGCTTATTGGTCAGTCAGCGATTAGACATCTCAAGTCAGTAAAAATGTTACCCTCTGCAGCTGGAACTATGTGTGATTTGGAGGGCTCATAAAGTTCAGGCAGTGTCTTGCATCTCTTTTTTGTGTGAACACAGCTCCATGTTCCCCAAAGGTATGTGGTTAGCTTGCATCTCATCTGTTCTCTCCTGCATGTGCACACAATCTTCCAGAAAGTCTGATATAAATGGACAGCTTATAAAGGCCTTCCATGCCTATCTCATTCTCTGGATCACCCAGTTAAATGTGTGGCTTATTTGCTGGTGTGTTTCTGCACTGACCTCAGGCTTACTGAGATGCTGACCATCCCTATTTGTTGGACATGGAGGTTACTGCTGTTACTAACAACATTGTTGGATGTGGTCATTTTTGTGTTGTGTGCCAAATCAATTGAGCCCTGTTTGGCTGCAAAACTTCTGGTGTCCGTGTCTTGTATCTCCTCATTAGAGCTAACACTCTGACTATTCTAGGGGATAGAAGGGAATAATGGGAGCAGTTTCAGGAAAGAACATCAAAGATTCCCTCTGTTCTTACCCAGTTTTATAACTGTTCATAATTAAAGACTGCTCACTTTAATGTATGGCTTTGGCTGATTTCCAGAGCACTGCCAGAGGTTGTTTTGGGGGCCAATTTGGGTGTAGAAATAAATTTACTTTCTCTGGCATAACAGTAGTTCTGCATCTGTATTTTTAACATCTTTATGAAATATAATTTATATATCATACAACTTACAGTGTACTATTCAATAGTTTTTAGAAGATTGACATAATTATACAACCATCACGATAGTCAAATTTAGAGCATTTTTGTCACCTCAAAAATCCCCCAAAAGAAAACCTATACCCTTTAGCTATCACCCTCCTGCCCCACCACTACAGCCCCAGCCTCAACCCCCTTCCTCATCCCTAAGTAACCACTAGTCTTTCTGTCTCCATAGATTTCCCTATTCTGAATTTTCATATGAATGGAATCATATAGCACCTGGCCTTTTGTGACTGACTTCTTTCACTTAGCATGTTGTTGTAAGGGTTTATCCATGTTGTAGCATATGTATATATCAGTACATCATCCCTTTTTATGGCCAAATAGTATAACATTGTATGGACATGGCACGTTTTGTTTACCCATTCATCCATTCAGGGACACTTGAGTTTCCATATTTTGGCTGTAATGAATAATGCTACTATAAACGTTTGTGTACAAGTATTTGGGTTTGAGTTTCCCTACCTTATGCCTGTTCCTTAGGCCCTGTTGATCTCTCTTGTATAGCTATTGGTCTCAGTGGTTTCCAATAACAAACTCATAGGGATTGCAACTGCTCCCTGTTCTTGCTAGTACTGAGGGTGCTTTACCAAGTTTTGTTCGTTTCCCTTATCCCTGTTCACAAATTTGTAACTAGTCTTTTTATTAAACCTTCTTCAATTTTTCTATTTAAGTATACCATAAGTATGTTTTCTAGCTGACATATTCCTTTCTTATGATTGGAGGAAAGGGAACAAGCAATAACTACTTCTCGTTTTGGAAGACATTGTGATTTGAGGTGCTCAACTGCTTTTTCCAAAATACTTCTCAACCGATTTTCTCTTCCAAATCCTCACTCTCTTGACCTTTAATAATTCTTTTGTTGTTGTTGTTGTTGAGCTATCTGGGAAGAGATTTTATTTAACTATTTTTTATTTAACTTTAAGTTTACTTCTATGATTTGGCTGTTATTGCACTCATGTGTCTTTTGTCCCTAGTTTTATTGAGGTATGATTGACAAAGATTGCACATATTTAGGTTATACTGTGTGATGTTTTGATATATGTGTACATTATGAAATAATTACCAAAGTGAAGCTAATTAATATATTGATATTACCCCACGCAGTTACCTCTGTGTGTGTGTTTATGTATGTGAGGTGAGAGCATTTAAGATCTACTCTTTTGACAAATTTCAAGTATGCAATTTTACATTATTATTAATACTGCATTATTACTGACTATAGACACCGTACTGCACATTAGGTTTTCAGTACTCATTCATTTTATAGTTGAAAGTTTGTACTCTTTGACCCATATATATATGACCCATAAATATATAATATATATATTTGTATGTATTAACCATTATCTGGTTGAATATGTTAATTTAATAGGACAATAGTCTTGTTTTTGTATCCTTGATTAGTATTAAAGTTGATTTTAAAATAAATGTATTGTTCAATTTAAATTCTTCTTTTATGATTGGTCTTTTTATAACATTAGTTAACATATTATTGGTACCTTATATTTTCCTTCTGATTTGCTTAAAAATCTATCTGTATATGAAACATATCAACCATTTTTTTGTTTTATTTATGTCAAAATACTTTTTCCAGTTTTTTGTTGCATTATAATATTTTCACTTTAATTTCTTCTATTGTATTTATGATTGGAAAGCTGTTCTTCATGAGACTGATTAGATAAAAATTAAATGACTTTTTAGTTAAGATTTTAGTTTTTTACTATTATTTTTATTATTTAACTACTTAATCTAACAGAATGTGTAAAGTCTAAGAGTTGAAGAAAGTGGAAAGAAACACAAAAAGTGGCTCAACCATCAAAGACAGTTTTATTTTGGAGAATAAACCCAAGAGGGGCTTCTGGCCAATTTCAGTCAGGAGCGCTCTCTCTTACTGATTAAGAGTATTTATTGGTTTCAGGGTGAGAGAGCTTATCGCAGGCTTGGAATGTTTCTGTGTCAGGGAGAAGTTTATGGCGGGGTTGGAATGTCTCTGGTCGGAGGGGAGGTTATCTTGGGGCTGACATGTCTCTGGCTGGAGGGAAGGTTATCTCAGGGCTGGCACATCTCTGGTCAGGGAGGAGTTTGTCTGATGGTTGGAATGTTGCTGGTCAGAGATGTCATTTGTGATTTATGATCAAGCTGACGTCAGCCGTTAGGCTGATGCCCTTTGGATTTAGGCGGTTTTTGATCAAGGGGAACTGTAGAATGGTGGTGCTTGTCCAAGATGGCGATACTCCTACTCTGTCATGAAGGTATATAATATCAGGCAAACATTAGAAAATAACTTTATTTGCCAAATATCTGGCAATTTTTTTCACTGACATTGAGTAATCCATTCCTTTCTCATTTGATTTTTGGTGCTATTTGTGAATATATATTCCTCCCATTACCCTCTACCCTTCAACCTCGTGTTTGTTTCTGCCTCATATGCCGTGTTTTATTCACCTGTGTGTCTATTGTTTTTTATCATCAAATACAGCCAACACCTTTTCATTATTGCTCCCTACCCAATTTTTCTTGACTATTCTTTATTTATTCTTTCAGATAAATCTTGAATTAAAATTTAATTTAAAATTAAAATTGTGAATTTGTGTAAGATTTTGCTAACCAAATTAAAGAAATATTGAAATCTCTACTATTTCTCCTCTTCCCTATTTTCATATATATATATATATATAGTAGAAAAATATATATAGAGAAAGAGAGACTATATATATATGTATATATTCTCACAGGTCTACTACTAGTACTTATAAGTTTTACTTATGAATAGAACTTTTTTATCTTCTAATTCAATGTTATGGCATTGTTAACATATAGAAAAGTTGCTACAATTTATAAAGTCCTATCCATACCATTTCAGTGGAAACACCAATATTTTAATAATATAGTGGCCCTTAGAAAGAAATATGTTCTCTTTCCAGGTATCTAAGGTTAGAATGAGTATTGAAACTGGAGGGGGGAATACATACCTGCTATTTATCTTTGTATCACTTACTAGATTGTAGAGCAGAAGTTCTTTATGTGCCACAAATTGGTTTTTAACCAATTGTGATAAATCTATCTTTAAGATTTATTAGTTATTTCTTCCTTTTACATACTTTCTATATCTGTCACACTATTTATTAATTAATTAATTTTTATTTGTATAAATTTATGGGGTATAAGTGTAATTTTGTTACATGGATATATTGCATAGTTCTGAAGTCAGAGATTTTACTGTATCCATCACTGGAATAACATACATTGTACCCATTAAGTAATTTCTCATCATCAAGACCCTGTTATCCACACATCCTTCTGAGTCTCCATGGTCTATTATTCCACATTCTACCTCCAGGTGTACACATTATTTAACTATCACTTATAAGTGAGAACGTGCAGCACTTGTCTTTCTGTCTCTGAGTTGTGTTCCTTAAGATAATGGCCTTTGGTTCTATCTATGTTGCAGCAAAACACAGGATTACATTATTTTTTAAGGTGGAATAGTATTCTATTGTGTATATATAACACATTGTCTTTAGCAAGTTGTCCATTGATGGACACTAGGTTGATTCCATATATTTGCTATTGTGTATAGTGCAGCAATAAACATGGGAGTGCAAGTATCTTCTTGATATAATTATTTCTTTTCGTTTTGGTAAATACCCAGTAGTGGGATTGCTAGATCAAAGAGTAGTTTTATTTTTAGTTCTTCAGTCTTCATATTGTCTTCCATAAAAATTGTCCTACTTTATATTCCCACCAATAGTGTATAAGCATTCCCTTTTCTCTGTATCCTCACAAATATCTCTTATTTTTTGTTTTTAAAGTGTCCTTTATCATCTTCCAAAATTTCATAAGAGGTTATTTTGAAATAAAGTGAAGATGTATGTTCTGTTGAATGAAATTTAATATCTGTTTCGTATCTGATATTTTATTTTCTCTCCAAGCTGCACTTTGGTTTCTAAAGAGATGAGTCAATTTTATGCCTCAATCTTAAATTACTCAGATGTTTGCCAGGATTCAAACATTTCCATATTTTATGTTCACATTTTGTAAGCTCTTACATTTTGAAAATAGGTATTTGCTAGCTATTAAAATGTAGGTAAAATAGGTAAACATATCTCCAGTGTCAAACATTGGTAAATGAAAGTGCTGAATAATAACAAATTTATCTTGTTAATACTTTAACCAAAGATTCTCATTCCATTTAATACAAAAGATAGAACATGATTTTTATAGCTGCTCAAAGAGAGAATATTGTACTTTTATCTCTGGCTTAAAATAAGCCTTTGCTATTCCTTTTGTTGTTTGTTTTCTTTTACTCCCTTTTGTTACTGAATATCTTACCAAAGTCTTTGTTCTGGGGAGCTAAGTAATATGAATAAGAGGTTAACCTTTTCAGGATGCTCCTTGAAAAGACTCAAGGCCAATCATTTTTCATCCTTGTGCCAGTTCATTAAAATTATAAAACCTCTGAATAGAGGTTCTAATTGATCTTGCTGGGCTCAAGCACCCATACCTGGGTAGAAAAAGGCAGGATACCATAATGGATGGGAGTTATACCAAAGCAGAATGAGATCATTCTCCATGGAAAATAGGGTATTCAAGTAACAAAAGAAAGGGGAAAGTTATAGCCTGAATATATGAATGTGTCTTCCCTTTCTTTCATATGTTGAAACTTAATTACTAAAGTGATAGTACTAACAGGTAGGGCCTTTAAGAGATGATTGGATCATGAGGGCTCCAAGCTTAGAAATGAGATTAGTCTCTTTATAAAAGAAGTTGAAGGGAGCTGTGTTGTTCTTCACCGTGTGAGCACATAGCCTTCGCCTTTTACACGGTGTGAGGCTGTGGCAAGATGCATTGTCTATAAAGCGGAGAGCAGCCCTCACCAGCCACAGAATCTGACAGTACCTTGATTTTAGACTTTCCAGCCTCCAGATCTGTGAGAAATAAATTTCTAAGATATTTTGTTATAACAGAACAAATTGACTATGATAGGGAAGGAATGCTGAATTACAAAGAAAAGTCACTACACTTCCAGTACTCAATGACTTTTGACTCATATTATAGATACATTGATGTTTTACCTCCTATTTTATTTATTTTTAGATCCTTACCAGACTAAGCACATCACACACACACACACACACACACACACACACACACACACACACAGTTGCTTAATGAATACAAAGATATATACATGTGACTTTTTTCTAGAAGACAGAAAAAAACTGAAAGAATGTCCTAAACAAATATTTCCAGTAACATGTGAAGTACAAAGTTAGATGAATTCCCCACCATGCTATGATATGAATGTTTGTGTCACCCCCAAATTCATATGTTGAAACCTAATCCCCTATTATGATGGTATTAGGAAGCAGAGTATTTGGAAAGTGATTAGGTCAGGAGAGGCAAGCCCTCCTTAATGGGATAATTGCCTTTATAAAAGAAGGGCTAGAGAGTGGCTTGGCTCTTTCCATCACATGAGGACACAGAGAGAAGGCATCAACTATGAAACAGGAAATGAGCTCTCACCAGACACAAAACCTGCTGTTGCCTTGGACTTCCCAGCCACCACATCTGTGAGAAATAAACTTCTGTTGCTTATAAGCGACCCAGTGTATGGTATGTTGTTGTAACAGCCTGAATGGACTAAGACACACCTTCATTTATATTCATATTACTCATTTCTTAAAATATTTTCATTTTTGATTCTTCATCTTTATATTTATAGCTCTCAGTTCCTAGTGTGCATTTTTTTCTGTTCACAAAACACTTTTCTTCTTTAGGACTTACTTGAGGTTAAAAAGGAGCAGAGATCTTCCCCAGTATAAATATTTTATCCTCATTCTCCCATAGGCTGTGATGAATTGTTGGGAACAGGCCCCCAAATCTGGCTATAAACTGGCCCCAAAACTGGCCATAAACAAAATTTCTGCAGTACTGTGACATGTGCATGATGGCCATGACGCCCACGCTGGAAGGTTATCAGTTTACTGGAATGAGTGGAAGGAACATCTGGCCCACCCAGAGTGGAAAACCACTTAAGGTGTTCTTAAACCACAAACAATAGCATGAGTGTTCTGTGCCTTAAGAACATGTTCCTGCTGCAGATAACTAGCCAGAACCCATCCCTTTGTTTTGGCCCATCCCTTTGTTTCCCATAAGGAATGCTTTTAGTTAATCTATAATCTATAGAAACAATGCTTATCACTGGCTTGCTGTCAATAAATATGTGGGTAAAACTCCATTTGTGGCTCTCAGCTCTGAAGGCTGTCAGCCTCCTGACTTTCCACTCCACACTCTATATTTCTGTGCGTATGTGTCTTTAATTCCTCTAGTGCCGCTGGGTTAGGGTCTCCATGACTGAGCTGGTCTCAGCAATAAATGACAATAAATTGGAAGAAAAGACTTATAACTTTTCGTTTAGATAATATATTTAGTGACTTTTGCCTCTGAAAAAAATGAGTTTATTCATTTGAAAAATTTTATTCATTCAGTGATTTTTAAAAAAACAATTAGTAAGCATTGCCTGTTAAAAAAAATTGAAGAACTTGAGTGGAAGGGCAAACTCCTTGCCTTCACTGAGCTTGCTGTCTGATAGAGAGCCAAATATCACATCAGGGCAAGAATTTCCATACCAAATTGGGAGGACTGTCTTTCGGGCAGGTACAAGGTACTGTGAGAGTGGATGGGCAGGCATATCAACCCAAACTAGGAATACGGAACAGGGGGGTGTCTTGAAGTTGTAGGTCAACATCAAGTAGAATCCTGAGGGTCATAAAGGTGTTCAAGTACAAGAGGAGAGAAAATTATAGGAAAAAAGGAGTTACATGGGCAAAAACAAGGGAACAGAAGAGAGCATGATATATTTAGAGAATTGCATATATCTGTTTTTGTTTTATTTTTATTTTATTTTGTTAACTTATATAGAACTACTGTGTATCTGGCTCTGTTCTGTGTTTTATAAGTTTTAATTCATCTAAGGTCATTTAATGTATATTTAGAACTGGAGTTGGCAAACTACTAGTGTACAGATCAAATCCAGCCCCCTGCATATGTTTGCAAATACAGTTTTACTGAAAACAGTGATGCTCATTTGTTTATGTATTACCTATAGCTGCTTTGATGTTACAACTGCAAAGGTGAGAAATTGCAACAGAGATCTATGGCCCACCAAGTCTAAGATATTTGCTATCTGATTCTTAACCTAAAAAATTTGCCAATCGGTAAAGTACAACTTAGCTTTAGAAGAGATACATGAGGCTTGAGGAAAGAAGGGGCAAGATTACAGAGGATGTCAGTTTAAGAAATGGAGCTTATTTACTTGTGCGTTGCAATAGTAAGGCAATTGCTCTTGAGTATAACTGTACCCAGCAACTCACATAATTAATAGTGGCCCATAAAGACTGCTCAGGGAGGGCTATTAATGTTTCCGTCAGACTACAGCAATATTGCGTAGTCTACCCAATTTCACAGAAAGTAAGCTACTTCACAGAAGATATGTGTTCATACCTACAACAGAGGTTTTTGTTGACTTCTGAGCTGAAGCAATAATGTCTGCCTTCACAATCTAATTTTACAATAGATAAAATGATGTTGAGACTGTAGGTATGTGTCTTCTTAACAAGAAGACAAATCTTAGATATGTCTCTAGCATCAATGATATTTAGTATCTTGTACATAGGTCCTATTCCCACTGACCAATGCCTTAACCTAGGGTACATTATTTAGTCTCTTTCAACCCCAGTTTCATCATCTTACTTCAAAATAATGTTTTGAAGATTGAATTAGATAGTAAACATATAGTCCTTAGTACAGAGGATGCTATGCAGTGGGAACTGAATGAATTATGTTTGTTATTATAGAAACCACAAAGCTTTAGAGACCTCTGTACACATCTTTTTAAAGCTGTTTTCTTGCAACCCAGTATTTTTTATTAAAGGAAAGCTTATAGTTGGAAGTCAAAAACGTCACACAATCAAAATGCTCAATGGAGTAAAGAGCTTGATTGGAGACACATTAAAAGCGCAAAAAATAACATTTAATGGATTTTTTTTCAAAATTTCTGGGCACAGGTCAGAAATCTCTCTGAGAAGAGGTCTGATTTCAATGAAGTTTGGGAATAGCATCAGGAAAAATTGATATGTTGTTTTTGTTTTCAATTTTCCAGATGCAATAAAAATGGTGAAGAATAGGGGTGTATGTGACCATCTTAATGCAGATAAAGACAAGAATCAAGGTGCCACAAAATACACCCCTCAGCCTCTCTCTTATTTTTCCCTCATCATAGTCTCCATGTGAGTTCCCAAGCAACCCACAGTGTGGCACATTCTCTGGGTCTCCAAGCTTACTCGTGTTTTCTTCCTGTGAGTCAACTGTCAAAATATTGGGAATTAGCCTTAGAAACCAAACATCAGAATTTAAAAAAGGTGTATTAAAGTTTCCATCCCTGATAATGAACAATTAGAATATGACACTAGCAGTGAGGGTACAAGACTGCTGGAAAAGAAGGAGGAGAATGCCACAACAGAGAATGCCACTGGCTCCTGCACTCTACACCGTGATCCAAATGTTGTAGCAAAAGCTCACTCATATCTAGAGTATGGGAAAGTCTTGGGAATTTTTCTCTTTCATGCTGTCATCTGCTTCTTAAAAATACTCAGAGAGTATATATATCCCAGAGGCCTGGGAACCCGGGAAATGGCTGTGTCATATGCTTTTAACTGAGAAATATGAACCCAGTGGTTAATTCCGTGGAGCTTTAACTGCAATTTTTTTTCTTCTTGTCTTTAACAGTACCTGACAAGATATTTGATGGTTCAAGAGCATGAGGTTCAAGAGCATCATACACTGATGCTGCTCCCAGGTCTCTGGGCTGAAGTTTGTACAGGGGTTCTTATAGTTTATTCATGGGAAAAGCTGCCCATACCTGTTGGTTGTGAATTAGGGTGAACTGCACTAAAACTTGACTGCAAGTCTACAGATGACTTGGTAAGGTTGTCTGGGGGTATCATTTGTTCATTCAACTTTCTCTGATGGCTGAAGCTGAAAGGACAATGGAGATCCTGAATAATGATGGGCAGGGTCTTACGAATCTCTTTTGTCACTTTCTCTGTAAAATTTGTCACTACATTCATAGAATACTCCTGATATAAGAAATCTGAAGCTAGAGAAGACAATTTACATTTGACAGAGAAACATGTCTAGCCCCACCAGGAAATAAATAGACAGTAGAAAAAATGTATTCACATCAATTTGAATAGAGCAACATAAAATCCATCTGCAAATGTTTAAATAGAACTTCAAGCTTTAGTTTTTACTGTGTCCCACCTGTAAAGTTTTGTGAGGATTATGAGTTTTGCATATAAGGCATGCACCAAAAACATCCTTATACGTTTAGAAATGCTGGCTTAAAATTATTAATATAACCATTTTTTTCTCTGCTATAGTGATAAAATTGAACAGTTCTGGCTAATGAATTATGTTAGCTAGCATTGTCGGAATGGAAGTAAGTGGACTCTTGTCTTGAGGAATAGCATACAACTATTTATAAGGATGTGATCAATAAAAACCCTCTGCCTAAGAACAACCTATAAATAAAGGGACTAGCAAAAACTATCCAGGGCCTTTTTGTTTATATCATGAAGTTCTCGTCATTGTCCCTGCCAATTTCGGTATTGAAATTGATAAATATCACTTTGTAGACAATTATTATACCCATCTTTATGCTTGAACACAAATGAATTTATTTAAACATGAAAAGCCCAATATATCACAAACCTACGAAGACTGAATTTCTGTTTTGGCCTGTCATGACTTTTTTTGCATCTTAATTTTGGTGAACAAAGAGTTTAAAAAAAACTTTAATTTATGTGTGTGTAACAAATAGATTTTTTTTTTTTTTGGGACGGAGTCTCACTCAGCCGCCCACGCTCGGGTGCAGTGGCACCATCTTGGCTATGACAACCGCCATCTCCTGGGTTCAATAGATTCTCCCTTCTCAGCCTCTCGAGTTGCTGGGATTACAGGCACCTGCCATCATGCCCAGCTAATTTTTGTGTTTTAGTAGAGACAGGGTTTCACCATGTTGGCCAGGGTGGTCTTGAACTCCTGACCTCAGATGATCCACCCGCCTCGGCCTCCCAAAGTGCTGGGATTATAGGCGTGACCCACTGCACCCGGCCACAAATAGATTTTTTTTTTTCTGGAATTGTACCTTAGTTCTATTTGAAGTCCCTTTTGCCTGCAGTGACAATAGCTTAACAATGAGAGGCCCTGCCCCATCCCCAGGGCTGTGTCGAAGCTGGGGAGATTTCTGAAGTGCCAAGATGAAGAGAAGAGGGAGATGTCAATCCCTTGCATCACCGGTCTCCACAGACATTCTGAGACGTTCTTTGTTCACTCTGGTGTTTGGGTTTCTGTCTTTTGTTTTTAGGCTTGAAGTTTGGGATATGTGTGGCTTCACTCACATGCCATATTGTAGAAATCTCTGTGAGGGGGCTTTTTTGCCTGGACATATTTGAAACATCACCTCAGAACTTGTTAGGAATGCAAATTCTAGGGCCTCCCCACCAACCTCCTAAATCAGAAATACTGACTAAAACACAATCAGCAGCAGACTGCAAATTCTCGAAGCCTCCATGCTGCAAAGGCTCTGCCCAGGAAGAGTGGGCAGGCACTACCAGTCTCTCCCTCCCTTGGAGGGAGAAGGAGGATATAGGAATCTCATTCTAGTTCCTCCTTTCTCTGTAGAGCAGTACTGGGTTTACAGAAAAATTAAGCAGATTGTAGAGAGCATTCCCATTTTCCCCTGTTATTAACTTGCCTTAGTGTGGTACATTTGTCTGAATTAATAAACTGATATTAATACATTATTAACTAAAGTCTACAAGTCACCTTAGGGTTTACTCTTTTTGTTGTACAGTTTTATGGGTTTTAGCGAAGGCATAATGTTAAATATCCATCAACACAACATCATATAGAACATAAAACTTTAATTAAAATTTGAAGACCACAACGTTTCCCTAAATAAAATAAATTAGACATATGAAGTTGTTAATCACCATTAAATGCCTTGAGAAACAAAATAGAGTTCAGGAAGTAAGATCATTTACAGATTTACAATAGTTTACTCTTCAAAGAGACAATACGAATACACACTGCATTCAAAAAGTTCAAATTTACCAATTAAACGTAGGCTGGAAGCAGATAAAATTTATGTAACTAATTTTCTTTGACCAAATATCAAACAAAATAATAGTCTTGGGTCTTCCAGCTTGATTGAAGATGAAACTCCCAGTTTTAGTCTGTGAAAAAAAAATCAGATCCTTTTCAAAAACAAGCTTTTTAATGTTAATTGTGAAACATTATGTGTAAGAATTTTCACATTAAATAATATGACCTTGCCATGCTAGCTCGAGTTTGTTAACTCACACAGTAGAAACATTCATGGAAACAGCTTCAAATTCCTACCAGCTCTCAGCAAGTCCTCCAGATCACCCAGTCTCATATCCTTACCCCAAAGAATGAACAAGTATACTCTGCTGACATTAAGAGAATCCCTAATTGCTCCTATGAATAGTGAATTATCAATAGGATGTAATCAAGGGGATTCTGATTTTCTAGCCACTTGTTTTAAATTGTTTGTTGCCGGGTGGGGGGCAAAAAAGAAAAAAAGGTATCAGGGCGCCCTCTGCTGGTGAACCCACATAATTAATGAAAACAGGTTAAGATTTGGGAAGGATAAAATATTTTACTACTGTTTACTAAATCAAAGGTCCTGGGTGGTTCCACTTAATTATGTGAAGATAAGTTTAAATCTTGACATAATTTTATTATATTCATTTTAAATTTTATTGCTTAGCTTTTGTATAGTCTATTTTTAATGAAAGCAAGGCCATCACAAACAACTACCCCAGGTTGGCATCGTTGGGTGTATAAAGGAAAAGAAGGTTTTTCCCATTCTGTCTCAGATCATGTGATCTGGCTTTGTAGATCAGCAAAGTCTTGAGCACTACTTAAAATTGACTTGAGAGACTCAGAGGTATGAAGAAAATACTTCAGCATCAACTGTCAGATAAGGCCACAAGCTCTCTTAGTAACAGCAACACAATATGATTTTAGCAAATCACTTATTGTCTCTTGGTCTGCATTTTCTCATTTATAAAAAATGAGTTAGAAGGCCTAGCAGATCTCTAGGTTTTAAAAGATTGTAAATCCATAGTTTTTTATTTTATTTTATTTTTTTGAGACGGAGTCTCGCTGTGTCGCCCAGGCTGGAGTGCAGTGGCGTGATCTCGGCTCACTGCAAGCTCCGTCTCCCGGGTTCACACCATTCTCCTGCCTCAGCCTCCCGAGTAGCTGGGACTACAGGCGCCCGCCACCACGCCCGGCTAATTTGCTGTATTTTTAGTAGAAACGGGGTTTCACCGTGGTCTGGATCTCCTGACCTCATGATCCTCCCGCCTCGGCCTCCAAAAGTGCTGGGATTACAGGGCTCATGAGCCACCGCACCTGGCCCATCATTTTCCATTTTTAAAATTTTAAGTATACATTTAATGAAAAGCGTAAGCTCCCCCCACACTTTTTTTTTTTTTTTTTTTTTTTTTGGACGGAGTCTCGCTTTGTCACCAGGCTGGAGTGCAGTGGTGCGATCTCGACTCACCGCAACCTCTGCATCTCGGGTTCAAGAGATTCTCCTGCCTCAGCCTCCCGAGCAGCTGGGATTACAGGCGTGCACCACCACGCTCAGCTAATTTTCTTTTTTTTTTTCTTTTTTTTTTTTTAGTAGAGATGGGATTTCACCATGTTAGCCAGGATGGTCTCGATCTCCTGGACCTCGTGATCAGCCCGCCTTGGCCTCCCAAAGTGCTGGGATTACAAGCATGACACACCGCGCCCGGCCAGCCCTCTCTTTTAAAGAACTGTTTCCCCTTTGCTCAGCCCCACTTGGAAACAGGTGGAGCAGCGTGTTCCCTTCATAAGCCACCAAGAAGACCGCAAGTTCAGACTCAGGGAGAGCAGAAGGAGGCCCATCCCGTGCTCTGGGAACAAACAGTGCTGTCAGAGGGTGGGTCCCATAGAATTTTGTGAATTTGTTGGTCTCTCCCCGGTCCTGTACAGACACATTTCCTTGTGTTACCAAATTGGCCTATAAGAAGCTGCCCACCTTCCTCATGTCAAACTTTAACTCTCTAATCATCCCTTTTGAATCAATTTTCAAAAAAAATACCAAAGGTCAGTAAAAGACACCACTATCCCTCCAGGTTATCTCCCAAATACCCAGGAATCAACTGAGAATTATTCTGTCTCTCATATCTGCACCATATTGCTCTTCTGTGACCTCACTTTCTCCATCTCTGTCATCTCTCTAGTCTAAGCCACCATTGTCTTTAGCCGGAGCTCCCAAGCGGCCTCAGATCCGGTCTCTGCTTTCACTCTTGCCCTCTCCTCCGACTGTCCATTCTCCACTTATCACCAGCCAGTGTGGCTGTCTTCAGAGGTAAATCAGGCTTTGTCGTCTCCTACTTATTAACTTCCTTCAGTCACTTCCACTGCACTTAAAATACACCCCAAACTCCTTATCGCCCTCTGGCCCTGCTTACTTTTCCAATCCCTCCTGATGCACCTCCCCACAATCCATGCATTCCACCCACTGACCTTCCTTCTCTCCTTCAGGCTCAGTACTTGTCCTGGCCATACCTTTTGCAGGGGATGCCTCCCGTCCCACCTCAGCTTTTTACTTGCCTGCTCCTTCTTCATGTTCAGTTCTGAACTCACGTATCAGTGCCTCAAAGAAGCTGTCTGTGACCAGCTTCTGCATGCTCCCCTCACCCTGTCCCTTTCACCTTTTAACATGTCGCCCTATTTTCTAGGGCTTATTGTAAGCCAAACTCCCTGGTCAGTAAGCCACTAGTTTGTTCCCTGTCTCCCAGCTGGAAGCTCCCGGAGGGTAATAACCTTGACTCTCCAGTTTTCCTGCTGTGTTCAAGAGACCTAAAAGAGTTAAAAAAAAAAAAAAAGTGCTCCGTGTAAGCACTCAATGAGATTTTACTTGATAAAGGAATGCAGAAACAATGGAAGATACTGATCTTAGCATCCTGTGAGATTCAGAACTATTGAACTTATAATTATTGCCATTCTTGGAGGTTGACTTGGAGACTAGTCTACAAAGTCTCACTCATGTCTTCAGGTCTTTCCTGGGCACCTTAGGCAGATGGGTAGCTCATGTGTCCCTCATCTAGGGAAACTCCCTGTGTTTTTCCCCACTGTTCCCTCTCCACCTGTGTTTTCTCTTCTGTGTGTTTTCATATCCACTGTGTTTACTTTTTATCTTCTATCTTATTACATAGTATTGCTATTAATGAATTATATTTGTGACTTTTCTGCTAGACTGAATGTCTTGGTAGTAAAGGTCACTTCTAATTTGTTTCTGAAGGCTTAGGAAAGCCTCTGTACAATATATATGACAGATAAATGGTGCGTAAGTAAATGTGAAAGTGTACTAAAAATCAGAATCACGGTGTTTCTCAATGACAGTATGGCAGGACGTATAACATGGAATGCCCTTGAATAATTTGAAGACTATCACAGTTTATAAACAAAGTTAATGTGTAAAGCCATGGCATACGATAACTGTAATTAAATAACACTGAAATATTATTTGATGCTATCAGCCTCTCTACCCCTCGCAAGCTTTTCCGTCTCGTTTTGCTGGAGATCTCCAACCTTATCTCCATGATGCCACTGTAATCTCTGATTCTGTGCTGGGAAACCCATCCTTTTAAGGTGCTTATAATTGGGAGCTTGTAAACATGTCTTTAGTGAAGCCTTCCTAGTGTTATTTAAAGTGGACATTTTCACCCGTCCTCTCACTCACACACTTCACATGTAATATGAGTGCATAATGCAAGTGCTTTTCTGTTCCATTTTTCCTTTCTGTCAACTTGTAGCTCAGACATTTGATAGGAACTTGTTGAATGTGATTGGCATGTAGTGTAGCTTCTTCTGTTCTTGTAAGATTTGTCCTTATCTTGAGGAGCTTGGCAGAAAGCAGGGGCCACGATTTCCTGACATTGTATCGTCTCTTCTCTGCGTTCCCTTGATCTTTTAGAGGGGCATAGGCATCACGTTTCCTGCATTCCTAGGAAAAACCACCCAGTTCTGAACAGCCAGCTCTGTCTCCGAAAAGCTTGACCAGTGCTGATCATAGTTGCTCTACTGTCGTATCTTGACTGGATATTCCCAATTTATTCTACACTACTTCTAAAGATCTCATTATTGGTATTCTAAAAAAAAAAATGCACAAAACAGAAGATAAAGATAATGCCCAAACTAAGAGAAATATAGGATTGACGAGCAAGTTACCTTGCCATTTAGGGTGAGGATCCTAGAGTTCCCTGTTTTTTTTTTTCTTCTTCCAATTTAAACTTTTAGCCAAACCAGTTACTTGGGTTTCTTCTGCTTTGCTGCATTTGAATCAGTAGAGGGAGGCAGAGGAAAAGGTTTCAAAGAAACTAAGACAGAAATTACACAGAAAACTCAATATCTGTGTAGGTTAGTATTCTGTACCTTTTAAAAGACAACTTGAGCCCAAATGTCAAATCTAATGGTGAAGCAAATTAGAATGCTTGTTTTTCTAGGCCCTCATCTTGAGGATAAATGTATTATGGATAATTTAGTAAATGCATTCATTGGCTAGGAGTTGATTGCTGATTGAATTTGATGTCTTCTGTTTTTGTGTCAATTAAAGACATTCACAAATAATTATTTTGTTTCTTCTCGTCTCCCTTCAACTGAGTTTTCACTGGAAATATCCCGAGAAAATCAATTCCTTACTGGTCTCCCAAATTTCCTCTTATGGACTGTAGAATAGCATTTTTAAAGTTTTGAAGTTGGCATTAAGCCATGAACATTGCTAGGAATCAAAGCATATCGTTCTGTTCATCTACCATATGAGCTAATGTGGCAATGTGCCAATTACATAGCCAAATCCTCCCCCTTATCCCTTTTAGGGAGTGGATGACTCAATCTTTATATTTTAAAAAGAAAGAGATCTTAATGCTTCTGGCCACAGAGTTGTGCCTGAGATTTGAGTTCCCTTCTGTTATTTCGCTGAGCCTGCCCATTCAACAGTCCCTACACCTCTGTCTCTCTGAAAAGGAATCTGAAAATGGTAGGGTGGCTCTGTTTCTCAAAAAATAAACAAATAAATAGCAATGACTGTACTTACTCTGAATGTAGTGACATGGTTGACTTTAGGCAAGATTCTGAGAAGGTGATATTTCTCTTCAATGTATCTCCTTTCTTTTCCTCTCCTAGGTACCCACAGAGAGAAATATCTCTCTCTCTCTCTCTCTCTCTCTCTCATCCTAATAGCTCTAGGTTTGCCCTCTGCAATCCAATATTCCAGTCTGCATTACTCTTGAATCATTTAGACATATTTATTTGATAGCCTGCATTGTAACAGGAAGGCCATTATGTATGAAATAAACGTATATTGAGTTGGTTCTAAAGTTTTACTCTGTGACCCCTTCAATCAGAGCTCCTTCCACCCCACATTCCTAGGGCCTGTGTCCCCAGTACGGATCTGTAAGTACTGGGATACCAGCCAATATATACTGTGATCACTGATTGTTCTTTTTGGAGTATTATTCCTTGCCCTGGATCTGTGTAAGTTTTCCCAGAAAGACTCATCTGTTCTGTAGCTCATTTCTCCTAAAACACAGCAAGCAGCCTTATATTAATACATGTCAAGGTATAAATGATTCATCAAGCCTTGACATATGACTTTTTAGGGGTTTTGTAGGTTTGTGGGATCTTTCTGGCTACATAGGCATTTTTACCCAGAGGGCTACATGTTGGACAGTTAAATTCTGAGCATGAGCAAGCCACAAAGCAATGTTCCTTGTTCTTTGCTTTGTTTCTCAGGCTTCTCCCTGTGCATCTCTTCTCTCTGTGTTCAAACTCAGGCAAAATGCATGATCTCAGTGTGTCTCTCTCTATGCGAATACAGAAATGAGTAGTCTGGATGAAATGTGCTCTTCTTTCTTTTCACACCCCGGCACTGCAAAGCCTTGCCCAGTTCTGTCTCAGATATAGGCCAAAGCCTTCTACGAAAGTATACAAAACTGGCCCATAGATTAAAAAGTCCTCTGGGCCTCTTCTTTAATCTCCCTGGGGTAGTGAGGCAAACACATCTGGAATGGGCTTTAAATATCTGCAGAGAGGTCTGTTTAAAGAAAGACTGTGAGCAAGCGAACACGGTTCCTGCCCTCTGCCTCTCAGCTTTAAGAGGAAATGGAAAGAACTGAGGCAGAAGAAAATGGCAGGCCTCTCCCTCAGGCAAGAGTCACCACCTGGAAGCTGAATTGTGAAAAGCAAACCTGGTGTTTTCTCCTTTCCCTTTAATTACAGAACAACCAGCATTTCATTTCAGTGTGCAATGGAATACTGTTCCTCTTTCATTAAATATGTACGTTCCATCAAATATGGATAAGCAATGGGCCTTGCTAGGGAACAGTGAGTTACAGTTTTCCAGTCTGGCCTAAATTATTTATGTTGGTTTTATGATCTAGAAAGCAAATGTATGCATTCCTAATACTCTTTCTAGATGTTTTACATTTTCCAAGTAACATGTAACAAATCCTTTCATTTCAACCATGAAAAGCCTTAAGCCTATTTAGTACATTGCAGAAATGAGTAAGCCATTATTATAAATCAGAACCCATAGCCAGATCCACACAACTGTCCTCCATGTATCCCTTCATGTTTGACCCATTCTGGTTTGAATTTTCTGTTGACTCTACCACTGTGGCTTATTGGTTTGATATACTGTTATCTTTCTTAGGCACAGGAGGTGGAGTTCACTTAAAATACAAGTAAACTAATTGTGGCTTCTGTGAAGAAATGATAGATAGAAACTTTAAAACGTGTAGTCTTTAGTGAGAAAAAAAAGCAAGCAAAGAGAAACAGTAATTCATATAATCATAAAATGTGATTAAATCTAGCACTGTGAGTTAATTTAAAATACTACCCAGTGTAATCAATATTTTATTTTTATGATCTCATAGCGGAAAATGTGTTTTCTTTGCTAGAAGCTTTGTAGTTTTATTGGCTATGTCTAGGTTTATAAAAATGTGAAACGTATTTGAAAAAAAACCCTTTCCCCCATCCTAATAATCTAAAACTGAAATTTAAAATGTAGATGATTAAACATACTATCTCCTATATGGAATCATACCAAATCAAAAGTCATGTATCATTTCTGGGGTTACGGATGAGGAGGAATACTAGGGCATAGATTTCATTGCTTTTATTAAACTAATGAATATTTTATTCCTCAGAGTATTTACATTACACGTAGGATACATATTCTCTGCAGATGTATTTAGGTTATTCAATATTTAACAACATTCTTCTTTTTATGACTCCCTTCATGTGTATGTGTAACTAACATTTATATAAAGCTTTACATTTGTAAGACAGTTTCAAAATGCATTATCTCATTTCATCTTTAGCATAGCTTTGAGGTAGGAATCACTAGCCACATTTTACAGATGAGGAAGCAGGGACTTGGAGAGATTAAATTTCCTTGCTAAGCTTACACAGGGTAGGAAGTGGCAGAGTGGGACACGAATCACAAATTCAGGTCCAAGTTTTGAGTCTGGTGCACTTCGGCCCCTGCAAATGCCATTGCCTTTTGAAGCTTTCTCATCTCAAGGATGATATGCAGATTTACAGGTAGCCCACGTATTCTTACTTTTTCCTCACTTCTATATCTAAAATTACCTATTTGCTATTGGGGCAAAATGTAAAATGAGTACAAAATTTCCATTTTAAAATTTTACCAAACTAGTTCCACACTCAGCCCACATTCTGCTCTTATTGAGATGGCTTTGCATCTGCTTGTCTCCTCTGCTGGCATGTGAATTCCTAGAATGCAGATGTATTATTATCTTAATCCTTGCTATGAGATCAGTGCTTCATATATGTATAGTTGATGTTCAAAAATGTTTGTCATTGATAATGCAGAAAAAGCTAAGATAAAGCTAATGTTCTCTGGATGCTAAGCTATATCTAGCTTACTTCCATTTGTTGAGTTGAAAATTTTATGCCAAACATACAAACAATTTGAAACCAATTAAACTAATTATTAAAACTAGACTCTTTTTTACTGTATCTTGGATTTAATAAAAATTTAAATGTTGATGAAATTACAGTTGAAAGAGGTCTTAAAGATCCATTTTGCTGATCTGTTTTCTGAGATTATTAGAAATTTGGATGTCTATATTTACAGAAGGGTTTACTAAACAGCAATCAATCACTACTGCACATAGCATCAGCCTGCTGCTTGCTATCTCCCTGGCTCTTTGAGATTTGGGAAACAATAAGGTGCTCTCGCCAGTCCACCCCTAGGGCAAGTTGGGCATTTTCTGAGAGTGAGTTTTGTGGAGTTTGCCCTTGTAAAGCTTGGATAGGAAATCTCTATTTAAGACACATTCTGTGTCCAGGAAAACTGGTGTTTAGGTTTGAACCGTTGCTCAGTAGTAACTGATAATTTGAAGACTGCACTTAAAAATTTCCCAAGTGGCTTATAATTATTAACCTGAATAAGGCTTATGTTTTCCAGGACTCATCAGTGACTGTTCCTGTGCCTCTTCCTAAATCTTAAATCTCTCTTTTTCTGTTATGAGTCCACAAACCAGTGACCCATGCTAAACATTTTAAAAACTCTTCCTTCAATCCTGTTGCCACCTCAGGCAACTACTCTAATTGCAGTCATTCCTGCACTTCCAGACTTTCTACAGGAATAGACTGCCTTCTTGGTCCTCACCTCCTCCCCAGCGTGTTCCTTCCATCCAGTGTGACCTGAGATGTGTGCCTACTACTACTGCAGAGAGACGTTTAATAAGGTAGCTAAGCTCTTTTAATTGCCCAACTTAATCAGGAGCTGAATTTTCTCACTTTAAATTTCTACTAAATTTTAATAACGACACATTGCATATTTCTAGACACATAGGAAGTACAGGAAGCATGCAACATAATATATCCACAAGTGAACCATCCAGAGTATAACTTGTGTGAATATTTTATCATATTTTCTTCAGTACTCCTCCGCTTAAGGAATAAAATGGTTCAGTACATCTAAATGCTGACCATGTGTTCCTTACTTTCAGTATCTTTCCTATTACACTTTCTGCAGTGTGTGCTGATGATCGATTCTCTCTTTAGAACATGCAGCTTCTCCTCAACGCTGCCATGTCTCCTGTATTCTCTTTCTGTACTTTCTAGCTGTTACTTTTCATTTGTGTTTGTTTGTTCTTCCTTCCTCACTTGCTCCTTAACAGTTGGGATCCTCATATGTTTTATCTTGGCTCTGATGTCTTGTTGCTTTACCATAATCTAGAGATGTGGTCCACCTGTCCCACTTTATTTCTGTGTGCCTCACATTTCCTCAATGTATGTTTCTAGCTTTGACTATTTTATTTGAGCACCATTTTCATGTGGCCACTAGACAGATTTCTGGGTATGGTACAGCCTCATCTAAATCTGACCTGCTAGTTTTTCATGACTTCATGTATTGTACCTTTTCCGTGGACCAAATATTTGTGTACCCCCAGATTTACATGGCGAAACCTAATCTCCAAGTTGATGGTATTAGGAGGTTGGGCCTTTGGGAGGTAATTAAATTATGGGGTCAGAGCCTTCAGAATAGGATCAGTGCCTTATAAAGGAGGCCCAGGTAGTTTGCTTATTTTCTCCGCCTTGTGAGGCTATGGGGAGAAGATGGCTTCCTGTGACCAGGAGGAAGGCCCTCCCCAGATATATAACCTGTTCGTGCCTTGATCCTGGACTTCTCAGCCTCCGGAACTTGAGAAATAAATTTATGTTGTTTATAAGCCACCCATTGTATGATATTCTTTGATAGCAGTCTGCATGGACTAAGACACCTGCTAAATGGCAACTTCAGTATCCTCCCAAGCTCTATTTTTCCTCATTCTTCATTAGTGACCAAATACTGCAAGTCTACCTCAGGAACTTTTCCTAAATTTAGCCTGCTATCCATTATAACTACTACTGCATTAATGATCTTCCTTATCATATAATCTCAGTTTAACCTACCATCTGCCTTCTAATTTGTTTTTCTCACTAGATGTTTTACACTCCTTATCATCAATTATCTTACAGACTGCCAGAATATCTTCAAAAATAATTCTGGCCATGCACTGCTAATACTTAAAAATTTCCACTGACCTCTGGTCCTACAAAGAAACAAAGGCATGAATTTTTTGTTGCCATGTGAAGACCTTCACACCTGCTTATTTTCCCTCTCACTGTCCCTGCTCTGCCTGTCTCACTCTTCGTGCACCTGGTCTCAATCTGCACTGAGGGCACCCTTCCCCACCAGGCAAAGTGGTGCTGGCCAGAGTCTCTGAGTCAACATGCCAGACTCGATTCTTGTGCAACACCGGCCTCCCACCTCCATTCTAAACATAGAGATGAGCTGCATAATTTATGACAGCAAAAAGTAATAAGCAAAATAAAAGCAAAATAAGAAGCATAGCTGAGCTGGAAGATAAGAAAAGAAAATCCCCAGGTGCCAGAAATTACCCATTACCTTAAAAAGACACTGGAATTTGACCTATGTCTTGGTGGAGTTTTCATATTCACTCTGTAGAAGAGTTAAGGCTGTATTCCCCAGATTCTAAATTAAATGTAACTGAGGCCCCTGAGTAAGAGGCAGCTGGAAAGAGGAGTCGTGCCCATGAAAGGAGGACTAAAACAAAACTGTTTTCACCAGTCCAGAGGTGCCATATGTAGCATGCTGCCAGCCTTGGACTACAGGTTTGGAAAGAGTGCCAACGGCAACAAAACCCAGACACTCAAATTTGTGTTCTGCATGATCTTAGGATTTAGTCTTTAATTTTGTACGGGGTGAGAGCACCATAAGCTGAGAAATTAACCTTAAATACTTGATTATTAAAACTGATTCAACTCACAGTGCCCAGTGAGAGGCAAAGCTTCCCTACTCAAATATCTTCATCACCAGACCCTAGCAAGACTCTGCAAAAAATGATTCACATGGAAGATAAGCTCAGAGTCAAAAATTAAAAGCAAAAATGCAACACCATCTGAATTCCTAACCAGTGAGCTCTAACTTCATAGCGATCTAAAAGCAATTTTAAAGAAATGTGCTTGAATTATTCAAAATGCTGAAAGTGGCGCTGGACTCTATAAGGAAAGACCAAAGCATTAAGAAGTAAATATCGCAGATAAACTGAAAGGGAACTTAAATATGCGAGAACTGCTGCTTAGGGCTTTGGGTTGGAATATTCCTTAGGGAAATGGAGAACTTAAGTATCCACAACATGCATGGGGAAAGAAAAACACACACACACAAACAAACAACAAAAACAATCTGTTCTGCCTCAAAAGGAAAAGCACAAATCTGCCCCTTAAGATTAAAGCTCACAATCTCATCACTACAAGAACATCCCTGCTAGATCACCCACTGTGTAACCGTATCATCTGTACTTGCCCTGCAAATGAGAATATGCTCCCATTGTGCTTTCAGGTCAGACCACTCTTCCCACTGAAATTAAAACGGCAGTGCAGACGAAGTTCTACTGGGGAACACCTATAGAACAGTGGCTCTCCACTGGGGCAATATGCACAGGGACACTGGGCAGTGCCTGGAGATGTGCTTGGTTGTCACAGCTGGGAGGGTCCCTGAGCAGGGGCTAGGGACACTGCAAAATATCCTACAATGCACAACGCAGTCCCTGACAACAAATAATTATATGGTCCAAAATGCCAATAGTATTGAGGTGGAGAAACCCTCCTACCAATAAAATAAGACTTTGAATATTATTTTAGTAATGTTACATTATGCTTTTCATGCCTTGTTCTTGTGATTTTTCACTATATCCAAGTTGCAGCATCTGCCATATTGGTCTGATAGATTCTATTCACTTTCATGGCCTCTCTGGAGTAGAAGCGATGCTGTAGTTGACAGAAGAAAGAGAGAAAAGTAAAAGGACTTATGGTAGGAAAGAGTTGGAGAAGTGATTGTGAACAAACTTACTCAAAGATCAAGGATTCTGCCTAAATTTGATAAAACTCAAAAAATAAAAGTAAAAACTTTTCAATTTAGAAGATCAAATTATAATGATATAATAACAATTTTAAAAATGAGAAAAAATTGGGGGGAGGAGGTAATATAGGTATGCCAAACTACCACATGGTTAATTTTAGGTACCATCTTGACTGATGAAGAGATATGCAGACAGCTGGTAAAGCATTAGTTCCGGGTGTGTCTGCAAGGGGGCTTCTAGAAGTGACTGGCATATGAATCAGTGGACTAAGTACAGAAGACCCACCCTCACATCCGATCAGCTGAGGCCTGAATAGAACAGAAAGATAGAATAATGGCAAATTTGTTCTCTGTCTTTTCTATACCTGGAATACCCTTCTTTTCCTGCCCTTAAATATCAAAACTGGCCTTTGGACTCTGGAATTTGCTCCAGTGGGCTTCTCAGTTTCTTGGGCCTTCAACCTTGGACTGAGAGTTACACTATTGGCTTCCCTGGTTCCGAGGCCTTCAGAACTGTCCTGAGCCACACTACGAGCTTCCCTGATTTTCCAGCTTGCAGACAGCCTGTTGTGCAACTTCTCAGTCTGACAATCAGGTAAGCCATTTCTCTAATAAATTGTCTCTCCTCTATCTATCTATCTATCATCTATCTATCTATCTATCTATCTATCTATCTATCTATCTATCATCTATCCACCTATCTATGTATCTATCTCCCTTATCTATACATCTTATTGGTTCTGTATCTCTGGAGAATTCAACCGTTACTAATTCAGCTACTTTACTTATTTTATAGCACAGACATTAATAAAGACAATTGAAATTGAAATTTGATAAATCAGGAAATGGAGTTAAAAACATGTTACATAGATTTACAGTGTTAATCAGCAGATGCACTGAAAGCAGATTTTATCAAAATAATGGGACTCTAAATCAAATAATGGGACTCTAAATTTCTTAATCATATGCATATATTATTTCTAAATTTAAAATAAAATAATTCTAATACTAAGTGTTAGCAAGGGTGGGATTATAAATATAAATGGAACCATCTTTCTAGAGGGCATTTTGGCAATATGTATGAAAAGACCTAAAACATTTTAGACCATCTTACCCGGTAATTCTGTTTTGAATTATATATCCTAAGGAAATAGTTAGAGACACAAAACAAGATTTATATTCAAGAATATTTATTGACGTTATTTTATGCATTTATAGTAGTTGAAATTGTAATACTTAAGGTGTCATAGTAGAGATTAGCCAAATAAATTATGAAACATTAGACAAAGGAATACAAGCTGCCATTAAAATCCGTGTCATCAAATATCATCCAGAGACAGATACAAAGAATGATCACAATATAATGTTGCCTAACGGGGAGTCTATATCAAGAGTATCCTCCCATTTATCTTAAGTATATATGATTGTCAGGCAGACATTTCTACATCGTCTTCAACCCAACTACACTTTTCCCTAAGAGCAGAATAAGTTTAAGTATCAGATTCCTGGATATGAATTTTGCTTTAGGAAGAATTAGCATGGGAACTATGTTGATACTCCTAAAAGGCTTTACAGAACAGTGTTAAATAAAGAAAAATTAAATTATCCAAGAATATGTGGATTTTGGTAACTATGTGGAAAAAAAAAACAAGTCCATTGCTTAAACAAAGCAAATTAGATCATGTAGGGAAAAATACATTTATCTGTAAAAAAAAATACTTTAAAATACTAATGGAATATACCTCTGGGAATTGGGGGAGTAGATACTATTATGTTTCTTTCTTATTTGCATTCTAAATCTTTCATAGAAGAAAAAATAATGTATGAGCATCTGTTTCTTTTTCGTACCACCACCAATTCATTTGCTCACTTTCTGGTAACCATGCCTTTATTTTCCCGTGGAGAGCCACCCTGCTCGCCATTTTCAGACCGTGTGGCTTTAGTGAAGTCTCTAAGCCAAGAATCTAAGGGTGGAGCATGTGACATAGGACATTACATTTCCCTAGCCATAAAGATTAAGCCTGAGAGAGGTAATGAGACGACCACTGCCAAAGAGTTATAGGTTTTTGAAGAACACACTTTTTTGCTATCAGATATGAACTTAGGAAGATGTTAGTTCTAGAACTGCTGTTCAGAACCCGCAACTGCAGAAGGAGAAACCGTGAGACTGTGGAGCCAACCCACAGAGAAAGCAGAACATGAGACTTGCCCAAAGACTGTGCTACTCTGGACCTTACAGTTACTTGAGCTAAAACATACCCTTTATGCTTAAGCTAGTTGGGGCAGGGTTTTCAGTCATTCACAACCAAAATGATCACGATAGTTTTTACAAGTTATGATTTCACTTTATTTATGCATTTGATAGTAGTCTGTCATGACATTCATGGTCTTTTGTCATGAATCTCTGAAAAGAATCGTAAAAATTCATTTTGGATAATGATTTATTATATTAGAACAATTTCCTCCTTTAATTTGCATAGAAATCAAGATACTCCTTCATTCTTCTTATTATAAAATCCTTAAACTTGTGATGATTCATTATGTCTCTGTAGTACCCCCAAAATATATATTAATTGAGAAAACAAATGCACCATAAAAGCATTTTTTTTTCTCTCTCATTTAGTTCCAGGTCTTCACTCTCAAAGCAGTAGAAGAATGATGTGATTTTTCAATTAATTCAGGCAGAAAAAATGGTTAAGGCCATTTTTGAACACAAGTTTTTTTTTCCTTTAGGCTTTATGACAAAAAATGACAAAATAAACCAGGGAAATCTCTAGAACTACTACATCAAAAATTGACTTTCAGCCTAGGCAGGAGGATTGCTTAAGGCCAGGAGTTCCTTACCATCATAAGCAACATAGCAAGACCCCATCGCTACATGAAAATAAATAAATAAATAAATAAATAAATAACCTTAACCAGGCTCACCTGTAGTGCTAGCTTCTTGGTAGACTCAGGCAGGAGGATCACTTAAGCCAGAGAGTTCAAGGCTGCAGTGAGCTATGATTGCACCACTGCACTCCAGCCTGGGTGATAGAGCAAGACCTCATTTTGTTTGTTTCTTTTGTTTTTTAAATAAGAACATTGACTTTCAGTAGTTTTTGTCAGGAAACAATGATGAAGGCTTTTGCTTCCTTAGGCCACAATATAGGACATTTGTCCTTCCATTCTTTTCTACATTCACATGGACAGAAGACAGGACCCCTGGTTAAGTCAGTGCGAGTCTGACAATTACATCAAGCTTAGCCAAGGTACAGTCAACTACGACACTGGTACCAATAAATGATCTCTTTTAGCATGAATTCTGAGGCCATCGGCCTGATATAGTTGCATGAGGTTAATTAATGAGAGAAAGGCAGGAGGAACCAGTTCAAAAAAGTAGAGATCAGTTAGCTCTGCTATTTATCTATTTCCGACAATTCCAGAGGGTGATTTCCTGATGCCCCATCATTCTGGGTTTTGCTTTTTATGATTTTAATGAAAGAGGTTTTGATCCCCTGGAAACTTTACTTGCTTAATATCATCAGGATTCTCCAAGGTTAGTTAGTAAAGGTCATGTGACCCAGTATCTAGATTCCCTGTGCCTTTTCCTAGGGCAGCTCAGATCTTTCAAAGTGAATGAGCATTTTGTACATCAGCATGGTAAATGAGAGTACAGAGGGGTAGAATAAGAATTAGGCCTACTGAGTCTTCCTTGACTGGGCTGAGCTAGAATCTGAACCTGCTTTTAAAAAGAAGTTGGTCCTTTAGAACCTAATGGTCTTTCTTTTCATGCCTGAACAATATAGCTTGAAGGTTGGCTCCTTGGTGCAATGTGAAAGTGAGCGCCAGCTTTTAGCTGGTTCCAGATGTGTTTGTCCTTCACTTGATTTTTACCTCATGCCACATCATCACTCTTACTGATGGAACTATATTTTTCTTTCTTTCTGTTCAGTTTTAATGGTACCATATGTGATAATGCCAATTAGCAAGACTTCATCTCAAAAAAAAACAACCTAGGACATGATACATACAAATAAATAAAAATTAAGCCAAACTTGGCTCAGTCCCCAGAAAAATCAGGCACAATCACTTGTAACCAACATATATATGTGTGTGTATGTGTATATACATATAATAACTCAGAAAATATGTGTAATATTTTGTAATGTTTTAAAAAAATTAAAAACGTCACTGACCGTATGGAATTTTAGGCACTTTTGACAATGTAAGCACAACTGGTTGTATACACAATACCTAGCATGGGGCTGGCAGCAGCTGCTTTGCGTCCTGAATGTCATGACAGTGATGATAACAGTAATGATGATAACAGCAATGATGAAGTCTCACATTTAAAATTTTCAAGTCACTCATCACATCCCAAGTCACTCCCTTCATTACCTTTTATTTATACTGGAGTCATCCTGTGTGCCTCAGTCAGACCATTTTGTATGTACAATGACCGTAAGTAGATCAACCAAACTTTTTGGATGATGTCAACTATTTAAGGCTTTTTAAAAATATAAGATACTTGAGAATTCATTTTTTCCCCAGCTGGTGTAAGAGATAAATAATTTGAACTTGTCAGAACATCATATCATTTGAATAGGAGGCTTAAATTTTTAAAGGCCAGAAAAATGCTAATGAGATTAGACATGATCTATTTTTTTCTAGACACTGGCACCTTTTGCACTTCAATTAGATATCCAGACACGCCCATAACTTAGCAGTCATAGGTAATGTTGTCGGAAAAAGAGTATGAGGTGGGTTGGTTGTACAAGAAGAACAGGTTAGAATTTGCTTTCTTCTGAGCTTAGCTACTAAAGTAAAAAGCAGGTAGATTCATCATCAGGAAGAATGTAGGCAGCTAATCTGAGAAGTAAAAGACTATAAAAATAAGAGAAACAAATGAAAATTTAGCTTTAACTGGGAGCTGATGAACTTAGGAGACTCAACATTGCTTTGCTAAATAGTGATATTAAAATATTGCTAGACAAATTTTTCTTATGTGTAGGATTTAATTTGGAACGGAGTAGGAGCGATACTACAATATGACGTCATCAGTATTTGCCCTAATCCGTACCACAAAATGATGACTGTAAAGGAAGAACTCTTGAAATAACTGCCTGGCCCTGCAGTAATGCTTCCCTTTCAAATCGGTAACTTCCTCCGCCATGCATTACTTGGAAGATGCAGTAATTTTAATTACTGAAAGGACCATCTCAAATCATCTTTAGTCACAACAAACTGTAAACATTTATAGAGCAATATATTTGTAAAATGTATTTTATATTGGGGAAGTATGATACAATATAGAAATAATCATTGAAAGCAAGATACCATGACCAAGCAATTAACCATCAATTATTCAATTTTAATTTAATATATAATAGATCTGAGGCACTGCCTATAAAGTGGAAGATATAATTATAATACTACAGACGTCATTCCAGCTTTCCAGTTGCTTATGGTCCAGCAGGCAGGATGCACATGGGAAAAATAATGATAACTAATGACAAATGTGATGAGTCTTAACAAAGAAGAAGAGCATATTGCAAGGGAATGTAATTCACTCCAGGGTTAGTAAAGACATTATTAAGGAAATAATGTTTAAACAGAGACTTATGAGTGAGTATCACCCAATCAAAAATAAAAGACAGCTTTCTAGGCCAAGAACACAACATGTGAAAGGTTGTTGATAATGCAAGAGCACATGTGAAGCACAGAAAACATTCTGTGTGGCTAGAGAATAGAGAAGGCAGAGAAGTGCAGAGCAAAATGAGGCTGGAGAGGTGGGCTTTGAATTTGAGATTTTATCAGATTAACAAGGAACCATTGAAAGATTTTAAGCAAGGTTAGATTTAAGCATAGTTACATTAGCCTTTTAAAAAAATCTGGTTTTAGTTCAAATTCTGCAACAAATTTCCTCTGTCTATTTCAATGTATCCATTAGGACAATGAGATTTAACATGCAGTTTGCAGATCCTCCCTTCTCCGGGTCACCTGAAAATAAGCCACAAACAAAGGAATGAAATTGTTGATGAAAAGGGAAGAGGCAAGACTCCATATGAAGAATACCACTGACTCACCTGTCTGTACATGCCTCTCTGTGTGTGTTTTATATTGGTGCTGGTGAAGATAGTTCTTTATGCTGATGCTTAATAAGGTGAAATGTGTCTATTTTCTTCCATTGGCCCAGGCACAGATGCGATTATAATTGCTAAGATTATTTGCATATTGGCTTTTAATGATGCATTTAAAAATATTCATCCCATTTACTGACTTATGCAGACAATGTACTTTTGTAAATGTGGGCCAGCATCATGCTTAAATTCCCAAACCACTATTTATTTAAAACTCATCACTTCAGTTTTTATACCCTTTCTCCCCCATAAGGGAAAAAATATGATTCTGACTGTGTAAGCACCAACTAAACAGAACACAAAACATGGCAGACGATAAAAACATATTTTCACAAATGAGACATGTCATTTTACCATCGAGGAGAGAAACAAAATAAGCTGGTTTTCAAGTTCCATATCTTGTGTGCTCCTTTCAGCTAAATGCCCTTACATCTGTAAGCCCTTGGGACAGGTTAAGGCTTTTATTATTATTTTAAAGTCTTCATAACTACAACCTAGCATCCAAAGTGAAACAGATGCTATTGGATATGAGTAGCATATGCAATGGAAATATTGACATTGCCTTCCTGACAGTCATGAGGGATAGACCATAGGCTTTTTGGTAACCTATATTTTCTAGGCCCAAAACAGGGAATGAGATGGCAGGGAAATTCAGGGTAAACTCCAAATTTACATAAAGTTATAGAAGAATATAGACCATGAGTAGTGGCTAGCACCTTCCTGACTTCCAGAAAATGGTGGTGCCGATATTGAACAACAGTTTGGAGAAAATGTAAAATGTTTACATTTACATTTACAGTTTAGTCTTTGAACAACAGTTTGGAGAAAATGTAAAATGAAAATTTGTTAACGAACTTGTTTTTAAAAAGCACCTAGACTCCATATAAGAGTACTTGTCCTATGTTATTTTCATAAACTACATTTGTGATTGTTTTGGTGAGTCTTTTACTTTGAATGCCATTTGCATAAATTTGTTAATAGGGAGATCATAGAATCACTGATTAATTGCATCATACAGAGTTGTATGATGTGGAATAGATTTTGCCTAATCTAACCTCTCTATCTTAGAGATGGAGCGGGGTGGAGTGGGAGTTGGCAACAGGTGGTTATAGAGCCTTCAAATTCCTTGATGAGTAGCTCCTGCTGTCTGAAATCTCCTTCTGGTCAAGGGGACAACTGACGTTCTACTTGGGTGACAGGATTTCTGAGTCTGAAGCTGAGAATGATCCAATGGATGCCACTTCAGGGCAAAACAAGTATCAATAACCAGGAAGATAATAAAACTAAAGAAGCAACCCAATGGCTTCTTCAGAGGCTGGCCCAGGTAAAGCATACAGGATGAAATATTAGGCTGTCAGAATAGACTGGGTGTGGAAGGCAGGGCTTGGCCCTTCTCTTCCTCGGGTAGAACTGTAACTAGCTCCAGGCACTATAATGGCAAGTCTGCATACTCAGCCCGAAGTGCAGAAAGAGCCTGGGTGGTTCAGAGTCCAACATAGACAACTGCAGAACAAATACAGGTCAGTGGGGCTGGAGGTAGCTTTGTGGAGTTCCGCAATAATGGATATTCAGAAGAGTCTATAGTATTGGAAAACTTGTGCTTCTTGGTAGAGCCAGCTACTCTGAATCTATTCTGAATCTATAAGAATCCTCCATTCCCATTCTCCACCATTTCCAACATCCACGGATACAGGAAGATTTAATAATCACTTGCACCAAGACTTACAGAGGCTTTTCTTGAACAGAGTTCTAACAATAATTTCGGCTTTGACCTTAGTTTATCCAGCAGGGTCTCTCCTTCATGCTTTCTCTAAGAACGTGATGTCATAAAAGAGACACTGCTGCTGGCTTTGGCTATTCTTTGGCAATCAGAGTCAATTATCTATATTTCCTGGGATTTCAAATGAGAAGGCTGTCAGAACAAGCTTCTGGGTAAGCAGGTATCTGCATAGTTCCAAGTGCCATGTTGTATAAAGTAGAAAAAAAAAAACCCAAAAAACAAACAAAAAAAAACCCAAAGCAATGATCAGATTTGGGAGAATTCCTGATGACCCAAAATCTAAGAATTCCTAAAGATATTTTGGTAAGATATTCACTAACAAAAGGGAGTAAAAGAAAACAAACCTAAAAGGAATAGCAAAGGCTTATTTTAAGCCAGAAATAAAAGTACAATATTCTCTCTTTGAGCAGCTATAAAAGTCATGTTCTATCTTTTGTATTAAATGGAATGAGAATCTTTTGTTTAAGTATTAATAAGATAAATTTGTTATTCAGCCCTTTCCTTTACCAATGTTTGACGCTGGAGATATGTTTACCTATTTTACCTATATTTTAATAGCTAGCAAATACCTATTTTCACAATGTAAGAGCTTACAAAATGTGAACATAAAATGTGGAAATGTTTGAATCTTTGCAAACATCTGAGTAATTTAAGATTGAGGCATAAAATGGACTCATCTCTTTAGAAACCAAAGTGCAGCTTGGAGAGAAAATAAATTACCAGATATGAAACAGATATTTAATTTCATTCAACAGAACATACATCTTCACTTTATTTCAAAATAACCTCTTACGAATATTCATTACATAGAAAGAACTCCCCCATCCCGGTAATTGTTTCAAAGTACAATACCAAGGTTTTTATGAAGTGACATATGGTGAGGTGGGCGTAATTTTTCTAGGTGGAAATTTATTCCCAGTATGTCTCGGGAAATTTATGTTTTTAAGAGTCCCTTATTCTGAAAAACAACAAGAAATTCGAAAAACAGGAAAGACCAGCATTATATCCTATGAGAAATAATGCTTGGCAACCAACATAGAGATATCAGTTGGTTAAGGGATCCATTGACACTGAGTTGGAAGTGGACACACAGTTAAGGACAACATTTTAGGAAGGGGACAGAGGAAAATGACCCTGCTCCGATTGTCTTGTTCATAGCGCTTGATCCACTCTCAAGGTTGGACATTCTTAAAATAAAACAAGTATTAATAAGTTGATATGCACTGTAGACTTTATCCTACGAGTCGTATTACAATAAGTAAGTATTGAAAGCAAAGTACGTGCTTAAGGTGCCAATTCTGATTCTGAGTAGTGCTTGTCAACTTGGGTTTTATGTGGCTCTGTTTGCTGGTGTTTTGCAGTGTTTGAGCATTCCTCATGGGCACTAGTTATCTAACAGAGGAAATACATGCAGAAAGACTATTGTGGAATACTGCTATCTAAAATCAGAAGCTTATCTAAAATCTGAATTGGACAGAGCAATATCATTCTCAATGACAGAACCAAAACTAGGGCAAGAAAACAAAAATATTTTCATCTTTGAAAAATAAACGAATAAAACAAAATAGAAAACAAACCTCTTTTTGTTCTAGAATATTTATCACAAAGCAAGGTCAAAATTATTAGATAGAACAACTCAGGTTTTATTTTAAAACTTTATTTTAAGAATTACCTTTAAACAATGAATGTTTTTCTACTGTCTTTCAATTTTAAATGATTTTTATTGATATTTGTTTTGTGTTAATATTTTTTCTTTTAATGCTTTCTATTTTCAAATGTCTATGTAAAATTGAGGTTATTTTTACATGTTATCAAAATAAATGCTCTTGTCATAATGGTTCATAATAATGATAAACCATTTATTTTGATCACGTCTTTATAATAGAAAAGCCACCAACATTTTAGTTTTAAAAATATTTGTTGTTTATTAATATTGTAAACAATTATCACTGTAAAAGATGGAAATAGTCTTATGAAAAATACAGTGCAAAATGATTTTAGAAGCTCCTGAACATTCCAGGGAATTCTGATGGCTTATTCCCAAATCCTGAAGATAAATATCTCTCAGATTAATATATTTTATGAATTTAGAAAACACTAGGTAAGAGGACTTTTTAAACTCTCAGTCTCATAATAAAGCATAAATTATTCTAGGATTCACATGAAAGAATAGCTATGAATTTAACTTAGTAGAATGAATTACAATTTCTTGAATTTAACAATTAAGGAAATATTCAAACTCACCAGATTGCCAAGTGCTTGCACACTCATTTCATTTAATACCTCATTTAAAAATAGTGTCTTCTCTGTGTCTGCATGACCTAGACTTGGGACTCAGGACTGAAACAAAGAGAAAATGTCCCTGACCTGAAAGAGAAAATTGATAATAAAACAAGCATATCTACAACTATCTGATCTTTGACAAATCTGACAAAAACAAGCAATGGGGAAAGGATTCTTCCCTATTTAATAAATGGTGCTGGGAAAACCGGCTAGCCACATGTAGAAAGCTGAAACTGGATCCCTTCCTTACACCTTATACAAAAATTAATTCAAGATGGATTAAAGACTTACATGTTAGACCTAAAACCATAAAAACCCTAGAAGAAAACCTAGGCAATACCATTCAGGACATAGGCATGGGCAAGGACATCATGTCTAAAACACCAAAAGCAAGGGCAACAAAAGCCAAAATTGACAAATGGGATCTAATTAAACTAAAGAGTTTCTACACAGCAAAAGAAACTACCATCAGAGTGAACAGGCAACCTACAAAATGGGAGAAAATAAGTAAGTATTGAAAGCATATGAACAGACACTTCTCAAAAGAAGACATTTATGCAGCCAAAAAACACATGAAAAAATGCTCACCATCACTGGCCATCAGAGAAATGCAAATCTAAACCACAATGAGATACCATCTCACACCAGTTAGAATGGCAATCATTAAAAAGTCAGGAAACAACAGGTGCTGGAGAGGATGTGGAGAAATAGGAACACTTTTACACTGTTGGTGGGACTGTAACCTGGTTCAAGCATTGTGGAAGTCAGTGTGGCAATTCCTCAGGGATCTAGAACTAGAAATACCATTTGACCCAGCCATCCCATTACTGGGTATATACCCAAAGGATTATGAATCATGCTGCTATAAAGACACATGCACACGTATGCTTATTGTGGCACTATTCACAGTAGCAAAGACTTGGAACCAACCCAAATGTCCATCAATGATAGACTGGATTAAGAAAATGTGGCACATATACACCATGGAATACTATGCAGACATAAAAAATGATGAGTTCATGTCCTTTATAGGGACATGGATGAAACTGGAAACCATCATTCTCAGCAAACTATCGCAAGGACGAAAAACCAAACACTGCATGTTCTCACTCATAGGTGGGAATTGAACAGTGAGAACACATGGACACCGGAAGGGGAACATCACACTCTGGGGACTGTTGTGGGGTGGGGGGAGGGGGGAGGGATAGCGTTAGGAGATATACCCAATGCTAAATGATGAGTTAATGGGTGCAGCACACCAACATGGCACATGTATACATATGTAACAAACCTGCACATTGTGCACATGTACCCTAAAACTTAAAGTATAATACTAATAAAATTAAAAAAAAAAAGCCTTAAGAAGTTCTGGGAGTTGTTGACATTTCAGAAGTCACAGTTTGTCTTAGTCCATTTTGTGTTGCTATAACAGAATATCTGAGGCTGGATAGTTTATGAAGACAAAAGGTTTATTTGGCTTGTGTTTCTGGTGGTTGAAAAGCCCAAATTGGGCAGCTGCATCTGCTGAGGGCCTCATACTGTTTCAACTCATGGAAGAAAGGAGAAGGAAGGAGGGAAGGAAGGAAGGAAGGAAGGAGGGAAGGAAGGAAGGAATGAAGGGTGTCCTAAAAGACCAAACATGAGAAGGAACAAACTGCTCTTGCAATAACTAATCCAGTCCCATGAGAGGGAAAACTTACTCACTCCCCTGGAAGGGCACTAATCTATTCATGAAGGATCCACTCTAATGACCCAAACACCTCCCACAAGGCCCCACTTCCCAACACTGCCACATTGGGAATCACATTTCAACATGAGTTTCAGAGGGGATGAACTTGACCCACAGCACTGTGGCTGTCATTATTGTTCAGCTCTTGCCACCTTTGGTGCATAACACACTGACTTATAACCATTCATTTCATATGACGCCTTTGATAAAATCTATTCATAGATCTCTTGGTTCAGAGACTTATATAGTAGCTTATTTTGGTAAAGGTTCTAGGTTATATGGAGTTGGGGGCCACTAACTCAACCTTGATTTGAGCTTAGATTGCAAATATTCCCAAGCATAATCTGGTATACTGTAAAATATGGCCAGATATTTCCCCAGACACTGTATTATAATGAGCCATTCTTGCACCTCCCAACAAAGGAGGGTCTCTTTTTCCTCCCCCTGGAACCTAGGCCAAGTTTGTGATTTACCTTGCTAAAAGAATGCAAAAAAAGTGACGTTGGAAGGCTTGAAGTTTCCATTTTGCCCTCTTGGAACCCAGCTGCCATGTGAGAAAGCCTAGTCTGCTGTAAAGGCCATGGAAAAGAGGACAGAGGCACTTCTGTTCACAGCCTAGCCAGCTGTCAGACATGTAAGCGAGGCTCTCTTCTAAGAACTAACCCTCGGCAGGACTGCCAACTGACTCCACGTGCATGAAAGAGAACCCCAACCGTGGCTCAGCTGGGCCCAAACTGCAAATCTGAGAGTTTTGGAGGAAACAAATGGTTGTTGTTTTAAACATCCTAAGTTCTGGGGTGGTCGATACATAGCAAAAAATAATGATTACAAAATTTAGTACCTAGAAGTAGAATGTTAATGAATCAAAAATTGAAAACATGTGGCCTTTGCTTTGGGAATGAGTGGTAGCCAAAACTGGAGAAGCAGTGGGGAAATTTTTGACCAATAAAAAATGAAACAAAATGGCAAAATGTTAGTGTAAGCTGAAAGAAATCATGAGTAAATTGTTATTGAAGGCTAAAACCAGGCAACCCATGCTATTTAGTTGTGAAATGATTGTGTTCTGAGATAACTTGGATGACAGAAAAGGTCCCCAATAAAATATATGGATCTAGCTAAGGAGATTTCTAGGCAGAATATTGGAAAGGTCAATTCAGTTCTTCTAGCTTCATTATATGTTACTGCACGAGAGAGAAACTAAAGCAGAAACTTTTCAGCTTATGAACAAAATTTAGAGAAAACCTAGCATCTCTAAGACTGGCTGAATGGAAAATTAAATTATTTTTCATCCTTAGTTTCTCTATTCTGCAAATGATTCCCATTTTAAGAAGTGGCCTTTGGCTGAGGATCAAGTCAAGAGCTCAGACTCTTTGGTAAAATATACAACAGAGGCTCACAAACCTTAGCATCCATAAGAATTATCTGAAGGGCTTATTAAAACAGAAGATCCTTTCCCTCTCCTGAGAAGTTCTGATTTGGTAGTTTTCTTAATGGGGTGCAAAAGTTGCATTTCTAGAAAGTTCTCAGGTGATGCTGCTGGATTGGAGACCATGTACTGTGAAACACTGACATAGGAAGATTTAAGTTTATGACAATTAGACCTGCTAAACTAGTGCGATTGGCCTTATGGGGTCTCTGAGATGACAGGAACAGTTTGCCAAGAGAAGTAACATGAATAATTTCGGACAAATGGCAGATAATAGTAGATTGCAAAATATGACACAAAGTTCCTCTGATCCCTATGATGTAATGTTTCTGTTCTTCCCATGATCAAGTGAAGTTGAAATTGCTATTACCTTTTGTGAGGTCACCATTCTTCCCACCTAGAAGTGAAGTCTGTTTCTCTACCCCTTGGATCTGAGCTGACCTTGCGATTTGCTTGACTCAGTGGAATGCAGCAGAGACATGTTGCAGGCCTTCCAAGCTCAGACTCAAGAGGCCACAGCCTCCTCTTTTGACCTCTTGGAAGGTAAATACCATGAGAAAAAGTCTGAGCTAACCAGCGAGAAACCTCCTGGGGGGAAATCCAGGCATTTCAAATTATTTTTGAAGGCTAGAAAAAGAAAGTGACTTACATTGTGGCAGAACAACTTCTCCTCTATTTGATATGGATGCCAGCAATTGAATTTTGAAGTAGTTTGGTACATAGACATAGATAAGCTGAGATATATCAAGTCTCTGCATTATAAATAAAAGATACATAACTTCCAAGGTCAGAATATCTCCCATTACACATAGTTTTCTGAAATTTTATCTAGAAAATAAAGGATATATTTTAAAAGTCAACAGAGTTTTATTAAAAATAAACTTTCCCTGCCTTGGAGACAGATGGTGTGTTATGGACGGTATCATGTAGCACGGTGTCAATATACACACTTGACTATACTTCCAATCTGGTATAAGTGTATAGAAAGTAAAAAGAAGTAACTTTTCCATTTTTCATTCACAGTTCCTTTTCATTCAGCAAGTATCTTTTCATAACCTACTATGTGCAAGATCCTGTACTGGGTGCTATGAATGTAAACAAAACAAAAGAAAAATGCCTGTTTTGAAGGAGTTTAGACTTGGTGGGGGAAAAAGGATAATGAGTAACATAATAAGTAAAATGAATATGTTGAAAAGTGGTAAGTGATAAGGAGAAAAACAATAGGAAAGGAGCATAGAAAATGTTTGGAAGTTCTGGTTAAATTAAAGCTACGAGACTACTAAAGGGAAAATGGCACGCCAAGGCCTCAGATGTGAGCGTGCTTGGAGCATTGGAATAACAGCCTGGGGCAGAGTGACTGGAGCACGTGGAGCAAAGATGATGCCTGGTTGAGATCAGAAAGATGGTGGGAGTGGGGTAGACTTCAACCCATAGTCAGGATTTTGGTTTTTCCTCTAAATGAGGTGGAAAGCCATTGAAGAAATCTGAAAATAGGAGTTACATGATCTGACTTATAATTTTTCCCACGATCACTGTGGCTGTTGTGTTGGGAATAGACTGAAAGGTCATAGGGAATAACCCAGGTGAGAGGTGGTTGAGGATAGTAATACCACAGTGAGAGTGAGGATGCGGTGCTGAAAGGTCAGGCTCTCGATACAGTATGAAGTCAGAGCCTGTGGGACTTACGGACCAATCCAATGCAGAGCCTGAGCAAATGGGAAGGGTGAGGATGATTCCAAGGTTTTTGGTTTGATCAAATGAAAGCCTGCAAGTAGCATTAACTAAGAGAGCAAAGAATGAAAGTTTGAAATGGCAAATCTTAGGAACTCATGTTAAGTGTGAGGTGCCTAACAGACATCCAAGTGAAGGTGTCAAGTGGACAGTAATTCACCTAGCACTTGGGGCTGATGTCTGAGTTGAGAATAAATATTTGAGAGCCCTGTGCTCTATTAGCTTACCAAAACAAAGTACCAGAAACTGGGTGGCTCAAATAACAGAAATTTATTTTCCCACGATTCTGCAGGTCACAAGTTAGAGATAAGGGTGGCAACAGGATGGATTTCTTCTGAGGCCTCTCTCCTTGGCTTGTAGACAGCTGTCTTCTCCTTGTGTCTTCACATGGTCTCTCTATGCCTCATGAGGTACCTCATGGTACACTCATGACCTCATTTTAACTTAGTAACCTCTTTAAAAACCCAATCTCTAAATGTAACTACATTCTGAGGGACTAGGAGTTAGGAATTTAAAATATGGTTATTTGGGGATGGGACAATTTGGCTATAACATCAACATATGTGATATTTAACATATGACCCTGGATAAAACCATGTAGGATGGTTTTAAATAAAAATAGCAAACATGCGAGGATGAGTTTTGAAGCCCTAGAATACTTAGAGGTTGGAGAGATGCAAACCCGAAAAGAACATTGAAAATGAGAGTTCAGAGATGCAGGAGAAAGTCAGGAAGACGAAATGTCCTGAAAGGCAAGTGGACAAAGTCTACAAGGAAGAGAGCATGGACAACTCTGCCAATTGCTGCTGAGAGGCAAGTGAGCTGCCTTGTCATAATACGGCCGGGCATGGTGGCTCACACCTGTGAGACCAAGGCGGGCGGATCACGAGGTCAGGAGATCGAGACCATGCTGGCTAACATGGTGAAACCCCGTCTCTACTAAAAAAATACAAAAAAAATTAGCTGGGGTGTGGTGGTGGGCGCCTGTAGTCCCAGCTACTCGGGAGGCTAAGCAGGAGAATGGTGTGAACCAGGGAGGCGGAGCTTGCAGTGAGCCGAGATTGCACCACTGCACTCCAGCCTGGGCGACAGAGCAAGACTCCGTCTCAAAAAAATAAAAAAAAAAAGTCATAATACTAATAATAACAATGACACCAATAACAATAACAGTGGCAAAGCATCAACAAGTATAGCTTTTACTGAGTGCTCACTACTTGCTCGGTGCTTTCCTACCATATGTTTCTTCAAATAGTATTTGTGAATGAGTACTAATGATCAGAGAGATTAGGTAGCTCACCCAGTCAGGACCTTCTACATAATTTGCAGAGCTCAGTGAAAAATGAAAAATGAGGTCCTTTCTTCAAAACATTAAGAATTTCAACTTGGCAATAACAGAGACTTAGACCAAGCCCAGGGTCCTTCTAATGTAGATCTTAAGCACGGGTCACACATCCACAAATCTGGCCCACTCATGGCATCCTCAGTCAGTACTAGAGATGCATTAGGGCCTAGGTAGGCTAACTTCAATCCTAACTTCGCCTCGTCTAAATAATCCCTTATCAAAAATGGGAAGTGCTTCATAATATGCCAATAGTTACACCTAACAGAGCCTCAAGAGATATTTCCTGGGACTCTATCATTACTCACAAGGCTTCAAAAATCCAGCTTTCTTTTGGTTGAACCTAAATGTTGCTTAGGTCATCTGAGTGGGGTGAGCATAGGAAGCTAGGATGACTGCCTATTGGAAACACTTCATTTGAAAACGAATTAAGAACTCCGTGACTTTTAGCTGTGACTGTGAAATCCAGCCTTCTATGCATGAAGCAGGAATGTGAGAAAAGTTAGATTGTGTCCAAGTTTGATACTTATTTGAGTTGACACCGTCTGCCACGGGTGCTAATTTTGAGCCCTTCTCAGTGTTTATTGCTGGTGCACCTTTTAAGCCTCCGATAGGTCTTACACCTGTCAAAACAGTTGTTGATTGACATAAAACTTGGCATTAAAAACAGTAGAATTAAACACTGCTTTCTCACACCTGCATTTATCGAGCCTCATTTTCATGAAATAACAATTTTTTTCTTACCTTTTTTCTTTTTCTTTTTTAAAAATTTTTTTGGTCAGTTTTCATGTGAAGCACCACTGTGCCACTGTTACAGCATTTTAAATTAGTTTCACCACGGTCATCAGCTTTGTGATTATCTCTGCTTCTTGAACACCTGGTCTGACTTTGGGAATTATTTGCCATCTGGCTAAATACTGAGTAATTATAACAACTTAATGGCAGGATAAAATACTGTTTGATCAGAGGCTTGATAGTCTTTTCAAAGAGTTTGGTAGCATTAAATAAAGCTCTGTCATTAACTTAATAAATGTATTCTCTTTACAGACTTTAAAGGTGCTACTTTTAGGGACATCCTGGGGGGATTTCCTTGGTGTTAGTTTCTCCAGACATCGTGTTGCTAAAAGCTCTGAGGATCACTTTTCAGGTTCACTTATATTACGCTTACTCAATACATTGCCATCATATATTAAAGCAAGAAGTGATATATAGCTTTTATCTGACCAAAAAAAACCTGAAATGGCACTAAGTTCACCATTTATTATTAGTGTCACCCACTTGCCTGAAATACTCTCTCCTTTCAGAATGGAACATTCGAGAGTGTGGGTTTTGTTCATATGCAGCATTTTGCCATGAAGAGAAAGAGGACACATTGGAAGGAAGGATGCATTTTAACACCAATATGTATTTTGAGATTGGACGCTGGATGATTCCATAAAAGAGGCGGCTGTGAAGATAAAGAGGACGCATTGGAAGGAAGGATGTGTTTTAACACCAGTAAGTATTTTGAGATTGAACACTGGATGATTCCGTAAGAGAGGCGGCCTAATGTAATGCTTAAGAGCTTGTATCCTGAAATCACACTTCCTGGCATGGTCCTGGATCTGCCACTTACTAGCTCTGTGTTCTTGGCTGAGATATGACTTAAATCTGCTTCCTTAACTGTAAAGAGTGGATAATAATAGTCATTACCTGATAGAGTTATGATGAAGCATACATAAGATAATATTTATTAAGTTCTCTAAACACTGCCTGATATATAAAATATTTGCTACTTAAGTGTTGCTAAATAAATGTGACTATGGAAAACTATACCTACACAAAACATAAAAACAAACAGCCATTCTTTATTAAGAATTGGCTAAGATTGCCTAAGACTCAAATGGATAAAAAGGCTCCTTGTCCAGGACAAAACAAGACAGGTAATCCATGCTCCCAAGCCCTCTGTGCATCTGAGGTCAGCCTTCCCTTTAATATGCAAACAGATTCCATACCATCTGCATCACATACACAACATTTGGAGAGTCATGGCAGATTAAGCCATGCTGGATTATTGCTTGCTATTGTCTGCCTGCAATCCCAATATGCTCTTATTCTACTTTTGGCTTTTCTCTGTCCTGTTTATTTTTGAATTTACTCATTTGGCAAGTATGTATGAGCATGAAATGCAGCTCTGCTGACACAGAGGTAAGCAATGTAGAAAACAGCACATACATACATAAATTCCAGGTAATGACAGGTGGTGACAACAACAGAAGATGGTGACATGGGGGCATGACATGGTGTGGGCTCTTTGACATCAGGTGGCTCAAGGAGGCTCTTGGGAAAGGTGACACAGAAGAGAAGACCTGGGTGACAAAAGGGCCCAGGAAATGGCAACAGCCCTGAGCCGGGAAACCTCATTGTGTTTGAGAGGCCAAGGGAAGGCCAGGAACTGGAGCAGCTGGGGAGGGAGAGAGAGGCAGGGAGGAGATCGGGAGGGAGCACAGTTTGCAGCCTGTGGCCATGGCATACACTGGCTATTCTGTGCAGTTCCCAGTAAGACGGAACATGTGCCTTTTCTTCATTCTCCCACAGCTCTGTCACTACATGGCTATTGTGATAGTGAACTATTTGCAAAAGTTTGGAAAGTGCAGAGAGGGAAGAACTTACAGTGGAAAGCTGGTACTGTCATTCTGGAACATTCTTCCCCCATCCTCACCCAGCATTTCTCCCTGGCTTCTTTTCATCTTCTGTCCCTGGTTTCCTCTGTGTTACTAGTTCTCCTCCCCACTTCTCCTATTTCTCCATCAGACAGTGTCTTGCGACACTCATGGTCCCCCTACCTTCTTATGCAAAACTGTTCTCCCTTCTCCACTCCCAGGGGTAGCTGCTGGGCCTACTTTGTATGTCTGAATATATAAGGCTTCTGCTAAATAAGGAGCTGTCCACTCTTAGCTATGTAAAAAAACTAAATGAAGTGTTCAAATTATTTAAAAATTTAATAATTACTTACATTATTTTGTTTTTTTTTTTAAATTCTTAAATGTATTCAGAATCAAATTGTTCTAATTCTGCTCCTGTAAACAGAAGAGAAGAATACATTTTCTGATTATCTAGAACAGACATTCAGGACTCATGCTTTTTATCGGCTTTCTCTCAGATTTATATTTAGAGCCAGATACATTCAGAGCAACCTAGATGTGACATTACCTGTAGAAAAATTAAACAAACTGTTTACTTTTAAAAGCCTCCCCTAGGAAGACCCTGTAAAAGTTAGGCTCCACTGTAGAAGGTAGTTCTTCTCTCCAGAAGTAAACAATATGGCATCCTCACAGAGAAAGAATCATAGTGAAAGAAATTCAGGTAGAGATACTAGGGTTCTGTTTGTGGCACAGAAAACTTGGAGTCAGCGACCACGTGCAAGTTGCGGATAGCTCGGAAGGCTCCTCCTTTTTTGACAAACTATACAGAGCAAGGGAGCATTTCCTAAGATCTGGAGGCTACCTGTGACGGCAACGTTTTCGGGGGCAGTGGGCAAGGGATTCAACAGTTGATATCCTGGCCCACCCAAACTTTACTGCATACCAGTTTGTATGAGCAGCTTAAGGACTGTTTACCTGAGCTCTGGTGAGCTGCACAAAGCATGCTATTCTGCCCGGGGCCAGGTGCAGCCTCATCCCAGAGCCCATGAACAAGATTGAGCACTGCCCTCCAAATGCCACTCACAGGGCCCTTGAGACAGCCCTCCTACCTGCAGCTGCTCTCAACTAGGCTAACACCGTTAAACAGAGTTTCTGCAGTACCATTCTGTCTTGGTCAGGTTCTTTGCACACAAGGACAACTGTGAGCCCACAGAAATCTCTCCCTGAACTAAGGCTCTGGTGTATTCTCCAGAAAGCAAGCAAAATGCCCTTCTCACACTCCATGTTTCTGTGTCAAGTATTTACATTTCATATTGGAGTCTAGATGCCAGGAACTCTTGTGAAAACATAATTATTTATGTATTATGTGGAAACCGAAGCTTCATTATTTCAAGAAGCTTCAAGCCTGAAAATTGTATTTAAAGTAATTCACACTAACAAGCCATGTCTTTGTCCATATCTTTTTTGAGAAGTTTTATGGTGCTCAGGATGAATTATACCCACCCCTGAGCTGGCCTTACTTTTTTCAAATGTATCAGTGAGGCCACTTGGCCACCTATATCTGGAAAATGGTACAATTTACTTAACATTAACAGGGGAATTTCCTTGCAGTGACTGGCATAACCAACTTATGACCCAGTTTCTTCATAAGGACCCCTCTAAATATTAAACTAGGAACCGTGCATCAGAAGATCAATAAGCCCAGTGTTTTGAATAAAATGAATGGTGTGTTGTAAATGACACTGTGTAAAACAAGTGGCCTATAATTAGCCAAATAGATAGTGAGTATTCACCAGTCATCACACAGCAATGTCTGACTTTAGTTGTAAGTGCTGGACTGTTACGACAGCAGCGAGCCTAATGGAGTATGGCTGCATTAAACAGTGCCAAGGGGTACATGAGGTCACAGTTCAGCTGCCAGGCACATTGACCACGCAACCGATCCCTGGGCTGAGCAGTGAAGCTCATGCAGATTTTCTGCTGAAAGGCAGAGGGCATGAATGAATCCGATTCCATTTTATTGCCAAGTTGCTGCCTCATGGAATCTGCTACGTTGTCTTACACACTTAGAGACTGTTAATACCAAGTGAATAGAACATTCGACTGTCAGATTGCTGTATTTAAAGACAACACATGCTGTATTTGCTGAATTTCTACATTAGCAAATGCTTTCCAATGTGAGCTTTACTTTAATTATCATAGAACCAGCGTTTCGATTTTTTTTTTTTTTTTGACATCCTTCCATTTTGAAAAGCCAAACTCAGGATTGGCATGGACTGACAGGCTAGGAATGAATTCCTAAGAAGGGGACTAAAACAAACAGTTAATAAAGCGGCATTGTTAGAAAAGACATCATGACCTCATAATGTAAACACAGACTCAAAAGGGTTGTGCTAAAAATATTACCTGGCAGCAGCGGCTGCTAATAAAACTCGACTCTGGGCCGGGCGCGGTGGCTCAGGCCTGTAATCCCAGCACTTTGGGAGGCCAAGGTGGGTGGATCACCTGTGGTCAGGAGTTCGAGACCAGCCTGGCCAACATGGTGAAACCCCATCTCTACTAAAAATACAAAAATTAGCCAGGCGTGGTGGTGGATGCCTGTAATCCTAGCTACTCGAGAGGCTGAGGCAGGAGAACCACTTGAACCCAAGATGTGGAAGTTGCAGTGAGCTGAGATCGTGCCACTGGACTCCAGCCTGGGCGACAAGAGCAAGACTCCATCTGAAAAAAAACAAAACAAAACAAAACAAAAACGTCTACTCTGTGGCTACGTACAACTTCTTTATGAGATGTAAACACATTAGTGTTTTCTCCAAAGAGTTCCATGGCATCACATTTTACAGTCAGTCTCCTTATCAAATGTCATAGAGTGGAGTCACTTGACAGGTTTCAGAATAATCACTATCGACGCACTAATATGCTCCAATAACTTCCCATAGCAAACATTACAGCTTTCCTGAGGAAGAGGCACTAAACACTGGCCATTTAAATGACCATCTGACCATCCACAGGCCACAGATGGAACATGCAGACATGAGGCTCCTGGCAGGGATAGTGCCCACAGCTTTTGGTGGCACAGTCTGTCAGTACAGCTGATGTGAACACCCCAAATTTAATGTCCTTGGTGCTGGCCATACTGTATCCTTGGCACACACAGCTCATGGGGATATGGAATTATCAGACAAAGATCATGGAAAAGTGCCGCTTTTGGAAAAGTTTCCACGCAGAGTATCATAGTGTGTGATGCTGTTTTTAATGAAAACAAAGTCTCCCTTCACAGACACTGTGTTTGCCCCTTTGGAAATAGCAGTAGGCAAGACAGATATGGCTCAGTTGTTGTCTCCATGGACCTCACTGTTTAGGAATAATTCCAGGGAATTTATCTTGAATCCTCACTTTTGAAAAATGTGTAACAGACAGACTGTACTGTATTAGCTGTTAGAAATATCAGTAGATAGGTTCCTCTTTTGCTTTCACCTTCCATTTTTTCCATTATAAACTCTTGTACATGACAGAGAATATAATTAGTGAAACAAACAACAGAAATATGAAGATAATTAGTTTGTATGTAGTAATGGCAACATTAAGGTTTTTATATTAGTTGGGACCATAGGAATAGTGGTTAAGGGTGTGTGTCCGGGAGCAACGCCACATGGGTTCAAGCACTGGTTCTACTATTTACAAGAGGTGCATCTGACCCTTTTCTTGCCCATTCTGTGCTTCTGTTTGCTTGTTAGGAAAATGACAACAATAATAGTATTTCCTTCCTGTGGTGGTTATAATCTTTGAATGGGGTAAGATATATAAAGCACAGTACCTGGAACACAATAAGTACTCAATAAATGTTGGCCTTTATTACTTCCTTATATTTTATTTATGTCTTATCACGGCACCTAATGGGAAAATAATTGTGCTGGAGAAAGCGTGCTGCCACTTTGAGATACAGGCCACTCATAATGAGCTCTTGAATCGATCACACCAACATTTGGAGACCCTACTCTGCACAGATCACAGATGGGCTCCACTTGACTTATATATAGCAGTGCTGTGAAATAGGGCGGGAAGGATATCTGCTGGTGATAATGATGGCAATTAAAATGGCAGGTAATGTGCTAACTAGTTGCAGTGCTGTTAGCGCTGCTAAGACAGGAAAAAAAAAACAGTGAGAAAGATTTATTCTTTGAGGCAAATAGGAAAGAAATATTTTGAAAAGAATATTCAGTGTAAGTCCTGGCAGTAGCAATTTACAATTCCCAAGATTTGCACATTCCCCTTCCTCACTCAGGCCTCCACCATCATCTACTTCACCGACACCTTATGATAAAACTATAATAGAAGGTAGGAAATATAACAATTAGGAGTGCAACCCTTTGCATCTGAAAGACATAAGTCTTGCTCCTGCCCCGTACCATGTTTTAACTTTGGGCAAGTTAATCTGACACTTCTTAGCTTGCTGCTAAAGATTTCACATTGGCTAATTCCCTGTGATAAAGAATCTGGCTGGCCTTTGTCTCCTATTCCAGCTAGGTATCCTCTAAAGCCTTGAGATTTCATGAGTGGGAAGAGTGCCTTTGTTACTCATGTGGGACCTGAGAGTTTATGCTAAGGAGATGGAAGATGACTTAGGATACGGCTTCCCCTGCTGGAAAGATCAATCATGGAATTAGAGAATCAGGGTTTTGTGCCAAATGATATTGGCCTAAACTCAGGGGAGGCGAGGAGGCTGTAGAGTGACAGAGTTCATTCATGTGGCCAGTGATTCAACCATTCATGACTACATATTGAAATCCCAATAAAAACACAGGACACTGAGGCTTGGTGAGCTTCCCAGGTGAGTATTCACAGTACTCTGTGTGTATTGTTACACATCGATGTGCTGGCAGGGTGATGCAACCTGACCACTTGGGGAAAGAACACCAGAAGCCTCATATTTGGGATCCCCCAGACCTCACCTTATGTGACCCTTCTTTTGGGTGTCTTGATCTGCATCCTTTTTCCCACAATAAAACTGTAAACATAGTATGGCACTTTCCTGTTTTCCACATATCAGTTTAGTGAATAATTAAACAAGAGGGGGTGCGGGAACCATTTGTATCCAGTTGGTTAGGAAGTAAAGGTGGCCCTGGGACCCCCCAAGCTTGCAGCAGGTGTATGAAGTGAGGGTGACCTTGTGGGAGACTCTGAACTCAACCTGTAAAATTTGGCCCAATTGGCCGGGTGCAGTGGCTGTAATCCCAGCACTTTGGGAGGCCAAGGCGGGCAGATCATGAGGTGAAGAGATTGAGAACATCCTGGCTAACACGGTGAAACCCCATCTCTACTGAAAATACAAAAAAATTAGCCGGGCGTGGTGGCAGGCACCTGTAGTCCCAGTCACTCAGGAGGCTGAGGCAGGAGAATGGCGTGAACCTGGGAGGTGGAGCTTGCAGTGAGCAGAGATTGCGCCACTGCACTCCAGCCTGGGTGACAGAGCGAGACTCCGTCTCAAAAAAAAAAAAAAAAAAAAATTTGGCCCAGTTCCGGGTATTATCAGTATCAGCAGTCATTTCAGACTAGAATTCAAAAAACATCAAAAAAATCTGATAAGCCCTGTACTCTATGGCAATGGTTCCCAAAGTGGGATTGCTGGAGGAGTGGCATCTAAGCTGCCTGGGAACTGATTAGAAACAAAATCTGAGTGCCAGCCAGAGTTCCTACATCAGAAACTGTGGGCCTGGGCCTGGCACTTTGTGCTTTCACAAACCCTCCAGGTGGTCCAGCTGCACTCTTTGGTTTGAGAACAACACTCCTCTCTCTAACTGAACAACTCTCCAGTTAGAGAGAGAATCCAGAGCTGGGCAGACTGTGTTTGAATGCCTGTGTCACCACGCGTTACCTCAGTAATCTTGAACAAGTTGTTTAACCACCCTGGGCCTTGGTTTCTCTTCTGCAAAGATGGAGATGGTAATGTTAATAGAATACCTCTCTCCCCATCTGCCATGGGGGTCTTGTGAGGGATAAACGACTTAGTACATACAAAGCATTTTGAGTAAGACCTGGAACATGAGGGCTTTGCAAGTGTTCGCTGTCATCATCTATGAAACAGGAATGCTGCTACTTGTCCTGTGGTGAAGATGAAATGGGATAGCATATATAATATACTTCCTGGTGCATATTGCGTGATCCGTTAATGATCACTGGTTTTAGTATCTACAACTTCAACTCATTTTAGGCACATAGCAAATATAATTGTTTTCCTGAAAAGCAAGTAGAGGTTACTTATGATCAAGCTGCTTGGAATTTTCATAAGAAGAACAATCCCATTCCTGACTCCTTGCCAAGCCAAGGGGATCTCTATAATATATTACTAAGTGTGTAATTACATTAGATATTAGCAATTATGGCAGAAATACCCTCATGGGTACTGACTTCAAGCTACTACTGAGAAGAAAACTGAAATTTGTTCCTCATCAAAACTCAGCTGGCTGTTCAAGATGAAGAAACATATTTGTTTCTACTTTAATCACCATTTATTGAACTGTTTGTGACATTTTATGATTAAGACAAGAAGTGCTCTGGCTAATTTACTGATATTTGTCAATGAAAATTTATTTTTATTTTATTAATTTTTTGCATGTACAAATGTAGTGTATCTCAAAGACTGTTCCATGGATACATCTGCATTAAAATCCCCTGGGTTTCCTGTGGTTAAAAACAAAACAAAACAAAACAATTTATCAGTTTACATGAATGAAAACCTCGAGCATGCATGCTGAAGTTTGAGAACCATTGTTTTAGAAATAACAGGATATTAGGATATTAGAAAACAAAACAAAACATAAAAATGAGACTCCAAAAGGTGTTTCAAGACTAGAAAGAATTATGTTGAACAATGACTGTCCCACCATTTATTGTCGCTGTAACCTTGGGCAGACTGCTTAACTTCTCTGGGCCTTGGTTCCTCCTCTGACATTGATTCAGAAGAGAGACATGAGAACTAGGATGAAGTGGAATGGAAATGCATTAAAGAGTCTATCGGCCGGGCGCGGTGGCTCACGCCTGTGATCCCAGCATTCTGGGAGGCTGTGGCGGGCGGATCACAAGGTCGGGAGATCGAGTCCATCCTGGTTAACACGGTGAAACTCCGTCTCTACTAAAAATACAAAAAATTAGCTGGGTGTGGTTGCAGGCACCTATAGTCCCAGCTACTAGGGAGGCTGAGGCAGGAGAATGGAGTGAACCTGGGAGGCGGAGTTTGCAGTGAGCCGAGATTGCGCCACTGCACTCCAGCCTGGGCGACAGAGCCAGACTCCGTCTCAAAAAAAAAAGAGTCTATCAAGCCTGGACCAGCCATTCTGGAGATGACACAGGCTGCCTTTTGTGAACCAAATTACATACCAAAACAGTTTCAGCTCTTGTGGCTGAGACAAGTTGACTTTTGTCTGTCCTTCCGCAGCACAAACCTCGATAACCCTCTGAGTATATCTGTGCAGAGCAGGCCCATCAGGATCCCAGATCACCACTCTTGAGGGTAATATTCATCTTTTAATGATCTGTTCTCAGTGCAAGCACATGCCATGTGCCCTGCCTGCCATTTTTCCCCGAGTTGCTTTAGAAATAGAGTACAAAGAAATTCCCTTGTTTCTACAAGTCTCCTAAAGGCCAGGCATGTCTGTACAATCCAGAGATAAAAATTGCTCTCCCTCTCTTCAATGCATAAAAAAGCAAAGATAATCTGCTGCTATTCTCATGGATCTGGTAATGAGAATTTTTCCCCCCTTGGACAGGTGCAGTGAACAAAACGTACATAGACACACACAGACACAGACACACACACACACACACACACACACTGAGAGGCTTATCTAAACTTGAAACTTAGTGAGTTCTAAATAATTCATAGATAAAAATAGGAAAACAGATGACTTGATCTTCAGATAGTTCACAAAGCTCCTGTTAGAGTTTTGCTACTGTGAAACCTTTTTACTAGTCCTGTTAAAATGGAACTTGTCAATGCTTATCTAATTCTCTCCCCTGCTCTTCACCAGGGGAGGTACAAATGAGTTATAAAATGGGAGTGGATACAGAAAAAGGAACTGTCTGGTCGGTCATTGAATAAATGAGAATTATGTCTGGGATACTTTACCATCAGAAATCACTGAGTAAAAATGAGGCAGTAGGGGTTGTGTGTGTGTGTGTGTGTGTGTGTGTGTTGATGGGGTGGGTGAGGGTAGTGAGGTCAGAGATGGTAGGGCTATTGTATACAGCAAGTTGGCCCATTAGGTGATCTGAAACCTTTTTGCTACTGACACCTAGAAATGTCAGGTAAAATGTAACAAATATACTTTTAAATCCAGACTGAAGCTTGTAAGAAAGTAAGGGAAATTCCCAAGGGCCAAAAGCAAAGAGAAAATTACAAACAACAGTGGTCAGTGGGCACCAAACAACAGCTGCTCTGGGAATTCTTCCAAGCTCAATAGCCAAGATGCACACATTTAAGGAACATAAAAAGGTAAATCATGTACCCAATCAAGATGAAAGATTAGAACCAGAAGTGAGGGAAGGGATAACCCTCAAAGGAAGCCTTAAATAAAAAGAAACTGTGCATTGATAAAGGGAGAGAATGTGGAAGCTTACCTATCATGGTAAGCTTGGTGGGGAAAAAAAAATCAATAACCTCCCAGAAAATTTGGATTCACAAGTCTTCCATAGAGATGGATTAAAAGTTTGAATTTGCATTGTTTTAATGATCCCAAACCCTCCAAATGTAAAAGTAACATAAAAGGCTGAAAACCCCACTGAGATGTTTACACAAGCAAATGCACAATGTATTTGGAGCCAGGTGGTATATATTCCCATTTTACAACCCTACTGAACATGTGCTCACAATCCAAAATTATAAAACAGATGAGGATACAGGCCACAATGAGCAAGAATGAACACAAACAACAAACAAGGGGTCACCCCAGGGGCTTTCGATAATAAAAATAATATGAACGTCAAATATAAAACAAGTATATTTCAAAATAACAAGAAATAAAAATAAATAACATTATGAGAAATGAATCAGATACTATCCAAGCCTAGGCATAATTGAGGATAAAATTGTAAAGAGGAAGACAGCTTGGTTTTTGGAATTCCTCTGAGATTTAGTAATAGCGGTGTCTTTAGCTAAGTTATTTAATCTGTTTCTATATAAACAGACTGATCCTAAGATCTGATCTTTACCCTCTTGGTTTTCCTGTCTCCAGGCAGAAACTATCATATCACATTCTTACTACTCTGACAAGGCCAATGATACCACTGTGTTTGGTACCTGCCTCTCTCACAGAAAGAATTGACAAAGAAGGCAGCTGTGGGGCTGGCAGCAGTGGAGCCAGGTGAAGATGGCTCAAACTGTCTGATTCATCCCTTTGATCAACACCAGCTTGCAGTTTGATGGGTTACTGGGAATCCTAGCTGGGGTGATAACAACCACGGGCCAAGGCCAGCAAGCTCACACTTTGCTTACTCATTCATTATCCTTTGTTACACAAATATTTCCACTTTCAGAATGCAGATTTCATTTGTATAGGTTAGAGTTGTTTGTTATACATATATAATTAAAAATTAACACAATTAAGGAATTGAACTCTGTTTATCATTAACCATTAACTTCAGTGCAGGTGAGAGTCAAAGTGGGGGCAGGTATAAGTGATAGGCACAGTTCACAAGCAGACAAAATTATGACACTTGCAGATATGTAGACCATGCTATGTCCGCAGATGCTTACATCCAGGAATTTCTCTCTAAAGGAAGTGCTGAAACCAAAGCAAATCCAAGCAATTTTCATAGGGGTAGAAATTAACCTGCAGTAATCCTGTAGACGTCCACTTAATTCCAGACCTTTTACTGTACTAATCATTCTGGTAAAAAGAAACAAGAAAATCATGTCCTTTCACTATCTGTCTGTAATTAAAGTATTTATAATAAAATGTGCATGGGGAGCAGCCGCTATTAGTAGATTTGAAAGAAAGGCTGTTAAATCACTTCTCAGATAGGAAGCTCATGTTAGATGACAGAATACCTTTTTCTTGCCTGATAAAATGACACCTCCCAGAAATGTGCAAAGACATGAATTGTCACAGGGAGTTACTTCCCTAGCAATTGCTGTCTTTGTAAGAGGTCAGTCTGAACAACTTTTAATAGCCTCAGTCTGATGAGAGGAGATGGGGCCAAGAGGATTCTACCTAAGTCAATGTGGTATTTTATATTTTTTTTAATTTTTATTTATTTTTATTGTTTTATTATTATACTTTTAGTTTTAGGGTACATGTGCACATTGTGCAGGTCAGTTACATACGTATACATGTGCCATGCTGGTGTGCTGCACCCACTAACTCGTCATCTAGCATTAGGTATATCTCCCAATGCTATCCCTCCCCCCTCCCCCCACCCCACAACAGTCCCCAGAGTGTGATGTTCCCCTTCCTGTGTCCATGTGTTCTCATTGTTCAGTTCCCATCTATGAGTGAGAATATGCAGTGTTTGGTTTTTTGTTCTTGCGATAGTTTACTGAGAATGATGGTTTCCAGTTTCATCCATGTCCCTACAAAGGACATGAATTCATCATTTTTTATGGCTGCATAGTATTCCATGGTGTATATGTGCCACATTTTCTTAATCCAGTCTATCATTGTTGGACATTTGGGTTGGTTCCAAGTCTTTGCTATTGTGAATAATGCCACAATAAACATACGTGTGCATGTGTCTTTATAGCAGCATGATTTATAGTCCTTTGGGTATATACCCAGTAATGGGATGGCTGGGTCAAATGGTATTTCTAGTTCTAGATCCCTGAGGAATCGCCACAGTGACTTCCACAATGGTTGAACTAGTTTACAGTCCCACCAACAGTGTAAAAGTGTTCCTATTTCTCCACATCCTCTCCAGCACCTGTTGTTTCCTGACATTTTAATGATTGCCATTCTAACTGGTGTGAGATGGTATCTCATTGTGGTTTTGATTTGCATTTCTCTGATGGCCAGTGACGGTGAGCATTTTTTCATGTGTTTTTTGGCTGCATAAATGTCTTCTGAGAAGTGTCTGTTCATGTCCTTCGCCCACTTTTTGATGGGGTTGTTTGTTTTTTTCTTGTAAATTTGTTTGAGTTCATTGTAGATTCTGGATATTAGCCCTTTGTCAGATGAGTAGGTTGTGAAAATTTTCTCCCATTTTGTAGGTTGCCTGTTCACTCTGATGGTAGTTTCTTTTGCTGTGCAGAAGCTCTTTAGTTTAATTAGATCCCATTTGTCAATTTTGTCTTTTGTTGCCATTGCTTTTGGTGTTTTAGACATGAAGTCCTCGCCCATGCCTATGTCCTGAATGGTAATGCCTAGGTTTTCTTCTAGGGTTTTTATGGTTTTAGGTCTAACGTTTAAGTCTTTAATCCATCTTGAATTGATTTTTGTATAAGGTGTAAGGAAGGGATCCAGTTTCAGCTTTCTACATATGGCTAGCCAGTTTTCCCAGCACCATTTATTAAATAGGGAATCCTTTCCCCATTGCTTGTTTTTCTCAGGTTTGTCAAAGATCAGATAGTTGTAGATATGTGGCGCTATTTCTGAGGGCTCTGTTCTGTTCCATTGATCTATATCTCTGTTTTGGTACCAGTACCATGCTGTTTTGATTACTGTAGTCTTGTAGTATAGTTTGAAGTCAGGTAGTGTGATGCCTCCAGCTTTGTTTTTTTGGCTTAGGATTGACTTGGCGATGAATGTGGTATTTTATAAAGGGTATTCATTGTGGGATTTTCAACAGTGAATTTCTGATTTGCATTAGCTAAGCTCAAAATAAAAGTGTATTATGAAAGAACACAGAGGATAAGGTGAGAAAATTTTTTTCTTATTCTTTGTTTGTATAGATGTCATTGGAAACTGCTTGGGAGAGTGTTGCTATTTTTTTAAGATGTTGCATAACTCTTTAAACCCAGTCATACTTTTTTTTTTTTTTTTTTTTAGACAGAGTCTCGCTCTGTTGCCCAGGCTGGAGTGCAGTGGCAGCAGTGGCATGATCTCGGCTCACTGCAACCTCCACCTCCCAGGTTCACGTCATTCTCCTGCCTCAGCCTTCTGAGTAGCTGGGACTATAGGCACCTGCCACCAAGCCTGGCTAATAAACCCAGTTATACTTCTTAACTTCGAATTTTATGCAGCCTTCAGCACATCTTACCATTACTCAGACAAGATACCAAGTTTCAATAACAACAAATATTCTTGTGCTAGTATTCATACTTCTACACCTGTGTGAATTAGGTTTATAATTATTGATATTGTTCAATATTTATTGAACATCAAACTCTTAAATAGTAATCAGTAATATCAATTCTGTGAGTACAGAAAAGAAGTCTCGGTCTTTGCCTTTGGGGAAAGTTGCAATGAGGGTGGGTGCCAGTGGTCGTCAAGCTGGCTGATCTCAACCTGCTGAATGAAGACGCTTGGTGATCTGCATAACAAACTACTCTAGCAGATTTAACAAAGTCCTTTCCCACTTATCTAGCTTTGTTCTTAGAATGTTGCTTTGTTAACTCAGTGGCCCTGTGCTCTCTTTAATGGTGATGAGTTTTCATAGCCTGTGCCTCCTTCTGCCCCTGCAGCTTGAGGTGCTACCATGGTGGTCATGCCCAGCTGGAGATTCTACTTCTACATGCTCCACAGGAAACCAGCCTTCAGGAAGTTACTGAAGTTCCCTATGCCCCAGTGTAATTAGCTGTTAAACTAGAAACAACATATACTCAGTTATCTTACAGGTGAGGCTATCCTTTTGTGAGGATAAAGTGAAATGGTGCATAATACTTCCCTTGGGAACCTCAGGGTTCTAGACAAGCAAAGCCACGGCAGCATCTTTTCTTTCCTTCTCCCGTAGCAACTGATCACAAACTCCTTCCACCGAGGAGAAGGGAGTGTGAGCTCTGCTTCTGGTCTGCCAGCTGGGAGCAAATGGTCCAGCCTGCCTTTCTGAGTGGGCCAACTAACGTCAGCCTCACAAAGTAACCCTGATTTCCTCATTTTAAAGATGAGATAATGCTATTTTCACTGGGTTTTTATAAAAAGTAAGAAGATAAAATGTGTGAAGAGCCACTCATGTATAGCTACTTTCAGGTCTGGGGCATGGGGGTTTTAGATGGAAAATATCATCAGAGCATCTTTTCTTCAATGAAGCCCTGTGGATTGCTTCTTATAATTCATGACCACCAAACACTATTCACAGTAGAGGTGCATTAAGAATCACAGCTCACTCTACTACCTTTCCATGAAAGCCATAACATGTTGCAAGTGTTCTGGACCTAGGGGCCATGCCCTCCCCCTGAGCCATGGATGACGTTACTAGGGTTTAGACTGTTTTACTCCAGGAGGGAGAAGGCCTCTGTGCTGCCTCCTTCCCTGGCAGCCCACTCCCATTCCTTGTGCATGGTCAGATCTTGGTCTGTCTCGCAAGCCCACCTGCAGGCTGAGCAGGTCAGGTGTATGAAGGGCGAGACTTGCCCTTAGCCCAAATAGATCCCTTTAATGATCCATAGAAAGTAGGCTCCTGGGCCAAGGAGATACATTACTCCCTCTCTGTCTTGCATAAAGCCAAGGAGGGTTTCCATCTGTAACTCCTGAGATCTTGCTCCTGGCCACTGTCCAGGGCCTGAGGGAGTTAACTCAAAAAGACTGAACCTGACAGAGAGGCTTGGTGTGTGGGCTTTGCTGTCCCCCAGCTGAGGCCAGCCCACCAGCGCCTATCATGTCTTCATCATGCATCCATGTCTTCAAGGTCCAGGGAGGGAACACTGCCTACCAGCTTCCTTCATCCTCCCCATCTCTCTCACTCGCCTCATCACCTGGGAAGCCTGATGCTTGCAATGATGCTAGGACACTGTTTGGGCTTCACTTAACCATGGGTACAGTCCCCATTTGTCGAGCATTCCACCACATTGTCCATGCTCATCCTTTGTCTTCTGCCACCCAGGAGGTCAAGGCCAAAGCTGACCCAGATTATTTTCCTCACTGGAAGGAGGCCAAGCCATTTTTTTCCCTTATTTGCACACATCCCTGAACTCTCCTGTAAGTCGACTTCTGCCTGCTCAGGACATTTATTAGATTCCTATATTCAGGGTAGGGCCCAGTTGTGTGGGTGCTGTTTAAGGCTTGTGAGGAGTGGCCCTGATGTCCTGCCTCCCTCATGGGCTGGAGGATCCCCTGCACTGAGGGACAGGGCCAGGGCCCTCTGATGCCTTTGCTTCCTGCCTGTTATCCTTTTTGGACACGTACATTTCCCTCAGGAACTCACCATGAGGTGGAATTGTGGGCTAAACTAGGATTTTATATTCTTGGATCTCCTAATCATGCTTTCATTTTAACTCTAAGAAAATGTCAGATAACTCTTAACAAGTTATTCAATTTTCTATGTCTGAATGTCCCATTTTTAAAATGGGAAGAAAATTGACATAATTGTGTTTAAAAAAAGGATCAAATGAGGTCTAATGTGTGAAGAGTCAGCCACAGGAAGCCACTTTTAGTTTTGTAGTTTTTTCTGAGACAGTCTGTTCTGTTGCTCAGGCTGGAGTGCAGTGGTGCAATCTCAGCTCACCGTCTCCTGGGTTCAAGTGATTCTCATGCCTCAGCCTCCCAAGTAGCTGAGATTACAGGCAAGCACCATCATGCCCAGCTAATTTTTGTATTTTCAATAGAAATGGGGTTTCCCCATGTTGGCCAGGCTGGTCTGAAACTGCTGACCTCAAGTGATCCACCTGCCTCAGCCTCCCAAAGTGCTGGGATTACAGGTGGAACCACTGGGCTTGGCCGACTTTTGCTTATTAAACAATGCTTACTCCAGGCCTGAGGAAGCTTCACAGTACCCCTGGTTGCTACATAAAAAGTCATCAGCAGGTATTGAAGTTTCTGTTCCTGAACATCATGTTAATCTTTATATCACAGACCATTTTTCTGCAATCTTGCCTTCTACTTGTGAAGAGCTAGAATTAATATGGAATTTTTGTATTTAGTTCTATATTTTATGCATCATTTTAATTTTTCTTGCTGGTGTTTTATTTATTTATTTATATTTTTTACTTTTTTTGAGACGGAGTCTCACTCTGTAGCCCAGGCTGGAGTGCAGTGGCGTGATCTTGGCTCATTGCAACCACCGCTTCCCAGATCCCGGTTCAAGCAATTCTCCTGCCTCAACCTCCTGAGTAGCTGGGGATTACAGGAACGTGCCACCATGCCCAGGTAATTTTTGTATTTTTAGTAGAGACAGGGTTTCACCATGTTGGCCAGGCTGGTCTTGAACTCCTGACCTCATGATCTGCCCACCTCGGCCTCCCAAAGTGCTGGAATTACAGGTGTGAGCCACTGCGCCCGGCCATAAGACTAAGTTTGCAGTATTTATGTCACTGCCAGATATCTGATACTTTTATTTGGCTGCTAAACTTGAGCTTCCGTTTGGAACCCTGAGCCCCTGTTTTATTTGACTGTCATGGCTCCTAGGTTTTCTACTTACTGCCTATTTCTTTCAGGCTTCCAAGCACCTGCTGGCATGTTAGGCACTGGCTTTCATGCTTTTCAGGCAGTTTCTGGGGATCTACCAGAAAGCAAATAAACTAAAGCCAGTGAGTTATTGCCCCTCTCTGGTGTCTGACAGTATTTCATCTCTTCCTACCAGGGTAAATTGCACTGTTTATGAATCCGTTTTTAAAGCTGTTTTTTGGGATGAAGACTTAAACACTCAAACACATAGGACCTATTATGGATAAAAATACAATAGAATAATATTCCAAAGTAAAAAAGGAAGGAAATGCTGACACATGCTACAACACGGATGGACCTTGTGGACATTGTGCTAAGAGGAGTAAGCCCGTCACAAAAGGACAAATATTGTATATTCCACTTACATGAGGTGCCTAGAGTAGTCAGATTCATAGAAATAGAAAGTGAAGTGTTGGTTCCAGGGGCTGGGAGGTGGGGGAAATTGAGAGTGTTGTTTAATGAGGACAGTTTTATTCTGGGATGATGAAAGAGTTCTGGAGATGGAGGGTGTGATTGTCGCACAGCAACGTGAATGTACTTAATGCCACTGAGTCATACACTTAAAAACGGGAAAATGATACATTTTATATTATGTATCTTTTACCATAATTTTAAAAATGTGGGACCCATTAATGTAAGCTTTCCTTTTTTATTTAAAACTTTCCTTTGAGATTATAAATTCACAGAAAGTTGGAAGAAATAAGAGAACCTCTGCCCCCTTTATTTCTTATGCAAATATCTTGCACAATTATAGTAAAACATCACAACCAGAACATTCTATTATGGCAAGGATCACTCATGTTATTCTTTTTTTTTTTTTTTCCCATAATCTTGACTCACTGCAACCTCCCAGGTTCAAGTGATTCTCCTGCCTCAGCCTCCCGAGTAGCTGGGATTACTGCGGAGATTACAGGCGCATGACACCACGCCCGGATGATTTTTCTATTTTTAGTACAGACAGAGTTAAACCATATCGGCCAGGCTAGTCTCGAGCTCCTGATCTCAGATGATCCGCCTGCTTTGGCCTCCCAGAGTGCTGGGATTACAGGACATACCACCCTGAACATGCCCAATCTCCTCTGATGTTATTATTTTATAGCTAAATCCACTCCCTCCTCATCCCACTTTCCCACCATTGGCAACGTGATTCTGTTTCCTATGTCCATAATGTTGTCATTTCAAACTTGTTATAAAAATAAAATGATACATAGGTGGCCTTTGAGGATTGGCTTTTTCCACTTAGTATAATTTTCTGGAGATGGATAGTGTGTTTCCTGTTATTGCTGAGTAGCGTTTCATGGTATGGATGTCCCATAGGTTTTTTAACCTTTTACCTATTGAAGAACATCTGGGTTGTTTACCTTCTTTTGCTGTTAAAACTAAAGCTGTAATGACCATGCATATAATGATTTTGTGTAAATATAAATTTTCATTTCTCTAGGATATCTGCCCAAAATTGTAATTTCTGGGACATGTGGTAATTGGATGTTTAGTTTTATAAGAAACTGATAAACATTTTTCAGAGTGGCTCTACCATTTTGTAATCCCACCAGTGATTGTGTAAATGATTCAACTTTTCCACATTCTCACCAGACTTTGGTGTTTTCACTGTTGTATTATTATTTTTTATTTTAGCCATTCTGATAGCAGTGTGTAGTGATATGTCATTTTATTTCCTTAGTGGCCAGTGATGTTGAACATTTTTTCATGTACTTATGTACCCTCTGCATATCTTCTTTGGTGAAATGCGTACCCATGTCTTTTGCCCATTTTCTAATCATATTGTTTGTTTATTGTTGCTGAGTTTGTGTTTGTTAGATAATCTCCATACAAGTCTTTCTCAAATATGTGGTCTATAAATATTTCCCCTACATCTGTAGCTTGTCTTTTCATCTTCCCCACAGTCTTTGCCGAGCAAAGTTTTAACTTTTGATAAGGTTCAATTTATTAATATTTTCTATTAAGGACTGTGCTTTTAGTGCCAAGTTTATCAACTCTTTGTCTTGCCCTAGCTCCCAAGGATTTTCATATATATGAAAATTTTTATTTTTATAAGATGTAAAGTTTATTTGTATAAAGTTTTGGTTGAGTTTCATTATTTTTTCCTGCTTATGGATGTCCAATTATTCTAGCTCCTTACCCTTGGGACTGTTTTAGTACTTTTGTCAAAAAAAAGAGCTGGGCATATTTTTGTGGGTGTACTTCTTAGCTTTCTACTCTGTTCCATTGATTTATGTGTCTACGTGTCCACTAATACCACATTGTTTTGTTTATGATAACTACATAATAGACATTAGTATTGAGGAGAGTGATTCCTTCCATTTTACTCTACTTTTAAGATTGTTCTGGCTATTCTAAAGCCTGTGCCTTTCTATGTAATTTTTTAAGAACGGTTTTTCACTCTCTGTTGTGTCTTGCTTTATTTCTTCTCCTAGATCTCCAATGATATGGAAGTTAGCTCTCCTGCTATTGTCATAGGTTCATGATTTTCACTGTATTTCTCTCTGTTGTTCAGACTGAGTAAATTCTATTGATCTCTCCTCAAGTTTACTGACTCTGTTCTCTCTCGTCTCTGCTCTACTATTGAGCCCATCCAGTGAGCTATTGCCTTTTCAGTTTTTCAAATTATACTTTTTAGTTTTAGAATTTACATTTGGTTTATTTTATTATTATGGTGGAAACATGCAACACAAAATTTACCATTAAGTACAATCTAGTTTCTTAAGGTTTAAAGCTTGGTTATAATTTGAGAATTTGAAATATGTTGTTTTTTCCCCAAGCAGTTTAATTTCATTTTTAATTGTGATAAAAATAAAACATATAACATAAAATTTACCATGCTAAATATTTCTTTTTTCGTTCTTTCTTTTTTTCTTTTTTCTTTTTTTTTTTTTTTTGAGACAGAGTTTCGCTCTTCTCACCCAGGCTGGAGTGCAATGTCGCGATCTTGGCTCACTGCAACCTCCGCCTCCTGGGTTCATCCGATTCTCCTGCCTCAGCCTCTTGAGTAGCTGGGACTACAGGCGGGTGCCACCATGCCCGGCTAATTTTTGTATTTTTAACAGAGATGGGGTTTCTCCTTGTTGACCAGGCTAGTCTCAAACTCCTGACCTCAGGTGATCCACCTGCCTCAGCCTCCCAAAATGCTGGGATTACAAGCCTGAGCCACCGCGCCTGGCCCATGCTAATTATTCTAAGTGTATAGTTCAGTAGTTTCAAGTTTATTCACATTGTTGTGTGACCAATCCCCAGAGTATGTTCATCTTGAAAAACTGAAACTCCATATCCATTAAACAACTCTATTTTCTCATCTCAGTGTCTGGCCACCTCCATTCTATTTTCTGTTTCTATAAATTTAACTCCTCTAGGTACCCTCTATAAGTGGAATTACAAAGTATTTGTCTTTTTGTGACTGGTTTATTTCACTTAGCATAATGACCTTGGAGTTCACCGATGCCGTAGCATGTGTCAGAATTTCATTCTTTCTTTTTTAAGACTGGAGAATATTCCATTGTGTGTATATACTATATTTTACTTACCCATTCATCCATTGATGGACATTCACCTTTGGCTATTTTGAATAATGCTGCAGTGAACATGGGTGTGCAAATGTTTTTTCCAGAGCCTGCTTTGAATTATTTTGGATATATACCCAGAAGTAGGGTTGATGGATCTTATAGTTATTCTATTCTTAATTTTTTTTAGTAACTACCATCCTATTTTCTAGAGTGATGTGGTGGCACCATTTCATATGTCCACTAACAGTGTACACGTTTTTCTATTTCCCCACATTTTAGTCAACATTTGTTATTTTCTCTTCATTGTCACTTTTTGGTAGTGGCCATTCTAATTAGTGCGAGCTTGTTTCTCATTCTGGTTGTTATTTGCAGTTTCCTAATGATCAGTGATATTGAGCATCTTTTTACATGCTTATTGGCCATAGTATATTCTCTTTGTAGTAATATCTGTTCAAGTTTTTTGCTCATTTTAAAATAAGATTATTTGTTTTGTTGTTGTTGAATTGTAGTAGTTATTAATATATTCTGGATATTAATCCCTTGTCAAATATATATTTGCAAATATTTTCTCCCATTTTGTAGGTTGCCTCTTTACTCTTGATTATTTCCTTTGCTGCACTGAAGTTATTAATTTTGATGTAGTCCAATTTTTCTATTTTTACTTTTGTTCTCTGTTCTTTTGGTGTCATATACAATAAATTATTGTAATGTACAATGTCATACAGCTTTTCCCCTATGTTTTCTTTTAGGAGTTTTACAGTTTTGGGTCTTTAATTTAGGCCTTTGATCCATTTTGAGTTAATTTGTGTATATGATATAGTGTGGTATAAGGTAGGAGGAATTCACCTTCATTCTTTTGTGGATATCCAGTCTTCCCAACCCCATTTCTTAAAGGCACTGTCCTTTCTCAGCAGGATGGTCTTGGCACACCTGTTGCAAATCATTTGGCTATATATGTGAGGGTGTATTTCTTTATGTGTATAATTATGTGCCTCTGCCAGCACCATACTATTTTGATGACCATACCTTCATAATAAGTTTTGAAATCAGGAAATGTGAAACCTCCAACTTAGTTCCTTTCATTTTTAAAGATAGTTTTGGCTATTTAGGGTCCCTTGGGATTCCATACAAATCTTAGGGCAGATTTTTCTATTTTTGCAAAAACTGCTGTTGGAATATTGATAGAGATTGCATTACATCTGTAGATTGCTTTGGATAATATTGACATTTCAATAATATTAAGTCTTCTAGCCTATAACAGGGCATGTATTTTCATTTGTTTGTAGCATCTTTAAGTTCTTTCAGCAACACTTTGTTGTTTTCTGTTTACAAGTCTTTTATCTCCTTGGTTAAGTTTATTCCTGAGTATTTCATTTATGCTGATGTTATTTTAAATTGAAGTAAGTTAAAATTTCTTAATTTCCTTTTCTGGTTGGCTATTGATTGTATGGAAAACACAACTGATTTTTGCATGTTGATTTTCTACCCCAAAACTTTGCTGAATGTGTTTATTAGTTCTAATAGGTGTGTGTGTGTGTGTGTGAATTCTTTATGGTTTTGTACATATAAGATAATGTCATCTGGAAACAGAGATAATTTTACTCATCCCTTTCCAATTGGGATGTATTTTTTCTTGTCTAAATACTCTAAGTAAAACCTTCACGTGAGAACTAGTACAAACAGGCATCCTTGTCTTTTACCTGATCTTAGATAATTTTAGTCTTATACCACTTAGTATAATGTTAGTTGTGAGCTTGATATGGTTTGTCTCTGTTCCACACCCAAATCTCATCTTGAATTGTAATCTTCACGTGTCAAGGAAGGGACCTGGTGGGAAGTGATTTTATCCTGGGGGTGGTTGCTGTTCTCCTGATGGTGAGTTCTCACGAGATCTGATGGTTTTATGTGTTTGGCAGTTCCCCCTTCACACTTTTTCTCTCACCTGCCACCCTGTAAGATATACTTTGCTTCCCCCTTGTCTTCCGCCATGATTGTCAGTTTCCAGAGGCCTCACCAGCCATGTGGAACTGTGAGTCAATCAAACCTCTTTTCTTTATAAATTACCCAGTCTCACGTATGTCTTCATACCAATGTGAGTACAGACTAATATAGGGCTGTTTACATATGACCTTTGTTATATTTAGGTAGTTTCCTGATATTCCTAGTTTGTTGAGTGATTTTATCATGAGCGTATGTTGATTATTATCTAATGACTTTCCTGCATCTATTCAGATAATCATGTGGTTTTTTTCTCCTAATTCTGTTAATTTGGTGTGCTGTATTGATTGATATTTATATGTTGAAATATTGCATTTCAGGAATGAATCACACTTGTTTATGGTGTATCCTTTCAATGTGCTGTTGAATTCTATTTGTGAGTATTTTGTTGAGAATATTTGCTTCAATATTTATCAGGGAGATTGATCTATAGTTTTCTTTTCTTGTAATGTTTTTGTCTGGCTTTAGTATTGCAGTAATGATGTCCTCATAGAATAGGTTTGGCAGTGCTCTCTCTTTGTTAAATTTTTTGAAAGAGTTTGAAGATGATTGTTGTTAGTTCTTTTTTAAGTGTTCGGTAGAATTCACCAGTGAAGCCATCTGGTCCTGGGCTTTTCTTTGTTGGGAGGTTTTTGATGAGTGATTCAATCTCCTTACTTTATTTATAAGTCTGTTCATATTTTCTATTTCAGTCTTCGTAGGTTGTATGTTTCTGGGAATGTATCCATTTCATGAAGATTATCAAATTTGCTGGCATGTACTTGCTTATAGTATTCCTTATAGTCTTTCTATTTCTGTAAAATCAGTTGTATCATCTTTTTAAATGCAACCATTTACATTTATAAATTACCTTCTGAGCAATGCTTTCACTGCATCTTATTAATTTCAGTATATTCTCTTTCTTTCACTCATCTCAAAGTATTTTATAATTTCCCTTGTGATTTCTTCTGTGATGTATTGGCTGTTTAATATTCTGTTGTACATTTCCCATATTTTTGTGAATTTCCCAATTTTCTCACTGTTATTATTTCTATCTTTATTCCATTATCTTTGGAGATTTTTTTATGGCTGCAATCTTTTAACATTTTTTGAGACTGATTTTACGATCTCTATTAGAGAATGTTCCATATGTACTGGAGAAGAATGTGCACTCTGTTCTTGTGGATGGGAGGAGTACTTCAGTAGCACACAGGGCTTTGGTTCTTACTGAAGCTTTTTTATCATGGCTGCATTAAAATCCTTGTCATAATCCCAACATCTGATTCAGCTGATTGTCTTATCTCATTCATATTTTAATTTTTATGATTCTTAGTATGAGTGAATTTCCAAGATAATAGTATTTTTTTACTGTTGAGGTTTGAGAGATTTTTATATAATCTAAATACTAGTCTTTATCATATATAAGTGATTTGGACACTTTAGATATTTAATATTATATTATATGAATCCAGACCTTACTTAATACTCTTTTCTCGTCAGGCACTCCCCTGTTGAAGTGTGGTGTGGTGGTCAGCGGGCGTGTATGCTCAGCTTCCCACCCTGCCTTGCCAGCACCACTCCAGCACCGTTGGAGAACTGATTTCCACTGCCTTCCTTTAGATGGACAGGGTGGGCATTCAGCTCCTTACTCATCTTTGCTGACATCTTCCTGGTAAATGCAGGCTACTAAATAGCTACACTGTTTGCTCCAAAAGGAGATATAAGAACAACTCTCCCTGGGTCTTGCTTCTACCAAGAATCGGGAAGCTCTCATTACCCACACCACTTTGCTGGTGTAGGTTTGGGGCAGAAGCTCAACTCCCACTGAAGCTGGCTGACAGTGGAGGATGGGGAGTGAAACCAGTGGTAATTCACCTGATTAAATCCTGCTACTGGGTGGAAGCAGATATTCAGCTCATTACTATACTCTGCTGATACTATCTTTTCTGGGGAATCAGTGCACTATTGTTTCTTAAAACCAGGATAGAGCAGCTCCACACACAGACCCACACCACCACTGGGCACTGGGATTCAGTGCCCTACTTTGTCCAGTGGATAGGGAGGAAGATTACTTCTCGCTGAGTCCTGCTAAAACCAGGGGGGAAGGGTATGGTTTTTCTTTGGGTTTTCGGCTGCAGTAGGGCAGATATTGCCAAAAAGGGTTTCTGTTGTTAGGCCACCCTTTTCCAGTCTTTTAGATGGGAGAACAGGCTTTTCTTGGAGCCTTTTGTTCTGTTCAGAAAATACAACTGGCATTTTGTGTTGGTGGTTCTGCAGAGCTTTGTCTCGGGGAACTCATCTTTGTGTTGCTCCGGAAGTTCTCAGGTCCCTAGGATGTCTATCCTTTTTTTACCACCCCCCCATTTTTCAGTCCTTCTATGCTTATTTGTTGCGTATGTCCACAATTTTTTTTTTTTTTTTTGGAGACAATGTCTCACTCTGTTGCCCAGGCTGGAGTGCAGTGACACGATCTCAGCACACTGCAACCTCCGCCTCCCAGGTTCAAGCGATTCTTGTGTCTCAGCCTCACAAGTAGCTGGGATTACAGGCATGTACCACCATGCCCAGCTAATTTTTTTGGTTTTAGTAGAAAACAGGGTTTTGCCACGTTTGCCAGGCTGGTCTTGAACTTCTGTCCTCAAGTGATCTGCCCTCCTTGGCTTCCCAAAGTGCTGGAATTATAGGCATGAGTCACTGCACTGGCCATATGTCCACAATTTTTAGTAGAGGAAGGACCTAAAAGAAATAGGGTTACTCCATCTTGGTAGAACTTGAAGTCTAAGCTATGGTTTGATGAGAAAATAAACATTTTAAAAGTGCCCAAGAAATTAGAAAATTCTGCTCTTAAAAATACTAATAAGGTAACTTTTAACATATGAAAGTACTATGCAATTTAGAAATGCTAACACATTGAAAAATAGGTTAGGTTCATAAAAGCTGCTAGTAAATTAATTTCATTTCTTTCCACTTCCAAAGTGACCCTACAGAAATGACCCCTAATGTCATGTGTTCATGGTGGGCAGGACAGATGTCATTTTGCTTCTATTCATTCTTTCTTGTCTATGGAAGTATGTGATGCAACCCTTTACTGGCAAGGTACATCGGTTATAGGTATTTATCACCCAGACTTTCCTCACTGAGTAATACCTTGAATATGGTTGACTACTCACTTCTCCTTTCATCACATTCCTGGTTTTCTTTCTAACTCAAAAGATTCTCCTTCGAAGCCTCCTTTGCCAGATCCTTTTCCTGTACCCAGCACCTACATGCAGGAGTTCCCATGGTTTGTTGCTTTCCTTGTTCTCATCTCTACATGTACTCTGTATTTATTCCTAGGCTCAACGTGTGCCCACGTATGCTGGCCATTCCCTGATGTGTGTCTTCATCTCAGGCTTCCCTTCTGAGATCTGGATGTTATAGCAAGCCTCTCAAGCTCATGCCTTGTCTCCATAAACTCACCCATCATCTCCTAGTACTACTACTCAGACAATAAAATAGATCATCATCTTCCAAATTTCTCAAACCCTAAATCTGAGAATCCTTCCCCTTTTATCATTTTGTATATTACATACACAAGTTCTACTATTTCTACCTCTAAAATATCTCTTAATTCTAACAATTTTCTTCATCTCTATTGCCACTACCCTAATCAAAGTCATCATGGATGGACCGTTATCAGTCAAGTATGATTTCCTCCTAGTAGATTTTCTTACCTCCACTCCATGCCCAGTTCTGAATCCATTCTCCATAAAGCAGCTAGAAATGGCCTCCTTAAAACATATATCTTACCAAATAACTTTCACCCTCACTTTCATCAAGGAACTTGTATGAGGGTCGAGTCCATAAAAGATCCTATATGCAGGGATTATGTCTTGGAGGATATTTGCATCATTAATTTTCTCTCTCCAATTGTCTTTTCACAAAAGACAAGAAAGCACTCTCTTGCCTGACATTGGAAACAATCTCTTGTATTTTTAATTAGATTACAAATCTTGAAGCTTTGAGATACTTTATAATTCCTTGCAAAGTAACTATGCCTCTGTATTGAGACGAATCAAATGCGTCAATATTTGAAGGAAATTTAGGCATTAGACACTCATTTCACATGCGGCAGCAACTCCTTTGTATCTCCTTGTACACCATATGAAAGAAGAGTACATGTTAGATGCTTTCTCACTATAAATCAGCAAAAGGGGTTTGTAAATAAATGAGGAAAGACTACTGTGCCTCAGAATACTCCTAATTTATTTTAGCAAAGGCACAGATATATATTAAGAAATATAGAATATAATGATGCTCAAAGATTCCTTCCCACTTGGTTCCATAAATATTTTAAGTTTTGTGCTTATTTTCCAAGACCTGTAACTTCCAGAACTTTTTCTGTGATACCGTGGAGATGCTTCTAGGTAATGATTATAGGATACTCAAAGCAAAATGAATTATAATAAGTAAGCTTGGGCTTTTATTATGTATTATACAAGTAAATCAAGAATGAGGAAATTATTCTTTTAAAGGTGAAACACTTTCCTATAGCCAGCTATAGTGTTGCCTCTAACATAAGTTTTATAGTTAGCTTTAAGACTGTGATTTCCTGAGCCTGTGGTGGGAAATTCAAGGTATCACGGAAATTCTCTAATACCAACTTCTACTGACTCATCTTCCAACGGAAATTGCATACATGGAAGATAATAGTTCCTGTTCTCTGGCAAGTAAGCAGCAATAAATGGTGCCTCCATGTTATTCCACACCAATGGAAGGGCAAAGGAAGTTGACTAGGCAGTATACCCTGGGAAGAGAGGATAGAGTTTAAAATTCCCTCTACAAAACCAAACTTCAAAAAGCTTAAGTAGTAGATATCATTGTCTTTCCTTGTCTAAACTATCCCACTGTCAACACTTTATATTTAGAGTCCATCCACATAGTACCTTTGACCTTCCTTGTCCATTTTTTCGACTTCTCTTGGTTTCATCTGTGTCAAAGCAATAATAAGCAGAAAATGTCACAGTTGAAAATTGTGGTATTTTTAGGATTTTCTGCAATATATATTTAATCTGTTACTTGAGATGAATTTAATGAGTAACTGGTATATTTATTTAATTGTAATATTGTGAGGTGTGTGACTGAAAAATTTTTGACACTGTACTTGCATCTTGGGTCATATTGCATTCAGATCTATAACATAAAATATCTATGAATTAGATGAAAAGCATACTCCAGAATGTACATTTCTTGGACTTTTCTCTACTTTATGATTCTTTAAGAAATTTATCTAATTAGAAACTGGTAAAATTTGGGCAAAAATTCCTTAGTATTTATACAAACTTTACACATTTGAAAATGCTTTCTTCTGTATTAATTTAACGTTAGTCCTCATAGCAATGGTGTCAATGTTGACTTAAAGGCACTGAAATATTGCCCCTCCAAGTGGTACAAGCTCTTCACAATTTTTAAAAACTTAAAATAAATGCTATCTGAAATAGAATCACTTTGAAATAAGAACCATATTAAGGATGAAGGAAGCTTATAGATTATCATTTTGACAGCTTTGTTTTTTTCTCTCTGTTCAGGGGACTGAGATCAAAGGAGGTAAACTGACTTGCTGACTTGGTCAAGGTTGTGCAGCTAGTTAAGCTTTGTGAACTTCTTTCCAGTTTATCGTCTACTTTGTGCTAGAGTTCAGACAAAGCTTTTATGAAGGGTATGGGAAGGACAGAGGATTCACTGCACAAGCACTGCTATATGCCCTTGGTTTTGTATATTAACTTTTCAGTGGACCGTTAATTCTTTGCTTTTCAATGAAGGACATTTGTCATCAACCTCACTAATATAGTTCCCCCAAATTTTTTACATCATGCACTGTGTATGTAACATTGTATTAGCATAGGTCCTTATCTGAGGATGTAAGATGTCCTCAGAGAGGAAATATCATTCTAATCAGAATAGTTCTTAATATAGACTTATGAGAAAGATGTCCAACCCTTAATTTAAAGCAATTTTACAATCAGGACCAATTTGAATGAATTGTGGATAGTTTTTGTAGGTAACTAGCAATAATAATAGCTGGAGATCTGTGATCAGCACTGGCCAAACATCTTTCTCGATTCTCGATAGCTGTGTGGAGTACAGATGTCTGCTAATCCCAACTGGTGGAATTATCTTCTTTTCCTAAAGAAGATTATTAGTGATGTCACCTAAAGACTCAAATAGATAGATAGATGATAGATAGATAGATAGATAGATAATCATGCATATTGGGAAAATTTGCAAGGTGTTAATTTGTGAGATAATGTTGATTCTGGCAATGCAGTAACTGTGAGGGGATGTATCACTGAGGGTGAAACATAATGTAGAAAAGGGAAGATAGAAGACTCATGCTGAAGAAGACTAGAATGCCACAGAAGAGGGGATTGATAGCTATCAGGTCTTGACTTAAAAATACAATCCTTTCCACTGATTGCATACTTACCATTTGCCAGCACTGAAGTAGTCGCTTTATATACATTATTTCTCTTAATGTCAACAAAGTACTATTTACTTTCTTTTGCAAACCGAGATTGGTGCTTGGAAAGGTGCCTGATTGGTATCTCTTTTTGGAGAAAACAGGCATTTGAACCCTCATCTACCTGACTCCAGAGGCTGTGCTCGTCCTCGCCACCCCTTCCTTAGTTGTTTCCTGGCATTGAGTGAGTGTCTCCTAACCCTGTGTCACACCACCCTTGTGAATGCCCCATCTGAGAATCCAGCCTCCCCATTTCCTCTGCTTTCTGTCCCAAGTGGCCTACACCTCTACCCTTCTTTGGTTATCCGCAGATTGGACCTTGACTTTGCCTGGAACTGCCCCACTTCTGGAATACCTCATCTAGGAATCTTAGTCTCTGACGCCACCCTACAGTTGCACGTGTTTACTTTTCAACTCCTTTACTCCTCTAGAGCCTCTGGGCCCTGTGACCTGTCTCCCATTGTCTTTCCATTCACAGCAGCTCAATTTGATCTTTACCTCCTTCTCTGACTCTGTAGCATTTTATGGCCCTTCACTCCCACTCTTTTGTATCAATATTTTTAATTCCCTTGCCTGGTAGTGCTTTCATCTTACTGGTCTCGAACATCCCTGTCTAGATGAGTCCTGCTGCTTGGAATCACTCTGCCTGTGATTGGAAGGCTGAGAGCTGCTAGAGGACATCACAAAATTGCTCAGTCGAGGCTATTACAGACCCACAGTTTCCACCAATCCCATTGGAGGTTGGTGCTGCTTACACATTTCCCCTTCTCCATAGCTCATTTTTTATTTTTTCTAGACTTTCTTTAACTTTTCTGCTTCCTGAGAAAACTGAAGCACTAAATGGAAACTCAGCTACCAACCTGTGGATGAACCATTGCTGAACTCATCTATTTTTTCCCTTCTGGGTGACAAAAGAGCTCTCACTTCACCTGCGTAAACCTGACTCCTCAAGTTGTCTTCCAGGTCCTATCACCTCCTGCCCTCTGAAGAACCTCAAACTACCAATCCCTCCACTTTCCCGTGTCTTTACATTCTCCTTTTCTACTGGTCTTCTTATCAACATTATAAAATCAATGTTAATACTACTGTTCTTTGACTACAACCCCCAAGTTTGCAAGTTTATTCCCACTACAGCTCCCACAAAGCTGGGTGGCGTGATTAGTTCTGTGTGGGCTACTCCAGACCTCTTTCTCTGAGTTATCGCTTCTCATACGCAGGGACCCAGGGAATAAATATGGTGCTTTATGTGCATGCCTGTGTGTATAAATCTACATTTTACATGAACAATATCATATCCTATCACTTTCTATCTTTGCACATATAGGTATATTTGTTTCATTTTAACCATAGCATGAGATTTAATAGTTGGAATAGACCACCATTTGTTTAGTTATTTCACCAATGATAGGTATTTGAAACACCAATTTATTCTACCATGAACAATTCTGCCATGAACATCCGGAACATACTTATTTTTACATACATGAGACTGTTTCTTTGGGAGAGGTAACAAGTAGAGAAACTTCTGAGTCATAGTGTATGTACTTTAATAGATTCAGAAGCTGAATTGCCATGTGGTGTGGCTGCAACAAACTTACAACCACCATAGTTTATAAGGCAATCTGTTTGTGTATATCCTCAGCACTCCTGAGAATACCAAAATTTTAAATTTTACCAATGTAACCAGTCAACAGCATTGTGCTATTGTTCTTAATATTTTTCTTGATTATAATGAGGTTTAATATCTTTCATATGCTTAGAAAAAAGCATTTTAATATTCCCTTTTGTGACTTACACATTCCTGCCTTGCTCACTTCTCTACTGGGATTTTTGTCTTTCTTTGTGAATTTGTAAAGTTGTTTATATTGTTGATATTACTCCTTTGTTATATATTATACAAATCTGTTCTATCAATCTGTATCATCTTTTAGTTTATCATCTATTTAGATTTCTGATTTATGTCCTTTAATCCTATAATAAGTAAATTAACATAATAGATTTTTAAAGTTGAAATATTCTTCCATTACTAGGATAAACTTTCTGGCTTTCCAAGACCTTTTATCACTATTCCTGTCTGGTTCACATCTCACTCTGTGGCCTGTGCCTATTTTAAGTTGAATCCAGAAACTCACCCTCTTCACCTTGTGGCAGCTAGGACACAGGCCTGTGAGCTACACTCAGCTGATCACGGGACCCAAGGAAGACACAGTCACAAGAGAATGGTAACAGGAAGGGCTATGGGAGAGTCCACTCTGCAGCGCATGGCAAAGCAGAAACAGCCAGCTTTTAGGGACAGTAGGGGCCATCCTAGAGCAGGGACTTATTCCCTGGGTTGTTGGTGTTGGTGGCAGTTTGCATGTTCAGGAGTGGTGGAAGAATTCCAGGGGAACATTCCAGGCTGTTAACTTAAAAACTGTTCCTGATGGTATGGACACCAAATTTGATTCTGGGGGCTACTGAGCATTTTTTTTTTTTTCAGACAGAGTCTCGCTCTGTCACCAGGCTGGAGTACAGTGGTGTGATCTCCGCTCACTGCAACCTCCACCTCCCGGGTTCAAGTGATTCTCCTGCCTCAGCCTCCTGAGTAGCTGGGATTACAGGCGCCCGCAACCACGCCCAGCTAATTTTTGTATTTTTAGTAGAGATGGGGTTTTACCATGTTGGCCAGGAAGGTCTCGATCTCTTGACCTTGTGATCCGCCTGCCTTGCCCTCCCAAAGTGCTGGGATTACAGGCTTGAGGCACCATGCCTGTAATCTTTATTAAATTTCTTTTCAGCCTTAATTAATTGGCTTAAGTCTCTCATTTGCTATAAAAACTGATACAGTCATAGTGTTCTATCATTTTAAAGTACAGCTTGATTTGTTTTGATATTGTTTTGCTTCCCTCCTTTCCTCCCTCCTTCTCTCCCTGCATTTCTTCCTTTCTATGTTCTTATATTAGCCAGTACGTTTTGTTTTTTCTTTTCTTGTGCTGCATTGGTTTTTTTATCAGGCTGTGTCTAGCTATACCTATCTTTTAAATGAGAAGATGTGCCTTGCCTTCTTCTAAAACAATTTTTATAAGGTGAGAACAATCAATTCTTTGAGAATTTTGTAGAAATATCTCTTAGAATTCTTTGGAATAGTTCCTTTAGGATGGTAATGGTAAGTCTTTGATTAGCATTTTAATTTTCCCTATGTTATTGATCTATTTAGTTTTCTCACTACCTAACATTTTAGTTTAATTTAATATTTTAAATTTACTGGTATTAAGTTGAACATAGACATTTCTAATCAATTCTTAAGTCTCTATTATATCGGTAGCAGTTGCCCAACTTCCTGATTTTTTTTCTTCATTTATAGATTCTATATATGTTTTATTTTCTGATCACACTTGCCAAAGCATTTCGAATATATTAATCTTTTTACTAGCCATATGATCTTGGGAGACTCACTTAAATTCTACATGCCACAGTTTTCTCATTTAAAAATTGGTATAATAATGTATCCGTTTTGTGCATATTTTGTAGAACAATTAAAAGATTAATATATAATGCTTGGAACAGTACCTGGGAAAATAGTAAGCCCTATATAAATGGTAACAATGGTTACTGCTTTAAGGAATCACATTTTGCAACAACGTAGATGGAACTGGAGGACATTCTGTTAAGTGAAATAAGCCAGACACAGAAAGACAAATGCTGCATGTTCTCACTCATACGTGGGAGCTAAGAAAATTGATCTCACAGAAGTAGAGTGGAATGATGGTTAGCAGAGGCTGGGAAGGGTAATGGGGAAGGCAAAGGGATAAAGAGGAGATGATTAATGGGTAAAAAACAAAGTTCAGTAGGAGAAATAAGATCTAGTGAGTGGTAGCACAATATGGTGATTACGGTTAACAATATTCTATTGTGTATTTCAAACCCATAAGTATGAACAACTATTATGTGCCCATAAACATTAAAAATGGTCACATTTTGCTTTGAATAACTATTTCTACTTTGGGGAAAAATTTCTATTTAACTGCCTGATTTTCTCTTTTTAAATTATTTTAATTGTGTTTAATTAATTTATTTTTAGAGACAGGGACCTTGTTACGTTGCCCAGGCTGGACTGGAACTCCTAGGCTCAGGGGCCTCTCACCTACCCTGGCCCCCTGCCCCCAGCGGAGCAGCTAGGACTACAGGTGCACACCATAGCACCCAGCTAAAATTAATCTTTTTTTTTTTAAATTATAGTATTTTTTCCTACTAAACTGTTAAATTTAAAATTTTGTTAAATTCATCAACCTGACCTGTTTCCTAATGAATCCACTGAAGATTCTGTCTTTTTCTTTCAGTGTCACTCGGCTATATAGCAATTTTTTATGCATTGGGATCTGATTATTTTTCAGGTCTAAAAGTCCGTACTGAGGTTTGTTTCCTCATCTCCCATTACACTTTCTCCTCTTCACTGCACAAGTCAATTGAAGAGCAAGCCTGGCTGGTTCCATCTCCCGCAGACCTCTCATAGCTTCCTCCTCACTACCCACTCAAGGCCATTGCTTTCCTTCCTGCTTGCAGCATCTTTTTCCCTGCAGTATCTCACTGGTCTCATAAAGCCCACCCGGCCTCCAATTCTCCAGTTTTGTCTTCTCCATTTCATCACCCATGCATCACCATCCATGGTGAGTCTTATAAAAATATAAATTTGATCATATTCTCAGCTGCCTAAAAGGCATCATGGTTTCCACCTTGCCACAAGAAAGTGCTTGTGCATTCTATACAAAGCTTCTCGCTATTTAGGCTCCCGCTCTTCATCATCAGACTTGATTACTATTTTTTTTTTTGTCACTGACCTCTATAAACTCACTATATTTTAGTTGGGTAAAATCAATTGCTGGTCCCGGAAATAAAGTCCATGCTTTCACATTTATCTATTTTTGCACGGTACTTCTTCTTTTTCTGGAGAATTTCAAGTTTGACCTGAAGTCTCAGGTCTAAGGTTACCCCTTTAGTGACGTTTTCACTGACTATTGACTGTTTTCCCTCATTTAGAGGTACGTGTCCCTCTTAGTCCATTTAGACTACCATGACAAAATTCCATAAGCTGGGTAGCTTATAAGCAACCAAAGTTAATTTTCATTCTCACCAGGAAGTTTAAGATCAAGGCCACAGCAGATTCAGTGTCTGATGAGGGCCTGCTTCCTAGTTCATAGACAGCTGTCTTCTCACTGAGTGCTCACATGCTGGAAGGAATGAGGCAGCTCTCTGACACCTGTTTTATAAGAGCACTAACCCGATTCATGAGGGCTTGCAATCTAATCACCTTCCAAAGGCCCCACCTTCTAATACTATCACCTTGAGTGTGAGGATTTTTAATATGTGAACCTGGGGGTGTGAGGGACATATTCAGTCCATTGCAGTACCTTTTCATGCCCTCTTGTTTATTAATTACAGCATGTCTCAGTGTACAATTTATTCTTCATATGTTTTTCTCCCCCACAAGTTTGTGAGCTCCTTGTGGGTAGAGACTGGGTCTGATTATTTATTTCTGTAGCTTCAGCACCTAGTATAATGTCCAGACACACAGTAGATGCTAATAAATGTTGAAAAATTAGTAAGTCATGAACAAATGAGTGCCGCATGGGTTAGGATAACAAATTTGATCTTTTGGCTGAGTTAGGCTGTGTCTGTCTTGATGAGGGAGTCAAGGTCTCACGCATAAACAAAATGTATTGAATTGTGACTTAGAATAAATTACTGTATTGCCAGATAAGTCTCGTGTGTGTTTATAAATATAAGGGTATTTGGCATCATCCATTTACATCATTCTCTATGATGATATTGAGTAAATCTACTAAATCTTGGGTGGGAATGGGTTACAGAATTGGATATTCTTCCTGCTTTCTTAGCGTTACCAGAAGTAGGGCTTTAATTAAAGGAATATAGACTTCACTCCTGGCCTTTCCATGATCAGTGGAAGATCTTTTGATTACTGTCACCTGGACCTGAGTCATGAGAGCCCTGCCTGGATTTGCTCATCCATACCGATTACCATAGCTCATCACATTTATGATGCCTGCCTCTCTGAACCACCCCTTTGAAGAAGTAACACATTTCATGCCTGTTTCCTTTTAACTTTCATTATTTTCCTTTAAAAGCTTTATATGCAGGAAAATACCTGAAATATACATCCATTGAAACAATCCATAACATATCTTCCTGTTGGAGGATGCCACACTGTGTTTTGCTCTTTATGGTATGTCTCTACGCATTTCTCTACTATATGTTGTTAACCTATCATTCTTTCAGGAAACCCTAGCATAGGTGATTTTGTCATCTTTTCTTAATGACAATTGTCTTATGAGAATATGCTTTCTCATTCTTCTCTTACTATCCATGGTCAAAGTATTTTAGTCTTCTGTTCGAGAGAGCATGTTCATTATGATAAGGAACATTCTAATAGGTAGAATTGTTACATGAACTCAAAAACTTGCATAAGGAACACTCTGTGCAGTTAAAAGACTTAAAAGCCTCAGGCAAAAAATAAAGCAATGCAGCTTCCTAACCCAGCGTCTGGGACACAGTAGGGATGTAATAGTATTTTAGAACCATATATATGAAGATGCAATCGCTTAGCTTGAATGAAAAACTCTTTCTCAAAATACAGCTGCTTATTCTCTGCAGGGATAAATATGTCTTTAAAATAGAAAAAAGAGGACCCATAACTAAAAAGAGTCATATTTCTCCCTCTCCTGACTCCTCAAGGACCTTCTTCTGCACACATGTGACATTTCTTGGTCACAGAGCTGATGGTGGGCTGACAGATTTGCTGTCAGACTTGAGGTTGGAAGGTCTCCCTCTAGGCTGTTATAAAATGTCAGAATTGACACATCTGCAGAGAAAATTTTGAAGCAAATGCAGAAAGCTATTTTTCAGCCATACAGTTTTAAAAATTCATGAGTTCTTGAATGTATACTGTTTTGCAATTTCGAGATTAAAATAGTTCATTATGAAATATTATTTAGAATATTATTTGGTCAGAATATTTCATACCAATGTTGTTTCTAAAAATTAAATAATTAATCAACTGATTAAATTTTTAATTTAAAATTCTCCTGAATATTCTTCTGCCTTCAAACCCTTAGGAATTCTTTAGGCAAAAAGAATTCATACCCTTTGGGAGTATAAAGGGAGTAACTCAAAAAGACTTTTTTTAAAAATAAGAAATTATTTTGAAATCTCGTTTTTCACCTTAAAAATTGAGTTGAATATAATAGTGTTTTCCCATACTCCATGTTTCTCATAGTAGTAATTGTTTAAAATACTTGCCACTAAATAAAATTTTGACTTTCATAATAAGTCAGATTTCTCGTGTAGTTTCATTTTTGGCAGCCCTTTGCTGCCAGCACATAGCTGAGTAGTACAGAAGTGTGCATACCCCAGATAATAAACAGAAAAGAGTGTGAATAGCAGACTAGTATACAGAACAATATGTTTTACAAAGTGCAAGAAATTACTCCTTACATTTACATCTACCTCCTGGCCTCTCCAATGTCTGCTGTCTGGCCAAAGGAACCCAAAGCAAAGCCCTGTTCTCAGAGTGTGCGCAGACTGCTACCTTGTCATTTAGTCCTTTTGTCTCCCACACTACCAGACTGCTCAGACTGTCTATTGGATAACAAGCTGTCATTCATTTCTGCTGAGGAGGAAAAATCATTGCATTTGGAGTCTGTGATGGCTTAGACTTTGTCCTGCCACGACCTCACGGTAAAACATTGAGAAAATCACTTGCTTCTTTGGATTCCATGTTTCATTTTTGTAAAATTAGAGGATGAATTGAGATTAATATCTCAGATCCATTCCAGATATTCTTTTATATGGTTCTCTGTGTTTGGCTACTGATGCTCTCGCCTTACAAATGTCTACAAGCCAGAGTGATCAGCTAGGGCTCTCAAGTATGGCAAGGGGAAGATTGGGCTTAATAAGTGTAATTACGGAGAACTGAACGAGTGCATATTTATTAGGTTTACTAGTTGAATGGAAACAAATAATATAAATATTGGAAAGAATAGCCTCTCTCCAAGGCAAAGCATAAGTCCATAGGACATGCTTTCTAACAACACTAGTTCCATTTCCATTTCCACCTTGGCATGAATGGTAATTTTATGTCATCAACTTGGAAGGTGTCCAGGATAAATTTCAAGAAATAGGAAATTCACCTGATGAGTAAACAAGAATATGTTTCTAGGGACTATGGATATGTACTGGCTGGATTACTTGGCAGAAGCTGCCAGTGCAGGTTGCTGAATATGTGTGTGTCTCTAAAGAGATAGGAGGGAGAGAGAGGAGGAAGCAAACAGCATTCCAAAACTAAAGTCATCATACCATTTCTCTGCTGGGCATGTGCTATTTAACTCAGTGGCATGATCTAATCTCAAATTATATCACATTACTGAAAGTTTTAAAAATTATTTATGGGAAAAATGATATAGAAATTAACATACTGTTTAATTTGCCACTGAAGTCTTGACCAGAATCAAAAGATACTGAATATCCCTTTTTTTTTTTTTGCCTGCTGTTCTTTTTCCTCCACTCCTCATGCCTCTTATTTGGGGTCTTGAGAAGATGAGAGGAAGGAAAATGAAATCTTCTCCCCTGTTGTCTCATCTTCCACTGTGGGTCTAACTGCTCATTGCTGCCGCTCCCTTGAAGCATTGCAAACGGACCCTGAGACGTGCGGTGGCCTCTCTTTCGCCTCCAATTCCTGTTTGTCCTTTGGCTTACCATCACACTGGTTTCCCATGAGCTCACTGACAATGGCCCTTGCAGTTGTTATTTCTTCAGCTGGAAATCCCAACCCACCATGTCCTTGCTGCTTACACTTTCCCCGGGCCCTTCTCATCTTTCAGGTCCCAACTCAAAGGTCATTTTCTCAGTGGGACTGTCTTGGCAACCCAGCAAATGCAGCCCCTGTTGCTTTCTATCACAATTCCCAGTTTTATTTGATTGTTAGCATTGATCCTTGTCTGGAATCAGCACATTTATTTATTTTATTTTCCCTCACTATCTGTCACTGGAAGAGAAATCTCTGACGCTGTTGATTTTGTCCTGATCGACAATACACCTCCAGGCCAAGGTTATCCAGCCCATAGTAGGCAGTGAGTACAGACTCACTGACTTTCTGACTGGTCATCTAGTTGCACTCCCAAACAAAGCCTTTGGTAATTTTCCACCAGTTATAGGGGATTCTAGTATGAAATTCAGAATGCATCCTGACCCAGCCACGGTCTAGGATTCTTGTCTAGCAGGTTCCCACCAGCCTAGCCCTCTGTGTTAGCCTGGCAGGGATACTTTCCACTAAAGTAACAGACTCCACAGTGCTTGTGTCTGGGCCATTGTTCTTAGTACAGCATTTTTCTGGGGGAAAAAAAAAGAAAAAAAAAAAGAAAAAGTTTAACCCCAAAAATTCATGAGAAAAAAATCAAGGTTAATCATAACATCTGATTTTTTTTAGTGTTTACTATGTTCCCAAAACCATACTAAGTGTTTTACACTCATTGTTTCAATCCACCAGCACTCTAATAAGGCAGATAATATATATCCACTTTGCATCTAAAGAAACAGAAATTTTGAGTAGTTATTTCTTTTTCTTGAATGTCACAGAGTAAGACAGTGGCCAATGGAAGTGGAAGCTACCTGGATCTAATGTCCATGCTTTTAACCATTATCATTATATGTTTAGCATATTTTAGAGAATAAATTATTTTAAGTATCTACTTACTATTACTAATAAATTAATTACTCATTTAATGCAACTCTTGAATTTCTACCATGAATAAAACACTGCGCTTAGAAATAGGGAATAAATGGACACAGAAGACAGAGTCTTTGCCCTTTCCTGGAAACTACAGAGGAAAACAAAGTAGTCAGATGACTGATTCTGCAAAGTGTATCGGGATTCTTTGGAGGTGTGCCAGATGCCAGTGGGGCACAGAAAGGAGCCACTTTGGCCTATGTGTGTCTGGAAATTCATTGTGAGGAAGATTCCACTTAACCAGAACCTCACTAAAATGGAGACAGGAGAGACACAGAGCTAGAGATACTTGATAGATTGATTGATCGATCGATCGATAGAGAAAAATGGTAGTTCAGAAAACGGAAGAGCTGTAGAATTAGATACACGTGGGCTTGTACATTGGCAATGTTGTATTCATATTAACACTGGAGAGGAATATGGGAGCCAAATCACGCAGTGCTTGGTGGAATAAAAACCCTGAAATATGGATTGACAGGTGGATGGACGGAGGGAAGGAGGTGATGAATGGGTAAATGAGTAGATAAATAGGTATAAAGGTGCATTGGTAAAGGAATGAATATATGGATATTTGAATTATATATTAATTCATGCATTATTTACGTGTTTGTGGGGATGGACAGCCTTGAACTAGAGATCAACATATCTGAGTTATATTTGAAACTCTTACACTAAGTGTACGATCTTGGTCAAATCCTTAACCTCTCTGAGCATCAGATACTTTAAAGTGAGGAAACTACCATCCATTTATCTTACAAGTTGATTGTGAAAATTAAGTGAGAAACTAAATATGTATGAAAACGCTTTGGAAAATGAAACAGTTCTCAAAAATAAGGGAGGATGATGATGATGGTGATTATGCAGCATCACCACACAGCTGATCTCAGTCACAAATTCAAATCCGTTTTCCAGGTGCGCTCTGGTGATACTGTTGAGGCTTAGCAGGCACACAGGCCTAGAACCCTGGTGCCAGAAATGATTCACACAGGGATAGCTCCATAGGAATTTGAGCATGTTCGTTTTTCCTCCAGTCACCATAGGCTCTTTGAGGACAGGCTTTGATATGCCTGGACCCCGATTTGGGATTGTCAGGATCTGTGTAACCTGGATATTAATAACACAGTTCAGTAAATGCATCTGTCTGTCAGTGTTGATGCAGCCTCTGACTTCCCCTGATCCTGGCCCTGATTTTGGCTTGTTGGACAGGCCTCTGCCTGCCCATCCAGCTCTGAGCTTTCCTAAGTCAGCCAGGCTCTCCTGATGAAGAATTAGCAATGAGCTCTTGCCCACCACTCTTTACCTGAGCAAAGCTCCACCTGGCTCCTTGAATTGGATTACTTGGCCTTCTGCACATGCCTCCTTTATGTATCCCGAGCCCACCTGCACGGAGGTCCCACTCATAGCTGAGTCCCGGACTCAGGCTTCATCAGGGTAGATTTATTCCACCTCCCTAGGCAGTGGGTGTCAAGGATGACTTGTAAACTTGTAATGGATGAGGACAACTATAGCTCAAATTCATCCTTTTCTCAGAGACTTGGATTTCTTTAAACGTGATATTATATATGGCCTCAAAACAAAATCAGATCTGAAAAGTCAGTAAAACTCCACCCCTGGTCCAGAAGAGGTTAGGTAAGGGCAGAACAGCTCCCCACTTAGGCAGCACATAAGGGCTGTTCTGCTTTTAGACAGAAAGTGTTACAGAATTCTAAAACATCCCAGTGATTAATTAGTCATCATTTCATCCACAGCTCTTAAACCAGTAGAGCCGGTATAGCGCCCTGGCTTCTTCTCAGTGAAATATAGTCTGTCACATTGATTACAAACATTAATGGTAATTTACCCCTCATTAATCAGAGCAGTCAGCTACAGTACTTTTCAATCATGCATAGTACTTACTTTATTAGTTGGCTGGAATATTTTATTCATCCATTAGTCTCAGAGGCTCTGCAAACAGCTTGTAAATTTAGACAGGGCCTCGCATCCTGAACAGTGTAGCGCCCTTTTTATGGCTAATTTATGGCCCGTGTTTACATTTGTGCCAGGACTCAGGCTTTCTTACTGATCAAGGTTTGAAATATGTGGCCATAAACCCTATTTTTGTATTGGTCCACAATATGAGGAGGAACGTATCATGTTTTTCCCAGCACCGCTCTTTGTGATGTTCATATTCATAGCTAACCGTGATCATGTCTAAAAGCAGTACCAGCATTAACCTCCCTGGAATCAGTCCTTCAATTTAATATGCTACAAGAAGACTTTTCTGTATAGTTTATTTGTTAATTGTATTTCTAGTTAAAAATGTAACAGGCATTTATAAAGAAATTGAACACTTTTAAATTTCGTATCATCGTTAATGCATGAAAATTTATTTTCTTCATAAACTCGTTTTCTTATGCACATATCCTTATGAGCTTACAGATTTAAAAATCAAACAACCAAAAATTTAAAATTTCTCTATATAGCCATAGGTAGAAAATTATTAAGAAAAACTAAATACTGTATTATAGAGGACAGAACTAACTGGGCCGAGCAGGGTTGCATTTATTGTCACCATCTTATATTCTGATACATGCAGAATTGTTCACTTACTGTAATTTAGATTTTTGATTTTGTAGAATTTTAAATTATTCCGGGTCCTTGCCAGTCACTCTAATTTAATGTGTATTAAATTCTGTTTCAGCACAATCCCAGTTTGCCGAAATGCAAACTAAAATAATTTAGTTTGGTTATGTTGCTCTCCTGATTAGCTCATTTGAATTCCCATTTTGCTATTTGGAATTTAAATCAGAGTAGAGCCTTGAATCCAAGAAAATTCCAAAAGTGAGTAAGGATCAGTGATAAGACCTGTACTAATGAAAAAGAATTAAGGAAACCCTCTTCTACTTAACAATGCAATGTAACTCTAGCTTTTTTTGCAATAGCATTATACAACAGTCTTGGTAAAACAGCTTGGGAAGGGGAGGACTCTTTTTGTTCATAAGAACGTGAGGCATCTTGGAGATTAGTGGCACACAGTGTGCTATACGATGTGTAGGGGAAATCATATGTGCCGTATTTTCCTCTAGGAGTTTCAAAGTTCACATTAATATATGTGAACTTAGCAGGTGTTTGTCAACAAACTTTGTCTTTCTCTTTTTTTCCCTTCCCTTGCTTCCTCCCTCCATCCCTCCCTCCCTGCCTTCCTGTTTTCCTCCCACATTTCTTTTTTCTTTTTCCATTTTTCTTTTTGGCACTGCATCCATTATATTATTTCACAGAACTCAAGTGAGGAAATGCCAACTCAAGTGAAAGGGTTGAGAAGTGTTACCCCTTCTCTAGGAAAATGTAACAATTAATTAACTTTCTGACTCTTCTCCCAGCATCCTGAGAAAAGATGGATCTTCCACTATGCTATATGCAATATTTCTTGTGGTAAAAATGACCCCTGGTTGGCAAATTGCAGTTGAACAATGAACACCTCATGGGAAATCACAGCTTTGCACTTCCCTGCCGCTGGTGACTGCTTCCACTGGGCATGTCTCTTGCAGAGACGCTGTTAGTTAGGCCCATAGAATTGTTACCAAAGGTTTTGGTTCTTGTGGCTCATGAATCTTCTAAGCTTGGGAAGTCTTTGCACTCTGTCCATGTCTTTTCCTTCACATGTGAGCCCTCACCTGGCGAGCCAGAGAAAACAGGGTCCAGATGGCTGAGAAGACTCTCATGATGACAACTCCCACAGAAGAGGGGGCCTCAGGACTGATGTTCTCATGAATGAGCTCAGGTTCCTGTCCTGTATCCCTCAGAGTGGAGAGGGGACAATTGTTGCCAGTAATAGTCTTGGGAGTCCCAAGGGTTTGTTAAACTTAAAAGGCCCCATTGGGTGCTACAGCTGGACTAAAAACCTGATGATCTTATCAACATGAAGAAATGAATTTCAATTCTGACAGCAAAGGATTTTTTTCAAAGAAAATATTTTTCCAAATCACCTCGGACTGAGTCTCTGTTAATATTTTGGACTCTTTCTACTAACCTATCTCTCTGTTCTGTGATCAGCCTTGATTTCTACAACAATGCTAGGCAAGGATGTTTTCAAATCCTGGCTGTGTCATTTAACCTCCAGCAGCCTTCTTTACATTGATGCCCTTTTTGATTCTTTGGCTACATTCTGCATTCATAGAGAAGGCCTTTAATGAATGGCTTATTTTGATGGTATGAGATATGCAGAGTCAGTTCTTTGACATATCCTGCTATTTTATGAGTAAATTCAACAGCTATAACATGAAAAATGAAAATTTGCGTGGGACTGGTGAAAAATGCCACTTGAGCTCCTGTATTGTAAGTTGGAAAATAGAACTTTTTCTTGATGAATTTGGGTGGCATATTATGGAACCTTCAAGAGAGATATTCTCTAGGCCTGTGGGAGGGAGTAGCAGAAATTTCAAGGCCTCACCTTGAGTTACCTCAAGTTGCGTATCTCTCATCCAAAATGCTTTGGACCAGAAGTGTTTCCAATTTGGGTAGTTTTTTTTTTTGGGGATTTGAGAATATTTGCATATAAATCATGAGATATTTTGGGGATGGGACCCAAGTCTAAACATGAAATTTGTTTGTGTTTTAAATACACTTTATATGCATAGCCTGAAGGTAATTTTATATAATTTTAAAAATAATTTTGTGCATAAAGCCAAGTTCTTATACATTGAGCCATCAGAAAGCAAAGGTGTCACTGTCTCAGCCATGCATGTGGACCACCTGTGGTTGTTTATCACCACCATCCTTCTTGGCTCTGGATTTACATGCTACCAATAAGCAATCATGTTCTTATACTTATTCACATGTAAGTACTTAACAGTAAATAATATGCCAGAAAATAAAACAGTAAAAACTAACGTGTCCAAGGTAACTAGGAAGCACAGTAGCCTCATCGGACACCTGTATCAGCTCTTAAGCAACAGCAACAGCAAACCATGGCAGCTTTCAGTCTCCACCTACGGTGCTGTGTTTTGATTAAAAGGTTACTGTACACTGAATTTTTTTAAGTAAGAAGAAACATCGGAAGTGGTGGAGGGACCCAGGAAACGGGTCTTCTACGGATGAGGAGGCACCTTCCTCACGAGGATGCTGGATAAACGGTATGTTGTGTGTCTGTGTGCTGACTGTGACCCATCACCTGAGGAAAAGTGTAACATTTTCTACTTGTGTTATCATGACAGCGCTCAAAATGTTTGGATTTGGGAGCATTTGGAATTTTGGGTTTTCTGATTAGGGATGCTCAAACTGTACTGTCTCATCTCTTCAGAAAATACAGAATCTTAAACCCTCACGAACATGATTTTCCTTTCTCACAAAATAGAGATGCAATTTCAAGTGTTTTAAGATAAGAAGCTGTACACAGAAATTCTGAGCAGAAGACATGGAGATATGATATGAGTTTGACTAGTTCCCCTAAAGAAAACAAATCATGTAACAAGACACAAAAGACTTCATAAAAGAATATTCTAGGTTCAGTGAGATTGCTCCCATTCCCTTAGGTGCCTTACAGCCTTTTAACACCCTTATTTAAGAAAGACTGGAGTTTGTGCAAATGCAGAACACTATTGAAGAAATGACCTGTAATAAATCTCCATGTCACCCTCCATTTTGCTGTCAGAAATTTTATTGATATTTAATTATCATGTTCCTCCAGAATAATATTTACTGAACATTTCCAGTGTTGTAGGAATTCATGGATTATCCTCCAATAGCCACAGAGCTGGATTTTTGATTCCTTGGAATTTTGGACTAGTTTATTATATTCCTGTTTGTTATGTAAATTACGAAAGCGTATGTAAACAAAAGTCTAAACATTTTGCATGACATACTGAGCTGAAATTCTTTCAGAGCTTGCTTCATAATAAAACCTTCCATGTGGCTCAGGAGCAAGTAAATTAATCTTACTGTTAAATCCAGACTTGAGATTAGCTCAGGTTTTGTGCATTTGCTCTCCCAAGTGAAATAAGCACAAGGCTCTTTAATTGCTGTTGACAACACTTTCTTAAGGAACTGGAAAAAAGCAAAAATATATTCATGATGGCATTAATAACTGTAGAATAACTCTGTATTTATAGCTTTTGACAGTAAGGCATATAAAATATATTTTTACCAGAAATATTATTATTTGGATATTTCAAAGACATTTTGGTTCTGCCCAGCATCAGCCTGAGTCCTGTCATTGAAGTGTATCGCTATTCCCAAGGGTTTCACATTCTTTCAGTTTTAAACCAGACATGCTGTCTTAAGGTATAATATTCTAAAAAAGGTGGGGCAGGGGAAGAAATAGAAACCCTTGGAATTCCTATATTAATAACCTGTGTTGTATATTTTCTGAAAAAGTCTCTCATGCCATGTTTTTGTTACTACTATTAATTGCGCTGATATGTCTGTGTTCCCCTCACCAATTTGTTATAATCTATATTCAGCACTGTCTCTGACTCTGTGGATGGAAAGATGTAATTGCATAGATGAATTATTTATTTAACAAAACAACTAAAAGTCATTCCTGATTTACTCTCAATCCTTATCTTCTTCCCTTTGAGGAATATCAATTCATATATTTCCAAGCCTCCAGAAATGAAGTGGAAGATATGATAATATCATTTACCAGTGTGCATCAGCTTACAATCCTAAAATTCTAAAAATTACTGGTAATTAAGATCATGTGTATTATAATTTTTTGTTTTTTTAATGAGACAGAGTCTCACTCTGTCACCCAGTCTGTAGTGCAATGGTGCGATTTTGGCTCAGTGCAACCTCTGTCTCCTGGGTTCAAGCTACTCTCCCACCTCAGCCTACCAAGTAGCTGGAATTACAGGCGTGCGCCACAATGTCCAGCTAATTTTTGTATTTTTAGTAGAGGCAGGGTTTCACCATGTTGGCCAGGCTGTTCTTGAACCCCTGACCTCAGGTGGTCCGCCCACCTTGGCCTCCCTAAGTGCTAGCATTACAGGCGTGAGCCACCGTGCCTGGCCTCAGGCATACTATAATTTTAACTATGCTTCTTTTGTTTCAAAAAAGTCCAGCTTTATCCTTATTCAATATGTTTTCTAATCATCAACTTCTATCCTTTTTCTCCAGGAAGCCACTGTCACTTCCATCTCATCCCAATTTCATGCTCCTGGGTATCCTGTGGTGGTTCTCTGTTCCCCTCTTTCCTGGCCTCCAGTGTTCCATTGCCATTTCCATGCCATGTATTACTGAAGCCAGTGATGACATAAATCATGGCTTCTCTTGGAGATATTTTTATTTTCCACTGCTTTAGCCCTAAATGAATAGTTTTATCACTTGTTAAGAATTCATGAACTAATATATCATTCAGTGGTCAAATATTTATTAAATTTTATTCTTGAGCTCAGTACTTTGCTAGAATGTTACAAGTGTTTAACAATATTTTGTCTTCCCTATTCTATTTACTTTTCTACCTCCTGGTGCTATTTGTTATTTTTGCATATTAAAAGCGCTTACAATTCTATAGGTTATATACTAAAATATAGTGGTATACACTTTACCCTTAACTCTAAGCTTTACAGCTTTCTAAATCTTCTAAGTTTTTCTTTCTACATGTGCAGTTGTTGCTATTACAGACATTCCCCATTCTCTTTTGTTTTCCGGCCACATTCAAAATATCATTTTCTCTCATTTCTATCTGCATGTGAACTTTGGTCTTTGACCATTAATCATCTTCTGTTTGGAACTTCTAAAACACTCCTTTTTTGACAACGTTGTTGCTTTACAACTTGATTCCATGTCCAATTATCCTCTTCTAATTGTTCCTATACTTGTACTGCTGTCACACTTGAAATGGAATTGGAAGAATTAGGCAAGAAATAAAATGTGTGCGTGTGTGTGTGTATCTGTGCAAGTGTGTGACAGAGTGGAAACTAATGTCAGTGTGATCTAATTTGGCCAATGTTGGCCATTCCTTAGAGACTCCAGATGTGTATGTCTGTGGTTTAGTCAAAATTTTTGCATTTATACACAATTTAAGAATTATTTATTGAGAACAGACTACGTATATGCTAAGAACTCTATCAGGCACTCCTCGCGATAATCATTTAAATCCTATCACTGCTTAGTAACAGGGAACAACTTCGCATGTGTGTAAAATAAATTTCCAAAGGAACCTTTGTGAACCTTCAAATGCATTTTGGTATTTAATGATATATGATGGTAAAATTCATGTACAATTTGTCATTTTAGCCATTTTAAGTGGAAAATTCAGGAGCATTAATGACATTTATAATGTTGTACATCCATTACCACTATTCCCAAAACTTTTTCATCATCTCCAACAAAATCTCTGTATACATTACATGAAAATTTCTATCTTTTTACTAACAATGTCATTTTTCATATATAATTTCCTGATCTTTTCTTATTTGTTTGTCCATGTTTTCAATTAGCTCTTTAATGATATTTAGTAAGTCTCATGTCTGGGCTTCCTCAGGGATGGTTTCTGTAATTTATTGGAATAATAAATAACAATTTATTGTGTTCCTTTGAAGGAACGATGGCTTTGTTTCTTTGTATGTTTCCTGATATTTTGTTGAAAGCTGGACTTTTGAATATCATAATGTAGTAACCTTGTAAATCATATACTCTCCCTTCCTTTGGTTTTGCTATTTTTTTCTGATTGTCGACAGCAGTAGTAGTTCACACGTTTAGTAACTTTTAAAAATTATTTTTTAAAGATTGTGTTCTTTATCATGTGTGGTCACTGTAATCTCTGTTCCCTAACTGCTGTTCAGCTAGTTTTAGCAGATTTCCTTCAACAGGAGAGAGACAGAGAGAGAAATAAAGAGAGAGAGAGAGAGACTGAGAGAGCACAAAACAGAACACACACACAAGAAACAAACAAACAAACATCACTCTCAATCTTTGCAGATCATCCCTGTGCTAGAGAATTCTTTCAACACTTAGGAGTTGTGCATTGAGCTGAGGGATGAGTGTGATCTGAAAGCTGAGGTTCTTCTCAGGGCATCTCTGAGCATGTGCATGGCTTTCTAAAGTTTCTCTTATACAACCTGCTTTTGAATGCACAAATTTTTCAAAGAAACTCTACCTCACTGTTCCTTCAGGGCCTTACATGGCCTATTGCATGTCTCCACCTAATCTTTTGCTCCATGCATCTGTGGGTTGCTAGTGTTTTTTGAGCAATGCCTACAGCTTTTCAGGCCTCAGTAAATTCCAGATTATGTGACACACAGAGGAGCACCTTGCATCTGTCCTTCAGGTAGCTCCTGGGCAAGTTAGAACGGGCATACACAATAATTTGCCAATAAACTCTGCTCTGCTCTACTCTTTCCAGAATCAGGCACCAATGGCCCTCACTGGGAACCTGGGCTTCTGTTTTCCTGAATGCTGCCAAGTCAAGAAAGGGAGTGGAACAAGGACAAGTAAAAATGTCATAGAGCTTTCCTACCATTTTTAAGTGGTCTTTTTGTTGGCTCAGCATCCCCTTGGTTGCTATAAGCCTTTGTATGTTTTCTAGAGTTCTTTGAAAGCTTTTCCTGACCAGTTCTGTTTGCTATTTGATGTTTGATGTTTCCGTGGGTGGACAGGAGCTTGGAGCTGCCTGTCTGACAATTTGCTGATGCCATTCCTTTCACTCCTGTCCCTGGGTTATATTTTTTTTACATACTGAGGTATAGATACCATCTTCAGAAAATTAGATTCTATTGGTTTGAAAGTTAAGGTGGTCTTAAGTGTTACAACAAATAGGGCCCCTAAATTTTATGATTTATTAAAAGAAAATCTTTCTTAGTCATATAACAGTCCAAGGGTCTAGATCAGAAGGTGGATCTCTACACATGGAGATTCAAGCAGATGCAGGCTCTTTCCTGTAACATCCTGGGGGCTACTTCACCCTCTGGGGCAGTGCTGCCCAAGAGAACTTTCTGCAGTTATGGAAAGTCTATCTCCATGCTGTCCAATACGATAGCCACTCATCACAGATGGCACTTGAGTGATTGAAGAATGGCTAGTGTGATTGAGGAACCAAATTTGTCCTTTGATTTAAATTTAATTCACTTAAATTTACACAGCCACATGTGGCCAGTAGTTACTGTTTTGGGCCTTTAAATCACCAGCATGGTCAAGGCTCGATTGCCATGTCTAGGTTCTAATAAGGTAAGCGGTAGATTGCTTCGTGGAGTCATCGGGCATGTGCAGTTTGAGAGCTGACACACATCACTTCTGCTCAGGTTCCACTAACTCGCTTGGCTCACCAAGTTGCAAAGGAGGCTGGGAAATATTTTCCCTGGCTGTTCATCCATATCTCCACTATAACGACTCTGGAAATAGAGCAGGAGGGAACTTTTTGCACAACTAGCAGAGCAGGCTTGATCACAGTTGCTCTGGTATAAGGCCCAACCATAATTTTTTTTTAAATCTTCCAAAATGATTCAGATATTCAGTTGTGTGAACTAATGTGCCCTTGTTTATTATCTGTTAAATTGGGATAATGACACCTACCTCATGGGGTTCTTGCAAGGAATTGCCGTTACAGAAGTCACATACTGAACTGGCAGCTATTCAACAAATTGCAGCTATTAATTGCCCATTATTGTTGTTACTGATTGTAGTTTCTCAAAAATGGACAGCTTCTTCCTCTATTTCTCTGTTAGGCATTAATATACTTTTAAAAATCACATATTTTCTAGATGCTGCAGTTTTCCAAATTTTTCTTCACATATTCTGATCCTTCTCTCTTTTTACTTTATTATTATTTTAAAGATGGGGTCTTAGTCTGTCACCCAGGCTGGAGTGCAGGGGTATGATTATGGCTCATGGCAGCCTCAAAATTCTTGGCTCCTATGATCTTCCTGCTTCAGCCTCCCAAATAGCTGAGACTACAGGTGACTACAGGCACATGCTATCATGACTGGCTTTTTCTTTTCTTTCTTTCTTTCTTTCTTTTTTTTTTTGGTAGATATGGGTGTCTCACTGTCTTTCCCAGACTAGCTCCAACTTCTGGCCTCAAGCAATCCTGCCTCAGCCTCCCAAAATGCTGGGATTACAGGTGTAAGCCACTACACCTGCCTCTTTTTACTTTATTTATTCCCCAATTAAAATGAAATAAAAGACAAAACAGAGAACTCTACTGTATCTAAATATTGAGAAGGCAAAATCCAGTATCTCTGGGCTCTGGGAATGCCTACATGAAGAATATATGTTTTTTCTCTAAGTGATACATAGTCCTAAATGGAGAGCTTGACATTGTCTGATAACCATGCCACAAAATGATGGTGCTATATTTAATGTATGTGCAAAGGACTGTAGGTGGATAGGACTGGGGGGAGAACATTGCTTTCCTGGGTTGATTGACTTTACAAAGGAGGTGACATTTGAGTAGTATTCAGATGGATGAAAAGTCTTGCCAGGCAGAGAAATAAAAGAGAAAAAGACGTTTGAATTCCTACAGCTCTCAGTAGAGTAGCACGCTCTGCTTGTAGTAGATGCTTAAAATTATCTCTTGATAATTAGTGAAGGGATTTCAAAATATCATATATAACGAGCTGCTTAACAACCTAGGCTCTAAAACACATGTGATCCCTAGTCAGACTCCCAGAAAAAAAGCCTCTGTGACACTAGCGAGGCCTCATTTTAGCACTTCTGAATATTCTCTCTCAGCAGCTTCTAAACATGTCTCCCTCCAACTGGATGCTGAAAGAATGTCACCTCTCAGCAGAATGAAGTTGCCACTAGGTAGAGCTACAGACGCCTAGTCACTTTATACCTCTGGACTGGCAACAAAGAACAATAACTGGAGAGCAGAATTCCAAAATCCAATAGAATGACATTAAAGGCCCTGCTTTAGACTCCAACCTATTTTCTGCAAGCCAAATAACAACACAGTTGAGCGATGGTTTCTGGAAGTCTGCTGGTGTAACAGCTAGGTTAGGCTGTATCACAGAAAACAACTCAATACAACTTATATAAATGGATTTTCTTCAAAACTAGAGGTTTTTTTTTCTCTCTCTTTTCATCTTTCCTCTCTAGTTGCTCAAACAAAATCCAAGAATGAGCACTGTTGACCTTTATTTTCTAAAAGCACTTCTTTTTATCAAAGGGAATATTAGACCTCCTAGCTTTTTTGCATTGGGGCTTTTGTTTTGTTTTCTTTTTGTTTTTACTCTTTAAAGTTTATGTTTTTCCATTCTGGAGATATAGTTCACACGCTTAACCATCATCTTAACCATTTACTGTTAAACATCTACACATAGTATATGCATATATGCTATATATAGCATGGAAGTATTACATCTCTAATTTTAATAAGACATGTCTATATTTCCACCTGTAGCTCATAAATAGTATGTTCATTTTTCCTTAAGTGCTTTGCAAAGCTGAAATTATGATTTGGCTTTATAATTGAGAGCACCTGAATCTTATGTTTTATCAAGGTTAATCTGCAAACACTGATAATTTCCTTTTCCACTAGACTCACAAGTATTTTGGGGGCTGACACGCTTTCTCCTTTGTTTCCCTGAGATCATCAGCTCAGGAATCAAACTGCTTGGGTTTGATTCCTGCTCTACCAGTTCCTAGCTTCAAAACTTTGGATAATTTCTTCAGCCATTTTGTGCATCTTTTTAAAAATAAAATGGCAGCAACTATTATAGGGCTTTTGTGGGAATTAAAATCAATTAACGAATACACGATATTTAATATAACCCCTGATACCTAGTAAGCACTCAATATTAGCTGTTGTTTTCTGACTATTCTGAGACTTCTAAATTCTCATCACCATAATCCAGGGAGGTGGGTTTTTCGGTAAAAATTGACAATCATATTGCAACTACTACTTACGGTATCCTCTGTTTCTAATGACTGAAGTCAATACACAAATACTCAGTTATAAGCCTTTTAACCTGTATCATTAAAGGCATGTGATAGCTAATTTTATGTGTTAACTTGGCTGGGTGCCGAGTTGTTTGGTCACAGACCAGTCTGGATGTTCTATGAAGTAATTTGCTGAAGCCAATACACAAATACTCAGTTATAAGCTTTTTAACCTCTATCATTAAAGGCATGTGATATAGTTAATTTTATGTATCAACTTGGCTGGACTGTGGTGCCGAGTTGTTTGGTCATATACCAGTCTGGATGTTCTATGAAGGAATGTGTTGAATGTGATTCTTTTTAAATCAGCAGACTTTCAGTAAAGCAGATTACTCTCCATAATATGGATGAGTTTCATCCAATCACTTGAAGGCCTTAAGAGCAATGACTAAGGTTTCTCAAAGAAGAAACCACTCTGCCTAATGATTGTAACCCTGTCTGAGTCTCCAGTCTGTCTGGCTTTCCATGTGAATTTCAGAATCAACATTGCAACATAAACTCTCATCTAAATTTCCAGCCTGCCAGTTTGCCCTATAGATTTAGCATTTACAAGGCCCTCAATTCACATAAGCCACACATGAACCAATATGCAAATGCTCATATATGTTATATTATATGTATGCAGATATAGGAATACGTGTGTGTGTATATACGTATATTCATTGTATTGGGTCTAGTTTTCTGGAGAATGCTGATTAATCAGATTTTGGTACTGAAAGTTATTCTGGGAGAATGGAAACTTAAAGGCGATTTCTCTAAATTACTTTCAGGGTTTTAGGAATTAGTAGTAAAAAAAGCATTGATAATCCATAGCATGACGTGGCAGCAAATATACACAAAATATCACCATTGGATGCTCCTAATTAAACACTTATAAGAACCCAGGTCTGGCCTGGTGTGGTGGCTCACACCTGTAATCCCAGCACTTTGGGAGGCTGAGGCAGGCAGATCACGAGGTCAGGAGATCGAGACCATCCTGGCTAACACACTGAAACCGTGTCTCTACTAAAAATACAAAAAAATTAGCCAGGCGTGTTTGCAGGCATCTGTAGTCCCAGCTACTCGGGAGGCTGAGGCAGAAGAATGGCATGAACTCAGGAGATGGAGCTTGCAGTGAGCCAAGATCACACCACTGCACTCCAGCCTGGATGACAGAGTGAGACTCTGTCTCAAAAAAAAACACAAAAAAAAACCAAAAACCAAAAAAACAAAAAACCCAGGTCTTGGTGATTGGTGATCATGTATTTGATATCTCAGAACATTTTTGTCAAACTAATAAGCGTGATGAGTGAGATTGGCTGGTTGCCCTAATGTCAATGGACAAAGTGGAGAAACGAAAGGATAAGCTCAGGGACATAAATTCTCAGATCAAGAGCTGCATAAAAGATTTGAAAGTCTCCATGTTTGCCCTTAAAAAAACTTTTATGTTCTGTAGCAGCAGAGCTGAAATTGCTGCTGAAAACCAAACCAGAGTCTTTTCCTCCAAGTGGTTGACTTACAACACTAAATGAATTTCCCAACCATGTCGGGTGTCTGCTTTAAAGTGAAGGCATTAATTGGGAAGAAACAAGACCCTGAAATTTGGAATAGAGACATATGAGAAGATTCTGATTAAGGTGAGGACACGGAACCCCTAAAATTCGAGTGAAAGTTTTTTCCTGGTAGAAGCAGCCCTTCCACCCTGTCTGGAGATGCTCACCCTGCTTTACCCAAGAAAACTGTAATGGTTTCCCCTGAGGTATTTGCCTTTCAAAATACTACCGATTCTTTTCACAACCCTACTTCTGCTTCCCTTCTTTACTTCTAGACCCATAACTAGACTCAAGTACAAAGTATGAACTATGAATAGATATGCAACACTCCAAAAGAACTACATGATTGTTCAGTTTATACAGACAAAAATCCATAGAATATATGTAAGCATGGATATAAGGGTGTGGTATAATGGAAGAAACATAAATTAGACCAGGCCTAATGTATTGACATGGGCCTACCAAGCAGAAATTTTAGATTCAACCTTGTAGCTCATGGGGTTAGAAAAGGTTCCAACTGTTTGATTAGTTGGCTGAAACACAAACGAAAAGGTGGCCTGCATTAAATAAAGCTGAATGCCAGAGAGGCCTTGGTATACCATAGAGGAAGGTACCCAAAGGCTTAGGGAGACTGGAATGTTAGAGAGAGGATTTATTGTGTGAGACCTGCTCACCCACCCTAGGAGAGGCGGCAGGGTACACCCTTTCCCAGGGCTGTAACAGCTACACTTGGAAGGAGATCCTCAGTGTCCTTAAAGGACCCCATGCACCTTCTCTGATCCCTTTGGTTCTATTTTTCTGTAGGCCCTTGACTAATGCAACACATGATTAAACTTTAGTCCTAATGCCAATGAACTCAAGATAAAAGATCTGGAGACAAAGATTTGTGTTTCGGGCCCAGTTTTGCCAATACTGACTGTGTGACCCTCAATCGGTCCTCCTTACTGTGCTCCAGATGTGTTCTCATCTGAACATTGAAGATGAAAATGTATGACTAATATGATTCTATGGAGCAAATGGAAAAGATATGCTAAGTAACCTGAGAAGTGCTCTTAATGAACGCAGTTAAGTTCAGGAAAACTACCTGTTTCACCTTACTTGAACATTGGTATCTAATTCTCATTTCATGATGTTCATGTTGGGTCATTCCAATAGGTTTTTGAGGCACTTTATGGATTTATAATTCAATAAATGTATATTGGGCAATTGTTTAAATAAATAGAGTCATGGTCTAGGCCAACACTGTACAAGAGAAATATAATGAGAGCTACATTTAAAAAGTGAAAAGAAACTGCTGAAATTAGTTATAACAATATAGCTTACTTAACCCAATGTCTCCAAAATATTATCAATTCAAAGCTAATAATATAAGATGGTATTGAAGAGATAATTTACATCATTTTTTATAAGATCTCCACAAAATACAGTGCTTATTTTTATTTACAGCAGATCTTAATTTGGATGAGCCTCATTTCATATGCTCAATAGCTACATGTGGCTGTTGGCTCCTGTATTGGCCAACGGTTAGGTGTGGGCTATTCCAGTGGAAAATCCCATTGTCCCTTACTCTGCACCAGTGTACCCCACCTGTCATTTAGGCAAATAAGATATAAATGTGGTTCCAAATTTCACAGAAAATTACTAATTGTTTGTCCTATCACGAGGGACGATAAGGGACTATATTCAAATATTACTGTTGTTTTTATCACTTCTGAGTTATAAGGAAAGAGAGACACATTTCTCTCCTTTTCTTTCTTCTCTAAATTACATATTGGACTTAATCCTCTACATCACTTGCCTAAATAATTGTGTCACTCCTTTTTAAAAATGCTGCAATTACTATGAAATAGTCGATTAAACTGTAATTTGATTTTAGATTTAACATACAGCCTAGAGAATAATTCTTGGTAATGGCCTCTTTTTCTGATCATATGCTTTCAGTTATAAAAAACAGCTATGCAATATCTGTACCATCATACAAAAGTGACTCTAGTAACTGTTGATGGGGGTGTTGAAGTTCATCAGATAGAAAAGTAATCTTTGCATGTCCAATTTTAGCAAAGAACTGTTTCTGGAGAATGATGCAACATTAGGACAGTGCAGAAACTATCAATAAAGAACTTTCCCCCAGGCCTTGATAATTGAAATGAGGTAGCTGACAGTGTCCTCATTGTTTCTGAGCTTTCTTAAAGAGTTCAAGGCCATAGCCAAAGGATACCTAAGTGTAGGATTTTTTTTTTTTAGCTTTATTCATGATTTGGAACTAAGGGGACAAAGGTAGTAAACATGGTGCTAGGACTTAACCGGAAAGAACCAAAGGGAAACCAGCCATTTCATAATTCACTGGTTTACTTACCAGGTGTTTTGATAGGTATTTACTATGTGTAAGCCAGTATTCCACAAAGGGAAAATGGAAGTTAGAAAATATGGTGTAGTAACATTGTTCATGGAACCTAAAATCTCATAAGGTTAAAAAGAATTGACACAAATAACTACAGTGCAAAGCACTACAAGAACCGTGTCAATAAGAACTAGGTTGTTCAGAGGAAGAAAAGATCACTGCATGACGTCATAACCAGAGGGGACTTCAAAAAGGAGGGGCCATGTGAAATGGGTTGTTTAAGAACAGCAGAAGTGAAGAGGAGGAAGAACGATATGGGAAATTGAACGTGAGGAAGAGTTGGAGGAGAGGTTTCAACTATTCTAATTTTCAGGAAGTCTTAACACTCTTGTTGTTATTATTATTATTATTATTATTATTATTTTGAGACAGGCTCTCACTGTCACCCAGGATGGAGTGCAGTGGCCTGATCATGGCTCACTGTAGCCTCAACCTTCCCAGGCTCGGGTGATTCTCCCACCTTAGCTTCCTGAGTAGCTGGGATCACAGGTGTGCACCACACCCAACTTTTTTTTTGGTAGAGACAGGGTTTTGACATATTGCCAAGCCTGGTCTCAAACTCCTGGGCTTGAAGGATCTGCCTGCCTTGGCCTCCCAAAAAGTGCTGGGATTACAGAAACAAGCCACCAGGCCCAGCCACCAATCTTGAATAAAATGCTTTTCTTAACTGTTTGACATGTATCGAATTTATGGCATAGAACATATTTTATTCTTTTAAAGAAAACCTTGGCTCCTTTTCATAAAAAACATAAATAATAAAAAAGGGGGGCAAAAATTGGAAAATGGAAGTTTCTCTTTAATTTGAGTAATGGGTTTACTAGAAGAGCAGGCTTATAAGCAAATTAAAAGATAGAGTGGGATGTTTGAATACCAGGCTAGAAGATTTGAGCCTCATGTGGCTAAGTGAGACTGTGACTCCAGGCAGGTAGGTGGCTTTGGGAGGCTTGTTTTATGCCACAATCAAAGATTGATTTAGGAAAATTGTACCTAGTAGTGGCATTTATAATGAAGAAGACTACTGGCAGCAAGATTATTAAGAGTTTACTTCAGTGGACTAAGAATAAATAAATAGGGACCTGGACTAAGTTGGTAACAATAGGAAGAGAGGAAACAAGGGCAGGTGAGAAGGACTGTGCGAGGAAAATGTGACTGTGTGTAAATGCAAGCACTGAGAGAGAGGTGACTGAGGTTTCAAGCCAGGAGATTGAAACACCAATACTAGAAATACAAAAGTCTTCAAATCAGTCATGTATAGTCATCCCTCGGTATCCCTAGGGCATTGGTTTCAGGAGCCCCCTGCTAATACCAAAATCCAAGGATGCTCAAGTGCCTGATATGAAATGGTATAGTATTTGTATATGATGTACACATGTCCTTTGGTATACTTTATCTTTAGATTACTTATAAAACCTAGTACAGCATTCACGCTAAGTAAATAGTTGTTGTGCTACATTGTTTAGGAAATGATAACAGGAAAAAAAAGTCTGAACAGGCTCAGTACAAACACAACCATCCATTTTAAAAAAAAAATTTCGATCCATAGTTGGTTGAATTCACGAACACAGAACCCATGGAAACAGAAGGTCCACTATGTATTGAAATTAGGATGCTCAAAACTACCCGGAGGGAAGGCTATTAGGTTAAAAAATGCCCCCCTCCCAAAAGATATTCACATCTTAACGTGAACGTGGGTGTTAGCTTATGTGGGAAAAAAAAAAAAGAAAAAGAAAAGAAAATGTTTGCGAATGTGATTAAGTTAAAAATTTTGATCCAGAAGCTTATCCTGGATGATCGGCATGGGCCCTTATGTATCCTTATAAGACAGAGGCAGAGGCAGATGGCACACAAACAGAAGAGAGGAGTGGGGGAGACCCCCTCAGCAGACAGAGAGCCATTTAAAGATCCTTTCCTGCTGGCCAAGAAGATGGAAGAAGGGGCCATGAGACCAAAATACAGGCAGCCACTGCTCACCGTAACAGGAATGCAAGGCTGCTCTTGACGCTGGAAAAGCCAAAGCTAGGGATTTTCCTTCGGTGTCTTCAGAAGGAGGCTTGGCCCAGAGAAGCAGACCAGGCTTCTGGACTCTAGAACTGCAACAGAATACATTTGCAATTTTTTTTAAGCTACCAAATTACTGGTAATTTTTTCAGGAGTCCTAGGAAATGAACACTATAAAACATCCCCAGAATGCTGGAAATGTGGAGCTGGAGCCGAGAAGAGAAGCTGAGGTTAAAGAAACAGTGGAAGGTGTGGAGTTGGAGAGAGCTGTGGCAAGTGGCCTGCAGGAATAAAGAGAGGAGAGAAGAAAAAAAGAAAAAGCTTTACATGCTGTCCACATTAGGGATCAGCAGAATATAAAAGAGAGCCCAGCAAAGGAGACAAGAAGTAGATGTTGGAGACAAGAGGAAAAGACAAGAGGAAGGTGAGATTTTAATGAAGGGCGAGATTATCAAGGTTTCAAAACAAGACAAAGGAAAAAAACAGAAAAACTTTTAAAGAATTCCAGACAGGGAAAATGGAGCAGTGTACATTCCTAGGAGAGTTAACACAGTACCCTTCCTAATAGCTAAAGCTAGTGAGACCATCTCCACTTTTGGGAAGAACCAATGCCCAATCACTACTGCCTGGATGTGAGTAACAGCCTCAAAAGGCTACAGAGCACTCTGCTCCTTTTAGCTGCCAAATATTAGAACGCTTGATACAGATTCATCAACACAAGAAGAGAAATCTTTAAGTAAAATTCTTGCTATGCTGGCAATCAATATTTAGTGAATCTGAGCTCACTTTCAGTGTGTTTATAAAAGTGGAATTTGGCAAATGAAACAGATTCAGTACACCTAAATGTTTTTCCTTATTTATTCCCTAACTGTTCCAGGTTAAATTTTTCACTCTATAAATTTTTGGAATGTGCAACAGCCAACTTTATATCTAGCTAAAGGTAATCCAAAAATGACATGTATATGTAATTTGTTTTAAACAAGGAATTTGTGTTTTCTTAATCTGTGAACATATTACTATGATGATGATTAGGGTACCCAAACTGGCATCCCAAATCTCAGAATAGATATTATAAGATGAAACAACATTGATGTTAGCTCATGGCTGGGTTCCTGTGAGCACTGAGCCCTAAACTTAAATCTCTCTGATCCTTGATGGAAACTCTATAAGCTCTAAGCTCAGTCCACTTCTAGACCTTAGAGGATAAAGGAGTTGATTCAGAACCATGCAAAACACCCACTGAAAAATGTCAAGTTCTAAGAGAGAAAATCTTGTAATAAATGTATCAAATATGTGGGAACTCACAGGGTCTCTGGCTGCGGTGATTTCACTGATAATCTGGAGCAGGCTACAGGGCAACAGAACAGCTGATGGGCAGGCTATTGAGAGGTGAAGCCAGCTGGACTTTCTGGTTCGAGTGGGGACTTGGAGAACTTTTCTAGCTAGAGGATTGTAAACGCACCAATCAGCACTCTGTGTTTAGCTAAAGGATTGTAAACGCACCAATCAGCACTCTGTAAAAACGTACCAATCAGCACTCTGTAAAAAGGACCAATCTGTGCTCTGTAAAATGGACCAATCAGCCAGATGTGGGTGGGGCCAAATAAGGGAATAAAAGTTTGCCATCTGAGCCAGCAGCGGCAACCCCTTGGGTCCGTTTCCATGCTGTGGAAGCTTTCTTCTTTCACTCTTCACAATGAATCTTGCTGCTGCTCACTCCTTGGGTCTGCACTACCTTTATGAGCTGGGACACTTACCACGATGGTCTGTGGTTTTGCTCCTAAAATAAGAGAGACCACGAACCCACTGGAAGGAAGAAACTCTGGACACATTGAACATCTGAAGGAACAAATTCTGGACACACCATCTTTAAGAACTGTAACACTCACTGTTAGGGTCTGCGGCTTCATTCTTGAAGTCAGTGAGACCAAGAACCCACTGGAAGGAACCAATCCTGGACACACCATGGCTATCAGACTGTTCTCAGCCTGGTGTGGGTATGAAGTGCATTCCGCATTTTCCTTCACAGGAGTTCCTAGAGTATTTTTCTTCCAGCTCAGACTGAGATCCTGCCTTGCATATAGTCTAAGAAGTAAGGAAAAAAAATAAGGGATTCTACTCGGCAGAATAAAATTAGTGATTAGGAAGTAACCAGGACTGCTGGCTAAGCAGTGATGTTTATGTAAGTAGGAGGTAGCTGTACTGGTTGTTCTGTTTGTCTTTCTGCCTGTCTGTTCTTGACTCTGTTCTCCCTGCTCTGTGCCCTGTGAGGCTGAGCCCGCTCTACCCTGTCACCCAGGCTCTCCTGCTAATTGATGACTGGGGATCAGGGGGCAGGAGAAAAGTGGGCATGAGAAGCAGGGGGCGCCTTCCCCGCAAGTCCTCTGCATTGATCCTGTCTCTTCCTGGAGCTGGGCCTTCCTTGACTACAGCTGCTGCTGGGCAGAACTTACTCTGAGCTCCAGTTCCCACTGGGCTCCAGGGGCACTGTCCTCACCTCCCAGTGCTTCAGCCCAAGGGACATTAATTGCTGGCCTCCGGTTCCTCAACATCCTTTGTTTCTTCCTCAACCTACACACACTTCTATAACTAGAGGTTTCATTAGCTTCTTTTCATTTTAGCCCTCTAGGATGAATTCTATGTACCGCTAGGCACAGATGATCTCATGGATCAAGGGGTACTATTCAGTCTCCATCCTCAAGCAGCCCAGCAAAGAGAACTTTGGAATTACCAGGACAATGTTCCTTCTTCCCTAACTCCTAAAAGGAAGATATTCTTTCATGCTTAAGCAAAGTTACTCCTAGCTATGTGATGAAAGAGGAGAGAGAAAGGGAATAAGTTAGGGAGAGAAGAAAATTGCTGGTTTGCAGTTTGACTTGTGAAGCAAAATACTTTGAAACAGTATCAGGGTATGGTAGGAGTGAGTGGGCAAAGAGAGGAATGTTTTTAAGGCTTTTTGTAGACTCTGAAGCTAGACACTCTACATGAATTTTTAGAAAACCACACGAGTTTTCGCTTATTTATGTTGTTGATTTGTTTCTTTTTTGAACCATGCTTATATTACATGGGTTCTGAATATATAAGGGTTTCGTTTGGGATAATGACATCTTTCTCCCTCTATAGAAGCAAAGATTTTTCTGAATAAAATTAGGTTCCTCAAAGCCCCTCCCTCATCAACTCTCTATCCAGAAGTCCTCAAAGAAAAGATTCTATATTTGTTGTGGCTGTAGCAACTTACATGTCCTTATCATAACCCTTTCCAAATGAAGCATATGATGGTGCAGTGGATCTGCTCTATTCCAGGGTAGTTCATGGGCTTTAAATGCCAAGCTTGCAGTACCGATTTAGCAGGAATGCCATGACATTTAGCTGACAAAAGCTGAAGAAATTCACATCATTAGTCATCTCTTCCAGCATCACCTTAGGTTTAATTTCAGTCTCATCCATCACTCAATGCTTTCTTTGCTTCTCAATTTTTGACATCTGTCAGGAGGGACCTTATTCATTCACTTTTATAGGCAGTTATTTCCTAAGCTTTCGCCGTTATGGCCTCATTCTTCTAGGACTCTGGATGGCATCCTATAATTATCAACATCTGATTACCAATAATTTGTTGCTATTTCTTAATGCTTTTTTATTTTTTCTTTGTGCATGCATTTCTCCTATTGCTATTTAGTTTATGTTACAAGCAAAACTTTGGAGCTGAAAATAGCATTAAATCTCATATGCAAATCCACCCATTTACCCTCTTCAGTTATCATCAGAGAAACCCAGCATCAGACTAGTTAAATGACTTTCCCAAGATAAAACAGCAAATTATTGGAAAACATAGTGCTAGAACCTAGTCTTTCTATGTCCCAGACCAGGATAAAGACAAATCTCTGATACAGAACATTTTTTCACTTATTTTAGAGTTTTATTTATTATACCTGCATTTATTCCTTTAAAAGTGCAAACAACAAGACAAAAATGTGGAGAGCAAACCTCTGGTAGGTTTTTTTTTTTTTTTTGTATTCAGAGCACATACTTTGATCTTTTCATTTCCTATGAACTGTATTTAGAGTAAAAAGTAAACAGGTTGCCACATTTTGTCTCACCCATCTCAAACAGAAGTCACAGATCAAGTAAGTGATGGATTTGGGAACCAGAACAGACAGGATATCTGAAACATGTACTGAGAATTCTGGTAAACAAGTCAGTCTGTAGAAATGTATTGTGTAGCTATGAAAAGGGTGGCCAGTGCAATAAGTGCACAACTCTGTACTGGAGATGGAGATAGGAGAGGTTTGCAACAGTTCCTGTCTTTCAGGAGATTGGAGTATAAAGAACTACCACAACAATGTTTGTTATACCAATTTGAGAGCCAAAGAGCAAAAAGGCATGCACACACACACACACACACACACACATGTGCACCTGCATACACAACCTATGTAAATGAATGTATGTGAGTGGTAATAATATTTTTCCTAAAGAAAATGAGCTATTCTGTTTATATCATAAAGAGAGATTAAAGGGAAACAAATAATATTTAAGGTATCTAGCTGTGGATGTATTATAAACACATAGAAATGTAAACATAGACTCATGATTATTGCCATCTTCTTTGTGAGCTTCTATTGACCTAGTCCTGGGCCTGAATTTTTTCACTCTCCTCTCCACCCCCCTATACTCAGAGCATCATTCTTCAGGTTCTGATCACAGTGTTTCGATAATGGCTGAAGATGGCAATAAATTTTTAACTTCCAAACGCCTACCTGGATTTTCTTTATGAGATCTTAGTGAATAATAAAGAGAGACATAGAACAGGCTTTTGTCAAGACACTTACCTGTTATGCTACTATCTGAGGGTAATTCCATCCAAAAGACAGATGATGGCAGGAATTCCAAAGGACTAAGCCCTGATATTATTCCCACACATTTTTCTTGCCTCCTGCTCAATCCTTACAAACGGTTCATTTGCAAGGCTCTCCCTGGGTTGTACTAGTGAAGTCACTTCTTTTATTCTCTCTGCATCCACCGTCTACCCTTCCAACCCTCCGTTTATTCAGGAAGGCTCACTGGACGGACTGCATCATTGAGATCCCTTGCCTTCTGGTTTCTAGGTTTTCCAACCTATGGGAAGTTATTAGAAGACTAACTAAGGGCAGAAGATCAGAGGGAAGAAAATGAGTGAGGCCAGGATCAATATTTCCTTAGGTCCATCCCTGAAGAGTTGCCTTGGGCTGATGAGCCCTTTGATGAAGGTGATTGCTCTTCTCAACATGGTCCTCTTTATAAACTCTCTTCATAACCTTTCCAATAACTGCTCCCTTCTCTCAGCCCTTTGAGACTAAGAGTGGTTACATTTCCACCAACACTAGTTTCAAGCTACTGCACTATCTCTTGAAGTATACCTACTTCCTGCTCACACTGTTGTGAACAGTGCCTTACTAAACCTACCTCAAATTACCCTAGAGTATGTTATCTGTATCTTGCTAGGGCCCTGACAAATACACTTATCTTAAACGATGTAGTCTCCATACCAAAAGGTCGTTGCTTCTCTAATTTTGTAGCTTTGACAATTCCTCAGGAAGTTTAGAGAGCTACTTTATGCTGATGGCTGGGAGAGTCTGTGAATTTCTTCTGTTTGGGCTCCCCTGGGGGAGAAATAACTCTGTAAACAACCACCACAGGACCACTCCAGTGCACTGTCAATCTAAACATTTGCAGGCAAATGAGTGATCAGCCAATTTTAGAAAGTGCTGAATCTTATGTTTAAAAGGTGAGTGAGTAGATGCAGACAAACACTAAGAATATGTTTCTATTTTCTTATAGACTTTAGTTGGTTCAGAGGTTTAAAGGCAAGTCTTTAGAAATCACTCCCTTAATAAGTCAATAGAACTATCTTGTTGACAAAGGTTTAGTGACATCTTGAGTAATGAGGAACCTATAAAAGCTGACTGGTCCATCTCTTCTGACAATGTGCTTAAGGGAGTTCTGAGAATTCTGCACCATCCTTCCATTTTGGCTATTTGCTTGACGGTGATAGGGCAGGATGGCAATGGGATTTAGCTACAGGTTCCTTAAAATGAGCTAAAGTAAATAAAGTCCCACTACTGGAAATAAGGGATAATGGTGAGGCTTTTATTTCAATTGCCGCCACTGGTGGACTGAGTAACTCTTTGTGGAAGAGTCTATCAAAGGTAGAGATGTTCCTCCTCTGAAAGAATCCTAAGAAAATGAATATGGTGTCTTGGCTAGGTTTTCTGATTATCTATCTTGATAGAAATGATGGCAGAATATGCCAATTAAGTCAGCATGTGGTACAATTTTTTGTACGCTTTTCAATTAGGAAATTTATTTTAACCTACCAACATTTTTAGTACCCAGGAAACTTATGGAAGGAATTCCATCATGAATCATTATGGGCAGAATTACATGATAACTACTTTCTAGAATAATAGCATTTCTGGATGGGGTACAGTGGCTCATGTCTGTAATCCTAGCACTTTGGGAGGCCAAGGTGGGCGAATCACTTGAGGTCAGGAGTTGGAGACCAGTCTGGCCAACATGGCGAAACAGTCACTACTAAAAATACAAAAATTAGCTGGGCATGGTGTTGGGTGCCTGTAATCCTACTTGGGAGGCTGAGGCAGGAGAATCACCTGAACCCAGGAGGTGGAGTTGCAGTGAGCTGAGATCACGCCACTGCTCTCCAGACTGGGTGGCAGAGTGAGACTCCATCTCAAAAATTAAAAAATAAAAAATAAAATACTAGCACTTTAAAAATAAATCAAGGCACTCTATTTGTGGATAGGCACTGTTGACGTTTGGGTGGCTTGAATGAAATGTTGGATACCTCGTCTACAAACAACACAATACACAAATCAGTGAAAATCCATACAATTTAATTTGATTATCTGAAGAAGATCAGGGAGTTCTTCTACATCAATATTTCCAGTGGGCAATTTGAAGAGACAAACAATCTCAAATATGAGCATTTCACATTGCTCCCTTGAATTCCAGGAAAGTTTTTATTTTGCCATTAAATGTAAGAACCCAGGGCTGTGCGCGGTGGCTCATGCCTGTAATCCTAGCACTTTGGGAGGCCAACGCAGGCGGATCACGAGGTCAGGAGATTGGGACCAACCTGGCAAACAGGGTGAAACCCTGTCTCTACTAAAAATACAAAATACAAAAAAAATCAGCCGGGCATGGGGGCGGGCGCCTGTGGTCCCAGCTACTCCGGAGGCTGACGCAGGAGAATGCCGTGAACCCGGGAGGCGGAGCTTGCAGAGAGCCGAGATCGCGCCACTGCACTCCAGCCTGGGCTACAGAGCAAGACTCCGTCTCAAAAAAAAAAAACCAAAAAAAAACAACAACAAAAAAACCCCAGTTTTTCCATGGAGTGATAGAATTTAATTGATGAGCTTGACAAGCTTAATTACAGAAGGGAGAGCGCCAAAATACATGTGAGTACTAAGGATTATGACATCAAGGCTGTAGATTTGATGATGGAAATGTTCAGTTTCATTATTTTAAAAAGGAATCATTTGTGGTGGGCATGGTGTGTGTGTGTGTGTGTGTGTGTGTGAATGGATACCTTTATCCACTCATCCTTGATGGACACCGGTTGATTCCCTGTCTTGGCTATTGTGAATAGTGCTACAGTGAGCATGGGAGTGAGAGGTGACAGCGTGCTGGCTGTCCTCACAGCCCTTGCTCGCTCTCGGCGCCTCCTCTGCCTGGGCTCCCAGTTTGGCGGCACTTGAGGAGCCCTTCAGCCCACTGCTGCACTGGGAGCCCCTTTCTGGGCTGGCCAAGGCCTGACCCGGCTCCCTCAGCTTGCAGGGAGGTGTGGAGGGAGACGCGCGAGCGGGAACCCGGGCTGCGCGCGGCGCTTGCGGGCCAGCTGGAGTTCCGGGTGGGCGTGGGCTTGGCGGGCCCGCACTCGGAGCAGCCGGCCGGCCCTGCCGGCCCCGGGCAATGAGGGGCTTAGCACCCGGGCCAGCGGCTGCAGAGGGTGTACTGGGTCCCCCAGCAGTGCCGGCCCACCGGCGCTGCGCTCGATTTCTCGCCGGGCCTTAGCTGCCTTCCCGCCGGGCAGGGCTCAGGACCTGCAGCCCGCCATGCCTGAGCCTCCCACCCCCTCCGTGGGCTCCTGTGCCTCTGGAGCTTCCCCGACGAGCGCCGCCCCGTGCTCCGGGGGTCCCATCGACCACCCAAGGGCTGAGGAGTGCGGGCGCACGGGGCGGGGCTGGCAGGCAGCTCCACCTGCAGCCCCGGTGCGGGATCCACTGGGTGAAGCCAGCTGGGCTCCTGAGTCTGGTGGAGACGTGAGGAACCTTTGTATCTAGCTCAGGGGTTGTAAACGCACCAATCAGCGCCCTGTCAAAACAGACCACTGGGCTCTACCAATCAGCAGGATGTGGGTAGGGCCAGATAAGAGACTAAAAGCAGGCTGCCCCAGCCAGCATTGGCAACCCGCTGGAGTCCCTTTCCACACTGTGGAAGCTTTGTTCTTTCGCTCTTTGCAATAAATCCTGCTGCTGCTCACTCTATGGGTCCACACTGCCTTTATGAGCTGTAACACTCACCATGAAGGTCTGCAGCTTCACTCCTGCCTGAGCCAGCGAGAGCAGGAACCCACCAGAAGGAAGAAACTCCAAACACATCCGAACATCAGAAGGAACAAACTCCAGACGCGCCACCTTAAGAGCTGTAACACTCACCGCGAGGGCCCGCGGCTTCGTTCTTGAAGTCAGTGAGACCAAGAACCCACCAATTCCGGACACAGAAGCGCAGGTGTCTCTTCAAGATTCTGATTTCATTTCCTTTGGATGTATACCCAGCAGTGGGATTTGTGTTCACAAGGTAATTCTATTTTTAGTTTTTGGAGGAACCTGCATACTGTTTTCCATAATGGCTGTGCAAATTTACATTCTCACCAACAATGTATAAAAGTTTCCCTTTCTCCACACCCCAACACTTGTTACCCTTTGTCTTTTTGGTGATAGCCTTTCCAGCAAGTATGAGGTGACATCACATTTTAGTTTTAATTTGCATTTCTCTGATGATAGTGATGTTGAGCATCTTTTTATATACCTATTAGCCATTTGTATGTCTTCTTTTGAGAAATAACTATTTAGAGCAATCTTTTAACCAGAAGGGCAGTGATGTTCTCTTTGTGAGGTCAGTATTTCTGACCAGTGGGAGAATGGGAAGAACATTCTAATCATTTAAGGTAGAAATAATACATTTCTGCTGGGAAACAAAGCTAAAATATATATTCCCTGATGTATGGAAACATAGATAAATGACTATTTTTCTTTAACAAAACTGTCTTCCTTGCTCTCTTGTATCGCTCCTTCTTAATAGCCAGGGTTCAGGTAGACGCTGATCTGTTGATCTTCCTTTCACATTCCCTCCCTGATCACCCATGAGGCTCCAAGCTCTTCTCCATTTGTTGTGTTTACTTAACCAAAAGCAACAAGGTACTTAGCAGTAGAAAATGTCCCAGCATTTATTAGTATCCCTTCTCTTTGGGGAGAATTATGCTCTTAAATTGGATTTTGACCTCTTTAACATATGAACAGCTTTTTCTTTTTTAAAATAAATGAATATTTGGCCTTGTGAAAGAAAAACATAACAGAAATGAAATGGCTTCAGAAACACATGCAGTCATTGGTTTCTCTGCATAATAGATACATCTAGAATTAGCAGAGTGAGTACCTACAGCACTAATTGATGTGAAACCCAAGGAAAGGACAATAGGATTTTTAATTCTAGGGTTTTTCAGTTGGGAGTCTAGGCCATGGAAATAGTGTAGAATTGAGTAATATCACACAAGTATTTCCTCTTGCCTCCCAACTAGAATATGATCATAATCAGAGAACCAAGACAGCAGTCATAGATGCACTAAGGAACCCTAAGAAAAAAATGGGGATTTGATTGGGAATGTGGTTCCATATTAGGTGCTTACTTGGAAATGCTCAATGATTAATTATTATAAGTTTGGACAAGGTCAAGTTTAGCCAAGAACTTCCTCTTAGGAAGAAGAGGAAGGTGTTGGATATGGAAGGTATTTCAAAGAGACGTCTGTTGCTGGGAATCTTACTTTGCCAGTCTTTATAGTGTGTATGTGTGTGTGTTTAAATTAGTTGTTACTCAAATGTTGACGTTCATTTTTTGAAACCTAAGTTATTCAGAAAAAGTACCAAGAAGAGAGCAAAAAGAGAAAATCATCTCAAGTCCCACAACTCAGAATAGTCACTGGTGGTATTGCATAAACACATGTCTACATCACCTATCTGTGCATATTTAAAAGTGGAAGCATAGCTAGCTTGATAGATAAATAAATAGAAAAAAATTAAATTTTATTGGACTATATATATTTCTTTTAGTAAAAATCTGTTGCATTTAATTTTACTTGAAACTGGCAGAAAAAATAGTGCTTGATATTTATAGAAGAAAAATAATTTGATAGGGCATTACAAACAACACTAAACTTCAGATAAATACTTATTTTTCAAAAACGGTATTTATTTTTAAGCAATCTATTTAAGGTGCAGTATAGTTTAATGAAAAGATACTATGAAACCATATTTCACATTTGTCTGACACCCTCAACTAATGTAAGTTATGTCTTGCTCATGTTTTTAATCTACAACCTAGAATAGCGTTTCTCAAACTTTTTGGTCTTCGCACCCCTTTACACTCTTGAAAATTATTGAGAACGAGAGAGAGCTTTTGTTTATACTGCTTATATTTGACTATATTTACCATATCAGAAGCTTACACAGAACACTTTATATATATATATTTATATATGTTATATATATTTATATATATTTATAGATATTATACATTTATATATTATATATATTTTTATATATTATATATTATATATTTTTATATATTATATATTTTTATATATAATATATTATATAATAATATATTATATATTTATATATATAAATTATATATATAAATTATATATATATATATTTAATGCTGCCTTAATAAAATGGAGCTGGATTCTCTCATCTCTGAATTCAGTCTGTTTCAATGTGTTGTTCTGGTGGAAGTATAGGAAGAAAATCCATCTTTCCCCAGATATGTACTTGCAAAAGAGCTGTATTATAATACCTTTTCAGATAATTAGCATTCCTCTTTGATACCATACGAAAGTGTGACAAGTGGGAATTTCTTAAAAGTGGTTGCAGTGTGGAATCTAAAGACAATGAACTTTTTCTCCTGTGACATTAAAAGTAGGTCTATCTTGCACTTTGAATGGATCTTTTCTCATGCTTGATTTTGTGTTATCAAGCAGGGCTTATTTGGAAAGATTGTTCACTGAATTATATCGTATCTTCTCAATGTCGACACATTTCACTATATAATGTCATTGTATTAGTCTGTTCTCATGCTGCTAATAAAGACATATCCAAGACAGGGTAATTTATAAAGGAGAGAGATGTAATTGACTCACAGTTCCACGTGGCTGGGGAGGCCTCACAATCATGGTGGAAGGCGAAGCAGGAGCAAAGGCACCTCTTACCTGGCGGTAGGCAAGAGAAAGAGCATATGCAGGGGAACTCCCCTTTATAAAACCATCAGACCTGGTGAGACTTACTCACTATTACAAGAACAGCATGAGAAAGACATGCCCCCATGACTCAATGACCTCCCACCGTGTCCCTCCCACAACACGTGGGAATTATGAGAGCTACAATTTCAAATAAGATTTGGGTGGGGACCCAGCCAAACCATAACAGCCATCAAATCACATTTGTTATTATCACCACTGATTTACACAGAAAAGTCTTTTAATATTGAAAATGTGAAAAGCTCATGGTGGCAAACACAAATTTTCCTAAATTTTAATTTTCACATAAAAGTTTGCATTATATCACTTGCAACAAAGATTGCCAGCTATTTTCTTTAAAGCAATGGTTTTACTTTGGTTATTTGTAAGAAAGTGTTGGCCAAATACCCAAGTTTGAAAAACCGTAGTTTGTGTGTTCATAATTTTTCAAGTGAAGGTGGTGTTTCATGAAAAATTCAGCTAGTTCAGCTTGCAATTCAAACAATCACAGCTTTTTGATTGTTTTCTCAGGATACTCTTCCTACTTTCATACCTCCCACTTCATCAGACAGAATAATGACAAAATTCTATGTAAACGTTGAAACTTAATATAATTCATATTTATTGCCTCACTCAAGATATGAATAAAACTGGACTTATTTTATTTAAATAAAGACAGAGTCCTTAGTCACCCAGGCTAGAGTGCAGTGGTGTGATCATAGCTCACTGCAGGCTCCAATTCCTGGGCTCCAAGGATCGTCCCACCTCAGTCTCCACCTCAGCTGGGACTACAGGCATGCACCACCATGTCAAACCTTTTTATTTTATTCTGATATTTGTAGAAGTGAGGTCTCCTTATCTTGCCCATGCTGGTCTCTAACTCCTGGGTTCAAGAAATCTTCCCACCTCAGCCTCCCAGAGTGCTGGGATAACACGGATAGCCAGTGCACCTGGCCTGAAACCAGACTTTTCTAATTTTGTTTCCTGTGAACGTGTGATAAGGAATACAATAAGTACTAGCACAGTTTTATGTGACTGTCTTGATATGGCTGGGGTCGCCTGCAGTTGACCACTATTGCTTTTGTACCATCAATTCAAATGTTAACTCAGTTAAAAAGGAAAATTAAGTTTAAGTACTAAGATGAAAAGGGGTTAGGCCTTAAGGACACATGGAAATGGTCTTGGGGATCCCCCAGAAAATGTAGGGACCACACTTTGAAAACCACTGGCCTAGAACCGTGATTCTTATCTCCAAAGTTACATTGTCTTTTCCTCAAAATGTTACAATTTTCCAATGTTTTCCAGCACTGTTACTTTGCAGACAATTATTTTCTGTATTTATTTTTTCTATACCTCTTGGATCCATTTTTTTTGCATCTCCTCTTCATCACCTCCTTATTTATTTTGTATTAATTAACATCAAAACTATTTACCTATAAGCCTAGTTTTCCACTTTAGTCCAGTTCTCTCTGGTTTGAGAAATATTAGCACAATTTCTCAGGATTTTGTTATATCAGCTTCTTTCCTCATTCTTATTCTGGGAGAAGGTGACAGAGGAGTGGGCAGGAATTTCTAGGCTGTGCAATCATGCAATAATTTTATGTTTGTTTCTGTGGCTCTAACTTTTAAAAGTGATAACATTATATCTAATTTTCTTGCCTGTTGTCACTAATGAGTATATTTTTGCTGACACTTTTACTGCGTTACTTTTTCCCTCTTATTACTATTATTATTAATAAATTGGATCCTGCTATGTTGCCCAGGCTGGACTTGAACTCCTGGGCTCAAGTTGTCCTACCACCTCAGCCTCTGTAGTAACTGGTATTATAGATGCACACTCAGCTTTTGCCCTCTTATTAATATTTATGACATTAGATATTAGGAAATAATTTGCACTTCAGGGTTACCTCATCATATTATTTGCCTGTTAGTATTTAGTAGGCTGCTACCCTTGACTTACACTCTAGGTATATGTGTCCAGTTCCAGGACCATTTACTTGATGAGATGCTCAGGAATTTTTAGTGTTTGTCAACTACAGTAGTTGGTTTCTTTCTATGTTTCTACTGACTTGTTTCAATACTTATCTACAAAGAGAATTGCATTGGCTCCTTTTTTAAAGTTGCCTTATTTTGGAAAATACTTGTAAAACTTTACAACTTATTTCTGTTGGATTTTTCAGTTGAGATAAATGTCTAAAGCTGTGAATATGAGAGCTATGAATGAGATCTTCTTCCATGAGGCTTTGGGATTCCCTTTATGCTGCAAAAAGTTAAACCTTCCCTATGAAGGATCCATACACAAACAGATCCCAGGAAGGGTTGTGCATGGTCTGATACAGCTGAAAACTGCAGATTATACTCAAGAGCTTTGATAGGGTCTCAGCAGGAGTGAATCCAAGTTTTGTGAGATCCAGAGCTTGTTAAGTTTGGGATCCTTTGTGTAAAGAAAAAATATAGCATAATACATTTGAAAATAGGTACAGGGCCTTGGAAGTAGCCCATGCAACTGAGCAGCCCTGAAGCTTGCACTTCATTGACTTTGTAAAGCTACTTCTAGGGTCCCGTGGAAATGTTTTCCAAGCAAACTCAGACTTAAACTTGTCTTCACACAGAATTTGCCAAGTCTGGCAGTGTTTTAGCAGACTTGGACCTATGCATGTGTGGGCTCTGAACTTAGTTGCGTTACTCTGCACTTACAATCTGTGACATTCTGGTGTGTTTATGCCAAATAAACTGCAGCCTTCCAGTGGCCCTGCTTTGTGTTACTTGGCTTCTTCTCTGGTTTTATGATTAATCTCTTATTTACCTCTGGGGTTGACTCAATTTACTTGTCTAGGATCTAGACATTGTTCTTGGCTTTTGCATCTCCAATTGTTCCATCAGCTTTACTCTTTCCTCTTATTTCATATGGGAACCACTGGCCTGGACCACAACACTGACATTGAAGATGGCAGTTTGTATTAATTCTTTCTACAATCTCCTAACACGTCAGATATTAATCCTCTGGTTACAAATGCTGGCTCAGATTAAGAGTCCTAGTTCACCTCATCTGCTTTGTGCAGTGTGATATGGGCTTTTGGCTAGAAATCAAGCCCTACTGTTAAAACCACATCCTGGGTAGGACCCAACCTAATTCATACTTCTCACCCCTCTCCGATCTTGTAGTAAGGTTGAGCTTGCCTTGAGGTAAAGCCCAGAGATTAGTGACCAGAAGTTCCATCTTCATACCACAACCATTAATGAAGTTTCATATAAATAGCACAGCCTTTTAACACACTTCGTCTTGGATATGTCTTTTATGATAACACACCTTAGTTTCCCTGCCATGTATAATCGAGAACACTTAGTGCTAGACAATAAGAAAAGCTATGATAATTTTTGAGTCATATTATCATGAATTTGAGATTGGCATACTTTTCTCCAGTTATTTTTCATCTTATGAAATTTGAGAAGCAGAGAGTTGGTATGATCCTCCACTGCAGAGCAGAGGTTGACTTGCATGACGGTTAATTTTATCTGCCAACTTGGCTGGGCCACAGAGTGCCCAAATATTTTCACAAACATTACCCTGGATGTTTCTACATGGGTGTTTTTGGATGACACTAATGTTTAAATTGGTAGAGTGAATAAAGCAGATTGCTCTCATAATGTTGGTGGGCTCCATTCAATCAGTTGAAGCCTTGAATAGAACAAAATGCAAACCCTCCCCCACTCCAAGTAAGTGAGATCTTCCTGCTGAGGGCCTCCAAGTGGGAACCTTAGATCTTCCCAGTTCTGTGGTAGTTGGTGAACTACTACTCGAAGTGGGGCATGAGCTCTGCAGATTTTGGACTTGCCAGCCTCCTCCACAACCATATAAGCTAATTCCTTATCATAAATCTCTATCTGTCTCTATTTCCATCTTTGTCTCTATTTTTATCTCTATCTCTATCTCTGTTTCTGTCTGTCTGTCTCTACCTCTATCTCTGTCTCTGTTTCTGTCGCTGTCTGTCTCTACCTCTAGCTCTATCTCTAACTATCTCTATCTCTATCTCTATCTCTATCTCTATCTATCTCCATGTCCCATTGGATCTGTTTCTCTGGAGAAGCCTGACTAATATGACTTGTTAAATCATTCTGCAAACACAGAAAGTGGCACATTTCCAGGTTGGCAAATAAAAATTTCTACCTACCTGTTATAGAAAGTATATTTATTTTAAAGTTTACTTCTTTCATTTTTAAGAAGTACACTGATGCAAGTGCAAATTTTTATGTTAGATATGATGGCTCCGGGCAGGGCACAGTGGCTCACGCCTGTAATCCCAGCACTTTGGGAGGCCAAGGTGAGCGGATCATGAGGTCAGGAGATTGAGACCATCCTGGCTAACATGGTGAAACCCCGTCTCTACTAAAAATACAGAAAATTAGCCAGGCGTGGTGGCAGGCGCCTGTAGTCCCAGCTACTCGGGAGGCTGAGGAAGGAGAATGGCATGAACCCAGGAGGTGGAGCTTGCAGTGAGCTGAGATCACGCCACTGCACTCCAGCATGGGCGACAGAGGGAGACTCCATCTCAAAAAAAAAAAAAAAAAAAAAAAAAAGAAAGAAAAGAAAAAAAAAAGAAAAAGAAAAAGAGAAGAAATGATGGCTCCAAGAACAAAGAAGACCATATTGAGCCTCTCAATCAAGTTTTTCAACTTAGTGGTGAGGCATTATGGAACCAGGTGATAATGCATCAATTTCATTATTAGAAATAATGCCTCCTGCAGGAACACCATGACAAACCACTTAAAAATTAAGAGGTCCCCAAAGAATCTCAGAGGGCATGCACAGGTGGGTGTCAAAGCCCCTTCTATTTGAGGGCTCTCTAGGCAAGTAAAAGATTTTGGCTTTGCAGATATGCAGGGACCTTTCTGCCGTTAACATGAAAAGTACCTCATGAATATTTGTCCTCCCCTTTGTAAATTAAAGTATACACATCAGGATGTAATTTGAATTTTATCTTGCAGTAATTTTCTTCCTGCCAGCTCTGTTTTACACTGTCTTAAAGAAGACTGGTAAAAATACAAATCAGTCGTGAGAAAGTATAAAAACAAAAGTAACCCATCCAGAACTAACAGAGCAAATCATGTAAGGGAACATTAAGTCCTAATTGTAGAAATAACATACATTAATCACCCTTCTAGTGCTACCAGGGGGATGGGCTTGCTGATGGCCTGACACACAAAAAAGAAAATACAGAGCCAGGCCAAGTTTTCAACTTGAAGCTGTGTATTCAGAAGGCTGAATGGGCATATAGCTACATCATTTTAAAAATTATAATGGAGAGAAAGCCCTGGTAATACAGTATTAGAGTTGCAAGTGTGGGCACATTTACAGGAGGAAATTCACTTGGGAAAGCTTTCTTCTGACATTAGACATATGGCAAAGCTCTACTGGGAATTGTTCAATGTTTATGCTTACCTTCAGGATGGGAGGCAAGATATTTCAAATAATTGCAACTATCAACTTTCCAGCTGAGTGGAGTTTGGCTAGATATGAAAATTGCTCCTCACTGTAAGAAAAACACCATCAATTTTAAAAACAAAATTCCATGTGCAATGAGAAGCTATGGTATGTCTGACATCTCATGTGCCTTAGCCTGGTGTTCTGGGAAAAGCAGAGCATATATACATGCCTGTGGTTTAATTTGGGAATTGGTCCCAAAGCACAGGAATGGAGGACTGGGACAAGTAAGATAGGGGAAGAAGGAAAGCCAGTCCAAGAAGACATGACAGAGCTGATCACCACTGTCTGTCAACAACTAGGATTTGATTCTTTTGGGGTCTTTCTGGAAAGCTGTGATTAATAAATCTGTAATTGTCCAACCAGAGGTAGAAAAGGGGAACACTTACATACTAGCTTTCATTTTCCTTTGGTGAAAAGTCAGCCCATGGATTGATAATATCCTTGTCCTTCCACTTTGAGTTTTTTTTTTTCATAATGGCCAAGTGAGTTCGTGAAGAAATCTCATGTAGAGGCATAGAAATCCCTGAGTGAAAGGTGGTAGACTTAGTACGCCCAAGTGGAGGTGCTATCGGGGTGCAGCAGTATAGCTTTCTGGCAGAGCAATGGCTGGGGTAAAACAGCAGACTAAGGTGTTATCTGATGGAGTGCAAAAGTTACGTGGGATATATCGTGGGAAGATTCTCTGTACTTGCATTTTTATACACTGCGGGTTTTTTTAATGTTTTGATAATAGAATGAGACTGAACCAGGTATAAGTATCTCATTATCTGTTTCTTCAGAAAGAGGATGTCCTGGTGTCTTCTCTGTAATTTAGAGCATCCACTCTGCCCCTGTATATTCTTATATTCTTTCAGCACCAGTGGCTGGTGTCATCAGCCAGCAAAGAGAGACACCTGGGGTCTTCAGCCCTTTCCTCACCCACTGACAGAGGGTGAAACTATTACTATCTCCTGATTTCAAAAGTATAATAGAGAGTCTGTGCATGTACACACACACACACACACACACACACACACACACCCCTCTTGTACTTTCATCAGATGTCAAAGTTTTTTTTAACTCTTTGGATGGACTTTTGCTGTGACATTTGGAAACATTTAAGGATAAATTTGTGCTAATCTCAGAGATGTCTACTTCAATGTAAAAGAAGAATCCAAAAATCCTTCTAGGCAGTGGCAGGATGAGAACATGAGGATGTCATGTTTCCTCTCCTTTCCCCCAAAAGAGAGAAGAGTATTCTTTTGCTCTTCTAACTGTCTACATTAAAGCTTGGTTAAGGGGTGAACTATTAAACAATTTGTATTGTTGCTCTCCAAATTATTTGCATTTGAGTTTGTCTTCCTCAGTAGAATGAAGGACTTTGTTCTTTACTGGAATAAAGGGGATCTTGAAAGATGTGAGTGATTTGCCTTGGGCCCCTGAAATTCTACTGTGCAAGTTTGACAGTGTAGGACATTGGCCTTGTGTGGGGTGGTTGAACTGGTAAAATGTCTTTTATCCTACCATCAGACCCTTTAAAAAAACACTTTTTAACTGGTATCTTGTATTCTCCTAGCCTAAAGTTAATTACATGTTAATTTAGCGGAAATTCAACATCTATTATATTAAAAGAAATTTAATGCTGTATTTCTTGGTTGCCTTGCTTTGGTTCCACAATAAATTTGTTTCTACATCCCCTAAAATGAGCTAGATGATGTGTGGGGTAGGGGTAGGCTCAGCAGCTTTGGAGTCAAACAAACCTGTGTTTCCTTTCTGTGTCTGCTACCTCTGTTAGCCTCAATGTTCTTGTCTATAAAATGAGGATACTGATATCTGTTAGGCAGGATTGTTATGAGGATTTTGCATAATGTACATAGATATTCTAATATAATATATGGGACTAGAGGAAAGTGACCGTGCTGAGTTAGCTTCTCAGAATAATCCACTGGTGCCCTATGGGGAAATGGAGGCTGGTGTCTGCAGGGAAATATTTCCCAGTCAAGTTTGACTCATTGATATTCCCCTAAGCATTTTTTTGCATGGCCTATCCACCCTTCGACAATTTTCTTACAACAAATTCCCAAAAGCAAGAAGGGGATAAATGCAAAGTGAAATGTGGACCTCCAAGTGAATTACAGCATTTGTCCGTGTGATCGGCTCTAAATCGAAAAGTAAACTTAATTAAATAGAAAAGGGAAAACTCTTGTTGATGCCGTAATGAAATTCAGGGTTTCAAGGCTCACAGAGAGGAAGCTGTATTGAAAGGTTCATAATTAAATGACGGGATAAAATTATCACAGGGTTTTTACACTGCATTTATGCCTTTATTTATTTATTTATTTATTCATTGCCTTCCAAAAATAGAGGCTATAAAACTGAGCACACAATTGAATTATACCTGTTGTGCCCCCAATTAGCCAAATCCTGGCACATTTCAATTTGTGTGTTCCAGCTGTGTGCATTAGAAATCGAACATTAGGGCTAGGAAATGTCTCCTGTAAGCTTGTTTCCTGGCACAGAAATTAAAGACATGGTTAGTTAATAGGTCCCTGGATGCCTAAGCCTGTCATGCTGGTTTTGAAGGTCAAGCAAGGGGCTGCAATGAGAATTTGCAAATGAAATGTGAAAAATGGGTCCTAAAGTTTGGTGAAGAGAGATTTGGTGTGTAGGGCTGAGAACTCATCTGATGAGACCACACAGGGTCAACAATTGTTAAAATGGCTAAAATTCAGCTGGCAGTACATTTTTCTAATTACTGAATGCTTTAAACATGCCAGAAATAACTGAGACTCAGATATCCATCACTCAGCTTAAACATTTGTTAACCATTTGTCATATTTCGTTATTTTTAAATTTAAAAATACAATGTTAAAATTCTGGCTTAGTTTTTCACCACCTCTTCCTTTGTTCCTCCTTTTCTACTTGGAGTGCTATTAAGAAATCAGTATGTGAGATTATTATGCATTGTAGAATATCTTTAGTCTATATGTATGCTATCATCCATGTGACACAGTATTGCAGTATTTTTTTGTGTGCAAAGTCATTTATAGAAACAAAATGCTCCCATATGGCCACAAGGATATATAAAGGATGTTCATTGCAGCCTTGCTTATAATAGCTAGAAATTGAAAAATAACCAATTTTCTCACCTATAAAGAATTAAACTGTTTTTTATTCATACCCTGAGATATTTTAGAGAAGTGTAAGTAAATGAACCAGATTTATGTGTATTACTATAAATATATTTCAAAAATATATTTTTTAATTTAAAAAGTTGCTTTCGAACTTTTAAGTGAGTGTGTCAGGATCCCCATCCTTCTCCCAGGATGTGTGTGTGGGAGAGAAACAGGTAGATGCTCAGCAAACAGGGCACTTGGATAACACTCCTGTTGGGTGAGTCCACATGTCTGAGCTCTGGTCAGTGACCTGTTGGAGAGACAAGTGGTCAGTGTCATTTACAGGCCTGACCCATTCAAACCTCTCCAGGATCGTCCACACATGCTGCTCACTGTCCTCCTGGGCAGCGGCAATGGACCCAGTGGAGGTTCCAGGGTATGGTGGAGACAATGAAAGGGTGAAGTAGGGGCCCTCCCATAACACACACTGTTCTATGATACGGACAAGAAACACACCTTTACTGAGTTCAGCCACTGATGCTTTGTGATTGTAGCTTCTCTCACCATACACAGTGTGTGTACAATAAAGCTGTTCATGAGTCACTTGTCTAGCAGCCACCATGATGTCTGGGGCATCAGTGAACAATCTGGAGGGGAAGAGCAGGAAAACTGAGGAGAGAGGAGCCCTGACTCTTCCTCTGGGAGAAGCTACATCTGGTCATGTTTCTCATGGTTCCTGGATCTGCTCTTCCTTTTGTTTTCTATTATCCTCCATGGCTACGTCGGAAGTGTGTTCATGCCTTCCCTAGGCCCACCATAGTATTACCAGTCCTTCTTCTAGTGAAAAATTGGGAGCAGAGTTTTCAGTAAACTTAGGCTCTGAATCCAGACTCAGTTTCCCTGGACCTACTTTACTTGAGCTGCCATGCAAAACACCATAGATGGGGGATGCCAGAGACCTGCCTTGTGTCTTCAACCATGTGAGGACACAGAGAGAAGATACCATCTAGGAACAAAAAAACCAGACCTTTGCCAGACACCGAAAGTGCTGCAGCCTTGGTCTTGAAGTTGCCAACCTCCAGAACAGTGAGAAATAAACTTTCACTGTTTAAGTCATCCCATCTATGGCAGGTTTCATCCTGAGTCCTCTTCTTTTGGCTTGTAGGCAGCCACTATCTCTGTACATGCTCGTATGACACTTGTTTGTGCTCCTGTGGAGAGGGGTAGCTCTGGTGTCTCTTCCTTTTTCTTATAAGAGCACTAATCCAGCTGGGCACGGTGGCTCATGCCTGTAATCCCAGCACTTTGGGAGGACAAAGTGGGCTAATCACCTGAGGTCAGGAGTTCAAGACCAGCCTGGCCAACATGGTGAAACTCCATCTCTACTAAAAATACAAAAATTAGCCAGGCGTGGTGGCTTGTGCCTGTTGTCCCAGCTACTCCAGGGGCTGAGGCATGAGAATCGTTTGAACCCAGGAGGTGGAGGTTGCAGTGAGCCAAGATCGTGCCATTGCACTCCAGCCTGGGTGACAGAGCAAGACTATCTCAAATAATAATAATAATAATAATAATAATAATAATAAAATAAAATAAAATAAAAATAAGGCCACTAATCCCCTTATAACCTCTTCTGGACCTAATCACCCGACAAAGGCCTCACCTCCTGCTATCACCACATTGAGGGTTAGGGTTTCACATATGAATTTTAGGGAGGGCACAAACATTCAGTCCATACTACCTCGTAATCCATTTCTCTACAAAAGTTAGAAGATATGTGATATTTGCTTCAAGGCATTTCTGTATGCCAATCACCAGATCCAAATTTCCTTATAGATACATTTTTAAAAATTATTTTTCTGCTCTCACATCCCTAACTTTAAATTCTTTGTGAAGACTCTCTTAAGACTATGAACTTCAATGGGAAGGCTACAGGCCTAATCTAATACTTGTCCTGGATTGCTTTATCCAGTTGCGATGGTTTTCTGAGCCATTTTCACTGGAAGTATTTGTTTTTTAATTAACCCTTTAAAATAATTTTAACCTTAAAGAAAAGTTGTGAAAATAGTGGGAAATTTCCACATAACCTTCACTTAGATTCCCTCAATATTAACATACTATGTAACCATAATACAAACTTGGAAACCACGAATTAGCATTGGTATTCTTAACTGATCTGTAGAACCGTATATGAAGTTCATTAGTTGTTCAACTATTGTCCTTTTTCTGGGCCAGAATCCAGTCCAGGTTGTGATAATGTGTGTATTTTTTTGTTTCCTTAGTCTGCACCAATTGGTGACCATTCCTCAAGCTTTGTCTTTTATGACTTCTACTTTTAAAGAGTACTGGTCAGCTCTTTCGTAGAATGTTACTCAGTCTGGATATGTCTGATATATTCTCATGATAAGATTCAGATTACAAATTTATTTGGCAATGATACTACAGAAATGATATTCTCTTCCCAATGCACCATACCAAGGTATATGTGGTGCAGATATATTTTATTACTAATGATGTTTATCTTGAACATTTTCTTAAGGTAATATCTTCAGGGTTTCTCCACTGTAAAATTCCTCTTGTTGGTGATGAATTAATATTTTGGAAGAGATATTATAAAACCCAGGAAATACTGTGTTTCTCATCACACTTACACCCATAAATTTTAGTATTCATTGATAACTTTTGTCTGCAATAATTATCACTGTGGTATCAGCCTCAGGATGGTTTTCTCATTTTCTTTATCTCTTCAATGAAGGGATGTGTTAAGTTGTATTCTACTTTGAGGAGTCATTGTCCTTCTCCGAGTCTTTATTCAGTAATTTATTCAGTATACAGTTTTAGATATTTATTCTATCTACGAGGTGCAATTCAATAATCTCACTAGTATGTTGCTCAGATTGTTTTAGCTTTGGCAATCCAGAGCTCATTCCAGTTGGTTTTTATGTTGTTATTGTTGTTGTTTGTAACATGCTATTGTTATTTTTTGAGCATTTACTTCCTTCCAGTAATTTTGAGCATTTACTTACTTACCATACAATGTTTGGGTTCATCTTCTGTTTTCCTTATCCTGGCAGTAGAGCTAGATATTTCTCCAAGCAGCTGTTTCTTTTATTAGAGAACATATTTAGAAACTAAGATTTGAGTACTAGGTATATTCCTTCCTATTGGAGGAGTCTCATTGCTTGTAGATCTTGCCAACAGACAGAACTAGGAAATATAAGTATATTTTCTAGCAAATATATATCACATATCTCCATTTCTGTTCTGTAAATGTATATTATGTATATATAATCTCTCTCTCTCTCTATCTATCTATCTATCATCTATCTATGGAGAGATGTCACTACCACCTCATTCCTGTGACCACATTCTATTTTCTTCTTGTTTCTACCCCATTGCTACTCACCTTCTCCATGTAATCAATCTCACTAGTGTGATGTATCCATTTTACCCTTCTTGTAATTATTTTGTACAAAATAGCAACACAGTTATATTTTTGTATATCCCTTTCTTTCTAACATGAAAGGTGGAGAACTTTTCTCATTTAAAAATATCTTTTACAATCACTCTATCAGTACATAGAGATGTTCTCCCATTTGTTGCATTTTGTGGATTTACCATAGGTTATGTAACCATTCTTCTATATGTGAACGTTTAGTCTGTTGCAAATACTCTGGAAGTCAAAACAATGCTACGATGAATAACTTTGTATATGTGTATTTTCATATTGTCCAAGGTGTATATCTAGTGTGGATTCCTACAAGTCATTGCCAGTTTAAAATGTAAGTTCATTTACAGTTTTGTTAGATACTGCCAAATTCCTCTACACAATGATTGTTTGCATTTCTGCCAGCAACGTGTGGAAGTGACTAATTCTTCAAAGCCACATGAACAGGATGTGTTGTCATAATTTGTCATTTTCTTCAATCATCATTTCAAGGTGTCACTGGGTTTTATTAATTTGTATTTATCTCATTGTGAATAATTTTGAATATTTTCCACATGCTTAAAGCCATTTTTATATATCTCTGTGTGTGTGTATGTGTGCATGTGTGTGCTTTTTTTGCTCAGGATTTTGGTACTTGTGCCCTTTAACTTTTTTCTCTGATGTTTTTAAGCAAACAAAATAATGGTCATATAAGCTATTCATTCATTTGGCAAATTCTTACTTAGCAACTACTATTCCCAGAACTATGCTAATATGATAATATAAAGGGGGACAGTCCTTCATGGAACTTTGGTCTATGGAAAGAGATTGTTGTGGCTCATGCCTGTAATCCCAGCACTTTGGGAGGCCGAGGTGGGCGGATCACCTGAGGTCAGGAGTTCAAGACCAGCCTCAACATGGAGAAACCCCGTCTCTACTAAAAAAAATACAAAACTAGCTGGGTGTGGTGGTGTATGCCTGTAATCCCAGCTACTCGGGAGGCTGAGGCAGGAGAATTGCTTGAACCTGGGAGGCGGAGGTTGCGGTGAGCCGAGATGACGCCATTGCACTCCAGCCTGGGCAACAAGAGCGAAACTCCGTCTCAAAAAAAAAAAAAAAAAAAAAAAAAGATTGTTGAGCCCTTTCCTTTTTTATTTTGAGATAACTATAGGTTCACATTCAATTATAAGAAACAGGGAGATCGTGAGTACCCTTTATGTAGTTTTCCCCAATGGTAGCACCCTTCAAAACTGTAGTAAAATACCACAACCAGGATTCTGCCATTGATGTAGTCAACACAGAGAACATCTCCATCCCCACAAGGATCCCTCATATCACCCTTTTTATCGACACACCAACTTTTCTCCAGTTCCTTTCTTTCGTTAATCCCTGGCAACCACTATTCTGTTTTCAATATTTTGCCATTTCAAGAATGTTATATGAGTAGAATCATAATACACTGGGCAACCTTGTTAGGCTGGCGTTTCACTCAGAATAATGCTCTGGAGATTAATTCAGATTCTTGCATGCATCAACAGTTCCTGTATGTTTGTTGTTGGGCAGTATTCTATGGTAAGTGTGCTTACCATGAACCGTTTGTCCATTCACCCACAGGAGGAAGTCAGAGTTGTGCCAAGTGTTTGACTATTATGAATAAAGCTGCTATAACTATTCATGTGCAGCTTTTGTGTTAACTTAATTAAGCCTTTGTTTCTTTGGTGTAAATGCTTTAAAGTGCAGTTGCCAGGTCACATGATGGTTGCATGTTTGGTTTTTGAAGAAACTGCCAAATGATTTTTCAATCTACCATTTTATATTCCCATCAGCAAATATGAGCAATCCAGTTACTTCACGTCCTCATGAGCATTTGGTGTTCTTTTTTTTTTTTTTTAAAGTAGCCATTCTGATTGATGTTTAGTGTTAGCTCATTACATTTGTCTAGTGGCGAGTGATGTTAAACATTTCATGGGATTATGTATCATCCATATAGCCTTTTCAGTGAAGTGTTTCTTCATGTCTGTTGTTTGTGACCCAAGTTAATTGTTTTTTTTCTTGATTGTTAGGTTTTGTGAGTTTTAAAAAAATATTTTTTTAAATTTATTTTTATTTTTATTTATATATATATTTTTTTTATTATACTTTAAGTTTTAGGGTACATTTGCACATTGTGCAGGTTAGTTACATATGTATACATGTACCGTGCTGGTGTGCTGCACCCACTAACTCGTCATCTAGCATTAGGTATATCTCCCAATGCTATCCCTCCCCCCTCCCCCCTCCCCACCACAGTCCCCAGAGTGTGATATTCCCCTTCCTGTGTCCATGTGATCTCATTGTTCAATTCCCACCTATGAGTGAGAATATGCGGTGTTTGGTTTTTTGTTCTTGCGATAGTTTACTGAGAATGATGATTTCCAATTTCATCCATGTCCCTACAAAGGACACGAACTCATCATTTTTTATGGCTGCATAGTATTCCATGGTGTATATGTGCCACATTTTCTTAATCCAGTCTATCATTGTTGGACATTTGGGTTGGTTCCAAGTCTTTGCTATTGTGAATAATGCCGCAATAAACATACGTGTGCATGTGTCTTTATAGCAGCATGATTTATAGTCATTTGGGTATATACCCAGTAATGGGATGGCTGGGTCAAATGGTATTTCTAGTTCTGGATCCCTGAGGAATCGCCACACTGACTTCCACAATGGTTGAACTAGTTTACAGTCCCACCAACGTGTGAAAGTGTTCCTATTTCTCCACATCCTCTCCAGCACCTGTTGTTTCCTGACTTTTTAATGACTGCCATTCTAACTGGTGTGAGATGATATCTCATAGTGGTTTTGATTTGCATTTCTCTGATGGCCAGTGATGATGAGCATTTTTTCATGTGTTTTTTGGCTGCATAAATGTCTTCTTTTGAGTAGTGTCTGTTCATGTCCCTCGCCCACTTTTTGATGGGGTTGTTTGTTTTTTTCTTGTAAATTTGTTTGAGTTCATTGTAGATTCTGGATATTAGCCCTTTGTCAGAGATGAGATAAGGATTCCCTATTTAATAAATGGTGCTGGGAAAACTGGCTAGCCATATGTAGAAAGCTGAAACTGGATCCCTTCCTTACACCTTATACAAAAATCAATTCAAGATGGATTAAAGATTTAAACGTTAGACCTAAAACCATAAAAACCCTAGAAGAAAACCTAGGCATTACCATTCAGGACATAGGCGTGGGCAAGGACTTCATGTCCAAAACACCAAAAGCAATGGCAACAAAAGCCAAAATTGACAAATGGGATCTAATTAAACTAAAGAGCTTCTGCACAGCAAAAGAAACTACCATCAGAGTGAACAGGCAACCTACAACATGGGAGAAAATTTTCGCAACCTAAAAAAATATTTTATAAATTCTATTTCTTTGTTGGATATGTGGTTTGCAAATATTTTCTTTCACTCTGTAGCTTTTATCTTTATCTTCAGTGTAGTTTTCACAGAGCATAATTTTTAATTTTGATAAGGTCCATTTTATCAAATTTTCATTTGATTGATGGTACTTTTGATGTCAAGTCTAACAATATTTCACCTTTCCTGAGATAGAATGTTTTTTCCTATGTTGTCTTCTAAAAGTTTTATAATGTCTGTTTCACATTAAGTCCATGATCCATGTATTCATTTCAGATTAATTGGATGAAGTTTGCATCTTAGATCGGGGTCCTTTTTTGATCCCTTTTGTGCCAATAGATGTCCAATTGCTCCAGCACCATTTGTTGAACTGTTGAATAGTCTATATTCCTTTTTAAGTTGCTTTTGCACCTTTCTTTTTTCAAGAATCTTTTGAGTAAATTTCTGTGGGCCTATTTCTGGATACTCTGTACTGTTTCATTGATCTCTGTGTCTGTACCTCTGACAATTCCACAGAATTTTGTTCATTGTAGCCATACAGTAACACACAGTGGTTCATGTCTGTAATCTTAGCACTTTAGGAGGCCGAGGTGGGTGGATCATTTGAAGTCAGGAATTTGAGACCAGCTTGGCCAACATGGAGAAACTCCGCCTCTAGTAAAAATTAGCTGGACATGGTGGTAGACGTCTGTAATCCCAGCTACTCAGGAAGCTGAGTCAGGAACGTCACTTGAACCTGGGAGGTTGAGGTTGCAGTGAGCCAAGATCATGCCACTGCACTCCATCCTGGGCAACAGAGCAAGATTATGTCTTTAAAAAAAAAAAAAATTAAAAGCCCAATATATTTAACTCTTCTATTTTATTCTTTTTTTGAAATTATATTAACTATTTGTTTCTTTGCTTTTCCATGTAAAATTTAGACTAATCTTTTATATGTCTATAAAAATCTTTTTGAGATTTTCATGAGAATTATATGTCAATTTGGGGAGAATTGACTTCTTTACTATGTTGAATTTTTCAATACTTGAAATACTTTACTGTTATTCTTTGATTTCTTTCATCAAGGTTTATAGTTTTCAGCATACATACAATTTATATACATGTTTGTTAGATTTACATGTATTTTATTTATTTTGAGTGATTATAAATTATATTTTAAAAACTTTTATCATACATGATTAATATATAAATGCATCACATAAACTAGATAATATTATAAATAATTACAATTGACTTTAAAATATTTATCTTGTACACTGTAAACTTTCTGTACTCATTTATTAATTCTGAGAGTTTTTTTAGAATTCTTTGAAATTTTCTGTGAAGACAATCGTATCATCATCAAATAGAGACCGTTTTATTTACTTATTTCTAATCTGTATGCCTTTATTTTCTCTTCTTGTTTTAGTGCACTGGCTAGGACCTCCAACATGTGTTAAACCAGAGTGCTCTTCTGTTTTCTGGAAGAGATCATACAGATTTCATGTTAATTTTTTAAATTCTTGGTAGCCTTCTCCAGCGAAACCATTTGGGCCTGGAGATTTCTTTTCTGGGCATAAATTACAAACCCAGTTTCCTTAATAGAGAGCTATTCACATTATCTACTTCATAATGGGTGAGTAGTGGCTTATCTTCTCCTGGCTCAAAGTGGTTCTCTCTTTGGTAACCTCCCATATAAGAGGCAGAAAAGCCAGGCCAGGAGAGTGACCTCTTGAGTGGAGGATAACTGGGGCAAGGACTTCTTGAGTCAGAAAAATAAAAAGCAGAAAAAGAAACCAGAGAAAACCATGAAAGAAAATTGTCCCCAAATAAATGCTTTTTATCTTTCTCACATCAAAACAGCTTCTTCTGGCCAGCTGTCCTCTGTTCATTCTAGCTTGTGTTGACCTCTCTGTTGCATCAGTTCTAATTCTGGCTCTGCTACTTGTGTGCTGTGTGACATTAGGCAAGCTATTTAACCCCTCTGTGCCTCAGTTTGTTTTCTATAAAAATAAAAATACCATCAGTATTTTCTTTATATGGTGTGCAAGGATTCAAATGAGTTAATAAATAGAGTTTAAAAATAGTACCTAATGGATATCTTGTTTTTTCAGCACTGTTTATTGAGAAGACTTTCTTGTTCTCATTGAATTGCTTCAACACCTTTTTTTTTTTTAGAATAACCTATGACATATGTGTGGGTCTATTTCTAGACTTCTCATTTCCACCAATCAATCTGTATATAATTTTGCAAATAGCACACTATCTTTATTACTGCGGCTTTAGAGTAAGCCTTGAAATCAGGGAGTGTTAAGTCCTCTAATTGTGTTTATCTTCTTCATGATTGCCTTGCTATTTTAGGTCATTTGCATTTCCATATACATTTTGCAATTAGCTTGCCAAACGCTATTTTTACGAAAGACTGATGTAATTTTGATTGGAGTTGCATTATAGATCAATTTGGAAGAGGTTTAAAGTCAACAATATTGAGTTTTTCAATATAAAAATATAGTTCATACTTCCATTTATTTGGCTTTTTGAAATTTTATTTCAGCACTATTTTCTAAGTCTTACACATCTTTTGTTAACTGTATTCCTAGGGCTTCTTTTTAATGCTAATAACAATTCTGACTTTTAAAGCCTTATTTTTCAATCATTTATGGCTACTAGAAATACAATTAATCTTTTGTATACTGATCCTTTAGCCTGTGACCTTACTAAATTTACCTATTAGTTCCAGTGTTTGTACCTTCCTTCTTCCTTCGGATTTTCTATAACACCATCATGTAACCTGCAAATAAAGAATGCCTTACATTTTACTTTCCAAACTTCGCATCTGTCTACATACTCTCTCTCTCTCCTCCCTTCCTTCTTCACTCTCCTTCTCTCCCTTTCTTTTTCTCTCTTTCCTTTTGTTGATTAATTTCTCCTCCACTCCACCTCTCTCTCTCTCTCCCAATTGTGCTGATTAGAACTTACCGCACATTTTAAATACAAATAGTAAAAGTAATCATTCTTGTCCTGTCCTAACTGTAAGGGAAAAGCTTCAATATTTAAATGTTACCTATAGGTTTTCACAGATACACTTTACCTTCTGTGTATTTTAAAACTTTGTGGGTTTTTTTTATTATTATACTTTAAGTCCTGGGATACATGTGCAGAACATGCAGGTTTGTTACATAGATATACATGTGCCATGGTGGTTTGCTGCACCCATCACCCCGTCATCTGCATGGTGTTTCTCTTAATGCCCCATCCTAATGCCTCCCCTAGCCCCCCACCCCCTGACAGGCCCTGGTGTGTGATGTTCCCCTCCCTGTGTCCTTGTGTTCTCATTGTTCAACTCCCACTTATAAGTGAGAACATTTGGTGTTTGTTTTCTGTTCTTGTGTTAGTTTGCTGAGAATGATGTTTTCCAGCTTCATCCATGTCCCTGTAAAGGACATGAACTCATCCTTTTTCATGGCTGCATAGTATTCCATGGTGTATATGTGCCACATTTTCTTTATCCAGTCTATCACTGATGGGCATTTGGGTTGGTTCCAAGTCTTTGCTATTGTGAACAGTGCCACAATAAAAATACATGTGCATGTGTCTTTATAGTTTGTGTTTTTAAACTTTCATTATTCCCTTCACAATTTATTTGTGCGATTTCTCCATAGTGATAGGTGTACATCTGTGCCTCCTTTATCAATGCTATATGATATCTCCATAAAAATGTCAGAATCTATTTATACGTTTACCTCTTAATTTATATTTAGGATGTTTCATTGTTTTAAAAGTGCATATAATGCTCCTTTTATAATTCCTCTACATCTTTCTGTAAACTTATGAATGAAGTTTTGGTACATTCCAACACTATTATTGACTTTAATATTTTTAGACCAAACACCCTTGCAAAATTTTTGTGCCTAATTCTACTGCCACTACCTGTGTGTAAGAGTTCCTATGCTTTCACAGCTTTCCGAACTTGTTATTATCATATAACTTAATTTTTACCCATCTGATAGTGTAAAATTATACTTTCCTGGGTTTTAATTTCACTTCTCTGATGAGAGACTGACACTTTTTAAAATTTCAAAAAGATATTTCACTTTACCTCTTTGGCTAATTTTACCAGTTTCCTGTTGAATTACTTATATTCCTCTAATTTTTGTAGATTTAACTTACATATACCAGCTATTGATTCTTGGCCAATTAGATGTGATACACAAGTACTGCAGTCTATAGCTTCTGTCTTTTTATCTTCTCTGTTTCTGTCTCTGTCTTTCTATCTCTGTGTCTGTCCATCTGCCTCTGTCACACAAACACACACACACTCACACACAACCACACACACACTTGATGCTGCTTTTGATAAACAGGAGGTTTCATTTGTGAATGATCAGATTTATCAATCTATGGTTTCATAACTTGTTTACAAAGTCAGATCCTGAGATTACAACAGTGTGATCATTTATTTTCTTTTTAAGTTTAGAAGTTTGACTCTTCACATAAAATTCCTTTTAGTTTATTTCGTATATGAGGGATCCAATTCCCAGATTGGCCATATGGGCAAACAAATGAATTCCTTTAACTGACTGGTCCATCTTCTGTCTGACAGGTAGTGCCTGCTCTGCATATGACGTGTGTTATAAAGGTCTAGTGTGTTTCTGGTCTCTCCATTGTGCTCCTGTGTCCCACCATTCCTTTCAGCTCTACTTTCTTGTCTTCGTACTGTTGCTTCATGTTAGAGTCTCCATCTGTGCAGTCATCTTCTAACCATATTGCTTTTCCTTACAATTTTATTAGCTATTCTTAGTAAAATGTATACTCTTCCACATATATTTTAGAATGAATATGTCCAGCTTTAGAAAATTCAAGAAAAACTCTGTTGGAATTTTGATTGAATTTACATTGATTGATTTTTCACACTAATTTAAGGAGAATTGATAACTGTAGGACATCTTTTTTATCTCTGGAAATGGCACCAAGTTCCAATTATTTAGGCATATATATATTATATATATATATATTTTTTTTTTTAAATTTGAGACAGAGTCTCACTCTGTTGCCCAGGCTGGAGTAGTGGCATGATCTTGGCTCACTGCAACCTCCACCTCCCAGGTTCAAGCAATTCTCCCTGCCTCAGCCTCCCAAGTAGCTGGGATTACAGGTGCTCACCACCATGCCCTACTAATTTTTGTATTTTTAGTACAGCCAGGGTTTCACCATGTTGGCCAGGCTGGTCTTGAACTCCTGACCTCAGGTGATCCGCCCACCTTGGCCTCCCAAAGTGCTGGTATTGCAGGCATGAGCCACCACGCCCGGCCACTTTAATATATTTGAATAAAGCCTTGAAATTTTATTTATCTAGGTGATACACTTCTTTTAAATACTTATTTCTTTTTTACACATACTTTTTTGCTATTATAAATGGTATCTTCTAGAAAAATTACATTTTATTTTGTTGTTAGGTATAGAAATGCCATTGATAACAGAATAAAATGTAATATATATATAATCAAGTATCTTGATATATATCAAGTATCTTGATATATATATATATATATATATATATATCTATATTCTAGCAAAGTTTCCAAATTCCCTTATTATTTATTTTTTCCCCTATAAGTTCTCTTGGCTATTTTAACAGAAAACAAGATCTATGAATAATGATAGTTTTGTTTGTTCTTTCCCAATCCTTATACATTTTGGCTTTTTTGTCTTCTTAAATTTTTTTGTGACGATTATGACCTACAGTACAGAACAGTGACTTTGGATAAGAGAAGGAGCTGTGGTTTTTTGGTGTGTGGAGATTGCCTTATGGCTAGTGCATAGTTATCACAATGCTTCTTCTGTGCATGATCAGATGTGTCTTCACTAATTGTTTGAGTTTATCAGTTGCTAACTGTTCTTTTCACATCTTCTATATCCTCACTGACATTTTTGCCTAATTGAAGCTCTTCCATAAAGGTAGTGAATTTTTTAAAAATTTCCTCAGATTTTCTGTGATATTTTATACATTTTATCTATTTTGAGATTATGTTCCAAAGAACTCACATCTTCTAGAGATATTGGACATCTGTATTAGTCTGTTTGGGCTGCCATCACAAATTACCATAGACTGAGTAGCTTAAACAACAGAAATTCATTTTCAGAGTTTGAGAAGCTGGAAGTTCAGAATCAGGATGCCAGAATAGGCTGATTACGTGGTTATGGTAAGGGCTGTCTTCCTGGCTTGCAAATGGCTATGATTTCCTTGTGTCTTCACATGGTAAGTGGGAGAAAATGCTCTCCTGTGTCCCTTCTTATAGGGCTACTATTCCCATCATGAGGGCCTTGCCCTTGGTATCTCAGCTTAACCTAATTACCTCCCAAAGGCAGCATCTCCCAACACTATCACATTGTGCTCGAGGACTTCAACATAGAAATTTTGTAGGGACACAGTTTAGTCCACAGTTACCTCTTATCTGTAATTATCCTCTCTTTTCCTAATAATGCTTATTGCTGTCAAGGTATCTGTTTCACCTGAGGTTTCCTGTGGTAAGCATTTATCTCTTTGTATTAGTATAGTATAACAGTATAGCATGTAACTAGAGATTTTTTTTTAAAATGGCAATGACTATTGTTTATCGAGGATTTACTCATTTATATTTAATGTGATTTCTCATGTATTTGGAATTATTTTTTATCTTTTTTGACTTAGGTTTCCGTTTGACTATTATGCTTTTAATTTTTCTATTTTTGTTTTTTATTGGGAGTGCTTGATTGAGATTTTATTGTTGTTTTTTGTTTTCTCATCCTGGTTTTGAATTTATACAGCTGTTTCTATTGTTTTAATTGTTACTATTTACACAATGAATTAGGGTGCATGGCAAGGCTCTAGTATTGGTAGTGAAATCAGATGCTGTCAGATAGGATAATCTGCCAAAATTTAGGTAAAAGATGACCTTATGATCACTTATGAGGCCGGCACTCAGTTGGAAATAGAGCTGAGACTGTCTGCTAACATGACCAATTGGTGGTGAGCCAATCAGTGGTAATTCCTGGAGGTATTGAATGTAGTATTGCCCTATATAGGGTTGGGGAGGGCAGTGAATGAGAGTTTTTAATAAAAAGGGAAACCATTACATGATACAATAAAATATTATGCAGAATATTAAGAAGATAATGGAGAGGCCCCGAAGAGCACTTGGATTTGAATTCGGCTCTTTCTGCTACTGGGTATGTGGTCTTAAGAAAGTTAATTAAACTTTCTGTGCTTTTCTTGTCTTTTCACCTATGAGTCTGAGACAATAGTTATATATGTTCCATAGGGCTGTTATATATGCAAACACAAGGTAGTACATATAACTTGCTTGGAATGGTGTCTGACACATAATTTTTGCTATATCTTAGCAAATGCCATTGATAACAGAATATTTTTAAATATTATCTAAAGGTCAGTGCTGCGCAAGATATAGTCGATGTAAAATGAAAGATCCTTCTCTCAGAGGGCTCAGTCTACTCACTGTCATGGGAGAGGCTAGAGTGTAATCTGTACTATGCCTTACTTACATGTAACAAGCATTCAAAAAATTATAAGTGCAATAAACAAAGTATAGAAGCAGTTCAGAGGACGAGATGATTAATTTGTTCCCCTTGGGTGAAATGAGGTAGAAATGAGGAGGATTGCATCTAGAGAGAAGATGATAAATTTCCTTTGTGTCATGATAAATGTAACAGCCTTTTGGACGACCAAGAGGCAGTTGGGAAGGTAGGTCTTAAGTTACTAAAGACAGCTTGAGTTCTTTGTGAGCTCCGGTTTCTGATTCAAATGTGTTTCCAGTCCTTGATTTTTTGGACACCTTTATTATTATGCAGAATTAATTGTAAGGTGTTTGAGAAGACTGATTAATGCTAGACTGAATGTAATACTTGGTCCAAGATCTCTACAGATTGCCTTGAAAGGGCAGTCCTCACTTCTCTTATTTTCTTCCTATTTCCTGTACACCCCATACCCCAATGAGGTTGAAAAATGACTAACGTGTTATTGTCTTTCTGTTGGATACAAAGGACGTAAGAGTTCTGTGAATATTAACTTTCTACTTTATAGAGCTTTGTGCTTAGGACCTGTTCAGGCTTGTCCTTTTAATGAAACACTTTGTCCAAACACTTTTATCATTAAAAAAGTAATAATGACTCTGTTACGAGGCCACAGAAGGGGGCAGAAGGTTAATACGTGTTAGAGAACAGAAAACAATTCAGCCACCACAGCCAATGAATACAGATTTCTTTTATTCTCCTTGAAGTCATCCACTATATTTTTTAACACCTTTCTCTTTTCTTCCCGAGGTCTAAATGAGAGGAGTGAAAACTGAGGCTTCAACCAGAAATCTCTATTACTTGTACAGCTATGGCAATGATGATGAATGCTTCTAGCACTAACCCAAAAGCACTGTAAGATCTTGCCAAATCATCAGAGATTAAATTCCAATCAGAAGCATGCCTTTTCTCTATTCTGCTTCCTCGGAACCTGAAAATCTACATGTAACTGCAATTCTAAAGTGATAAGATTAATTCCACAAACCACTTACATAAGTCCACCTCATCACCATATAGTCACATCTCACCTGTTATTGCTCTCCGTTAATTAGAATACTCGATTGACTAAAATAATTATATTTCCTGCCCAGGCTCAATGATGACATTTAATTTGTAAAAGAACTTTGATGATTTGGATTTTCTGATCACAGCCCGTCAATTCCTAACGTGAATGGAATCATGGAACCAGAAGGCATGTCCAGCTTGCCACACAAGAGATAGGGAGGTATCAATGTTACAGGAAGAGCAGACCCTAGAGAATATTGAGAAATTATGGGCTTTTTTTAAGGACATAGGCGCTGTAGAAGGGCTATTGGAAGATGTCTAATTTGTTTTACCTACAAACATACCCTAGCCCAGTGGTAAATCATAGACTGATTATTTCCCACACTCCCAAAAAAGTACACTTCCATAAGAATACAGCATTCGGCATAAGATTTCATGGGGATTAATTGGACTGCTGAAGTTTGTACAATGACCTCATGTTGAGAACCCTTAATTGAGAGCATTCTGAATGCCAGAATTTATTAGGGTAAAAAAATTAAATTACACACATGTTATTCAAGGAGTTTACAGTCAATTGGAAGATACAGTAAAGTAGGCAGGCAATTATAACATGGAATGAATTGAGAGAGAATACAAGATGCAATAGGAATCTATTGCTGAAACGGGGCAGTTCCCTGATCCCTCTTGCAGGGGGTGCTAAAGGGATGTGGCTCGTCTGTTCTGTTGCCATGGCTGCCCAAACCCCTTATGGGAGGGGGAGCACGCAGACAGAGAGGCGCAGGAGCCCAACTGGGCATGTGTAACAGTGTGCTCTTTTTGCCTTGCTGTCCACAGACAGCTTGAGTGTTAACCAGCTCAGTGGACTCTCTGCCTTTCTGCAACGGCAGAGGGCCAGTGTGACAGCTTTCTGTATCCCAGGCTTTTGTCCAGCGTCCCAGAAGAATTGGGTCACACACAGACTTGAAGTATGAATGTGGGGATTTTATTGAGTGGTGGAGGTGGCTCTCAGCAGGATGGATGGGGACCCAGAAGCGGGGATGGAGTGGGAAGATGATATTCCCCTGGAGTCCAGCGGCCGAACTCCTCTCTGACCACCCCCAGTCAAACACCTCTCAGCGTTCAGACGTTCCTCCTCTTCTCTCTTTCTTTGCCGTGTGGTTATGCCATTCATCTACTTGTCTCCTTGTCTCGTCGTCTGCTTGTCTGCTCAACTCCTTCTGGAGCCTGGGGTTCGGAATTTATATGGGTATAAAATGGGGGGGCGTGGCAGGCCAAAAGGCAACTTTTCGTGTGTGAGAACAGAAACGCCTATTCTTATTTAGGGCCGCAGGTTTCCAGGCTTGAGGGTGGGGTCTTTGCTGGTGAACTGCCCTCTTCTACCCAGTATTTCTCTCTCTCCTGTCTGTATCATTGCAAGCAATCTTAAAGCCATCTTGGGAGACGGTCAGGATAGACTTACCAGAGGAAGAACTGCATAACAGTTACTTGAAGGATGAGTAGAAATTAGTCATGCAAAATTGGCAAAGAATGTGTCCTCTGTGGACAAAAAAGAATATTCAGTGGCCTGCCAGATGCAGGATAACACAAAATAGTGTTCAGAGAAATGAAAACAGCCCAATATGAGTAGAGCCTGATGCCTTGTAGTCAAGGGATTAGGCCAGAGGTCTGAGCTAGAACCATGTGTTTTGTGTCCTAAAAAGAAATATGCATTTTTACCCTGAGGTCAAGAAATAACGGTTATATATTTCTTATAATATTCTAGGCTTGTTATGAAAAATAGTTTGAAGGGATAACAAGAGCAAAGGAAGCCATCCTAATTATAATGTGGTGTCTAAGAACGTGAGATATACTGTCAGGCTGTTCAAACTTAAGCCAGGCTTCGCCATTTACCAAGTGCTTTCATTTAAGGACATTATTTAATGATTATCTCTGTGCTTCAGTTTCCTCATTTGGAAAATGGAGAAAATCATATATCCATGTAGTAGAGTTATTGTGAGATTGAATGAATTAATATGTGAAAAGTGCTTGATACTGTGCTTGGCATAAAAGCTTTTGCTTATCACCTTAATCATCAACATTATGATCAGCTGCAGCATTATGAAAGAGGGTGTCACAGTGTTTAATAAAATCTGTGGCAACCGGGATGGGGAGAAGTACACTAATTAGACAGGTGGACTTGATGGTCTCTGGCAACTGCTTAGATATGGAGGTAAGGAGGTGAGTCAAGGTGGATGCCTAGGTTTCTGCATTGATCAACTAGGTGAAGAATGTTGTCATCATCATACAGACTGAAGGGTAAGAAGATGAATTATTTACTTGCATGCCAATTTTGAGTGTACTTTCATGTGAATAAGAACAAAATACAGTTGGCTCTAAAGACATGGAGCTTGCAATCTAGATCACAGGCACTGACATATTGCCACTGATTTCTGAGTATGTTCTTCTTAAACGTCTTTCATCCTAAAGACGTTTTACACTTTTCTAAATGTTCTCATTTGATATTTAGGTGACTATGTAGGGTTACGTGAGTCAGGTGGTCATATCTGTTTTGTAGAAGGAATAATTGAGAAACAGAGTTAGCATTTTCCCACATGAGTACGTAGCTAATTGGTTAAATAATTGGTATTTTTTTAAAAACCCTACTTCTTTTTAATTCAGACTTCTAGTCACACACTGTGTTCCCTATAATTCAGGCATCAACCAACTATTAACTAAAGTAGCCCACACTTTTAGATTCAATGGAATTGGCTCAAACCCCATTCCATATGTAGGAGGCTTCTATTCTCTCCAGAGATTGCACGCTTGGTGATATGGCTTATGGATTTTCTATTTACTATGATGCTTTTCTTCTGAATCAATTTTCCTTTATAAGTGCCATATTTTTGAAGCGAGATTCCTAACACTTTGGCTTGCTCTCTTTCTCTCACCTCTGCTTACACCCACCCTCCACTGCCCGGAGTAGTTTTACTGTCTTCATCTTTGTTTCCTGTTAGCTAGACTCTCAGGTATCAGGTTACTGAAACACTTTACAAAGGCATTCTAGCCCCTGTTAAGGGTTGCTATTGTTTTCAACCAGACCGTACACTGTTGATAGTGTGATTTTTCTGAAACCGGTATTTTTGTTTAGTTTTTGAATAAGCTGCAAACTATGTTCATGATATTCTCTAGATATGATCACATATTAATGGAAAGGAAAAAGGTGTATACACACACACACACACACACACACACACACAGTGACACACAACATTCACCAAGTCCTGTTGGCAATACCAAATACAACCAAACGTTTCTTACTTAGAAAGAATAAGAAAATACAGATTTTCTTTTTCATTAACCCTATTTAGCCAATGTTATGTTTCCTCTCTCTCCTTCACTATCATCTTTCTTATTCTTTGAACTGACCAATTGGCATCTCCAGAATAACTGAGTCATTAAAGGAAATTTGAAGGTTGGTGGAGATCCAATTAAATCCCAAATGAAAGATGAAAAAGATGTTATGAACACATAAGGCCAAACAAACAACAGCAAAAAAGCATATAGATGTATGTGCCTCATAAATTATGTCTCAAATTTCTTCCTTTTTTACATTTATCCTGTCTTCTACAGATAAAAGTAAAGCAAATGAAATATTATGAAGTATCAAGGTGACACTGTAGAAGCTTAATGATTACTTCAGAAGGATGTTCACCATAAAGATTAAGAAAATTGATTTTGTAAAATGTGATACTATTTTTATAAAAACTACAAATCTGTAAGTAGGTATATCTGTACTACTATGAGAAAAAAGAAACCTGAAGGGTATATAGCTTTACATCAGAATGTTAACAATAGTCACCTGTTTTGAGAAGTGTGATTTTTCTTTTTTATTTGTTTAGCTTCATTTTTACATTTTACAATGAAAGGACTGTATCTGGAGGTGAATTATTTTTTCTAACACAGAATTTTTGTTTTTTTTCTGTCTTCAAACATTATATTGTTAGATTTTTTAAAAATCTATACATATTATGTTCCAGACATTCTCTTAACCAAGATGTCAAAATTAACATTACAGAAAATACTAATTTTATCAATGTTAATGACATCAGATGCTGTTTGGTGTGAGGCACTGGGAAAGACACTGCGTTATTGTTGAAGTATTGCAGTTCCTGCCCCAAGTGCATAACTTCAACTGAATCATAAGACAGAATCAGACAAACTTATGAGGGGTATTCTAAAATGCAACAAGCTTATACTTTGCAAATAAAAAACAAAACCAAAAACAAACAAACAAACAAAAACCCCAAAGGAAACTTGGAGAACCATGTGACACTAAAGTGTACCCTGAAAAAAAAAAAAGAAAAAGAAACGGTCTCTGTAAGGAGCAATAATGGAATAATCAGCAACATTTGAAAATGGACTGCGTGTTAGATAATAGTATTGTATCTGTGCTAAAATTTCTGAAATGTGTAACTGCACTGTGATTAAGTAAAATAATGTCTTTGTTTTTAGGAGATACAAGCAAGATTATTGAGGGCAAAGGGATAGGATCTCTGTAGGTTATTCTCAAATGGTTGAGTAAAGGAGAAAGAAAAAAGGCAAAGAAGAAAGAGAAAAAAGGAAGAAAGGGAGGGGAAAAACAGTTTGTGTCTTAGTTATCTGTCTTAGCTATTAGGTTGAATTCCTTGAGATCCAGGTGGGTTAAATATGAATCTTGGCTGGGCGCAGTGGCTCAGGCCTGTAATCCCAACACTTTGGGAGGCCGAGGTGGGCGGATCACCCATGGTCAGGACTTCGAGACCAGCCTGGCCAACATGGTGAAACCCTGTCTCTACTGAAAATACAAAAACTAGCTGGGCATGGTGGTGTGTGTCTGTAATCCCAGTTACCTGGGAGGCTGAGGCAGAAGAATTTCTAGAACCCGGGAGGCGGAGGCTGCAGTGAGCGGAGATTGCACCACTGTGCTCCAGCCTGGGTGACAGAGCAAGATTCTGTCTCAACAAACAAACAAACAAACAGCCATGAACTTTAATTTGTAACATGTTGCCTTGCAATAATTGATGTCTAGTCTCCCAAATCAGGACTGAATAAATTAATAGCTATTGTAACACTGGACTTACATATTTTTCTTGTCACTCTTGAGATAGTGAAACAGAAGTATGCATCTGAATGAAATTTATAAGAATATACATAGCAGCTTTATTTATAATATCCCTAAACTACAAATAGCCCAAAAATCTATCAGTAGTAAACTAGGCAATCTGTGGCATATCCATATGATGGAAAACTACACAGTAACGAAAAAGAAAAAAATTACCTACTATTAGACATAATAACATGAATGAATTTCACAGATATATAATGCTCAGTTAAAGAAGCAAGACACATTAGTAAGAAACACAAGAATAGGCAAAATTTATACGTGATGATAGAAATAAAAATAAAGGTTACTGTGGGGGAGGAGGTGGATACTGACTGGGAAGGCTCATGAGGGAGTTTTCCAGTGTGATGTGAATGTTCTATATTTTCATCTTGGAGATAGTTATGAATGTATAACTATGTGATGTAGAAATTCATCTCATAGTAACTTTAATATTAGTATAATTTACCAACTGTATATTATACCAAGTTTCAGCTTATTCTGAGCTCACCACCAATCCATTTTCTCTTTACTGTGTCTAGCCCAGAGACTTGCATATATCAGATGTTCAAGGTATATATTTGGAATGAATAAATAAAATTGTTCCTATCTTGTACCTTATTTCTTTAGGACTCTGCTGCATGTGATAATGGATGTTAACAACTGTTATTTCTTTCGGTTAATACTTTTGGAATAGATCTAAGAATATTGTATTAATCCAAGGAGTGATCCTCGTGACCAAAAACTTCAGTAGCAAGTCTACTGGGATATGGGTGAGATTGGGGCTGATCTTTGAAAAATATCAGTCTTCAAAAATTCCACATATTGTGTTTGTTAAGTGTGATAAATCACATGCACCCAGGTGTGCAGCAAATTCAGTTATCACTTGTGAGAGGTATGAAGATGTCAGCACAACATGGCACAGGAGCTGGAAGATCTTACCAAAATGAGAGGTTTCCCTATTCAGAGGCCTGAGCTAACCCTGGATTTATCTGGACTGGGTAAGGATCAGCCTCCAAGAGGGTTGGGGGAGAACATGGGGGCAGCCATGAGTGGGGAATTAGACACATTCTGGAATCACAGATCAGGAGGTCCATATAAACTAAATTTTAAAATTCCAAAAACCAGGACCAGGCTTTAGCGTGAAGTTATTGGCAAGGACTAGGCAAGGAGTTCTGAAATTCAGGCAGCTAGATTTCAGTTCAAGACAGAATTAATGTCCAAGTCAGGCCCTGAGATGAAAGCCGGGAACCAGGGGCCCCATCCTGTGAGGGAGCTCAGGAGCTCTGAGCACGGTAACATGTCTTGTAGCCCCACGCACCCCAGGTATCCTTGGGTGACTCCGACCTGCTCCCCACTGATGTAGAGAAAGAGGGAGTTCCAGGTACCACAGTGTCAGCTTTTATTCAGCAAGGCCTTGGCAGAGTTAAAGCTCTAAGTATATCTGTCTTGTTTGAAACTGAGAGTTATAAAAGGGACAGAAAGTAGATCACTGTGATTGTCACCTACACATTATGTCAATTTTGTTAATGGCCATCCTACATTACCCCAAATTACATTTTTTAATGTATTAACTTTAAATTAACTAGAACATTAAGTTACTCAGAAGATTAACTTTCCAAGACACTAAGTAATATTTAATAGTAAATGGATGTCTGAAATTATTACTACAATGATAATTTTAGAAAAATAACAAGCTAATATACCTTTTGCAGCCTATGCTTTTATAGGGATTCTTTGACATAATTTTTTTTCCATATTTAAGAACATTAAAAAATTTGCTTAATTAATTTGTAGTTTGATACTTTCTATTTTTAAAAGTAATTACTGGAGATAATTTGTTCCTTTTCTTATATTAATGAAAATATTATGATAGGATAAATATATGGAAAAATCCAATATTCTAGTTAGAAACAATAAAAAGCATAAAGAATATTCTCTCAGAACTTGAATTGCTTTTAAAATTTGAGTAAATTTCCAATAGGTTATAGGTTTGGGGATTTAAAAGCAGGATACTTTTTAGTTGCATATATATATAAAATTTATATTTCATAAACTGAGTTTATCATATTCAATTATAAAGATGCTTTTGTTCATAGTCCAAATGTAGATGAACATATATCTTTAATATGCATATTGGAGAAAAGTATATGAACTGCAGAAATTCTAATTAATTTGGGGATTTGGAGAGTGACATTAAACTTAACCACTTTTGGGGGTTGCTCATAGGGCCATCTACTTCACCTTGGTTTGAAAAGCAAGCACAATTCATCTCTATTTGGAATCTAGTCCTAAAACCGGACAATTAATAGTCTAGTAGACTATTGCTATTTCAGATCACATGTGATTATAATTCTGCAACTGGGATCTTTAATAGAAGAGAATAATTGGCTCATTTGGTAAATAAATCATTAGGCTTTTGGTTTTCCTTTGTGTATTTATGCAAAACCTAAGCCACATACAATTTGTGGGTATTATTGTTGTTTTATAACTAATCCTGACCTTGGCACTTCAGCCAGGGGTGAATGGCTAAGTCATCTTTGCTCTGCTCTTGTATCCTCAGCATTTCCATATCCCTCTCCTCTCCTCTCCTCTCTCTCTGCTCCTCTCCTTCCTAGGTATGCTGCAAAAGGTCATGGTATCACGCTGTAAGTTGTTCAAAGCCCGTTACTACGCTTTGTGACTGCTCAGGTTACAAATACTTGTATTTGGCAGTACTCTTGTTTGAGGACTTTCACTTTCTCTTTCATGTTACATTTGTTCTTGTTTCCCACTATTGCTATAGTGTATATATATTTGAACATATATAAGGCAGGGCGTGGTGGCTCACACCTGTAATCCCAGCATTTTGGGAGGCCAAGGTGGGTGGATCACCTGAGGCCAGGAGTTTGAGACCAGCCTGACCAACATGGTGAAACCCTGTCTCTACAAAAAATACAAAATTAGCTGGGCATGGTGGCACATGCCTGTAATCTCAGCTACTTGGGAGACAGAGGCAGGAGAATCGCTTGAACCCAGGAGGTGGAGGTTGCAGTGAGCCAAGATCACACCACTGCACTTCAGCCTGGGCGACAGAGCTAGACTCTGTCTCAAAAAATAAAAGAATATATATAAATAGGTTTTTGCACATTGCTTTTAGTACCCTGGGAGAAAGCCCAAACTTGTGCTGCTGTAACCATTAGAGCTGTATACTATTTGCTGTGGCATTATTTGACATCAAGTTACAAACTCTTTGCGTTGAAGGAAGAGTTCTGTAAATTATTGTTACACTCAGTAAACCTCGTTATTTAGGAGGGCAAAGAGCACCTACTCAGCCAGATTCTACACAAAGATTACCATCTCTTGTAGCAAAGCAACATGGGTTCCAGTTGTTCCTGACCTATTCTTAGTAAGGTCAACACTGGCCACAACTAGACTAGATGTCAAAGGAAGATGAGACCAATAGAAACAAATGCCTAGCAATTTCTAACGTTTTACTGTGGTTGAAGTGCAGATTACACCCATCACAAGCTACACCTGGATTTTCTCTGAAATAAAAAAGAACACAGTGTCCTAGGCAATGTTCCATGTGCAACTGAGAAGACTGTGTGCTCTATTGTTGCTGGGTGGACTGTTCTATAGGTGTCTGTAAGGTGTATGTGAGTGGGCATGAACATGCATGGTGACATGTCACACACACGTGCACACATACATGTGTGCATACATACACATGGACAGAGCTTCTGGCCCATGAAAAGACAGCATTTTTTTCACATTTCAGAAATGCAATGAAAGTATTTTCCAATTGGATGTCTAAATTTATGCTATAATTTACTTGAAATACATGTCTATTGCAAGACAATATTTAAAAGATGAGTTGCAAACATGTACTTGACTTAAGACATTGTGTTTATAAATATAGCAGATTAGAAATATCGCTAGAAACCTTATTTTTCAAAGAAAAAAGCCCGTTTACTCATTTTATATTCCTTTTTCAGAAGAATGCCACTTCGAGTATTTCAGAAGGCTATACTAACAGTGCCAATTTCATTATTCAACTTGTTTTCTCTAAATGGAAAATAAAATTTTCCATTTTATATAAAGTTTAGCTAGACTGTATACCTCACATCATATTTAGGTCTCTAAAATTTCAGATCTTGTTTGAAATTCTCACAGACTGGAGAAATAAGATAAAAATGTCTGCCTATAACTTAGTTACCATATAAACACTGACAATTTTTACCCACTCAAAACAAATACATAAATAGAGACTAAGGTGTTGTTTGTTTCTTTGTTTTTCTATACTGAGTGATTTATTCCAATTTGTTTGTTTCATAGGCAATTAAACAAAATCCTCAGCTGTACATCATGTACTTCCCACTTCCTCCGTATGGCAAGAGGGCTCTTTCCTCTTTGTACTCTCAGTCTACCCTCTTCCCTGTATCTCTTTCTGTTCATGTCCAACAGGCAGCCTCTGGCCCACTAACGCTCTCAACAATTATATTTGAGATTTGTTTATTTGGGAGTGTGTTGTTTAATTTCCCAAATATCCTTCTATTACTCCTTTCTAATTTCATTCCATTGTTGTCACAGAACATAGTGTCATTTCACTCCTTTTTAAGGTATTGAGACTTGCTTTAAGGCCTGACATATGGTCTACCCTGGGGAATGTTCCATGTGCAATTGAGAAGACTGTGTGTTCTGTTATTGCTGGGTGGACTGTTCTATTTCTATAGATGTCTGTAAGATTTATTTGGATACAATGTTTTTCCAGTCTTTTTTCCAGGTTAATATTCTATGTTATTATATCCATTATTAAAATTAAGATTTTGAAATATCCCACTTATTGAATTGTCTATTTTTCCCTGTAACTCATTTTGTTGGCTTCATGTACTGCGTGCATCCATATATGTTTACATGCATATATGTTTAAATTTTTTATATCTTCTTGATGGAATAACCATTTTACTGTTTAAAATATTGTTACATGCCTCATGTAAGAATTGTTGTCTGAAAGTCTATTTTCTCTGTTATTTGTATGTTTTCCAGCTCTCTTTTTATTACTATTTACATAGTATATCTTTTTCATACATTTGCTTTTACTGTTTTTGCTTATTTAATTTTTTGTTGTTTGTGTGTTTAGTGTTTCCAAGCTAATTCTATAAAATCTGTATCATTGTCAAGTGTGGCCACCGAATTTCCTATTTTACATGTCATCTGTTGAGTGGACAGTGATTTCTTGGAATTCTGGGATCCATAAGTCTCTCAGCCTGCAGGGGGAGGGGGGCTGTGTGTGTGTTGGGGCATGTCTTCAACACTTGGTCAGGCCATTTAGAATGCTGTTTGTACAGAGCCTCAATGTCAGCCAAAGGTGAGAGTAGGGTCTTCTCCAGTCTTTCCTGAAAACACACACAGCCCTATGCACATGTGTGACCTCTAGATTCCCATGAATATGTCGGATAATTTCAAAACCCCTATGGTCATTTTATTTCTCAGCTTTTCTTTTTAAGCTTTTTGGTTAGACTTTTATTTTCCCAACTGTAATCTCTCACTTCAGGCAGTCTTGTTATCAACAAACAATCCCTGAGGAGAGGCTTTTAGAACTAGGAGAGTAGGAGTGAGGAAAAATAAAGACAAGCATATTTAGTGAGGTCTTCCTAGGAGTCAGAGACAGATAAAAAAATGACTATTCTTTGAAGATGAGGGTTTTCAAGAGCTTGATCTGTTCTCTCTTTCGTACCAAAAATGCAAGCTTTAGTTTTTAAGGCTACTGGAGAGTGGTAGAGGAGACTAGGTTAAGTTAAAATGCAACAAAGCTCACTGTCACTTTTCTTACCACGATTTGCTGGGTTTTTGTTTGTTTGTTTTTAACTAAATTCTCTCTGGGTTGCTGTAAGCCTTTGGCTCTTTTCCAGAGTGTTGACAAAATTGTTTCTAACATTTTTTTTTGTTTTTGTTTTTTCCCTTGCTTATACCAGAGAGAAAATTTTCAGAGATTCTTACTCTTCCACTTTGAGTAACATCAATCTAGTTGGTATCTTTGGCTTCATTTTTGAAGGATATCTTTGCCAGGTATAGAATTCTGGGTTTGCATTTTTTTTCAGTACTTGAAAGACTTGTTTCAATATCACTGGTTAATACTTCCTGAAGCAATGTCCATAGTGCCATAAATTCTTTTACCATTTGATTTAAGTGTTTTTCTCTGGCAACTGTCAAAGTTTGATTTTGTTTTGCTTTGCTTTTTTTCTTTTCATCATTTGACTCATGATTTTCTTCATGTTTATTCTGTTTTTAATTTGCTGAGCTTATCATCTATTTGTTAGTCCTTCTGACATTATCCTATAGGCCCTTGGCTTGGCTCATTTTTTTAATGTTTTTTCCTTTTTCATTTATTTTTATCATTGCTGCTATTTCTTTGTTAATTACTATTGATTTATTTTCAATTTGTCTAATAGTTTATTTTAATATCATCATCTATCTATTAAATCCAGCTGGTGAAATTTTAAATATAAAAGTGTATATATTTTTTAAAAGTTTTAATTTGCCTCTTTCATATATATTTTAATTTTCTGCTGATATTTTGTCTCTTATTTTATTAGAAGCATGTATACTATTATTATTATCCTTCTCAAGTTTAGTTTTTAAAGTGCATTCGAAGTTATTGTCTGGTAATTCTAACATCTGTGCTAATTTAAGGTTTGCTGTTGTTGATTTTATTTTCCCTTAAGAAAGATAAACCACATTTTTTTGGTTGTTCGTATATTGAGTATTTGGGATTATCTTCTGGACATTGTGAATATTTTGTTGTGGATGCTCTGGATTCTGTTACATTCCTTCAAAGCCTATTGACGATTTTGTTTTAGCAGCTATTTTACTTGGTTAGACACAGACTGCAGACTGCAAGCTGTGTCTTGCCTGTGGTGGACCACAACATGAGCATCTTACAGTCTTCTACAGGTATGCTTGAGGCCCACCAGAGACTTGGTGACATATCTAGACAAATGCACACTTACAAACACACACAGACAAACAAAAACACACACAATCCCCTATATGCACAGAGTGTGGAATTCTCCTTTTCTGATTTTCTCACTGTAGATTTGCCCCATTACTTTCTAGTAGGTCTGGTGTTTCAAGATCCTTCCCTAGTGTCTCTGGTCAGAAAAATTATAGGCTTTCTACATTGTTTTATCAACCTGTGCTACATTGTGACTGTGACTATCCTCAGATCAACATCACAGATGCAGGAAATTAACTCCTCATTCTCTCCTTGCTTTCTCTAAATTTTTACACCCCTCAAATACCATCCTGCTTTTGTTTATTCCTGAGAGCGCTAAAGCATGTTTCGTGTTTGTTTGATTGCTTGCTTATTTGTTTTGCCCAGAGTTTATAGTTGTGATCTGCAAGAAATTTGGTTCTTATACACTTATTCCTAGTTTGAATAATTTCAACAGGCTCTGGGGTAGAGGGCCTGGCCCTAGTTGTCTGGTACCTGATCCTGGAATGATTAGATTAGGTGGATAGTGGCCTAAAGCATAAGAGCTCCATAAGGAGGTGGTTGAAATGTAGACTCTGGATTTGCTTGGTTTGCATATGAAGGTCATGCTTGTGGGTGAGTCCTGTGCTACCTCTAAGAATTGGCTGGCCCTGAGAAGGGCAGTTGTTCCAGGGTCAGCAAGGACCCAAGATTTCAAAGCATCAGGAAAAAAAAAAGACATGCTTGATACATACTGGAACCTGCTTATATATCCATTTTAGTCCAGAACACATTATGTATCCTGTCCAGTGCTTTTTCCAATCTATATTAATGATGACTTGTTTTATAGTTACATGTTTTATCATTTTTATCCAGTTACCTTTGTGTATTATTGATCTAATTTTAGAATTTTTAGTATTGAAACATCTTTTGGTTTCTGTGATCAGCCCAACTTTGCTTCATTGTGTTATTATTTTAATTTACTTTCCAATGTATTTGCTAATGCTTGAGTATTCTATAAACTATTTTATAGTTTATTATAGTTTATAGTTATATAGTATATATAGTTATACAGTTTATTATAGTATTGTATAAAGAATTTTTGCCTCTCAATATTATCTCATGTATATTTTATTTCTTTTTTACGTATTTGAAGCACTACTTTTAAACTTTGTATAATACTCTTCCTGGTGTATATGCCACAGTTAATCATTCTCTCATGGTTAGAAATTTGCAGTCATAATGCTCCTAATTGTTAGGCTTTGAACAACTGTTTCACAAATTTTTTTCCTGGGATTTGGATTTGGTTTTTTATTAAAGTAGTGAGTATTGTGAAAGGTTTGTATTATTTTTCTCTTTCGAGGAAAAGGAGTGTGAAGGATCTTTTTCATTGCCAATAGTTGATATTTTATTTTTTAAACAAGTTTTCCAGTTTGATAGTTGGCATTCATAAAAGTATTTTTTGGCTGGGCATGGGGGATCCTGCCTGTAATTCTAGCACTATGGGAGGCCGAGGCGGGTAGATTGCTTGAGCTCAAGAGTTCAAGAACAGCCTGGGCAACATGGTGAAACCCTGTCTCTACAAAAAATACAAAAATTAGCAGGGCATGGTGACCAGTGCCTGTAATGCCAACTACTTGGGAGGCTGAGTTGGGAAGATCTCTTGAGCCCAGAAGGTAGAGGTTCCAGTGAGCCAAGATTGTGCCACTGTACTCCAGCATGGATGACAGAGTGAGACCCTACCATACATATATATATATATAGAGAGAGAGAGAGAGAGAGAGAGAGACAGAGAGAGGGAGAGACAGTATATATTATAGAGTGTATATATATAGTATTTATATATAGAGTATATATATAGATATATATATATATAGATATATATATACTCTATATACATATATACTCTCTATATATAGTATATAGATACATACTATATATAGTATATAGATACATACTATATATAAGTATATAGATACTATATATAAGTATATAGATACTATATATGGCATATACATACTGTGTATATATACTGTATATATACTCTATATACTCTCTATATACATACTATATATATAGTAGGAGTGTGTGTATATATATATATATACTCCTATATATAGTAGGAGTGTGTATATATATATATATATATACTCCTATATATATATATGATAGGGTCTATACTATATATATACACACTATATATATAGTATATAGAGTATATATATACTATATATATGGTAGGCTGTATTATATACTCTCTATATATACATATATACTCTATAGATATACTCTATATATACTCTATATACTCTATATATGTGTATATATGTATATATGTATGTATATATGTGTATATGTGTATATATGTATATGTGTATATATGTGTATATGTGTATATATGTATATGTGTATATATGTATATATGTGTGTATATATGTGTATATGTATATATGTGTATATATGTATATATGTATATATGTGTATATGTGTATATATGTATATATGTGTATATATATGTGTGTATATATGTGTGTATATATATATATACTCTCTCTCTATATATATTTTTTGTAGAGACGAGGTTTCACCATGTTGCCTCTGCTGGTCTCAAACTCTTGGGCTCAAGTGATCCTCCTGCTTTGGACTCCTAAAGTGCTACGATTACAGGAATGAGCCACGGCAGCCGGCCCCTTTATAAATTTTTTAATGGAAACCATATGACTAAAATTAATTACATTATCTCAGGATGACATGGCTTTGTCTTTATATTTTCAAACATTATTTCACCAAGTTATGTGTAAGTGTTGATAATTCTGTATTTTTTTTTCCTGAACTATTCTGCATTTTCTACATGTGGATCTTTTTTTTTATAGAATTTTTTAAAATTATATGTGGGAATAAGTTTGTTCTTCCATTTATGTTTTTAGTTCCTCCGCAGTTATTATTAGAGTTTTTAAAATATCATTTCTCTCTCTTCTAGAACAATCACTCCATCTTCAATCCTGTAATATTTTATGATCCTCTTCCAGTTTATGAGGCACATTTTTCTCAAGCCTTTTTTCTTTGTTAACTATCTTACCTGTTTTCAAGGGTTTATTCTCCTAATTGACTCTTATAATATTACTTTTATTATGGAATGATTTTATATTTCTCTTCTGTTTCTTTCCTAATCTGTGCTAGTTTACTCTTCATATATTTTTTTTAAATCCTTAACCTGACTGGGTGCGGTGGGTCACGGCTGTAATCCCAGCACTTTGGGAGGCCGAGGCGGGCAAATCACTTGAGGTCAGGAGTTTGTGACCAGCCTGGCCAACGTGGTGAAACTCCATTTGTACTAAAAAATGTAAAAATTAGCCAGGCGTGGTGGCGGGCGCCTGTAATCCCAGCTACTCGGGAGGCTGAGGCAGGAGAATCGCTTGAACCCAGGAGGCGGAGGTTGCAATGGGCCGAGATTGCACCATTGCATTCCAGCCTGGGCGACAAGAGCAAAACTCCGTCTCAAAAAAAAAACAAACAAAACAAAAGTGAAACAAAAACTAAAACAAAAAACAAAAGGGCGGGCACGGTGGCTCACGCCTGTAATCCCAGAACTTTGGGAGGCCGAGGTCAGGAGATGGAGACTATCCTGGCCAACATGGTGAAACTCTGTCTCTACTAAAAAATGAAAATTAGCTGGAAGTGGCGGCGCGTGTCTGTAGTCCCAGCTATTCGGGAGGCTGAGGCAGGATAATCACTTGAACCTGGGAGGTGGAGGTTGCAGTGAGCGGAGATCATGCCCCTGGACTCCAGCCTGGCTACAGAGCTATCTATACTCTGTCTCAGAAAAAAAAAAAAGAAAAAAAATTCCTTAATTGATCCCTCGTATCTTATATTTAGTTTCTGTTTGAAAGAAACTGTAATTTAAATATATTTGCTTTCATGGAAAATGATGGTCTTGTTGCTTGCTTTTATTGTTTTTATACATTTTATTTCCTTCAGAGTACTGTTTACTGGTGGATTTTCTTCACTTCTTTTCTATTTCTTGTGTTTACTCTCTTTTCTTTATATTTTCAACAACTTTGCAAAGGTTGCACAAGGGCTACGCTCTAATTATTACTTGTCACTAAATTGGATTGTTTCGAGGTTTGCAGGAAAACCAACCATCCCTGCTGAAATTTGGAAGATCAGCACGATGATCTGAGGCAGACTGTTGTTTGAGTTTTTATTGTGTCTACATAATTTTCTGCTAAGTCATTGCCTTTGTTTTTTTTTTTAAGAAATGACTTATTTGACACAGTTCCTTATTGTACATTTTATTATATAAATGTAGAAACATACATCAAAGTTGAAAAAATTGTACAATGAACACCTGTGTACCCACTGGCTAGAGTCTACAGTTACCATTTTATTAGCTTTATTATGTATCTATCAATGTATTCATCCTTCTCTCCAATCATCAATCCATATTATTTTTAGATGCATTTCAAAGGGCCTTGCAGGCATTTGTACACTTCTCCCTGAATTCTTCAGCCTGCACGTCATTGCTGGACTTTACCATTTGCTGTATTTTTTTCTGACCTTCCTTACCCAGGAGGGTTCTTGGGATATTTCTTTCTTTGGATGATTTAGCCTTAGATCTTGGCAGACAACTAAGATTAGCAGTTGCAAAGTTGGTTGCCACTCTTTCTCTTACCCGGACCCCCAGTCAGTACGCAGCTTCTTGTTAAATCATTTTTGCTCTCTATTTTTTAATTTACTACCTCTATCTGATCATCCCACTACTCAGCAATGATGAGAAAAGTCACAAAAGCTTCGAGCCCCCAGAACGTTGCAAGGCATTGCTGCTTATGAGCATGACAACTACCTTTGCAGAATGTTTGCCCCATCAGAGGTCTGAATGAGCCTGAGCCAGTGTGGAGACCCTCCTTCCCTCAACGCTGTACCCATCCTCATTGCAATCAAGCCTTGCTTACAGGTGGTGCTTAAGTTTGGGTACTACCTTTTAATTACATTGGGGTTAAAACTCTGTTTTTTATGTAATCTTTTTGTTTGGTTTTTCTTTCCATAATTTTCAGTTTATTTAAACAAATAAAGCAGGAAAAAATTATTTTTGCTGTGCTATATTTTACTGAAGGCTCCGAGGCAATTTTACTTCTGGAGTAATATAATTCTCCAGTCCTCTTCTTTACTGTTTAGCCTATTTCTTAAATTATTGGTAGTCATACGAGTATACTGGCTAAGTACATGGGTACTGTGGTAAAATTACATGAGGGTTGAATGAACTTTTATCAGTTTATTAGGATGGAACTTTGGGCACATTATGTAAACTGATGTTGATTCAGCTTTCTCTTCTGTAAAATTTGGATGTTAAACCTATCTTCTATGGTTTCTGCGATAATTAGAGGAAAAAATGATTCTGAAGTGCCAAAGAGCCTACCTGACACAAAATAAGGCTTTACTTTAAAAATTATTTCTGTAAAATTAAATTTAACAATCTCTTTTCCCTGCATTTTAGGTCATCACTAAGCAAGTTCTTCCCACTCATGGATTCTAGAGGAGTTCATCCATGTCCAGAGAAAGTTTGCAGTTAAATTTTTAGCACCAGAAAAAAAAAATGCCATTTTGGGGGGATGGTAATAAATTTATAAACATCTTTAGGGAAAACTGACCACTTTTTGATACTGAGTCTTCCAATCTAAGAACTTGGAAGTTCTTTCAATTAGTTCTTGTCTAACTTGTCACATTCAGAACAGTTTTCTAATTTGCTTTTTTTTGGGGGATATGTTCTGTTTATGCCTGGTTATTAAAACCTTGATATGTATTTCTGAGTATTTTATATTTCCATTACGATTTATTTTCTTACCCATGACATTATTAAGGAGTACAGTTTCCAATGTTAAAGACTACTTTATTTTAAATATTTTATAATAGATTTCTAATTTATTTTCATTTTAGAGGCCACTGGCTGCATAACAATAAAACTTTAAAATGTGCTTAGATTTGCTTCATAATGTAGTAGAATCCATATTTATATTCCATTTTTAAATTGAAGTTGATATACAATTTCCCATTATTGGATGAAGAAACTTATGCATTTCTACCAGACGCTAAACCATATTTGTTAATAGTGTCCTCCCAATCTCCTGTGCCCCACCAAGTTTTTGTCTGACAAAACCTCTAGATATTGACATGAAAGTGTGAATGTCTTCCGGTCAAATGGTGGAATAACAAAGTTGCCTTGTAGCTTTCTCAACATTACATATATTTCTATTTGTGGGGAATTTTATCAGAAAATCTTTTCTTAAATTTATTTTATTAAAGTCTGTTTTATCTGCTATTAACATAGCTACATCATCTTCCTTTGCTTAATTTTAGACTTGATTTGACTATTTTTATCCTTTTATTAATGCGAAAATTTAAAATGTACACCTGACAATCTGTATTTTTTAACAAAGACATTTTGTCAAAGAATATTTAATGTAATTTCTAAGATTTTTAGATGAAATTTCCATCACATTATTTTGTAGCTTGTTTTTCTGTAGTTTTCTATCTTCTCTATGATTTCTCATGTCTAGCATACTTTTAGGACTGCTTCATTTTGTTCACATTTCTTTTCTCTTTGCTGCTTTGGAAGTTGCACTCTCTGCTTCTGTTCTTTTGTGAGTTGCTTTATAAATTTTAATAATTGTAGCAATATCCCTGCGCCTCTTTTGAGAAACAAGTAGAGTTCAGAATCACTCATTCTTGCTGTCTGCCCGAACTGTATACTACTGATGTCTAGTACTCTATTTCAGCTTTGTTTTTATCCCCATTATTTGAACACAGTTATTGTTTTATAGTCAATGCATGTCAGATTTACCCATGTTTATCAGTTTAGCATTTCTTTGCTTTTTTTTCTGTGTATCTCAGACCTCCCATCTAGTATCATTTTCATTCTTCCTGACCTATATACTTTAGAATTTTATTTAATGAGCATCTTTTGTAAATAAAATCCCTCAGGTTTTTGTTGATTTGTGAATGTTTTTGATTCCTATTAATTCATAAAACATAGATTTTCCATACATACAAGATGGACAGTTAATTTTTCTCATTGCTTCATATATATTATTTCATTGACTGATGGCATTCATTACTGCTTTGAAAAGTCAGTTGCCATACTAATTGTTCTTTTGGCGTGATGTGTTTAGGGATAGCTTTTTGTTGTTTTGTTTGAGCGGGGGACTTTTTAAATCTGAGAATTGGAATCTCTCATCAATTCTGCAAATTCTCACCCATTAATTATTTTTTTTTCCTATTCTCACCATGTTTACTTTATGGAACCCTATTAGATGTATCTTAGCTCCTTCCACCAAGCCCCTATCTCTCTTGACCGTTATTTCCTGTCTCCATGTTTCCAGTTAGTCTCTCTACACTGCATTCTGTAATATTCCTTTATATTCTAAAGCTTAGTAGTTTTTTTGTGCAATTTGAAATCTGTTATAGTTTTCTTCCATCGTGTTTTTAATTTCATTTATTAAAATTTTTATCTTCTAGAAGCTCTATTTTGTTCTTCAAATATTTCTGGCTTCTATTATACTTTTCATAATCTTCCTATGTTAATAAACATATTAAATATTTATATTTTAAAAATGTTAATTCTGGTGGGCTGGGTGGCTCACACCTGTTGTAATCCCAGCACTTGGGAGGCAGAGGTGGGTGGATTGCCTTAGGTCAGGAGTTCGAGACCAGCCTGACCAACATGGTGAAACCTCGTCTCTACTAAAAATACAAAAATTGGCCCGGTGTGGTGGTGGGTGCCTGTAATCCCAGCTACTCAGGAGGCAGAGGCAGGATATTGCTTGAACCCAGAAGGCGGAGGTTACAGTGAGTCAAGACCAAGCCATTGCTCTCCAGCCTGGGCAACAAGAGCAAAACTCTGTCTCAAAAAAAAAGAAAAAGTTAATTCTACTGTCTGCAAAATTAATGACTGTAATTCTCCAATGAGTTGTTTTTCTCACTTTTGCCCATCATGTTTTATTCTGCAAATGCTTTATCGTTTTCTTATAAGCTTATTTCCTTTGATACATCATTTATGGGAATTACTTTGGACCAGATAAAGGGGTCATCAGAGATGGTCAGAGATCACAGAGATGATTTGCTTCTGAAAGCCACCTAGAGGCACTGCAAACCTGAAATTTATTTACCTTAAGTTTTGACTGGAGTTACACAGAGCCACATGTGTAGTATTTATCTTGCTTTTGTATTTATATGAGGTTGACGTTGTCAAAGAAGGCTTTTTTCTTTTTCTCTTTTTCTCTCCTCCATACAGAGTCAGGATCAAAATAGGAATGTCTTCTTATAGTCTGGTTCTCAGAGCAGGGTGTTTTTTCCTAATTTACTCCCTGAACAGATTGCCTTTCAGGAGTCTCCCTTATAAGTAAAGTTCTCTGCTATGAGCTCTTACCTTGTGATGAACCAACTTTGTCATCCGCCCCTCCCCCCATAACCTAACCTCTAGGCTACCAGAGACTTCATTTCTCTGTTCTGAAGTAACGGAAGTGGGAAGATAAATGGAAAGTCCTTTCAGTGTAATATTTACATTTGAATGGAGCTGCACAATGTAGATGAAGCTCCCTAGACTATCCATGAACTGCTTTTGGGCTTCAATTCTCTATGATTGTATGCTCATCTCTTTAATGGGATTTATTGCTTTTCACATTTTTCAGGCATTGTTTTCAAAGGATGACTATTAGTAATTTTTGTTATGTTTAATTATAACTTTTTCTAGCTTAATCTTAAAGCCATAGAGAACGGTGTCAGCTCCATGAAATGCCATCTGGAGATGACAGCTGGGGACTGGATGATATTACGAGAGATAATGGTACCTTCATGTAGGGTTGCCATTGCTGTATCCTGTACATGCAGATAAATGAGATTTGTTTATGAATTTTACCTGTTCAAAGCACTGCCTCTTCATATTAAAAACAATGTCATAAAGGAATTTGAAAGTCTGTTTTCTCATTATAGTATTATCATCAATCTGGAATTATTGTGTTCATTAACAGTAAAAAATATTATTCACAAGCTAAAGGTTTTATTGTTCTTATGTTAGCTTTTTAAATATATAAACCAAACTCAATACTTTTTTAAAAATCTGTGAAACCCCTACATGGACTATGTAAGGCTGCCATAAAAAAAAACCACAGACGGAGTATCTTAAACAACAGAAGTTTATTTTCTCGCAGTTCTGGAGGCTGGAAGTCCAAGATCAAGGTTCCAGCAGGTTTGATTTTTCCTGAGGTCCCACTCCTCAGCCTGCAGACAGCTGCCTTCTCTCTGTGTCCTCACGTGGCCTTTCTTCTGTGCCTGCACATCCTTGGTGTCTCTTCCTCTTCTTATAAGGACACCAGTCCTATGGAATTAGGGGCCCACCCTTAGGGCCTTATTTAGCCTTAATTACCTCCATATAGGGTCTATTTCAAAATACAGTCACATTGGTGTTTAGGGTTTCTGCATATGCATTGGGGGAGAGGGGGGGTTTCAGCTCATAATGGACTGTAAATAATCCAAAAAAAGTCTTTTAATTGTTTGGTCTAAATTTTAAGGGGATGTGAAGACGTTATAAAATTGCTATCAAAAGTTTGAAGCTTTGCTGCTTGAAGCTTTCTTTCTGTCTAGCAATCTTTTTTATATCCCTGTGTAGTAGACATTGCATGCATATTATATATTCAGAGATATTCAGTCATCTGAGTGATACCTGCTGTGTCATGTTTTCCATCACAGATTAAGGTCATTCCTCGCTCAGTGGGAACACTGAGTCAAAGAAAATAAGTTTGCAAAAGACAAGGAATGACCTGTAGGCATACTAAGCCTGCATTTGAGACTGATAAGGAGTGAGAGATACTGTTTTGAGTGTGTGTGAAAATGAAGAGAATGAATCATCTTTTACTGATTATAATCCATAACTTGAGTTTGCAAGTCAAAGAACTTCTGAAACAGGGGTAAGGGTCTCTTATTTATTGGTTTGTCAAAAGCTATGAATAATAGTAAAACAATTTTAATGGAAACTTGGATATCAGGTAAATGTTTAATAAATGATTAAGATCTTTTGTCTTAAGCATGTGCTGTTGGTTTTATTCATTAGGAAATTAAACAAGGCTACAAGCATTTTTTGAAACCCACTTATGCCATCAACAACAAGGAATCTAATTACAATTTTGAGATGCTCTAGGGAAAAAAAATAACCACCACAAGCTGAAGGATTGCAAAAGCAGGGATACAATATCTGTCAAATACATCTGGAGACTGCTGCATCCAGCTAGGCATACATGTTGCTAAAAATCAAGCCCTGAAATCTAACTTCAAGTTTCAAGTGGACTTTGTGGTCTCATTCTGGTCTTCATATGTTACTGTCACAAAACCACCATGGAGTTCAGCATAATTCATTGCGGCTGGTGGTCTTCAATCTGAAGAAGCCAGAAACAGGAATAGCAAGAGTTATGGGATGTAGCAGCATTTTGATTCTCTATAATGTTGATTTGGAGTCCACTCAAAAGACTTGGAGGTATATCAGACTTTGAATTTACACCTTATCGTCTCTGCCTGGCTTCAGGCAACGTCTGACTTTTAAAACAACAAAACATGAGGAATTAATTCCTTTTTAAACCTAGAAATTTTCTTTTCTGGCCATCAGTGGAAATAGTATTAAAAAAAAAGGAAATAATAAAAAGAGAATGAATTGCAGTGATTACAGAGACAAATCCTTAAAGATTCTTTATGCCAAGATCCATTTGGAAACACGTATTCTCCAGTGTCATAGCTTGGAAAGACTAATGACCTTGCATTGATGAACCGGAAATAGCAGAAGGCATGGAACCCACTTGATAGTAAAAAAATACCGTATGTGTCAATTGATTGCAAGATTGTTCTGGAATGGGGATGTTGCGAAGGAACAGTCTCCTGGAAGTCTCACTCTATTTAGTGTTGTTTAGTGGGTTAGATTCTTCCTGTGACCCAGGTGAATACAGGATCCTAGAATTTCTGAGTTGCAATTTCTCCTGTTTATAATTTTTCAAAAACTTAAGATTTTACAGCAAACTACCCCTCAGTGAAATAAATGGAAACTATCTATTTGATTAACTGAAGGGTTAATCAAATTTAAAAATAGGAAGCATTTTTCCATATACATGCAGGATTACACCTCATTCCACAATAACATTAATATTCATTACTACTGGGAGGTCTAGCCTGGCAGGACCACCCCAGAATAGCATAATGGTGAATATGATGAATAAATGCATGGCAAGATCCCAGAGACATATACATCAGTTTTGTTTTAAGAAAAGCTGACCTGAAAGTTTATTTAACCTCTGTTAGGTTAAGCAATTATTCTGAACAACTGATCTTGTAAAAGCATTCTTTGAATTGTACTTAAACATAGTTGCAAGATGCCTTCCAGAAATCAGAAACCTCACCATGTCTTTAGGATACAGCTGCAAATAATGTTTCTTCTGGATCTTTCTCTATTATTCTGAGTAAGTTACATATACAATTTAACTCTTGAACTTTGGCATAAGGATTATTTTGACCTGCAGGCATTTGAGAATCAGCACATGCTAGAAGAGGTATGAAAGCCTTCTTTTATGTGTCTGAAAGCGGGGCATAAATTTCCCTATCTGAAAAATGCCCACTCCCTTCCCCTCCCATCAGGAAGAGAAGAACAATTCTTATCATTAGAGATGGAGAGTTGCTGTGAAGGTGACTTTGCATAAACACCCCTTGCTAAAATAAATCTTATCCTCCATTAGTCTTCCTATGTGTTTCCTAGTCACTTCCCCACAATTTATTTTCCCTTTAAGTCCAAACCTCTTTTATTAAAATAGTATACAGGCCCCCAAGTTTAACTGCCTTTTTGAGTATTATTTCTTTTTTGTGAATGCTCATGCACATAAATATTAATTTTAAATGTGTGATTTTTCTCCTGTGAATCTGTCTTTTGCTAGTTTAATTCACAGGCCCCTAGACACTGACCTAACAGAGTAGAGAAAAAGTTTTTCCTCCATGACACACAACAGACCCTGGTCAATAAGAGCATAAGAAGGCTATTGAAAGGATGCAAGGTCTATTTTGAAATTTTCAGTGACACTGTCAGAGTATTCCTTTGCATATGCATTTTGAAGAAGACAGAGGAAACAAGCATTTTTGAGTGCTCACTTTTTGTCACTCACTGTGTTTCTAAATGCACTCAAGTCTTCAAAGTAGATCTTGTTTCTAATTTACAAACGAAGCAATTGATGTTTAGAGAGGTCAAGTGACTTGCTCAAGGATACACAGGTCTCTCTACTTAGCTCATGCTCTTTCTACTGCACCTCACTTCCTCCTTATGGCAAGCATCATAAATGAGCAGCCGTGATGAATGTCCTGAATAGGCTGGGGAGAGCTGATTTAGGATTCACAGTGTTTGTGAACATAACTACATGCACTTTTTCGTGTCGCCCTCTTCGATCCAGGTTATATATGTTGGGTGGGTGGCTTGGTTGAGTTGCAATTAATGTTGGGAGTGTCTAGATTTTGACACGCAAATGTTGGCTTAAATTATAATATGAAAGCTAAAATAATCCCAAAGCAATTTATTTAGAGTTTTCTCTTGGTTTACATTTTGGCACTATGGGGCCTCTGAGAAAAACACCCTAAAATCTTCAGCCTGCTTTCATGTAATAGAAGCTGAATATCTTGTACTAGAAATTTATACATCTGTTCATTCTGTGACTCCCTAACTTCCTAGTGAATAATAAACTGAACTTGTTCAGGCTCCTCGTGATTGCCAGACATAACTAACCCTGCTGCCTTTGGGTTCATTTTTTTCTCTGATTTCGAGAGACATCCGATCTTCAGCTCTCCTCTACAGGAAAAATTTCTGACGGGTGAAGTTAATTTACAAAAAAAGAACACTCTTAAAAATTTAGAATCTCTCATACTGCTTTGTCACAGCCACCAAATAACACCTTCTGCCTGCCTATTAACTTTCTGTCATGGGAAACAGTTTCATATATTCAGTTCTTTTGGAAATTATTTTTCCCCTGGAGTAATGCTACTTTACCTTAGCTCAAGGCATGAGGACGTATGAATCTTAGGTGCACTTCTGTGCATTGATTTCTGGGCTAATTAATCTCAATTCTGGTATTTCACTGTGCAGCATATGCCTCTATCTTATGAGAACACACTTTTTAAAGAAGATGTGACATAAATCCTCAGTTATTTGAGCTTTATCTGCATAGAGAAAATATATTTTAGACTACAAAATAATTTTTACATTTCTTTGAAAGGCATTCATCTTTGTCAATTTAGGAGTGTCTTTGTGGATTATTAGATTTAACAGAATTTGGAAGAAAGAATAGCCAACTTCGAGAAAGATTGGTGTTTAAATATTTCAAAATTTTTCATCATGGCAAGGTATTCATAACTTGACTAAGCAGGTGGAGGGGGTTTGGATTATATTGAGACCCAGCCAAGGACCATACGCTCCCTGGGGCCAGATACAGAGTGGTATGCCTGGCTGAAAGCAGCGGCTCAGTCAGGCAGCAATGGCTTGGGTTTTGGATTATGGAATTCAATCACCCTTGAGATTCTCCAGAATCCAATACTAGGATATCCTGACAGGCAGAACCCAGGGATAAGGTATCAGAGTAAATATAATCAAAAGTGAGGTCAATCAGCAAAGTATCTGGCTGACAAGAGAAAATTGCCCGTGTTTAGGGCCTATCCCTGTAGATGAGAAAGCTTGCGGTGTGTGTGCTATGCATGTGGGTGTGTGTGGTGTGCATGTGGGTGTGTGTGCTGCACATGTGCGTGTGTGCATGCTGCACATGTGGGGTGTATGTGCGGTGCATGTGTACATGTGTGCTATGCACATGATGTGGGTGTGATGTGCACGTGGGTATGTATGTGGTGTACATGTGGGTATGTGGTGGTGTGTATGCTGTGCATGTGGTATGTGTGCTGCACATGTGGGTGGGTGTGGGGTGTACATGTGAGTGGGTGTGCCATGCACATGGTGTGTGTGCGTGATGTGTATGTGGTGTGCGTTTGTGTGCTGCTGTGCATGTGTGCATGTGGGTGTGTGTGCTGTGCATATGTGGGTGTGCTTGTATGTATGTATGTGTATGCACAACCATATTCTAAATAACATCATCATAAAAACAAACCAAACTAAAAACGAAAACAAAAACCATTGAGGACTTAGCCCAGCAGCCCAATCAACAATCCAAGAATGATTTGATTCAAACCTTACCTAACCAGAGACAGGAGGTTATTAAAACTCTTCTTGCCTGAAGCCCAGGTGGTGTGAGGACTGGGAAGGAACTGATGCTGTAAGAAGAGTGGAGTCCATCGGGCGTGGTGGATCATGCCTGTAATCCCAGCACTTTGGGAGGCCGAGGTGGAGCAGATCATGAGGTCAAGAGATAGAGACCATCCTGGCTAACATGGTGAAACTCTGTGTCTACTAAAAATACAAAAACTAGCTGGGCGTGGTGGTGCACGCCTGTAGTTCCAGCTACTGGGGAGGCTGAGACAGGAGAATAGCGTGAATCTGGGAGGCGGAGGTTGCAGTGAGCCGAGATCACGCCACTGCACTCCAGCCTGGTGACAGACTGAGACTACATATCAAAAAAAAAAGAAAAAAAATGAAGAAGAGTGGAATCAGCTGTGGGAGCAGACGCAGACGTGGAAAGATGGGGGACTGGATTAGCCTTTGGAGGTGTGGCCAGATAAATCCCAGTACTCTGCAGACCAATGCACCTCATTGTTTTTCTGATGGTAAAATGTGGGAATGCGATTATCTCCAAGAATCCTCATGTTCTAAACTTTTGGTCTCATGATTCTAACGTAAGACATCTCTAGTATTCTGTGGGCATTGGAAAACTTTGATTTGTTACACAAATAATGTTTAGAATCTCCTACAGTAGAAAAGAGAAATAGACATACATTCAAATTCTGAAAACATACTGAAGCACTATTGCAGTGGAATCTGTTGACTTGGCAGAAATAAACAATAATCAACTGAAGGATGGAGAGTAATAACAGACTTAAAGGAATGCTATGCAGATGAAAATACTGTCCTCGCTTTCTGAGGTTATCTAGATCTCAGTTATACTTAACTAATGGAACACAAAGGAAGAAGTTAATTTCCTTTTTTTTTTGCCAAATTTCAGTGGATTCACAGCATAAAAAATACTGCAAGATGGTCTTCGATTAAGAAATTTACTACAAACCGCCTGAATAGTTATTTTGTCTATCTTATTTAATAATAAGTTCATGAATTGTTGGAAGCTTTTGAATATTTTTCTCTTAGTTGTGCTGTGGATTATTATGTTGTTTCCAGGCTTGATTTCTTCCTGAGTGGTAGATTTGCCACCTGTCTCACTTGGATAATATTATTAAAATAACTTATGTTTTTAATCTTGATATTAACATGGGCCTAGAGGCTATTTCACAAGCATGCATTGGTAAGCATAATAAGAAATAAAATTTAACAGATGGAAGGCTTTCATCATTTAGATAGCTCTATTGGTTGGATTTTTTCATGTGCTCATCCACACATTTTGAGCAGAGTATGAAGACAAATGTTTTCCTTACATTCAGTCCCCTTAACCATAATTGTTTCTTTCTTTCTGTTTTGAAGTTTCAGTTACTGCTCCTAGCAGGATTCTCCATTGCTACTCATCATATTTTGTTAAGACAAACAGGGCTATCATGAAGCAGCAGACACCCCTGTCATATCATGTGTGGAGGAGGTAAAAGTCCTTTCCAGTTCACATCTCTGCCTCTGTGGTATCTTTGCCATAATAGACTTACTCTCTTTTTAATCAGTTCAGTACATGGGAATCTGAGTTAGTGTTTGCTGATACCTCTTCAAGTCTGTAAATATGGACAAAGGGAAAACAAAGATGATGAAATGGGACAGTCTCATCAACTAATCTTCCCTTGAGTTTCTGAGTCTTGCAAAGGCAGATAACTCTTTTAAAAAGAACAATTTGAATCACTTTTCAAACCATTTCTGGCTCATTGTCTTTGCTTCCTTATCTGTTTAAATATGTGCTTCCTAACTACAACAGGTCTTTAATATTAATTTATATAAGCAAAGGAGATAGAAGGATCAAGGATGCTATTAAATTTGATGCTGTGCTAACTGACGGAGAGTTTGCTCAATTATTATTCTCTACAACAGCACTGATCAAAGAGTGTTATGGAAACCACAGGATGCTCTTAGAATTACTGTACTTGGTGGTCAAGTTGATTTTGGAACTACTTCCAACTACAGTCCTTTTTAGAGAATCACAACACATCTGGGCATGTCTAAGGTTCTATAAAGTCCCACGCTACAAGAAATCTGCTTCATCCCCATGTTTTCAATATATTGACCCTCTCTTTGTATAACCTCTAATGATATTTGATCCTGTCTTTATTGAACAACTATTAATATCGTGAACAATTATTCTATCATGAAATACACTTTGAAAATATTGTCTTGTGAATAGCCAGTATATTTCTGTCTCAAAGTTGAAGTTTGGTTGCGAAAAAACTAATTAAAAGCTTAAATCTTTCCTAGGGTTGGGTGATGGAAAAAGAGTTTAAAGCACAATTTTGATGTTCATTATGTTTCTTGTTTCCTGGGTTTTGTTTCTTGCTTTAGCTTGTTTTAAATTAGAGGCATAAGAGAAGAAAGTAAGGAAATATTGATGCTACCTAAAGCTTTGGCCACAGATAGCCAGGCCATGGCAGGTGCAGGAATGGTAACAAATGCTATTTCAGCAGATGATGACTTTACCCAGGAGGGAAACAGCAGGTCAGCCGAGGGGCAGTATCCACTTGCTTTGTGACCCCAGACATGATAGGGAAGAACCTAAGAGTGGGAAAAAATATTATCTTTGCCCAGGTTGGGATGGCTTACACAGTAGGAACTTCCACAAACATCTCTGTGCTCTTGGGACAGTATTGGCAAATAATCCTGTTTTCCAAGGGATCCCATCTGTAGAACCAATGTGAAAGTTTCCATCTGAAGTTATGCTATGTGAGGCTCTGTAACTCCACCTCTCTTGTTCCTCCCTTTGGAAGAAGGGTTTATTAAATTCAGAGAATACCAATGGTTTGAGCTTTGCTACTGGGTGGGTTTTTATGTCAAAGGTCACTCCCACAGCAGAGTGGCCTCCCTCTTTGATTCTCTCTAGTAGGCACCCAGGTTTTGCATCTCTTCTACCCAGTGAGCACCCGGGGTGGACCTTGTCCCTCAGTGTGGGTTGTGGAAGTGGCAGTAGGGGGAGGTCAGTTGTTGTCCTGCTGTTTTGTCTATTACTGAAAGAGTCAGCTATTTCACAGGGCATAAAATGCATTGAGAAGTAGAAAGTCCTCATACAGTGTGCAGTCACCTGCTCCTTAAATAGAAATGTTGATGGAATGTGAGAACTCAAGATATCCACAATACAGGCTACACAATAAGATATTGCCTCTTTATTGCTAGCGTAAAAAACCCAACTCAGTATGCCAGACCTGTCTCATGAGCTTTGTTTTATTCAGTGACTAAAGTTATCACTGAAGTTCCCATTTCCAAATTATACAAATCAAATACATAGCTCATCCTAAAATGCACACCATTTTACTGCATGATGCTCTGCCTCCTTCAGTCATGTTATTTGCTGATTACTGCACAAAAGTACAAAGAAAAAAAGTCTGCTTCTGAGCTCACAGCCATTTCTCCCAATTCTGAAAATATGCTAATGTCAACAGCAAACTTCAAACTCAAAAGGGATCATTTCTAATTGTTTTAAGACATGGCAGCGTTTGTAAACAAGAGAAGCCAGAGAAATATGGCTAAATACTTTTTCATGTTGAGAACATATATTTGTAGAAAGAAACATTTTGGAGACAATGTTCAAATCATTAATTTATGCACTCCACAAATATTTATTGAACACCTACTGATGTCAGGCACTGTTATGTATTGAAATTGCAGTGGTGAGTAAGGCAGACGAGACTACTGTCCAAAATTACTACACTGTGGATAGATCAAAAATAAATCATAAGTGAATAAATGTATACTGTTTCAGAAGTGTGTAGGAAATGACTGGGATATTTAGTGTAGAAGTGTTGTATGTGCGGTGGAGGAGGCATAGGGAAAGAAACAGAAAGAGAATGAAAGAAATCAGACATGAATAGATACATACCTGATTCTGTGGCTATAAAAGACCGTAATAGGCAAAGCTAATAGTGATGTGGGAAGTCTGACTAGTGTTAATCCTTGGAAACAATGGATGTGGCAATGACTGGGAGGGGTTTGAGAGATGTAACATTCAATTTATTAGTATGACTGTTGGTCACATGGGTGATTGATTTGTGATAATTCATCAAGCTGGATGATTACAATTTGCATAATTTTGTGTATGCATGTACTTTTTCAATAAAAAGTTTAGTTAAAACAAAATGAGAGTCTGGGCGTGGTGGCTCACATCTGTAGTCCCAGCACTTTGGGAGGCCAAGGCGAGTAGATCACCTGAGGTCAGGAGTTAAAGACCAGCCTGGCCAACATGGTGAAACCCTGTCTCTGCTAAAAATACAAAAAACTAGCCAGGTGTGGTGGTGCATGTCTGTAATCCCAGCTACTCTGGAGCTGAGGCAGGAGAATTGCTTGAACCTGGGAGGCGGAGGTTGCAGTGAGCCGAGACTGGGCCACTGCACTCTAGCCTGGGCGACAGAGTGAGACTCTGCCTCAAAAAAAAAAAAAAAAAAAGAAAGAAAGAAGGAAATAAAAACTCCTACAGTCTGCTTGTCTGGTAGCTGCAGCACAAAGACCTGGATGAGATGTCTTTTGGTATTGGTTTATATATTTTGATTGAAGCAAAACAAATAAATAAAAAAAAATACCTCCAGAAAAATTGCATTCTATGTGGCTTTTAAGCATAAAAAGAAATTTGTTGAAAGTATCATGAGTATAAATCTCAGTTCACAAACATATATATATATATATGTGCCAGAAATATTATTTCCCCTTCTAAAACTCATTTCTTTTCTATTTCAATCCTCATCCCACAGCAGTTATCCCTTAGCTGTGCCGCCTTTCACTCAGACTTACATATGGATCTAAGGGAAGCGGACCTCAGTGGCCTGCAGTGTGGCTCTGTCCTCAGGGCCCTCTGCTCACACCCACATCTGTGGAGAGGTCCAGGCCAGTGGTTGTTCTGTTGTCTCTGTAGACTTTTCAGACCCAGGAGCTGTCGCCTCTTCGGTATCATTCCTTGCTCGGCTGCACACCAGTGCATTGTTTCTCCTCCTATGGTGTACCAAGGTACCAGGATCTCAGTGAGACTCTAATGTTTTTCTGTCTAGTCACCTGCACAGTCATTCTTCTGGAGTCCTATGACTCTTCCAAGGAAAGAGAAAACCATTTCTCTGTTTTCAGATCCTACAAACTAAATTGGGAGTTTCATCACCGCAATCTAGGATCAATTTTGGGTGGTACGGGAGTGGTGGTAAATGTGTGTGTGTGTGTGTACACAAGTGCATGTATATCTGTGTGAACATGTGCATGGATTTGTGTGTGTACACAAGTGCATGTATATCTGTGTGAACATGTGCATGGATTTGTGTGTGTGTGTGTGTACACAAGTGCATGTATATCTGTGTGAACATGTGCATGGATTTGTGTGTGCGTGTGCATGCATGTATGTGTGTGTGAGAATGTGTGTACATGGTGGCAAAAACCATCAGCATCTGAGCCCTCATTGATTTCCCTGGGATTGTCCTCTACCCAGACAGATACACTTTATCAACCTGAGAAAAGATTGGACTGCCAAATTTATTTTATGTGTGTGGAATTATTTCTATTCTCACCTCAGAACCTAAAATTTTGAAACTCTGAAGGTAGGAAGAGACCCACTGACCCAGTGTCAGTAGCGGTGGGTCAGTGGTCAAAGGTGAACAATATCAAAGGAAAAAGGGGAGTAGGAGATGAGAGAACAGCTTGTTTAGTTCACAATTACTCTCCTCATAAGCACACTCTTAGTCTCCCGTGAAATCTAAAGGGCCTGGGCCATGCTAGGAACTTCAGGAGCTGGAGGACAGGGGCCTTCCTACCACAGCTCCAGCTCTGTCTTGTAGGGTGTTCTGCTGCAGCAACTTCTAGTTTTGTGTCTCTCCGTTCCCAATTTTCAAGGCAAGAGGAAACGACTGCACCAGCTGCAGTCCAGTGTCCTCCCTGGGACCAGTTCATTCTGACCAGCGGGCTGGGCCACACAGTCTAGACACATGTGTATGGAATGTTCCCAGGGAAGGGTGACTGGCAGGAGTGGGGCAGCCCCCAGGTAACATCCATTCATGCCTCAGCTCTGCTTCTTGCCCTGCACGCTTCTTCTCCATCACCCTCTTGTCTTCCATTGGGCACAGGACACAGTGCCCTTGGAGAACATGCACAGAGGCTTTCATTGTCCTAGCTACCAGATCTGTTACCTAAGGTCAGAAACCAAGAAAAAAATGGATACTTTTCCCTTTCTTGGATAACCTATGATTATGGAGTTTCTCTTAGTGAAGAAATGAGGTGAAATGCTCCAGGTGCAAACACTCACTGTCAGCAAAAATAATTATGATGGAAATAATTTTACCTCGTATACTGATTTATAGCTGACCAAGTGCACTTCGGTTCCCATCACCTCAAGCCTCAGGAAAGGTTGGTGGATAGGTTTCCTAACAAACACCAATTCCTTTTCCCCCTTACTCTCAGCGTTCCCACTCTATTCAGGTCTGCAGCCGCAGTGGGCCAGGCCCCAGGGAATGAATCCTGCTCCTCTTAACCAACCGTGCAGGTGGCTTCCCCTCACTGTGGATTGACTTGGGGGTGTGGGTGAAGGCACCAATTCCAGCCAGTGAATTGTAGCGAAATTTCTGGGATATATTTTCTTTCCTAATAATGAGAGACCAACAAGGAGAGGCTTCCCATTGACTCCCCATTTTTTGCTTTGGATTATCATTGTGTGTGCATTGAACTTTTGGAGCTGGTGCAGCCACCCTGTGACTGCTGTGGTGGCACTTCTAACACCCTGATCCTTCATGTGACAGAGTCAAAGCGGGGAGGTCCCTGTGTTTTTATGTTATCAACAGTTTATGCAGCTCACCAATTCTAGGAGTACCTACTTCTTTACTTTGGGTTAAATGAGACAGTAAATTATTCTACAACATAAGCTATCTTTAGTCTATTATTGACTATTAAAGGCATTCTCCCTAATACCTTCTAAGATACCGCAGCTCAGAGACTTCAAGTAACCTTCCCATGATTACACAGCTGCTAAATGAGATTTTTCTGAACTCAATCCCAGATTTTTGGATGTCACGTTTCTTTTCAGAGTCCAGTGACCATTTCATAAACTCACGACAGCTTTCCAGCTTGCTTAATATTTGATCCTGGGTAGGTTCCTCATTCGTTTTCAAATGCCACCCCTAGCCCTGTGCTACAATGACCTGCACAAAGCAGGTGCTCAGAGACGTGAAGCTTATTTAAATGTGTGTGGCCCTTGATCCTCAAACCCTCCCTCCACAACCGCCAACACACTCACACCCTCAGGCAGTAATCATCACCAACCAACAGTGGCACTCTGTCTCTCTCTTTCTGAACCCTGGTGCAGCTTTAGAATCCCTGGCAGTTCAGGCAAGCACTGCTTGCCCATCTTTCCACCTCAGGGCAAATCTCCGGCTCACATGCACTCTGAATCTGAAGGAGCTTTGCAAACAAGTGAAGCAGCCAAAGCGAGGGGGCAGGTTTTCCTGAGTTTTGCTCCTGGGTCTGCTACTCCAGACATGGATTTTTTAGGCAGTCGATATGTTTCCTTATTCATCACATGTGGCATTGATTAAGATTCCTCCCAGATGGATCAGTAGTTCTGTAAGTTTAGATATGATTTTCATTAAGTATTCATGTAAAAAGCAATAATTAAATGCCTACTGTGTGACCAGCATTGTTCGTATGCTGGAGCTATAGAACAACACAAGGCAAGAAAATTCTCAGGAGAAAAACAATTTGATAGAAGAACCAACAAGAGAATGTAAGACCAATAAGAGAATATAGGACCAAGTTATAGAATGTTACAATAGAGCCAGATCCAGACAGTAGGCAAGAGCAGGTGCAAAATGGTGGGGAGGGCTGCTTGTATCACATGAATGAACGCTGCCTGGGTGGCTTCTGTGTTTCCTCCTCCCTGGCTTCTGCACAAGTAGCAGTTTTACCTCTGCTGAAGCAAAGTGTTGACAATTCCAGGTCCTAAATTTAACTATTACGAGGTCACAGAAAAATAGCAATCACTTAAAAAAAATCTGGAGCCAGTATTTTACATGGAGTAGGATATCTGCTTTGGAAATTTCCAAATATAGATCACCAAAGTTGTCAATTCTACTAAATCAAGGGAAAGCCTGTGAAACTTAAAATTCTAGGCTATGGTACACATTTAGAATTGAGAGAATATCCTTATATATATTTAGAATAATTCCTCAGTAAGACAACTTCAATGAGAACGTTTCTAGAGGGTGGAATTAAGACCAAGTCACTGTTTCTCTTCATTGTAATGGTTCATTAGACTTGAGGACTTTGTTGCTACAGGAGTGGCTCCAGGCTACCATTAATAAGGACTATTTGGAGACATTTATACACTCAAATCCCACTTGATGCAGGTGCTGTATTTATTGAAGCCTCTTATTTTATAGCTCATTTTAAATGAAGGAGAACACTTCATATAAAGGTTAAGTGTGATAGCAGGAGGAACCAGGTCTCAGAAAGCATCCAAAGGTGGCCTCTTGGCTCAAAGGGCAGTAGACACTGGGCTTCCTAGGGCTGCCACTGGAATAACCACTTTTTCTTCCATCTGAGGCTTTGCAACCTGCTACTCAGATAATCACAGCTGCTTTTATTGAATGGCATTGGAGGAGGCTTTCAAAAGGAATGTTGAATTAGAAAAAGGCAAAGAAATGACTTCATAATGGATTAAATACTGGTGTTGGGAGTAAATGTGTGCTATTTTTACCAATGCTGTCTTCATCTGCCATTGCCTCTATCCTTACCATAGTCAATATTGCATTGCATGTTTCTTAATGAGGGGTTTGCTTTAAAGCTAAAGTGCTTTGAACTCAGTATGCTTCCATTCAGCTCGGCTGGAGCCCCCTGCACCATCATCTGCTTATCACTGCCATAGCTCAGAGGACAGAACATTAGGGCAAATTAGGGCACACTGTTTGCTGAAAGCTCAAACCTCCGGTAAAGAATGTGTTTTATTCACTGTATGCATCATGCTGTGTTGCTGGACTAGTGTAATTGCACATCTATACGCCTTCACTTTTTTCTGTGAGGAGATACAGCGGATAGCTATACAAAACAGTCCTAGAATCAATATGCATGAAATAAAAAGAGCGAGCAAGATGAATCTGCCTAGAGGCTACAGCAGAATAGAAATGCTCTGTGAAGGTGTTTGCTTCTGCATCAGTCTTTCATTTGCTCAGTAGTTCCTAAACTCCTGGCATTTTTATGCTGTGGTAACTTCAGTCCTTTATGTCCTTCAGGGTCTCCTGAAAGAACAACCAACAAAGAAGGGATTTGAGAAAAATAAAAACAAAGGAATGGAAAGAATTGAAAAGAATCTCAGGAAATATAGCAAGAGAAAACCCAGGAACAAAAGGACTCTTGTAAGGATGGAAAGTGTCATTTTACAGTAGCAGAAGCTTTGCCTTCTTTCTGCATTATCATAAAGTGAGAGCTCTTGGCTCCCTGGATGTGTATCTACACAATACACACATATACACAACATACACACAACACGTACACTTACAAATTGAAAAAAAAGTCAAATTAACCCAATTTGCTATTCTGTAACATCCCTAGATTTGAAATGAAGGCACTTGCATAATCTAGAAACTCAGTGATGTTGATTAGCATAATCAAGCTGTCCCTATGCACACAGAACCTAAAAACGACAATAAAATCAGCATCGATTTCTTAATTGGAGAATGTAGTTCTGGGGGTGGGCAAAAGTGGACATCTTTTCTGTAATGGAATGTGTGGGGCAGAAGAAAAGAAGTGTTAATTGTAATAGTTTCTCTAGATCTTGAATGTCATGAACGGGAAGTTCAACTCAAGTATGGGCTTGTTGCATATAGGAGCCACATATTTAGTTCTCTGTATTTCCACGTGTTCCAAGACAGAGATTTGCACATTTTAGACTTTTGATTAATGTTTGTTGAATAAGTCCCCATCCCTTGTTCAAGTAGAGCTGAACTTCTTCAAGGCAAGCCAGTGGGCTGTGGACCTTAAAGTCAAGGAACCCTCAGTTCCCGATCCTTGATTTCTTGGCAGGGTTCCACAGGATAGGATAACCGGATTGTTAGGAATATGAGCTCCAGAAAGGGAATGCTTATTTAATAATCCCAGGTCCTGCAAGTGTAAACTCTATGAACTTGGGAAATGTGTATAATCAATTTAATCTCTATTTACTTCATTTGGAAAATATAGATAGTAGTATCAACTTCATGGAGAGAATTAGATGATTTAATATATGTAAAGAGAACATTCCCTGAAACAAACTAAGAACTCAAAATGTTAGCTATATTATGATCGCTGATCAATCTCTCAATTTTCTTCCCTCGATTTTTATGACACCTACCTCGCTTATGACTGGGATCTGTCGGAGGCTTTCTTGCCTCGTCCTTCCACATTCTCTTTGGATAAACTCAAAACTTTATGGCTTCAATTTCATCTATATGCTAAAAATGCCCAAATCGATAGCACAGAGGCTCTCTCTCCCTCAGTGGAGAGGTAGAGAACTAGAAAACGAGTTTCCTCTCCCATAGAACATTTAACTAGTTGCCTAAGTTTGTAGGTATATATTAAATGGTAATGCATTTTATTTTATATGCAAATAGCACGTGTACATACTTGAAAAAGAAAAAAAAAGTGATGTTTATAATAATAAGAAATAAAAACCCAGAAACCTCTTTTTTCCCCCAGAAGTACCCTAACCCTTCTCCCAGAGACTGCCACTTTTACAATTTAGGCTTTTCCATTCATGAATTCCTCAATTTTAGTCATTGTAGATTGACTTTCTGTTCTGATAAATGAAGACTTTACTATAAATGGCATTCACCTTCATCTCACCTGCTCCTAATAGAGTTATGCAACTGTCATTAATTAATTGGGTTGACATTATTTCAACTGTATAGATATTATACAAGTGGTATTATAGAATAGCATTCCCTCACAGTTTTGGTTTGGTTTTGTTTATAGCAGTTTTGGTTATTTCCTGGCATTTCTAATTGCACTATTGTCTGCCCTTAGAGCCTGTATGAGTTATTCAGAGTTTCAGGGATACTGCAAAATTTCATGTGACATTTTTCCTGGATATCACCCTCCTAGAACACTTATCCTGCAGCATTATCCTGGACAGGCTGCTCCGTGAGGCCTGCTGCAGAGCTGTCATTCTGGCATTTATGTTTGTTTATTCAAGAAAAGCCCACGACTTCCTTTCTCTCCCATCCTCCTGCCTTTCGCTTATAATGTGCCCCTTCATTTTGTTGGAACCAGGACATCTGGTAACCTCCTCAGGAAGACTGATGGAATGTGCATTTTCCACTTCTCCATATGTTTGAAAATGTTTCTATTCTAATCTAATAATTAATTGAAACCATCATTCTGAGCAAACTATCACAAGGACAGAAAACCAGACACTGCATGTTCTCACTCATAGGTGGGAATTGAACAATGAGAACACTTGGACACAAGATGGGGAACATCACACACTGGGGCCTGCCATGGGGTGGGGGGATGGGGAAGGGATAGCATTAGGAGATATACCTAATGTAAATGACGAGTTAATGGGTGCAGCACACCAACATGGCGCATGTATACATATGTAACAAACCTGCACGTTGTGCCCTTGTACCCTAGAACTTAAAGTTTAATAATAAATGAATAAATAAATTAATTAATTAAAGAAAAAAAGAGAAAGTTTCCTGGGGTATAGAATTCCAAACTGAAAAAGTATTTATACTTGGAGCTTTGAAAATGTTCACATATTTTTTTCTAACATCCAGTATTGAGGTTGAGACATCTAATGTCAATCTAATGCTATTTTCTGTTGTTAAGGACCTAGTAATTTCCTCCTTTGAAAACTTTTAGTATATTCTATTTATTCTTGGTGCTCTTAAATTTCACAATAATTTATGTAGACATGGTCTTTTCCAACCATCAAAACCATCCAGAGATGTATAACTTTTGACTCTGAGAAGTTCTCTTGTATTGTTTCTTTAATATCTTCTCCTTCACCAATTTGACTGTTCTCTTACTCTAAAACTCTTGGTTGAGCTCCTTTGATAGATGGCTGAGTGTTATCTTTTCTTATATACACTGCAATCTTATGACTTTTGGCATTATTTTCTCTGAGTTTTGACTTTATTTTTCCAATGCTTCTATTGACTTTCAAAATAATTTTTAATTGCATTTGTCATTTTTCTGTTTTCCTTGAGTTCTTTCTTATGCATATAATTTAGCATTTTTCCTAGCATGTTGTTCTTAAATTTTGGATACAATATCTTGTAACTGAGGATGCTACATATTTTTCTTTGTATACCCTGAATTAGCACTACTTTCTTGGGCAAGAGTCCCCAGACCCTGGGTCGCAGACGGGTATCCAACCACGGCCTGTTATGAACCAGGCCGCACAGCAGGCAGTGAGGGCACGTGAGTGAGTGAAGCCTCATCTGTATTTACAGCTGTTCCCCATTGCTCGCATTACCGCCTGAGCTCCACCTCCTGTCAGATCAGCGGGCGGTAGATTCTCCTGGGAGCTAGAACTTATTGTGGCTGCGCCTGTGAGGGATCCAAGTTGCATGCTTTAATGAGAATCTAATGCCTGATTCACTGTCTCTCATCACCCCCAAATGGGACTGTCTGGTTGCAGGAAAACAAGCTCGGGCTCCCACTGATTCCACATTATGGTGAATTGTATAATTATTTCATTACATATTACAATGTAATAATAATAATAGAAATAAAATGCTCAATAAATGTAACGGGCTTGAATCATCCTGAAACCATCCCCCCACCCTGGTCTGTGGAAAAATTGTCTTCCAAGAAACCAGTCCCTGGTACCAAAAAGGTTGGGGACTGCTGTTCTTGGGATATCTTGTTGAGTATTTAACTTTATTTTTCTCTTTCTTGTTCCAAGATTTATGTAAATGTCTGGCGATCCTTGGTCCCTATTTATATGTTAAAGGAAGTAATCATGCCCAATGCCAAGGTCTTCATTTCTAATACCATTCTTCAATAAGAGGATCCAGGGTTCCTTACAAAAATAGTCTATCCTAGGGTTGGAACAGGGAATATGTAAGACAAGTAGCTTATAGTGCCAGAAAGTAAGAAAGCTAAAAAAAAAATTACACCATTGGGGGTGTATCAAAGGAAAGTAAGAGATAGCAGAACAAGCTTCCAATGGCCAACACTGAAACATTTTGAGCAACAAAATAAATATTTGGGTTGGATTATCAACCAAAGTATAAAATAAATATCCACAAGTCATATTAATATAAATATAAATAATTACATAAATAACTGGGGAAAGAGACACCTCTCCCATGTAGGAGAATTCCCAAAAATGTATGTAGTTACTCTGACCTCAGCTTTCCACTCCTGAAGTGTGGCCGGTGCACGGTAACTTTTTCCAATAAGTACAGCACAAAAAAGGCGAAAGAGGAGTAACTTTACAGCCAAGAAACCTAAAACACAATATTTCAGCCAGGTGATCAAAGTTAACATTATCTGCGGCAAGTCATGTTGACACCATGTATTCTTGATATGACACGTTAAAAATAGCACTTCATTTCTGTGTTTTTCCTCCAAAAATACCATAGTCCTGGTCTAATCATAAGAATAGCATCTGACAAATCCCAATTGAGGGATATTCTACAAAATGCCTGATGTTAGAGAATGTCAAGCTCATCAAAAATAAGGAAAATCTAAGAAACAGTCACAGGCAAGAGAAGCCTAAAGAACCATGGTGACTAAATGAAATGTGGTGGATCTTGCATAGGATCCTGGAAGAGAAAAACTTCAGTTAATCATCATGTGTCAAAATCAGTTTATTAGTTATAACAAGTGTACCATACTAATATAAGATGTTAATAATCAGGGAATCTGGACTTCCTTTGCAATTTTTTATTCTAACACCTTCACTCTGAAATAAGCAGCTTATTTTTGTGTGTGAGAGATAGTAGAATATAGTATAGGAGATCTGTATATATGAAGACAGTACATGGGGTAATCTTTACTTCAGGAAGAGTGAACAAAGGGATCTTCAGGGAGAGTGAGCAGTATCACTCATTTAAAGCTTTTTGAATGCCTTGAGACTCCCACTTTTTGACTGGAGAAAAGCGTTCAGCTTCCTTGAGCTAATTTAAAGACAAATGGTAGAGGGATAGGCTTTCAGATATTATCCTTGTTTTGAACATTTTACAACATGTCCTGTTTTCTTTGGCCTTTCTAAATTTAGAGCTTCTCTGAGGTTCTGGAAGGAGGCCCAAGTCACATGTGCGCAGTTTTCCCAGTGGCACGTCCCTTTACCCGTGTAGCTTCTCTACCACTTCTGCATCAGTTCTTCATCTCCTATAGTATTTTTTAAACATTTCTTGTCTCCTAATGACCCTCTATCCTTTGTGCGCTCTCTCTCTCTCTGTGTGTATGTGTGTGTCCTTTGTCACCATTTATTAGTGTTTTAGGGCAAGAAGAGATACCCTTAATTAATGTTCAATATGGCACCTTAATTCTGCTTGACCTATAAATCTGGAATTATTTTTCTTAAATTGATATTCTATTTTTTCAATGATTTTTTTCTTATTGTTGGTGCAGTTTTAGAATTGCTTTAGAAAGTCATCACAGTAAAGAAAGGAGAATTAAATCAGGAATATACGGCTCTTTCCTCTGTTGTGAGTGAAGACGAGGTGGCTGTTAAACAGGGTGAGAGTTGTGGTACTTAACTCAATCTCACCCTACTCATTCTGCCTATAAAGATAGGACACGATCAGTTATGAGTTCTGGATGCCACACATGTGAGTATCTTTCAATCCATAGGCCCAGCCTCTTGCCACTTACATCCTAAGTCTAACCTCTTCTTCAGGGCATAAATCCACCAAACATTTGCTTACCAGGGCTGTTTTATTATTTTTTGTAAACTCAGGAAATGAGAAGAGAGGTTGATTCATTTTCCAGTAAGATTGCTAGGCTTTTCTTCTACCAGCATCACCCAGTAAAATTACTCTTCTGAAATGCACACTCTGAGCTAGGTTTTTTCTACACTTCATCTTTGGATCACTGGAGAGATGAGTCTCAGCACAAATGGTGATTCTCGGTGTGGAGACAAGGAAAAGTCTTCACTCCACATCCAGTGGATTTCAAAGCCATCTATCTGATCAGTATTCACTTAAGCACATCTTCCTTTTACTGAAATGTTTATAATTTTCCTTGATGGTACACCTCAGCCTTCCTGCTTCCAGAAAGAATCACTATCCTTTTGTGAGCCATGGTTACTGGTGGCGGTACCCCTCAGGTGACATATCATGGTCAGTAAATACAATCAAGTGGCTCTATAGTGAGAATTCCTGTGATCATATGCAAGGAATTTAATACTCTAAGTGGTATATGAAAACAATTGTATTTTTTTCATTAGTAAAATGGGAATAATGTGTAACATGCAGGTTTGCTATGTTCGGTGATACATACAGAGTGCCTGGTATGTAAGCAATCAGTACATATTAGCTACTATAATTTTGGTAGAAAAAAGATTACAATCCACAAATATAAGCAGAGCATGGGGATATATTAAGACAGTTCAGTTCTACAAATATTTATCAAGTAACTGCTGTGTACTGGGAAAACAAGGTGAATTAGATATCATTCACCTCAAAGTTTTGAAGTCATTCGGAAAGATCTTTGTATAAGAGGATAGTCATAATACATTGTTGCATGATGCATTGGGTTGCTAGAGGTATGCATAGGTTGCTACAGTAGCAAGGAGAAGAGGCAAATAATTCAGCTATTGTAGGAGTGTGAGCTTAGGAAAGATTTTTAGGTGGAGATAGTGTCCATGTGTGGTGTTACAAACAGGTACCTTGCAAGAAATATACCTATGCAAGGTATCCTGTTATCAAACAGGATAAACATCCGAAATGACCCCAAATCAAAAAAGCAAAAAAAAAAAAAGCACCTACTGTATTGTATTCAAATTGCAAAAAAATCAAAGACAAAGAGAAAACCTTGAAATAAGCTGTCACGGGTGTGGAAGGAATACAGGAGAAATAAAAAGGTTCTCAAAAATGTAGAAAAAGGAAACATTGGCCAGGTGTGCTGGCTCACATCTGTAATTCTAGCACTTTGGGAGGCCAAAAGCAGGTGGATCAGATCACCTGAGGTCAAGAGTTCAAGACCAGCCTGGCCAACATGGTGAAACATGGTCTCTACTAAAAATACAAAAATTAGCAGGGTGTGGTGGCAGCCGCCTGTAATCCCAGCTACTTGTGGGGCTGAGGCAGGAGAATCACTTGAACTCAGGAGGTGGAGATTGCAGTGAGCCAAGATCATGACACTGCACTCCAGCCTGGGACAGAGCGAGACTCCGTCTCAAAATATACACTAGACCGGGGTTCTTCTTCCTGGGCATTGTTGATATGTGGGCCAGATAACCCTTTTATGTGAGGGACTGCTCCGTGCATTGCAGGATGCTTAGCAGCATTCCTAACCTCTACTTCGGATGTCAGTAGCACTTCAGTCCCAGCTATGACATCTTAATGTCACAAAATATCCACTGAGGGGCACTGACACAGTTGCTAATTCCTGAACTAAACAAATTCCAAAATCAAAATACACCAGGGGCCAGAAATGGATAGAACTAAATGTGAAACTCAAAACTATAAGATTTCTAGAAGATAATAGAGAAAAAAAATCTAACGACCATTGGTTTGGTGGTGACTTTTTAGGTATGACACCAAACACATAATCTATGAAAGAAAAAAAATCAGTAAGTAGGATTCAATTAAAAGTAAAATACGGTTGGGTGGAGGGAGGAAAAAAAGTAAAAACTTCTGCTTTAAGAAAATGAAAACAGAAACCATGACTCAGGAGAAAATATTTATAAAATGTGTATCTGATAAAGAACCTGTATCCATAATATATGGAGAACTATTAAAACTTAACAGTAAGAAAATAAACAACCCAATTTAAAAGATCAGCAAATATCTGAATAGACACACCATCAGAGAAGATATACTGATGGCAAATAAACATATAAAACTATGTTCAATATTATATATTATTAGATAATTGCAAATTAAAATAATTACTACCCATTTTTTTTCTTCAAATTTTATTTTAAGTTCCAGGGTACATGTGCAGTATGCACAGGTTTGTTACAGAGGTAAACGTGTGCCATGATGCACAGAAGCCATGATGCACACACAGATCAACCCATCAGCTAGGTATTAAGCCCAGCATTCATTAGCTATTCTTCCTGATGCTCTCCCTACCCTCACCCCCTCCCATGACAGGCCACAGTGTGTGCTGTTCCCACCCATGTGTACATGTGTTCTCATCATTCAACTCCCACTTATAAGTGAGAACATTCGGTGTTTGGTTGTCTGTTCCTGCATTAGTTTGCTGAGGATAATGGCTTCCAGCTCCATCCGTGTCCCTGAAAAGGACATGATGTCGTTCCTTTTTAAGCCTGCATAGTATTTCATGATGTATGTGTACCATATTTTCTTTATCCATTCTATCATTGAAGGGTATTTGGGTTGATTCCATGTCTTTGCTATTGTGAATGGTGCTGCAATGAACATACGTATGCATGTTTCTTTATAATAGAACAATTTATATTCCTTTGGGTATATACCCAGTAATGAGATTACTGGGTTAAATGGTATTTCTGCTTCTAGATCTTTGAGGAATCCCCACACTATCTTCTGCAATGGTTGAACAAATTTACACTCCCACGAACAGTGTATAAGCATTCCTTTTTCTCCACAACCTTTCTCGCACCTGTTGTTTCTTGACTTGAGAAGTGTCTGTTCGTGTCCTTTGCTCACTTTTTAATGGGGCTATTTGTTTTTATCTTGTAAATTTAAGTTCCTTGTAGACTCTGGATATTAGACCTTTGCCAGATGAATAGATTGCAAAAATTTTCTCCCATTCTGTAGGTTGTCTGTTCACTTTGATGATAGTTTCTTTTGCAGAAGCTCTTCAGTTTAATTAGATCCCATTTGTTAATTTTTGCTTTTGTTGCAGTTGCTTTTGGCATTTTCATCATGAAATCTTTGCTCATGCCTATGTTCTGAATGGTATTGCCTAGATTTTCTTCTAGGGTTTTTATGGTTTGGGGTTTTACATTTAAGTCTTTAATCCATCTTGAGTTAATTTTTGTATAAGGTGTGAAGAAGGGGTCCAATTTCATTTTTCTGCATATTGCTAGCCAGTTCTTCCAGCACCATTTATTACATAGGGAATCCTTTCTCCATGGCTTATTTGTGTTAGGTTTTTGAAGGACAGATGGCTGTAGGTGGGCAGTCTTATTTCTGAGTTCTCTAATCTGTTCCATTGGTTTATGTGTCTGTTTTTGTACCAGTGCTGTGCTGCTTTGGTAACTGTAGCCTTAATTACTACCATTTTTTACAACAGCTAAAATCCAAGAAAACAGACAATATCAAATTCTGGGAAAGATGTGGAGCAACAGGACTTCTCATTCATTGCTAGTGGGAATGCAAAATGGTACAGTCACTTTTCAAAACAATCAACTCCTAGGTATTAACTCAAATGAGTTAAAAATTTATGTCCTCACAAAAACTTGCACATGGATGTTTATTGTAGCTTTATTCATAATTGCCAGAAATGGAAAGTCACCAAATATACCTCAGTAGGCAGATGAACAAACAAACTGCTACCTCCATTCTGTGGAATATAAATCACCAACAACAAAACAATGAGCTATCAAGCTGTGAAAAGACATGGAAGATACGTAAATACATATTTTATAGTAAAAGCAGCCAGTCTAAAAAGGATATTTACTGTATTATTCCAACTATAGGGCATACCGGAAAAGAGAAAACCATGGAGACAGTAAAAGGATTAGTGGTTGTCAGGAATTGGGGAAAAGGGAGGGATGAAAAGGCAGAGCACAGAGGGTTTTTAAGGCCATGAAATTACCCTGTATGTTACTTTAAGAGTGGATAAATGACATTGTCCATTTGTCAAAACTCATAGTGCTGTACAACACAAAGAGTAAATGCCAAGGTAAGCTATGGTATTTAGTTAATAATAACATATCAATATTGGTTCATCAGTTGTAACAAAGGTACCACATTCATGGGTGATACTAACAATAGGTGGACTGAGTGGAGGTGAGAAGACATATAAATGCAAAAATTGTTTAACTTTCATAATTAAAAGAAAGGCTATGGTCTGCTTGTCTTGAATGATTATGAAAGCATCACATAACCCATAGATATTTTGTTTATTTATTAAGAACAGTACATATATGTGGAAATTTTTAAATTGTGGTTATTGAGTTTTGTTTTCTAAAGATAACAGTTTTAACATTTTCAATTAAAATGAAGTTCTTTAAAAAAATCTCACAACTCTTGAAGAACATAAACTAGGACAACTTTCTGCTTCGGGTATCAAGGAATAGTCACTCTGGGATGGGAATAGTAAGAAATCAGGAGACTTTCCTAGATGTTCTTCCTGCTAGCTGTATGCAGAGGACAAGTGGTGTAGCCATTGGATGAGAGTGGCCTGAATGCCTGGAGGAGAATCAGTGGCCCACCAGGATCACCAGCCTTTGAGTGTTAGAGAAGTGATAAATAAATCACTGTTGTAATTGAGCCATTTGCATTTTGGGTCTATTTATTAGGGCAATCTAGCTTACATTAACTAATCCAAGTGACATGGGGCATCCAAGTTCCATCTCAGGAGGTGGAGCAGTGGAGGAAGAGTCAGTTTGTCAGAGAGACAAATAACATTTTTTAACTGGTGAATTGGGAACAAATGTTAAACACTTAATATTCTTTCAGAAAATTTGAAAGATATTTAGAATAGGCTGGGCGCCGTGGCTCACGCCTGTAATCCCAGCACTTTGGGAGGCCGAAGCGGGCGGATCACGAGGTCAGGAGATCAAGACCATCCTGGCTAACATGGTGAAACCCTGTCTCTACTAAAAATACAAAAAAAAAAAAAAAAAAAAAAAAAAAAAATTAGCCGGGCGTGGTAGCGGGCGTCTGTGGTCCCAGCTCCTCTGGAGGCCGAGGCAGGAGAATGGCATGAACCCGGGAGGCGGAGCTTGCAGTGAGCCGAGATAGCGCCACTGCAGTCTGGCCTGGGCGGAAGAGCGAGACTCCGTCTCAAAAAAAAAAAAAAAAAAGATATTTAGAATATTCAGAATATTCTGACTCGGTCACAATCACATTTAACAAAATTTCTGTCCCACAAGAAATTTGTGTTCAGGCTTTAAAATAGTTACTAACCAGTCCACTGCAATGGATTCTGTTCTGAGAGGTAATTGTTCCGAAGCACTGGTTTAGTGTTCTTCAGTTATCTCCTTGACACACAAGCTTACCTTCTCTCCCTCTGCCCAAACTTCCCATCAAAGAACATTTGCCTTAGCTCAAGACTTCTAATTATTGTTTTCTCAGAGTTTCCCTGAGTAGCTTATTCTATTGCTCAAATATTATTTTTACCAAAATACAGTTATCCTGCCGAAATTAAAAGCCAATTCCTGTGAGCACACAGCCATGTGATTGAGCAGCTGTTGCTTGGCCTGAGAAGCTAATATAAGGTTGAATTGGAGTGAAACTTGGATGAAAGACCGCTTGTCCAGTGATTTCTATAAACACTTTGCTTCCATAGACACATTGTCTGATATTTTCTTACATTCTCCTTTGCCTGACACTAGAATTTAATGCCTGTCCTGATAAAGGTGTGTTTGCCACCTGTCATAGATGTAACTATTTATTGACAAGTAAAAATTTTATAGGTAACATTGATTCTTTCAAAATCTAATAACATGAATACTATTTCATTTGAATTATTAAAATGTTGCAAATAAATATGCAGCAGAAAATGTGGAGCTTTAACTTTTCATAGAAATGAACTCATGCAGAACTACTATGTCTGCAAAATAAGCAATGTGCCACCATGACTCCATCAATACATATGCCCTAATGATCTCCTGCATAGTAAGGCTATTTTTCTTCTACTGCCATGTGTTTTATTTAGGTGATGAGAGTAATTATTCTGGCTATCATTAAATATGATTGTCACATTTATTATGGTACTTTCGTAGTTACTTTTTGGAATATTTAAAATGCCTCAAGGCAAGGTTCAGAGGAGAGTAATGGCATTTTTTTATACACATGTATCCATTCAGTCAACAAATATATATAGGGAGCCTATTATGAGTCAAGTGCTCTGGGTAATGTGGGATGAACATAATGAGAATGTTTGATGACCGCTGGATAAACAATATATACCACTTAGCTATTTATGTGGAAATAAATTTAACACATGAATTAACTAGTGATACATGTTTAAGATTTCTCTATATCTTTTTATGGCTTAATGGCTCATTTCTTTTTATCAATGAATAATATTACATTTTCTGGATATTATTTACTCATGTACCTATTTAAGGACATCTTGATTATTTATGAGTTTTGACAATTATGAATAGAGCTGCTGTAAACATCCATGTGCAGGATTTTGTGTAGACACACTTTTTAACACATTTGAGTAAATATCATGGAGTAGGATTGTTAGATTGTATGTTAACAGTAATATTTAGTTTTGTAAGAAACTGCCAGCAAGGTATGGAGACTTCACATTTGTAATCTCAATATTACCAATGATGAATCCATACCAGTCTGCAGCAAATTTGATCCTTGCCTCCTCAGAGGAAAGAATTTGGCCTAGGGCAGAAGTAGGTTTAAGGCAGAGAGAAAGACCAAGGCAAGTTGTAGATCAGCAGTAAGAGTTTCTTTAAAAGTTTTAGAGCAGGAGCAAAAGCAAGCAAAATACATCTGGAAGAGGCCCAAGAGTGTGACTTGAGAGGTCCGAGAGCCCCATTCAGCCTTTGACTTGGGGTTTTCTATATTGGCTTAGTTTCAGGGTTTGTGTTTCTCTTCCCTTGATTTTTCTATGGGGAGGGCTGTTGCTCAACTGCTGCATGTGTAGTGTGGGTCTGCACTTGGGAGAGTGACCGAATGCATAGTGCATTTACTAAGGTTGTGCTCATGCTTTCTAGGGGTGATTTTCCTTTACCCATTGAACGCCCCCAGAGGAAGGTCATAATCCACTATTATTGCCTCTTAGTTTGCATACTTGAGCCCACTTGCCCAACTCCTGAGATCTTATCAGGAAACGTCTGATCACCAGCTCCAGGTGTTTTCTGTCTATTGGGAGACTGGCTTTCCCCTGGCACCAGCTGCAACCAATTATCATTTGAGAGCGACAGTGTAGCAACTGCCTCACCATCACCTGATGGTTGCCTGACATTCCTGGCAGGCGTCCTCTCCTGCCCTGCTTATATCTGTGTAACTGCCTACTCTAACATCACTTTGGGAAGCTGAGATCGCTTGAACTCAGGAGTTCAAGATCAGCCTGGGCAACAAAGTGAGACCCCATGTCTACTAAAATAAAATAGAAAATAAAATTAGCTGGGTGTGCTGGCATGCGCCTGTAGTCCCAGCTATTTGGGAGGCTGAGGTTGGAGGGTGGCTTGGGCCTGGGAGGTTGAGGTCTAGCCTGGGTTACAAAGTGAGACCCTGCCTCAAAAAATAATTAATTAATTAAAAAAAGAAAGAAAGAAAGAAACTGCCAAGTTTTATTCCAAAGTAGCTATACCATTTTGCATTTCCATCATCAATGAATGAGAGTTCTTTTTGCTCCACATCCTTTGCAAGCATGTGGTGTTGTCAGTACTTTGGATTTTGGCCATTCAAATAGGTATGTAATGGTAGTTCGCTGTTGTTTTTATTTGCAATTTCCTAATGACCTATGATGTTAAGTATCTTTTCATATGCTTATTTGCCATGTGTGGATCTTCAGTGAGGTGTCTGTTAAGGTCCTTTGTCAGTGTTTAAGTTAGATTGTTCTCTTTCTTATCATTGAGTTAAAGAGGTCTTTGTATATTTTGGAAAATAGTCCTTTATCAGATATGTGTTTTGCAATTTTTTTTCAGTAGACTGTCTTCTTTCCTCGTTTTCTTGGCAGTATCTTTTCAAGAGCGGAAATTTTTAATGTTAATGAAGTTTAGCTTATCAGTTAATTCTTCCAAATGAGGACTAAGCTCTGATTTTTTTTATCTTCCCAAAATTCCTATCTAAAGGGTCTGGGAAGTCATACCGTACAAACCATAAATTATCGTCAGATGGGTTTCATTTAACCCTATATATCATGACTTACTTTCCAGTCTGACTCTGGCATAACATTACGTGACAAAGAAGAAAGTCATGTTTCTTTGCCATATTTTGAAATGGCCCTCCAAAGCTGTCCTATGTAGGGGATAATTTGTATCTGTAAAGAATCTCTATTAACATAGCTAGATATTTTTCTTCTAGGCCCTCCCAATCCTGAAGAGATTAAGAGTCTAGCACCTTTATTTATTTATTTAAAAAAAAATTTTTTTGAGGCAGATTCTTGTTCTGTCACCGGGCTGGAGTACAGTGGTGCAATCTCGGCTCACTGCAACCTCCGCCTCCCGGGTTCAAGCTATTCTCCTGCCTCAGCCTCCCAAGTAGCTGGGACTACAGGTGCATGCTGCCACACCCGGCTAATTTTTTGCATTTTTTTAGTAGAGACAGGGTTTCACCATGTTAGCCAGCATGGTCTCAATCTCCTGACCTCGTGATCTGCCTGCCTTGGCCTCCCAAAGTGCTAGGATTACAGGCATGAGCCACCATGCCCGGCCGTGTCTAGCACCTTTTAAAGGTCTGAATAGGAAACATTTGTCATCTATTCTCTCTAAGGGCAGCCACTGTAAGACTTCAACAGAACCTTGGTGTCCACAATCTTTTATCTTAACCTGAACATTTCCTTTCTATCAATCCCAGGTCTTTAGACAAACTCAACCAATTATCAACCAAAAAGTGTTTAAACTTACCTATAGCCTAGCCTAGAATTGCCACCCTCCCACCCCTCTTTGAGTTGTCCCACCTTTCTGGACCAAACTAATATATTTCTTAAATGTATTTGATTCATGTCTCATGCCTCCCTAAAAGCATAAAACCAAGCTGCGCCCCGACCACCTTGGGCACATGTTCTCAGGACCTCCTGAGGGTTGTGTCATGGGCCGTAGTCTCTTATATTTGGCTCAGAATAAATCTCTTCAAATATTTTAGAGTCTGACTCTTTGCACTGACACATGGATCCTTTGGTGATGTGTATAGAAAGACATCACCATACCCAAGATTATCCAGATTTTCTCCTATATTATCTTCTAAGAGTTTTGTAGATTTGAAGTTTACATTTGAGTCAATGATCTAATTCGAGCTAATTTTTGTAAAAGATGTGAGGTCTGTGTCTAGAAAAATATATTTGCATGTGAAACTTCAGTTGTTCCAGCACCACTTATTGAAGAGATTATATTTTCTCCATTGTATTGCCCATGATCTTTTGTCAAAGATCAATTGATACTATTTATGTGTGTCTATTTCTAGACTTTCTATTCCCTTCCATTGAACTATTTGTTTATTCCTTCTGTAATACTACACTGCCTGAATTACTATAGCTTTATAATAAGTCTTGAAATTGGGTAGTGTCAGACTTTTGACTTTGTTCTTCTCCTTTAATTTTGTGTTGGCTATTCTGAATCTTTTGCCTCAGCATAGAAAATTTAGCATCAGTTTGTCAATATGTGGAAAACAACTTGCTGAAGTTTTGATTGAAATTTAAGAGAAAATCTACTTTTTTGTCAGCTTCAACATGTAAAGTGGTTAGAAGTTGTCACTTTCAGCCTTACAACAAGAAAAAACTGAACAAATTTGAAAGCAATGACTGTTCTTGGATGCAGGGATAATTTAGGTTGTAGGACAGACCACCACCACAACATCTGGGGAGATGAGTGAATACACAGTCACAGCAGACATTTCACCTGGAGCAGGAGCTGCTGAAGCCATAAACTAGTAAGAACAGTTCAGTGATCATTTTGAAAAATTCTGGAGGCTTAATGTGGAGTACTTTGAGAGTGAGAAACTTATAAGGACCATAGTCTTAGGGGAGTTCCCACACTAATGTGAATTTTAACTTCAGGAACCCTACCAGATTTTCATGTTGAAAAGTCAAGGAAGATCTCCTCCTGTCTCTGGCGGGAAATGGGAAGAGTAACCACCATGAAATGTTCCCATGGTCTTCTCCATAACAAACGCCTACTCCAGGAAAAATGACGTTACCATAGCAGAATCCCACTAGGAAGGACAGTTCTCAGACTCTCTCTCTCTCTTGCCTTCCTACCTCCCCTAAGGGAGAAAACTCAAAACAACAAAACAAAACAAAATAAAACAGACTTGTGAAGGTCAAAGGCCCACCAAAAACTGAAAGGTAATTATAATATTACTGAATTCTTACCTTTCCCCATTGGTTGTCATCGCCTAACAGGTCTCCAGTGTAACAGATGAAGGAGCTGCAGGATGCAAACTCTAGCTAAGAAGGAGTTCTGAGGGAATCCTGAAACAACATGGGAGATGAAAACAAAGACACCAAAGTAATATGTAATATGTAATATGAAGCCTCTGGCTCCTGCAGCTACAGAAAACATTAAACGTAGTCCAATTTCTAGTCAAATAACATAAATCCTTACAGTAAAGGCCTGTTTATCTCAATTCTAATCCATGATGTTCAATAGAAAATTAGATGGCCTATTAAAAGGCTAGAAAAGCACAGTCTGATGAGATGAGACAAAGCATGCATGAGAACAAGATACAAATATGGAAAAATTGTGAAATTGCCATGCAGGGAATTTAGAATAACTATGAATAATATATTATGGGCTCTAATAGAAAATGTAGACTACATCAAGAGCAGATGGATATTGAAAGCAGAGAGGTGGAAATTCTGAGAAATAATTGAAAGAAAATGCTAGAATTAAGAACTTCGATGGCATAAATGAAGATTGCCTTTGATAATCTTATTGGTAAACTAGACACAGCTGAGGAAATAATCAGTGAGCTTAAAGATAGGTCAGCAGGACTATCCCATACAAAGATTCAAAGAGAAGACAGAATGAATAAACATGGCACAAAACATTCAAGAACTGTGAGACATTTTTCAAAGATGTAACAAGTATATAGTTGGATATCAGAAAAAGATTTTAAAAAAGTATAGAAAAGAATAATATTTAAAGAGTAATGGCCAAGAATTTTTCAAAATCAATGGCAGAATGAAAAGCAAAATCCAGGAATTATAGCTAATACCAAGCAAGATACATACCAAGAAGAGGGGATGGAGAGTAGCATGAGATGTTTAAATGTGGCAGTGAGTTATGATTCAGATTACAGGAGAACTTCTAGATTTGGACATAAGTGTTAACTCCTATTTTATTGGGATTGAGGGGACAGTTATAAATGTAGCGGGCTTGCTTGATGTTGGAAAGATTAGGTAATATCAATCTGTAAGTAGTTATCCTCCCTCTCCTCTCTTCCTCCTCCTTTTTCCCTTTCTTCTTCCCCTTTTCTTCCTTCTTCTCCTCCTCTTTCTCTTCTACCTTCTTCTTCTGTAATGCAGAAATAATTCTTGACCGTGTGTTCAGGTTTAGGAGAGAGAGCACTTTCAAATTTAAAGATTTTGCTGAAGTTTTATTGAGTACTGAAGCCCAAGATGAGGGGAACAACTATATATTCAAGATTCTACGATTGCTATCACTGGTACTCAGGAGTCTCAATGTAGTTGGTATGAAGAGTCTGGACTTTGGGATTTATGAAGAGAGTTCTTGCCAGTTTAGTAACTCATGTAGTGGAGGAACTACATGGAAACTTCTCCTCCTGTACCACCTCCCCTAACCCCAGTCTTGCCTTCCCTCATCTTAGCATGAATTCTCCCCCTTCTTATCTTCTCATAGTTCTTATTCATGCTTCTCATGCAACACATTTACACTGTCTAGTTACTTCTTACATTCTTTCTTGAAACAAAATATGGTATATAAAATAAACATATATAATCAGTAATATGCATAATTTACAACGATTTATATGCCTTATTTTTTGTTGCTCCTTCCATATTGTAAATGTGATAGATAGTATGTATAAAGTAGTAATACATGGTAAGATAATACATGAAAAGATTATTTCATCTACTGTTAACCCTCTTGTGCAGCCAACTATCTCAGATTTGACAAGCAGATGAGAAGGCACTAGTAGAGTAAAGATCCAAGAAAAAATACCCACATTTATACTTAGTGTCTAAGTTCAAATTAGGGCCTAGTGTAGATCAAAACAGACTTGAAAGACAACACAAACAGGTAGAACAGGTATCTCCTAGACTCTCCCCCCAAAGAACACTATGACCACCAAACTGGGTTGGAAAAGAACACATTTTGAGGAGAAGAATAGAGTTGGAACTGTCTTAGTCTATTAGTGTATTTATAGCAAAGTACCTGAGACTGAGCAAATTTATAAATAATGGAAGTTTATTATCTCTCTCTTCCGAAGGCTGAGAAGTTCAAGATCAAGGTCTCAGCAGGTTTGATGATCTGATAAAGGCTGTTCTCTGTTTCCAAAATGGCACCTTGTTGCTGAATCCTCCAGAGGGGTGGAATGCTGTGTCCTCATACACTGGAAGGGACAGAGCAGGAGAAAAGTGGCAAATTCCTTTCATTTAGTCCTTTTACAGTAACAACTAATCCCATTCATGTGGGATTATCCCCTCATTGCTAACTCGTCTCCCAGGGACAACACTTCCCAATACTGTTGCATCGAAGATTCAGTTTTAACATGAATTTTGGCAGGAACGAAAACATTCAAACTGTAAAAGAAGCCCTGTGTGGGCCATGTATCTTCCCCAATGCCATCATCTTGAGATGAGAGAGATGAGCAGCAAAATAGAACACTCCTTGGTATTTTGGAAAATGTAGAAGTGCACAGGACTTATAATCTACTTTGAAGGCAGCAGGCTCACAAATGCAACACCCCACACCACTAAGGTACAGAGTAAGTAGCCACCAGAGCTCCAGAACTTCACCTGGCAATTTTTTGGAATAAAAGAAGATCTGTAAATTACCATGGGGCCCCAGCAGGGTCCTGAAGTCAGCTGAGAGGGGGCACATACCTCCTCAGGAGGTCAGCAGGAAGGAACAAGAGAAAATGCACCAAAAGGATGTTCTATGAACTGCCTGTCAGGGGACAAGAGAAAAATCCATTGCAACTTGATATATAAGTGACACCAGGAAAACAAAGTGGGGCTGGTGGGGGTTCAGAAGCCTGTCAAGCCCTGCTAGAAAGAGAAGGTCTGTTGTCTGTGCTTACTACCAAGACTGGAGCAGGGCTTAGGCAAGAAGACCTGCAGAGAAGCCAAATAAAAAGGCAGACTTTCTTTCTCCATAGCCTTGATGAGACAGGGGCCACATCAATTACCAGAAGTCTAGGGACCACCCCAGGGAGGAGGGAATGAATGGGATATTTCTTTTCTTTTCTTTCTTTACTTTTTCCTTCTCCTTTCCTCTTTCCCTTCCTTCCTTTCTTCAGTCATATGTCTAAATTGTAGGTTTGAATTGACTGAGGAATCACTGGATTGGATTGAAGACAAATCTGGAGTTGACTTGATTAAGTTGTCTGCCTAGGCTGGGGCCTACAGCCAAAAACCTAAATTGAGTTAAAGACACACAATTACAACTTCACCCACCTAGGGTTTTGGGGCTTGTTGTGATTATACAATTCATACTCACTAAATAGACTTCCTGGCAATTAGCGCCATGTAGAATGGTATTTGTTCCTAACATTTTATTATGCGATTGTTCAGGCACCTGCACTAAAAATGGAAAGAACTTCACAGTGAAAATAAATATGCTGACCACTTAGATTCTACTAACATTTTAGTGTAATTGCATTATCACATATCCATACATTCATTCGTTCCTTTATCAGTCTATAAATATATCTTATTTTTTGAAGCACTTTGGAGTAACTTGCAGATATCTGTGTAATTCCCCCAAGTATTTATTTCAACAGCTTTATTATTATTAACTGAAGTTCTATTTTTGATGTTTTTTTATTTGATGTAAAATATTCACAAAATGAAATGCTAAACTATTAAGTGTATATTTTCTGAGTTTTGAAAATGTTTCCACGTGTGTAACCAAAATCTATATTATGACACAGAACAGGAGTCAGCACCTGTTTCTTGTAAAAATCCAGATAGTATGTATTTAAAGTTTTATGAGTCATGTATGACTCTGTTATATATTCTTCTTAAGTGTTTGTTTATAATGTTTTTTAAAATGTAAAAACCATTCATAGCTTGCGGGCCACACAATATAGGTTATCTGGGAACTTGGGTTCCTCATCTGGTACTATATCACCTTATTTTTAATGGGTTTTCCAACTTTAGGCAACCCATGACGCTATGAGAGAATTACCTACAATTATTTTTTCAGTGAGGCAGCCTATCATATTTGGTTCCTTTATAAAGAAAAATATGCTATTCAAACCTTTATTCTTTCTTTCTGGATGGTGTCACACTGGCCAGTTCGAATTTGAAAAATACACACGCAAACAAGCCCTTTGAGGTCCCCAAAGAAAAGTAATTAAAGTGGAGTGAACTATTCTGATTCAAATGTAATGTAAGATTATTTACCAGGGAATGTTAATACTGTAGGTTCTGGATTTTTGTATAAATATATTGATTTCCCTAATACACACTGTAGTAAAAATAAATAGAAGTAAATAATTTTGCTTTTTAAAAAATTGGTTGCCACTCTTGCCATTTGTATTAGCCATCTATTGTTATTGCTGTGTAATAAATGATCAGCAACTTAATGGCTTCAAAACAACACACCCCAACTATCTCACTGTTTCTGTGATCAGGAACCTTGGGATAGTTTAGCTGGATTCCCTGCTCCCAGGTCTCTCACAGGACTGCAATCAAGGTGATTGCCAGGGCTAGAGTCTCATCTGAAAACTCAATTGGGCCAGTCTCCACTTCCAAACTCACTTTTATGATTGCTGGCAAGATGTGGTTGTTTTTAGGGCATTGGCCAGAGGGTCTCAACTCCTAGCTGGGTCTTGGCCAGAAGCCACTCTCAATATCTTGCCACTTGAGCCTCTTAAAAGTGCCAACTTGCTTCATGAAAACTAACAAGGGGGAGAGTCTACTAGTGAGATGGAAGTCAGAATCTTTTGTAATTTAATCATGGAAGGTATGTCTCCTCAATGATATGGGATTCTATTATTTAGAAGCAAGGCTCACAAGAGGAAAAAATTATACAACACTTTGAATGTCAGGAGGTGGAATCTTTGGGACCATCTTAGAAGCTGTGGACTACACCATTTTATTCTGCACTTCAAATGGATCAAGGGTAAAATCTGATGATTTAATTAATTGTGTTTATAATCTGGTCATTGCATAAACATATGCTGTAAAAAGACTTTCTTTTCTGTGAAAGCAGGTAAATGTTGTTCTCAGGAATTAAAAGCCGATATTAAGGGCGCCCTTCTTTTATATTTCCCTGCCAACTTAACACAGGTTTTAAAAGCAGCTTGGGGCCTATATCACTTGTGTCGGGGCACTTCAAGAAAATAGCTAGAGAACACAGCAGAAAAACTAATTTTCTTTTTATTTGACAGGGAACTCTTTCTCAGGAAAGTGTTTCACAGTGCCATTACTCTCAAGCTTCCCCTGAAAGTCTTTATTCAACTGAGTGAATTTCTTCTCTTTTGCCTCTATGCAGCCAGTTTCCAAATTAGTCTTCTGTGTGATAATTAATGCCTGGTGGCTACATGAAAGCATAACCTGAATGAGGATTTTTCTGAAAATACTGTTTTTGAAGTGGCTGAAAGGAAAATCATAATTAGCCTTCAAAACTATTAGAAGACAGGTAAGAAGAGCAAGAATGGATTAGGCTTCATCAGTGTTATCCTTGCCTAGTTGGGGAAAAAAATCACAACGCTTTATTTCAGCAAACTGGAATGTCATTAATTCTCTAGTTCTGGATGAGCTATTCCTCATTCCATTTTTACTCACCTTACAACTTTTGCTTTAATAAGAACACACTTATATTCATTTGCTTACATCTTTCAGTCCTAGGTATAGAGAAGGTATATTCACATTTTTGTATGAATAAAATAATACATTTATCCTTTCTTGATGGTAAAACCTTCTTCTATTTTATGTGTAATAAAATACTTACAACCTTCCACCTGTAATCCCAGCACTTTGGGAGGCCGAGGCAGGTGGATCACCTGAGTTCATGACCAGCCTGGTCAACATGGCAAAACCCTGTCTCTACTAAAAAAAAAAAAAAAAAAAAAAAAAGGCTGGGCATGGTGGTCAGTGCCTGTAATCCCAGCTACTTGGGAGGCTGAGGCAGGAGAATTGCTTGAACCTGGGAGGTGGAGGTTGCAATGAGCCGAGATCTCACCATTGCACTCCAGCCTGGGTGACAAGAGCAAAACTCCATCTCAAAAAACAAACAAACAAACAAACAAAAACTTACCACCTTCCTTAAGCTTATCATGTTTCCTAACTACTTTTGTGTCTGCAGTGCCTTGATTTATAAAATCAGTATAGCATTAGTCATGTATCATTATTCTGACATGTAGGTTGCATTGTCATTTAGTCAAATCTGTTTGACTTATTATTTTTAAAAACTAACCTAACATAGTTTATGTGCATTAACTTGGTGTCATATAATTCATTCATCTATTGAAGGTATGTGATTTTTTAATATCTTTCCTGAATTTCTTGGCTAACTTTCTACAAATATGGGGTACAAACTATTAACTTCAAGTCACAGATCTTATATATACAAAAATGTTACTTTATTTTTCTTTTCTGTATTAGTCCATTCTCACATTGCCATAAAGAACTTCCCAAGACCGGGTAATTTGTAAAGGAAAGAGGTTTAATTGACTCACATTTTCTTAAGGCTGGGGAGGCATCAGATAACTTACAATCATGGCGGAAGGTGAAGGGGAGGCAGGCACCTTCTTCACAAGGTGGCAGGAGAGAGAATGACTGAACGAGGAACTTGGCCAAGCACATATAAAACCATCAGATCTTGTGAGAACAGACTCACTTCATGAGAACAGCATGGGAAAAACCACTCCCATGATCCAGTTACCTCCACCTGGTCTCCCCCTTGACATGTGAGGGTTATGGTGGTTATAATTCAAGATGAAATTTGGGTGGGGATACAAATTTGGGAATACAAAGCCTAACCATAACAATTCCAAAAATAAAGTGCTATCTTTAACCCCTACACTGCAAAATGGCATACAAATTAATATAGTCCTCCACAGATAAACTAATCACTTCAGGATTTGAACTCAAGAAATTCAAGTTTTGCCACCTCATTGTTGGAGAAGGGCATTTCAGGACCTCCGTGATGCTCAGGCTCTGGCTGGAGCACACTGAGGTCTGCTTCTCTCATTTCTTCTTTGAGGTAGGGGCCTCTATCCTCAATCTCATACGTGGTTAGTGTCCACAGTTCCACTGTGGTCTCAATTGCCATCATTGCTCAGCATCTCTCTTGTCCTCTCCTTCAGCCCTTTTGTATCCGTGTGTGTGTGTGTGTGTGTGTGTGGGCTGGGGGGTGGTCATTAACTCCAAGCTGCTTTTCTAACAGTGCTGGGGTACAAAGACTCTGTGAGCTCTTCTCAGTCCCATCTAGTCATTGTCAGAATGTGTATAGGTACCTTATTGTGGATTTCAGTTACATTTCCTTCATGAGTAAAATATGTTGAACATCTTTTCATGTGGTTATTGGACATCCATACATATGTTAAGAAATGCCTGTTAAAATTTTGCCTTTTAAAAAGTGTTATCTTCTAAATATTTATGCAACCTGGTCTCATTTCTCTTTAGCCTGAAAAACTTTTATATAGAATGATTTGTAATGCAGATATGCTGATGATATTTCATCTTAGTTTTTTGTTTATATAAAATGTATTTATGTTGCCCTGATTTCTGAATAACAGTTTGTTAAATATAGATTTAAAAATTTAGTTTTAAGGTTTTCTTTTCATTTTTTTCTAGCACTTTGGATATATCATTTGTATGTCTCTGGGCCTCAACTTTTTCCCAATGAAAAATCAGCCACTCATATTGAATAAATAAAGTGTGGTACAGATACACCATGGAATACTATGCAGCTATAAAAAAGAATAAGGTCATGTTCTTTGCAGGAACATGGATGAAGCTTGAGGCCATTATCCTCAGCAAATTAATGCAGGAACAGAAAACCAAATACCTCATTTTCTGACTTTTAAGTGTGAACTAAATGATGAGAACACATGGACACAAAGAGGGGAACAACAGACACTGGGGCCTACCTGAAGTGGATGCTGGGAGGAAGGAAAGGATCAGGAAAAATAACTATTGGTTTCTAGGCTTAGTACCTGGGCAAAATAATTTGTACAACTACCCCCAGTGACATGAGTTTACCTATATAAGAAACCTGCACACTTACCCTGAACCTAAAATACAAGTTAAATAAATAAGTAAATAAATAAATAAAATAAAAATAGAAAATCAGCCACTAATTACATCATTGTTCTCAAATATGTAATTGTAATTTTTTTTAGTTAGTTCTTTTAACATTGTTTCTTTATTTTTAGATTTCAGCAGTTTGACATTGCCTAGAAGTAAATTTCTTTGTGTTATGTGTTAATCTTACATGGTGTCTGTTAAGCTTTTGAATTGTTAGGTCATTTTTTAACAGAATTAGGGGATTTGGGGCCATCATTTCTTCAAAATATTTTTATGTACCCCCTCTCACCTTCAATGTTCTAGGAATCCAGGTGTACTTAGAATGGACCACTTGATATTTTTCCATGTGTTCCTGAGTCTTCTTGCTGTTGGCGGTGGCTTTGTTGTTGTTGTTGTTGGCAGTCTTTTTTTCTTTTTTGCTATTTTTTAGGGAAGGTTACTTTTATTGATTTATCTTCAAGTCTCCTGGTTTTGTATTCTGCCTTGTCCAATCTGTTAGCATTTCTAGTTAATTTTACATAGTTATCCTTTTTGCATGTAGAATTTCCATTTATTTTAATTTCATTTTTCTTCTGTTGAGTTTCCTTATATATTAACTCATTAAAATCACTTTTCTTCTAATTATTTGGACATATTTACAATGGTTGATTTGAAAACTTTGAGTAAAAAATTCTTACTAAATTTGCTTTTATTCAGCATCAGTTTCTATTGACTGCCATTTTTTCCCAAGTATAAGTTACATTTTCCTGTTTGTATACATGTCTGGTAGTATTTAGTTGAAAACTGGACATAGTAGATCATACATTTTAGTGACACTAGATTCTTTTGTATTTATCTGAGGATTGTTGCGTCATTGTTCTGGTAACCAATTAACTTGCCTATACTCAGACTTCAAGGTCTGTTTTCCCTGCAAAATATAGCACTATTTTCTACACTTAATTCGTACAGTTTCTAGCTGCTGCCTATTTTATCCTAGTAAACACGGTCTCCTTTGCACTTATTGTGCATGGATTTGTGAAGTTACTCAGTTAAGAAAGAAGTAAAATCAAAAATCTGTATTTATTTTATTTATTTGCGACGGAGTCTTGCTCTGTTGCCCAGGCTGCAGTGCAGTGGCAAGATCTTGGCTCATGGCAAGCTCCGCCTCCAGGGTTCACGCCATTCTCCTGCCTCAGGCTCCCAAGTAGCTGGGACTACAGGCGCCCGCCACCACGCCCTGCTAATTTTTTTGTATTTTTAGTAGAGATGGGGTTTCACCATGTTAGCCAGGCTGGTCTCTATCTCCTGACCTTGTGATCCCCACCCCCCGCTGCCTCCCAAAGTTCTGGGGTTACAGGCGTGAGCCACTGCGCCTGGCCAAAAATCTGTATTTTAAACACAGATATCTCCATTGTCTCTTCCTGCTTTTCCATTTGGTCTCCTGGGGTTTTTCTATGCTTGCATATTTTTACAGCCAGACGGGGATTTGAGTAGAGCTTATACCCTCATTTTGAACTTCACAACTTCTGTGATCATGTTATTTCTAAGACTTTCTATTAAATTTATAATTTTTTTTCTCCCAGGCTGGAACCTATCCTCTGCTACCCCAAGCTCATAATGGTGTGGTTTTTCACAACCATAGTCACAGGGATTGTGGAATACCCTCAGGCAAGACGTATACAACTTTATTATTCTTATTCATTACAGTTGCAGTTTTTCAAGTAACCATTCCTCCACATTTTTTTCCTACTTCTAACATTTTTAGTCAATTGTTCATATTTCAGCAATGTTTTCTCATTGTTGTCTGCAGGAGATTTTCCATGTCTACTCTGGTGCCATTACTGGAAGATCCTTCCATTTTCTACAAGGGATTTTTACCTATATTGTTGAGGTATGTGTATATACACGTGTGTGTGTATGTGGGTTGAGGGCAGTATTTGAGAAGATTAAGTTAAAGTATGTGTCATGGGAATTATCTTTAAAAATTCTTTATAAATAAGTTTATATGAAAAATCTTTGGGATTTTGGGTCTTGATAGTTATAGACAAGTTTTGAAACTCAAAATCCCTATTTTTTCTCAAATAATAGGTTTTCAATATTTTGACTCTGGTCAAAATTTTTTAAAGTTTTTGAAAATTTGTTGATGTAATTACTTTCTATAGTTTCTACTGTATTCATCTTTTTGGCAAATGAATGTCCTCTGAGGCAATAAAGGTTGTCTCTAAAACAAAACGAAGATCACTATTGCAAAACAAAACAAAACAAAAAAGCGAGGAGATAGTTAATATTGCCAAGTTATGTTCTGCCACGGGTAGCATTCATATTATCATACTTATATAACTTAGGCAACTAACAACATTCTGCCATATTCATGGGCATTAAACTATATTTTTGGAGACACTTACATAATTATTTCTCTTTTATGCTGTCTCGGATGGTGTTTCCAGAAGTGGAATCCCCTTTGGTAGCTCTGTACCTTCAGCTTCTCCCTCTGTGGTATCCATTCCCTGCCACAACTATAGAATCTGCAATCTGGTAAGCCACCACTTTTCTATGTCCCTTCAGCCAGAGGTAGATAGGAGCTTCTTGCTCCTAATAATTTGTAATATTCCTTGCAGTCTATTCTTTAGTGTGTCAGCTATCCCATCACCGTTTTAACCAGTTTATTTTTTTTGTCAAATTTTATTTTATTCAGGAGTACATGTGCAGGTTTGTTACACAGGCAAACTTGTGTTATGGGAGTTTGTTGTACAGTTTATTTCATCACCCAGGTATTAAGCCTAGTACTCATTGGTTATTTTTCCTAATTCTCTCCTTCCTCCCAGCTTCCATCCTGCAATACGCCCCAGTGTGTGTTGTTCCCCTGTATGTGTCCATGTGTTCGCATCATTCAGCTCCCACTTATAAGTGAGAACATATGGTGTTTGATTTTCTGTTTCTGCTTTAGTTTGCTAAAGATAATGGCTTCCAGCTCCATCCATGTTCCTTCAAAGGACATGATCTCGTTCTTTTTAAGGGCTGCTTTGTGGGCTTATCTAACTTCCATCTTTGAGGTTGCTGACCTTTGGATTTTTTTTTTTTCTTTTGTCCTCTTTTATGACCTTGAGGGTTTGATTGTGGTATGTGGTGGATTCAGCCAACTGGCTTCCTTTCTGGGAGATTTTAGAGGGCCGATGCTCAGCTTCCAATCCTGGACTGTGTGCTCTAGCTCTGGGGTACCTGTATTGGGTTCTGACTTTGTTCTCTGACTCCTTGAAATTTGGAGTCCACTGCGTTGGGGTTTGGCAGGGAATGGGGGGCGCGAGTTGTGGCAGCCGCCCCAGAGTGCTAGCAGATGCAGGGGTGCCTGTCTCCCTGCGGGTATTCACCACAGTGGTGGAGGCAAGGCAGCTTCGGAGGAAGTGGGGGACCTCTGCTGGAGACTGTGTGCAGTGTTGCACTGGAGATAGTGTTGGCTTGGGGTGGGGTGCTGGCTGGGGCTGATCTGCGTGTCTTCTCTATGCTCCACAAACAGGAGTGATGGCTCAGGGTGTGGGAGGATCCCCTGTGCTCTGCTTAACGTTAGTGCAAGGACAGAGCACGGGTGAGGGCAGGGCTTGCTGGCTCTGTGCCCCCCAGGGATCCCTCTGCAATGGTGGGGATGTGGGTGCGGTTGGGGTTTGGGGGGTATATTGCACTCCTGCATGCCAGCTGAGCAAGTAAAGCAAAACCCACCCATGCAGACATGAGCCAGCAAAGTGATGTGGGGGCCTTCCATGGGCTCGAGGGGAGGAAGTGTGTGGGCTGATGTGAGGCCACAGGGACTGCTTTGCAAGAGCTCTCCACCAGACCAGTGCAGAAGCTATGGTGTGGGTCCCCAGGGTACCTGAGACTGCTCTGTAAGCAGGCCTGGCCAAGCTGGGACCCAGGAGAGGACAGCAGACCAAGGAGCGCTCAGAATGGATCAGCCTGTCTGACGTGCAAGACCACCTTGCAGAGATCAGGTCAAACAGTTCCCCTAGAGCTAAAGTCTCTTATGATAGCAAGAGGAACCTGGAGGGATGCCCATCCCTGACCATGCTCCACTACAGACGCTCCCACACCAAACCTTCTGGGCTCCACATCAGCTGGTTTGCTGTCCCACCACTTCTCTAAGCAGCTATCCCTGCCAACTCAAGTGCCCCTGGTGGTTGAGGGGTCCCTTCCTTCCAGGATTCCAGAGGCCCAAGGCAAGTGCAGGTTGCTTCTTGCCAGTTCAACTTACCCATTGCCCTAAAGCTCTTGTGGTTCAGAAATGAGTCCTGGTGCGCTGGTAGCCTGTGCTGGGTTCCCAGATTTTTCCCGCTTCAGCCCTCTTCTGTGTCTTCTCTCCATCCACTCTTGGCACCTTCCCTCTGAAGGTCTTTTAAAAGTATACCAGGCCGGGCATGGTGGCTCATGCCTGTAATCCCAACACTGGGAGGCTGACGTGGGTGGATCACCTGAGGTCAGGAGTTCAAGGCCAGCCTAGCCAACATGGTAAAACCCCGTCTCTACTAAAAATACAAAAATTAGCTGGGTGTGGTGGCAGGCGCCTGTAATCCCAGTTACTTGGGAGGCTGAGGCAGGAGAATCGCTGGAACCCGGGAGGTGGAGGTTGCAGTGAGCCGAGATCATGCCATTGCACTCCGGCCTGGGTGACAAAAATGAAACTCCATCTCAAAATAAATAAATAAATGCACACCAGTCATCTCAGTCCCTCAGTGGGAACCGTTCCACTTGTCTGCCTCCAGTCGGCCATCTTACCCTCGATTCCTAACCAATTTCTTATTTCAGTTTTCTCTAAACACAGTGGTTTATGTTTTCCTGACAGAACACTGAAAGGCATTGCCCATAAACAGTTGAACTGCTCCATTGGAATGAGCAGAAAGGTGTGGAATATAAATAAACAAAATAATTAACATGGGAGTAATTTAACATACAACTGATTATTTAGTAAGAAATAAAATAATTTAGTAATAAATTGAACAAAAGAATTGCTATGGGAGAATATAACACATAACTGATTCCAAGAGATGATGGCCTTTCAATGAACTACAGAAAGCAGCACAAGGAGCAGCGAGCAAGCCAACCAAGTTTTCTATTCTGTCTGGCTTGTCTACATTTTTATAGACAGTGTTCACAATCTTCCTCTCTTTTGACTCTCTTCAATTATGATAGGTTCATGGCATTTTTTCAAAATAAATGTGACTAAACTTTTTTAATTGAAAAGTACATTATTTTAATCTGCAATTGGTTTCCATTATTGTGGTATTCCTGTGTTCTGAATGTGGAATTGTATAGACAGGTTTACCTACTGCTTAATCCATAATATAGCAATCCTGTTGACAAATTGCCATCTTTCACTCTTCAGTAGTGCTTCCATGAGCTTTCTGCAACCTGCTAATACTTTGTTGTTCAAGTTAATATTGAGCACTTTTGGTGACCATCCACAATAGTTAGGGATGGGTAGAGTGGCTCCGCTATGGGAATCCATTACAATTCCCATTGTGGAGCCACTCTACACATCCCTAACTATTGTGTTGGATAACAAAGGCAAAGAGTTACACTCTTCTTCGAGTAACTGTCTTAATTTATGAATTTTCCTGTCCCAAGATATCTGAGAGTGACCAAAAGAAGAGAATAAATGTCCAGCCTCCTTGTCACAAGGCAGGACAACATTATGTTGTTGCTTAGGCTCCCGAGCTCCCATGAATCTTGCTGAGGGTAAGCACAACCTAATCCCACATCCATGCTTAGTTTCTCCCTTGTTTTATCCTACTTTCTTCACTTATTTTATAGGTTATTCCTAAAAAGCATTCTTCCAGTAAATCATTGTGTAACAACCCCAATTTCAAGCTCTGATTCTAGGGAACTCTCTCTAAGTCAGGGTGAAATGCTGTCATGTGTATAGCCAGGCATTACTGCTTATATCACACATGACACAAACAGATTTCTTTCATAAGATGTTGGAACACTTGCCCTGATTATAACACTTTATAAAACATGTCCTTATCTATTTAAAAAAAACTAGAAATATATAGATGGGATATGAAATCTGTGTATCTGTCTTCAGGAAATTTCAATTTCCAGATAGAGATAACAATACTTCCATTACAAATTTTTATGACAATGGAATGGGATACTACTAGCGATGTTAAGTAGGAAACTGCTCAGTACACAGTAGGTTTTAAGTGAATGTTTAAAAATATATATTATAACATTAGAGACAGTTTTCCAGTATATCATACTACTTTTCAATTTGAAAGAAGTGTAGATATAGTAGAGTCTATAAAAAAAACTCTTTTTTATATACTAAGAATGATTAGGAGAAAAAAGGTCATTGTTTTGAAGGTAAAAGAATATCTCCAAATTATTTTGAGCATGATTAAAACTCTATAGAAAACTGAAATTAGAATAAACAATCTCAGAGCCATATTAGCCATATGGTATAATGAAATGTCCCAGCAATCTTTCCCCTACAAAAAGACAGATTTAGCAACAATATTAGCAACAAAATATTTATGAGATGTGCAGACTCCTGTTAAAAAGTTATAATACCCCAGATGACTATAAAATTGAGATGATAAACTGCACTGATAAAGGCAAGAAGAGCAGTTTCACTTTGCTTGCATCAATTCTTTCCCCAAGTTTTGACAGCCCATCCCCAAGAGAAATTGCAACTTCTGTAGGGTACAGGGGAAGAGGAAGTGGGGCAAATGTCCAATGTCTATGGCCTTTCACTGTACTATATGAGGGGCTGGCTTCTGCCCTGACTCATACAGAGAACTGAAAAAACCAGCAGAGTTTGAATGCCTGGCATAGCTGAAGCCAGTATGGGTCTGTAAGATAGGACAAAGATGCATAACTGAGGCTTCTTTCCCAGCAGGGAGGTGATAGGCAGAGTATGCTCCCAGTATCTCAGGAGTTTCAGTGCATTGTCAAAGGGCTGGTTTTTATCTTACCTGACATGGAGTGCTGATGGAACAAACATAGCCAGACACTAAAGACAGCATAACATTACAGACTCTTGTGCGGATGGGGAACAGGGAACTGAATGCCTGGGGCGGCTAGGAATAAAGGCCCAGCATCTGTAGCCATGTTGACAGATGAAGGTTTTTCCCAGTCAAAATTAGTTCTTAAAGACTAGAAAGGAGGCTATTTCTGCAAAGGCTCAGTTACCAAAACAAGGCTATAAGGAACAAGAATGAGAAAATCAAAATACAATAAAAAGTACAAAATATATTTTCATTAAATGACCCAAAAGAAATGAAGAACATGAATTACCTGACAAATAATTTTTTTAAAGTCTTAAAGAAACTCAGTGAATTATAAGAGAACACAGAAAGACAAGTAAATAAAATCAAGAAAATAATACATGAATAAAACAACTAATACTAACAAAGAAATAGAAATAATAAAGAAGAACCAAACAGGAATTTTCGAGCTGAAGGATATAACTAAACTAAAACATTACTGGAGGAATTTAACTTCAAACTTGATTAAGCAGAAAAAAGAATCAGTGAACTTGAAGACAGATTATTTGAAAATATCATCAGAGGAGGAAAAAGAAAAAAAAAGATAGACTGAAGAAAGTTTAAGAGAATTGTGAGACACCATCAATTATAAAAAATAAGAGATGCCTTAGGGGGGAAAAGGGAAAGTGGAAGAAAGCTTATATGAAGAAATAATGGTTAAAAACTTCCCAAATCTGGAAAAAAAATAGTCATTCATTTCCATAAAACCTAAAAGACCTCAAAAAGAAAGAAATCTAGGAAGTTTACACCATAACACATTAAAATCAAATTGTCAAAAACCAAAGAGAGTTTTAAAAACAAGACAAAAGTGACTTACTATGTACAAAGGAGTCTCCATAAGACTATGAGTGGATTTCTCAGCACTCAACAATATGTATACTTACAAAAGAAGGAAGTGAAATGATACACTCAAAGTGCTAAAAGAAAAAAAATAGCAACCATAAATTCTATACCTGAAAATGTTGTCCTTCATAAATAAAAGAAAGATAAAGACTTACCCAGGCAAACAAAAGCTGAGGGAGTTCACCACCACTAGACCTGCTACTATGATCTAAGCTACATAGTTTAGACATAAACAGAAAATAATTGACAAAATGGAAATAGTAAGTCATTACCTATAAATAATTACTTTAAATATACATGGAGTAGATTTCCCAAACAGAAACACTTAGACTAGCAGAATAACTTTAAAAACCAAAGAGAATAGGAGTGACTATATTTATATTAGAAAAAATGGACTTTAAGTAAAAAACTTTCACAAGAGAGAAAGAAGGTCATTAATTATGTAATGATGAAGATACAATTCAGCAGGAAAATATGAAAACTATGAATACATATATTCCCAACATCAGAGCACCTACATATGTAAACCAAACATTGGCAGGTATGAAGGGAGAAATAGCTAGCAATATGATAGTAGTAATAGATTTCACCAAAGGACAGAAAATCCTGACAAAAAATTAATAAGGAAACATCAGACTTGAACAACACTGTCGATCAAAGGGACCCAACAGAGACATAGAGAACATTCCACCCAACGGCACTGGAATAAAACTTCTTCACGAGTGTACATGAAACATTCTTCAGGATAGATCACAGGTTAGGTCACAAAACAAGTCTTAACAATTTGAAAAAGATTGATATTATATCAAATATCTTTTCTTACCAAATGAATGAAACTAGAAATTAAGAACAGATGGAAAACAGGAAAAGTTACAACATATGCAAATTTTAAAACAGTATTAAATACCCAGTGAGTCAAGTAAAAAAATAAAAAAGGAAATTAGGAAATCATTCAAGACAACCAGAAACAAAAACACAGCATACCAAAACTTATGCCATGCAGCAAAAACATTGGTAAGCAGAAAGTTTATAGCAATAAACAACTCTATCAAAAAAGGAAGATTTTAAATGAACAACCTGATTTTATACTTCAAGTAACTAGAAAAAGAAGAATAAACTAAGGCCAAAGTAGAAGGAAGAAAATAATAGTAATTGGAGGAAAAATAAACAAAATACAATATAGAAAAAAGACAAACTAAATCAACAAAATTAAGAATTGGTTTTCTGAAACAGTCAACAAAATTGATACACTCTTAGCTAGACTAAATATAAGAGAGTAGACTGGCTATTATATAAATGTTTCTCTGAGGGTTCATGTGTTGGAAACTTAATCACCAATGCAATAGTATTGAGAAGTGTATTAGTCCATTTTCACACTTCTAATAAAGACATACTCAAGAATGGATGATTTACAAAAGAAAGAGAGGTTTAATGGACTTACAGTTCCATGTGGCTGCGGGGCCTCACAATCATGGTGGAAGGCAAGGAGGAGCAAGTCACTTACTACATGGATGGCAGCAGGCAAAGAGAGAGCTTGTGCAGGGAAACTCCTCTTTATAAAACCTTCAGATCTTGTGAGACTTATTCACTATCACGAGAAAAGCACCAGAAAGACCCACCCCCACAATTCAGTTAGCTCCCACTGGGTCCCTCCCATGACATGTTGGACTTGTGAGAGTTGGACTTGTGAAGATGAGAGTTGGATGGGGACACAACCAAACCATGTCAAGAGGTAAGATCTTGAAGAGGTGATTAGGCCATGAGAGCCTTACCCTCATGAATGAATTAGTGCTGTTACCATGGGAGTGGGTTAGTTATTGCAGGAGTGGTACCCTTACACAGGATGAGTTTGACTCCATCCCTCTTGCTCTCTTGTGTGCTCTCTTACCTTTCTGTTTTCCACAACAATACAATGCAGCAAGAAGGCCCTCACCAGGTTCAAGCCCTTCAACCTTGGATTTCTCAGCTACAGAACTGTACAAAATACATTCATTTTCTTTATAAATTATCCAGTCTCTGGTATGCTATTATAGCAACACAAAACAGACTAAGATAAAACTCAAATAAATAAAATCATAAATGACAAAGACATTACAACTGGTGCCATGAAATAAAAGGGATTACAAGAGACTATTATGAATTATCATATACCAACAAATTGGATAACCTAGAAGAAATTTTAAAATTCATAAAAATATACAACCTATCAAGACTGAATCTTGAAGCAATAGAAACCTGAATCAACCAATAAGAAATAAGTAGTTTGAATCAGTAATAAAAAAAACCTCCCAGTGAAGAAAAGCCCTGGCCCAAATGGCTTCACTGATGAATTCTAACAAACATTTAAAGAAAACTTAGGACCAATTCTTTCTAAATACTTCAAAAATGGAGAAGAGGAAATACTTCTGAGCTCATTTTATGAGGCCAGAATTACCCTAAAACCAAGCCAGACAAAGACACTACAAGAAAAGAATACTACAGGGAAATAAACCTGATAAACATAGATGCAAAAATCTTCAACAAAATACTAGCAAACTGAATCCAACAGCATATTAAAAGGATCATACACCATGAGCAGGTGGGATTTATTTTTAGGACGCAAGTTTCAACATGCAAAAATCAATTAATGTGATACACCACACTAATAAACTGAAGGATAAATATTACATTATTATCTCAATAAATGCAGGAAAAGCATTTGATATAATTCAACACCCTTTTATAATTTAATATAGAAGAAAAAAAACACAGCAAAACAGAAAAACCTTTCAGCAAACTAGATACATAAAGAATATACCTCAACACCATAATGGCCATCTATGAAAAGACATAGCTAATATCATGCTCTATAGTTTAAAAAACAGAGAGAAAGAGCTTTTGCTCTAAGAATTAGAACAAAGAAGCCCATTCTTGCCACTTTTATTTAATATAGTATTGAAGTCCTAGCCAGAGGAATTAGGCATTTTAAAAAGGCATGCAAATTAGAATGGAAGAAGTAAAATTACCTTTGTTTACAGATGACACAATCTTATATGTAGAAAATCCCAAAGACTATGTGTAAAATAAATCTAAAAATGAATACAGTGAAATTACATGATAAAATATTAACCATAAAAAGGAGTTGCATTTCTACACTCTAACAAGAAACTATCCAAAGAGTAATTTAAAAAACAATACCATCTGTAATAGCATCAAAAATAATAAAATACTGGGAATAAACTCAACAAAGGAAGTAAAAGACTCATTTATTAAAAACTACAAATTGTCAAATAAAGAAATTAAGACACAAATAAGTGAAAATATTTTATGCTCATAGATTGGAATACATGCTGGTGTTAAAATGTCCATCCTACTTAAAGATATCTACAAACCATAAGTGAGGCATATCAACAACTCAATGGTAGGTTGTTTTTTTTTTTAAGACATAGAAAAAAATGTTAAAATGTATATGGAACCACAAAAGCCTCTAAATAGCCAATGAGATTTTGAAAAAGAACAAAGCTGGAGACATCATAGTTATTGTTTTCAAAGATATTGCAAAGCTATAGTAATTAAAACAGTATGGCTGGGTGCAGTGGCTCATGCCTATAATCCTAGCACTTTGGGAGGCTGAGGTGGGAGGATAACCTTAGGTCGGGAGTTCGAGACCAGTCTGACCAACATGGAGAAATCCTGTCTCTACTAAAAATACAAAACCCAGGCATGGTGGCGCATGCCTGTACTCCCAGCTACTCAAGAGGCTGAGGCAGAAAAATCACTCGAACCCAGGAGGCAGAGGTTGTGGTGAGCCAAGATCGTGCCATTGCACTCCAGCCTGGGTAGCAAGAGCGAAACTCCATCTCAAAAAACAAACAAAAACAAACAAAAAAAAGTATGAGACTAACATTAAAACAGACTTACAGACCATGGAACAGAGTAGGGATCCCAAAAATAAACTCAAACATAGATGGTTAAGGTATTTGACAAGGGTGCCAAGAATACACAATGAGAAAATGACAGTCTCTTCAACAAGTATGGTTGAGAAATTAGATTTCCACATGCAAGAGAATGAAATTGCAACTTTATTTTACACCACAGAGAAAAGTCAACTTAAAATGGGTTGAAGATTTTAACAAAAGACCTGAAACTGTAAAACTCCTAGAAGAAACGTATGGGAAAAGTCTCATGGCATTGGGCTTGTTAATAATTTCTTAGATATGACACCAAAAGCACAATGAACAAAAGCAATATTACATAAATGGGACTACAGCAAACTAAAAGGCTTCTGCACAGCAAAGAAAACAATCAACAGAGTGAAGAGACAATGAACAGAATAGGAGAAAATATTGGCAAACCAGATATCTGATAAAAGGTTAATATTCAACATATGTAAGGAACTCATACCACTAAAAGACAAACAAAACCAAATAATCCAACTAAAAATGGGCAAAGAATCTAATTAGACATTTTTTTCTTCCAAAGAAGACATACAAATGCCCAGCAAGTATATGAAAAAAAATGTTCAACATTGCTAATTGTCACAGAAATACAAATCAAAATCACAATGAAATATCACCTCCACCTCTTGGAAAGACTATTTTTAAGGAGAAAGAGAGAGAGAGAGACAGAGAGTTGAGAGAGGAAATATAACAAGTGTTAGTGAAAGTGGGAATAAAAGAGAACATTTGTATACTGTTGATGGAAATATAAATTGGTGCAGCCATTATGGAAAATGGTATGAACTTTCCTCAAAAAATTTAAAAATGGAACTACCATATGACCCAACAAGCCCACTTTTATGTATATTTCCAAAATAATTGAAATCAGGATCTTGAAGTTATCTGCACTCCTATGCTCATTGCAGGACTATTCACAATAGCCAAGATTTGGAAACAACCTAATTGTCCATTAATAGATGAATGCATAAAGAAAGTGTGGCATGTACATACAATGAAATATTATTCAGACTTAAAGAAGGGGGAAATCCTGACATTTGCAACAACATGAGCGAATCTGGAAGATATTATGCTAAGTGAAATAAACACAAGAGCAAATACTACATAATTCCACTTACTTGAGGTATCTAAAATAGTCAAACTCAGAAACAGAGTAGATTGATGGTTTTCAGGGGCTGAAGAAAAAGGTAATGGAGAGTGGCTTGCCAACAGGTATAACATTTCAACTATGCAAGATGATTTCTAGAAATATGCTGTACAACGTTGTTCCTATAGTTAACCTTGGAAAAAATTAAGACTTTGTTTTCTCATACAGGAAAAAATGACATAACCACTAAAAAGTAAGTAAAGTTATTTTAACAAGAAATATTTTATCTATCAAGAAACTTGAAGCTTAGTCTAAAGACAAACATAACTAGCTAATAAAGATAATATTCTGCCAACACATATTATTAAGCTAAAAACAAGCTTAGAATAACGTTTGTGGTGATTTGCATTATTGTAATTAGAATACATTTTGTTGCTTCTCTTTCGGTAGCTGCTTAAATTTCTATGTTGAATAGTTGTAATCCTGTTAAATTATATTGTTGCATATATCTCATTAAATAGTTTTTAATTAGTTTTCATTTGGAAAAAGAATATTATGACGCTCAATGATAGAAACTGTCAAAATAATATTAATGAAGCATACACTTCATTTGTACTCATATGGGATATTAAAATTATCTGTTAATTTGTAGATAGTGGTTTTCCCCCAATTTTACTTTTTACTTATTTTGTACAAAGTTGTACCTACATTGGTAGTAATTATGACAGATCAATTGTAAATTTATTTTGCGTATTTATTACATTTTTTAAAATGGATATTTCTTTCAATTGTAGTATTTTTTCAGAGTAACAAAAATATGTCAGCAACTCTACCATATTCTACAAATTTTCTATTAGCTGGGAAGTGGTTATATCATGTACATTATAAAAAATAATAACCTAATAATCTTTTTAACTTACGAATGACTGCTAAAGATCAGGACAAGACTTTGACCAGTGGAAGTCAGGAACAGCAAATAAACATTTTCCTCATCTCTTCCCACCATACTAACTGTCCTGAGATGCAAAAGTCCATAAGGTCTCTCCTAAGACTGTCCCACAAAATTTAGCAATTAGGTATTCTTGCTGTCAAGCAGTGCTCAGCTCATATTATACCTTATATTTTCTCTTCCTCATTCTCTGTATCACTCATCTTTTCTGTCATTTCTATTTCCCTGTATTTTATTCCGCAATATATTAGTAGCAAATAAACTTTTGTGCTTTCTGAGAAAACGGGCTAATTGAGTTGGTACCAGGATTTGATTTAGAAAGCAGAGCCTCAAGATGGGATTTGGGGATTTGGTTATTTATCATTCTGTTGCAAGTGGGAGCCCATTGCTAAAGATAAGTGGCTTAGTGATAATACCTGGCATCACAGTCATAGAAATTTGTACCTGCGAGAAAGTATACACCAGGAGATATATGTGGAAAATTAAATATTGGGATATAAAGTAACTGGAATATAAAGTGTTGAGGTATATTGGATTGGTAATGCTCAGAAGGTATGGTGACAGTGATAATATTAATAACTGTAGAATAGGCTGGCTTTCGTTGACAACTTTGAAGTTTTGGGAAAAAAATATGGATTCAAGACAGCTGACTGCGAAACTAGGTCATGCTGTGAAAGCTAGTGATTCTATATGGCAGGGTTTAAGAAAGGATTAATCTCCCACAATAAGGAACAAACCAGACTGAAAAGCAGACCCAAATTCTCATTATGAGATAGGTTCAACTCCTTATTACCTTCTTTTGTTGCACCAATTCCTTTCTCTTAAATCAGACCTTAACATTGAGAGGAGTTCCCTCAAACCCGCTGATGGTGTAGCAAAGTATTCAGCCCTAATTCACAGAGGGTGGCTTCATCATATGTTATTGCTACCCTAATATAGACTGCTGTTAAATCACAATTCTACTAAGTGGTAGTTATAAAGTAGAATGGTGAAGCAAAATCTTCTAAGTGTGTCTTACCTTTGTGTGAAAAGAGATATGGTCTAAAGCACGGATATCCATTATCCGCTTACAGTGGCAAATAGTTTGGCTAGTGGATAAGAAGCCTAGAGGAAAGAAGACTGAAAGGTCAGGAAGAAGCAAGTCTGGAGAAGAGACACATGGGTGAGCCTATTAAAAGGACACAAAGGGCTGGGCACAGTGGCTCACGCCTGTAATCTCAGCACTTTGAGAGGCCAAGGTAGATGGATCACGAGGTCAGGAGTTTGAGACCAGCCTGACCAACATGGTGAAACCCTGTCTCTACTGAAAATACAAAAATTAGCCAGCCATGGTGGCGTGTGCCTGTACTCCCAGCTACTCAGGCGGCTGAGGCAGGAGAATCGCTTGAAGCCAGGAGGCGGAGGTTGCAGTGAGCCGAGATCGCGACATTGCACTCCAGCCTGGGTGAGCAAGACTCCGTCTCAAAAAACAAAACAAAACAAACAAACAAAAAAGAAAGGACACAAAGCCTGAAGCTTTTTATGTCTCAAATTAATGCTCACCAGATGGGCAATCACCACAGGAAATGGTGTCAATAACAGGGGTCTATCCAGTGTCCACTGAATGGGTTTATAAATTTAGTTGTCATAGTGCAAGGGATAGAGACTATTTATGGGCCCGAAAGCTCCTTTCAATCAACATTATTCTAGCTTTTGCCCCTGATAAATGTCTAATCTGCCAGATTGTCTCTACAGTCTTAGCCTGTATATGAAGCTATCCCATGAGAAGACAAATCAGTCCTTTTGATGGCAGATCGTGACATCACATATCTATCCCTACCACATTGGATGGGATAGAGGTTTGTTCTCCCTAGAGTTAACACACATTATGTGTATGTATATATATATATATATATACCTATCCTACTTGCAGTTATTCAACCAGCACAACAATCTGAGGTATTAAAAAATACCTAATATATTGACCTCATCTGCTGCACATTACCTGAGAAGAAGATTTATTAAACAGCATGTGAAAAAATGGTTGCATAACTAAATAATCCATTAAACTCAGCATATATCCAGAAGCAACTGGCCTTATAGCATGATAGAAAGTCAACTAAATCTTCAATGTAGGCACAACATGGTCGGGGAGAAGGGCATTGTGCTCCAGGCTGAGGTCCATGTAACAAACCAAAGGCCAGTATGTAATACAAATTTAGAATACATATGTGGAGGGTGAAGGGGTGTAAGTGGGAATGACCCATCTCACAGCAGTTACTCTCAGTGAATCTTTTTCAGAATTTATGTTTTCTGTATACTAAAACTTTAGATATAGGCAACTTCTGACACATATATAGAACTTGTATCTGAGGGTTCTCTGGAGAAGCAATAGCATCTGTGTGTGTATGTGTGTGTGTGTGTGTGTGTGTATGATTTATCCTAAAGAATTTGCTTTTGTGATTATAGAGGCTAAGAAGTTCCATGATCTGCTCTCTGCAAGCTGGATACCTGCCTGGCCTGGTAGGCCATAAAGCCAATGATATAAATTCCAGTTCAAGCCTGAAGGCATGAGGCATGACAACAAGGAGCACTGAAGGCAGGAGGAGGTTGATGTGCTGACTCAAACAGCCAGGAAGAACATGAATTCAACCTTCCTCTGCCTTTTGGTTCCAGTCCAGCTCTCAGTGGTTTGAGTAATGCTCACCCAGGTTGGGGAGGGCCATCTGTTTTACTAGGTCGACCAATTTAAATTTTAATCTCATCCAGAAACAACCTCACAGGCACACCCAGAAATGACGTTTATCCAGCACTCTGGGTATCCAGTGGCCCAGTCAAGTTGACACATAAAAATAACCATCACAGATTGGAAGTTGCCACACCGCCATCTTTACCAAAAGAAAAAAAAAAGCCCCCAGAATCTAACTTTTCCTGAACACTTTACTGCAAAATTAGACAGATTAGTAAATCAAGAGCATTCAGATCCACCTAACTGTAATGAAGCCACTAAAGCCATAAACTAGCAGAAAGTTTTAAATGGTAATTTTGGTGAATTGCTGGAGGCTGAGAGTGGACCAGTTTGAGATTAAAAACTCCTATGGGCGACAGTCTGAGGAGGTGCCTAGGAACCTTGTGGATTTCATTTCCAGTAACCTCATCAGATTCTTACGGTGAGGAGCTAAGAACTTTCCCCCTCCCTCTGTGACTCTGGCCGAGGGAGGGGTATAGTAACTCTTGTAAAATATACTGAGAAAATTTTTCATAACAAAAGACTACTTTATAAGGGAAAAGAATTTACTGGAGCCTTATCTCACATGGGGAAGGACATTATTCCCAATTTAGTACCATCTAGGCTTTAGTCTCCTTGTCTTATTCAGTGGGAGAAAGAAAAAGGAGAAATGCTATCTTAGTAGAGAAATAATTGTGAAGATCATGGCCTAGGGAAACAGACCCAGTAAATGATTGAGATTTAATTGTAACTGTAAAGAAGGCCTCCCTTCCCTTACACCCTGTCACAACACCAACGTGGCTCCAGCATAAAAACAATAGACTATAGGTAAAAGAGCAGCAAGACAAAGAATTTTTCTGAGGAGGAGAACTTAAAATAGCCCAGAGTCTAGAAGATAGACACAAACAAAGACACTAAAGGAATTTGAAGCCTCTTGCATCTAAGCTACTTTAAACAATAATTATACTCCAAGTCCTAGCAATAGCAAGAGTAACATAAAAACCTCTTATTGAAGACTTCTTAGCTAACAAAAAAAAAAACAAAAAAACAAAAAAAAAACCATGACTCACTGACATGGTTTGGCTCTGTGCCCCCACCCAAATCTCATCTGGAGTTTTAATGCCCATGTGTCGAGTGAGGAACTTGGTGGGAGGTGATTGGATCATGGGGACAGTTTCCTCCATGCTGTTCTCATAATGGTGAGGAAGTTCTCACCAGATCTGCTGCTTTAAAAGTAGTTTAAAAAGAAAGTGGGAGCTCTCTCTCTCTCCTGCTGCCTTGCAAGACATACCTTGCTTCCCTTTCACCTTCCACCATGACTGTAAGTTTCCTGAGGCCTTCTAAGCCATGCAGAATGGTGAGTCAATTAAACCTCTGTCCTTTATGAATTACCTAGTCAGGTAGTATCTTTATAACAGCGTGAAAATGGATTAATACATTGGCTTTCAACAAAAAATTAGAAGGCATGCTAAAAGGCAAGAAATACATAGCCTGAAGAGACAAAGGAAGCATTAGAACCAGACAGAGATGTGATATCAATGTTGAAATTATCAGATGAAAAATTTAAAATAACTGAAACTGCCTTTGCCAAAAATATAACTGTGAGAAATTTACCATAACTGGCTCCATCTTGCTTCTAACCTCACAAGCTGCCTTTGCTCATTCCTGAACATAGGCCAAGTGAACTATTGGAGTAATATAGTTTACAGTTTAGCTTCAAAGCAAAGATAATTATAATCCCTTACCAAAACTGACTCCCTCCAGAGGTTGAAACTGCTTTTGTAGACTAATAAAATATCATCAGGATAAGATTATGGGAGAGGCATGAATTCTGCTAAAATATAGGCATAGTTAAGTTATAACCTGCCATTGTTTCCTATCTTGCTTTTCTATAATCTCTTACTCCTCAGGAGTCATGTAGCTGGAGTATACAAGATTTGTAACTCCCCGAATTGCTCCCATAAATAACATCAATATTGTAAAACCTAAGATTGATCTTTGGGATATTTTTCAGACTTTTGCATTCTGACGACTGACTGACTCCAGACTTATGACTCATACCAAGGAACTTACTCAACTGGCCCTGTGACTCCCATCCAGAAAATGACTCAGCAGAATGTTTTTGACACTTCTATTATTTCACCCCTCAGTGAAACAGCAGCACTCATTCCCTAGCTTCCTTCCAGACAAATTATCCTTAAAAAACCCAACCTCTGAGTTCCTGGTGAGGTGAATTTGAGAAATATCTCCCGTCATTCTGCTTGACTCCCTTGCAATATACTCTTTCTTTACTGCAACACTACTGTCTCAGTGTATTGGCTTTATCTGTGCAGCAGGCATGTAGAACTTGTTGGGCTGTAACATAGCTATGAAAAATATATAAAAGGCTCTAATGGAAAAAGGAGACAACCTGCAAGAACAGAAGAGTAATTTAAGCAAAGCAATGGAAACCCAAAGTAAGAATCAAAAAGAAATGCTGAAAAAAAATACTGTTATGAAAATGAAAAATGTTTTTGATGTATTTATTAGTAGACTAGATATAACAAAGGTAAAAAAAATTACAAAAATCAAAGACAGGTGAATAGAAAGTTTCCAAACTGAAATTCAATAATAATAATAATAATAATTTAAAGAATAAACCATACAGAGCATTTGTTAGTAGACTAGATATAGCAAACAAAAAAAAATTATGAAAATCAAAGACAGGTGAATAGAAAGTTTCCAAACTGAAATTCAATAATAATAATAATGATAATAATAATAATAATAACAATAATTTAAAGAATAAACCATACAGAGCATCCAAGAATCCTGAGACAAATTCCAAATTGTAACATGCATAATTGCAATGCTAGAAAGAATGGAGTAGAAAAAATATTTGAAGTAATGGTTTCTAAAAACTTTTCAAAATGGATAACCAACATCAAGTTACAGATCCAGGAAGCTAAGAAAAACACCAAGAATAATAAGTATTTCCTCCCCTCAAAAACCCAAAAAACAAAATTAAAAACCGAACCTACACATATATTAAACTTCAGGAAACCAAAGGTAGAAGGAAATACTGAAAATAGCCAGTAGGGGCAGAGAGAGGTATGTATCACCTTTACAGGGAAAGAATAAACATTACATCAGACTTCTATCATGAATTATGCAAGCAGAAAGAGGATAAAATATTAACAAAACATTTAAATTATTGCAAGAGAAAACAAAAACATCAAACTAGAGTTCCATATTCAAGCAAATTATACCAGAAGGAAAAATGAATATGTTCTCAGAGAAAAAGTGCTTTGGCTAAAATCTCAGATCTACATAAATAAAGGAAGAAATTCAGAGAAGAAATAAGTGAAGGTAAAATAAAATATTTTGTTTTATACTTAATTGATCCAAAAATAACTATTAAAATGCAATAACAGTAATAATATATTGTATAATTCTAGAATATAAATAAGATGAATAATTAGAATGTCATAAAAAAGAGAGGGAAGAATTGAAAATATTCTGTTGGTAGCAACGTTACAGGTAAAATAATGTTGTTATTTGAAGGTGGTCATAGATTAGTTTAAAACAGGGATGTCCAACCTTTTGACTTCCCTGGGCCGCATTCGAAGAAGAATAATTGTCTTGGCCACACAAAAAATACAATAACACCAATGATAGCTGAAGAGCTAAAAAAAATTACAAAAATGTCTCATGATGTTTTAAGAAAGTTTACACATTTGGGTTGGGCCTCATTCAAAGCTGTCCTGGGTTGTATGCAGCCAACAGGCCATGGCTTGGGCAAGCTTGGTTTATAATGTATATTGGAAACTCTCAAGATACTAGAAAAAAAATTTAAAATATAATATGTTAAAAGCAGACATAAATGAAATAACAAAACATGCCAAATTAAAACCAGAGGAGATATAAAAACAGGAAAGAGAAAAACAGAATAAGTGCAATAAATAAAAAAAATTATACATGTGGTAGGTTAACTTAAGTATTAATATATCGGTACTCAATTTAAATGGTTAATATCTCAGTGCACCAAGAGAAAGAGACTGACAAAATAGACTTAACAAAAGAAAACAAACTATATGATGTCTACAAGAAACAAACTTTAAATATAAAGATTGAGATAAGCTAAAAGTAAATAAATGGAAAGAGCTATATCAGGCTAGCACTAATCAAAAGAAAGCTGAAATTGTTATATCAATTTCAGACAAAGCAGGAACCAGAAAAATTTACTGAAATAACCAAGGCACTACATAATGATAAAAGGATCACTTCTCAAAGAAGACATAACAATCATAAATGTGTATGTACCTGACAACATGGCATCAAAATGTGTGAGGTGAAATCTGGTCAACTGAAGGAAGAAATAAATTCACTATTAGAATTGGAGACTTCAATGCCCCACATTCAGTATTTGATAGATAAAGTAGGCAGAAAATTAATAAGAATATGGTTGACCTGAGAAGATCTACTAATGTATTTGAGATTTTTAGAAAAATTCATCTAGCAGCAGGAGAATGCACATTCTTCTCAAGCTTTTGTGAAGGATTCCCCAAGATAGACCACATTGTAGGCCACAAAACACATGTCAACAAATTTATAAAAGAGAAATTTGTAAAAATTTGTTCTCAGGCCACAATTAATGTAAACTAGAAATCAAATAACAGAAAGATAACTGGAAATTCCATAAAATATTTGGAGACTGTTCATCAAACTTCTAAATAACACACAAGTTAAATAAGATATGTCCAGAGAAACTTAAAAATATTTTGAACTACAGAAAAATGAAAATACAACTTATCAAGTTTTAGGATGCAATGAAAGCAGTGCATAGAGAAAAATGTATAGCATATATTAGAAAAGAATATCATATATATATACATATATATATATATATATATAATCATTAGGTTGTACACTTTTTTTGTGTGTGGCAGAGTCTTGCTCTATTACCCAGGCTGGAGTGCAGTGGCACAATCTCAGCTCAATGCAACCTTCGCCAGTCAGGCTGAAGCAATCCTCTGACCGTGGCCTCCCAAGTAGCTGAGACTACAGGCATGTGCCACCATTCCAGGCTAAGTTTTGTACTTTTTATAGGATGGGATTTCACCATGTTGCCCAGGCTGGACTCAAACTCCTGAACTCAGGTAATCCACCCACTTTGGCCTCCCAAAGTGCTGGGATTACAGGTATAAGCCACCAGGCCTGGCCCACTTTTTCAAAATATATAATCTTTATTTGTCAGTTAAATATTTAAAATATAAAAGTAGAGAGATAGAAATTTCTAAAATTAATCATTTAAGCTTCTATGGTAGGAAATTAGAAGAAGAAGAGCAACTTAAACCTAAAGCATGCAGAAGAAAGAAAATAATAAAATTTAGAAATAAAACCACTGAAATAAAAAACAGGAAAGCAATAGAGATAATCAACACAACTAAAAGGTGGCACTTTGAATGATCAAAATTAATAAACTTCTTGTTAGGCTAACCAAGAAAGGATCCTCAATTATGATTATCAGAAATGAATGAGGTTTCATTACTACTGATGCTACAGATGTTCAATGAAAAAGAAAAGAATACTAAGATCATCTCTATGCCCAGAAATTTTATAACTCAGATGAAGTAAATCAATTCTTTAAGAGACAGAAAATACTAAAATTCACATAAGGAAAAACAGATAATTGAGGTAGTTCTTGTCCTGGGTTGAACTGTGCCCCTCAAAGACATGTTAAAGCCCTAGACCCTGCTACCTGTGAATGTGACCTTATTTAAAAACAGAGATTTTGCAAATCTAATGAAGTTAAGATGAAGTCATTAGTGTAGTCCTTAATTCAATATAGCAGGAATTCTCATAAGAGGAGGGAAAACTGTCTACAACACACACACAGAGGAGAAAGTTGTGTAAAAAAAGATATGAGATGATAGCAATATAAAAATTATGTAGAGATTGGAGCTATGCTGTCACAAGCCATGGAAAACTCAGGGATACCAAAAACTGAAAGATACAGTGAAACATTCTCCTCTAGAAGCTTCATAAAGACCACCACCTAGCCCATACCTTGATTTTAGAATCCTAGTCTCTAGAATTGTGAGATAATAAATTTCTGTTTCTTTAAACCCATGTAACTTTGTTACATCACTCCTAGGAAACTAATACAGAAACAAAGGCAATTCAATAGCTAAAAGATAGCCTTTGAACAAATAGTTCTGAAACAATTGGACATCCATATTTAAAAAAAAACAAAATATATAAAGAGACACAGACCTTACACATTTAACAAATACCAACTCAAAATGAGTCATAGGTCTAAATGTGAAATGCAGAACTATAAAACTTCTAAAAGAGAACACAGAAAAATATCTCAGTTGTTTGGGGTTTGTTTGTCAATGAGTTTTTTTTTTTTTTAAATCCAAAATCCACAATCCATTTTAAAAACAATATGTTGGGCCAGCTACAGTGGCTCATACCTGTAATCCCAGCACTTTGGGAGGCTGAGGCAGGCAGATCATGAGTTCAGGAGATTGAGACCATCCTGGCTAACATGGTGAAACCCTGTCTCTACTAAAAATACAAAAAATTAGCTGGGCATGGTGTCGGGCACCTGTAGTCCCAGTTACTGGGGAGGCTGAGACAGGCGAATGGCGTGAACTCGGAAGGCGGAGCTTGCAGTGAGCTGAGATCACGTCACTGCACTCCAGCCTGGGCGACAGAGTGAGACTCCGTCTCAAAAAAAACAGAAACAAAAACAAACCCGATATGTTGAACTTCATTAAAATTAAAAACTGTACTGTGAAAGATGCTATTAAGAAAATTAAAAGGTAAAGTATAGAGTGGGATATAACATTTGCAAAACACATATGTGACAAAAGATCTGCATCTACCACATACAAATAACTTTCAGAACTCAAGAAATAAACAATCCAATTGAAAAATGGGTAAAAATTGGAATAGACACCTCTTTAAAGAAGATATGCAGGTAATACATAGATATATGAAAGATTGTCCAACATCATTTGTCATTAGGCAATTGGAAATTAGGACAAAAATATGATACCACCACATACCTATTAGAATTGATAGAATCTTAAAAAAGTGTCAATTACAGTTGATGGGGAAAATGCAGAAGAACAAGAGCTATCATTTTTTGCTGATGGGAATGGAAAACATTATAGTCACTTTGAAAGGCAATTAGGCAGTTTCTTATAAAGCTGAACATAATCTTACCATATAAAACTGCAAGTGTGCTTCTGGGTATTTAGTGCAAGTGATTTGAAAGTGTATGCCAACACAAAAACCTAATCATGAATATTTATAGCAGGTTTATTTATAATCCCCTAAAACCTGAAACAACCAAAATGTTCTTCAATAGGTAGGGATAAGAAATTGTGATTCATCCATCCATTGTAATATTATTCAGTGATTAAAAGAAGTTTGAAGCATCAAGCCACAAAAAAATGGATGGATGAATCTTAAATGCATATTGTTATATGAAAGAAATAAGTCAGAAGAGATTACACACTGTATGATTCCAATTATATAACATTCTGGAAAAGGTAACAGTATAGAAGTGATAAAAAGATCAGTGATTGCCATGGGTTTGGGGGGAAGTGGGAGAGAGTTAAAAGGTGAAGCATGAGAGATTTTATTTGGCATTTCAACTATGGCATTATGTATGATACTGTATATTGGGTATATGACACTATGCATTTTCTAAAACCCATAGTAATTTACAGCACAAAGAGTGAAACCTCATGTATGCAAATTTTAAAATATTCAAGAGGTTAGGGAATCCCAGGATTCAATGCAGAATGTGACAAAACAGTCTAACTGTATTATAAATGTATGAAATAGCCTTAGTGAAGGGGCAAAAAGCTTCTAACCTAAGAAACTTCAACAATAAAGGAACTCTGTAAAAGTAAAATAAACTGTGCGTAAGCACTGTATCCTAATTGATAAAGTTGTTTCCCATAGTGTGGGTTAACAGTTCTGATACCACTATACATATGTATTGGAATTGAACAATAAGAAAATAAATGTCAGACGCTTAAAATTAGTTTTCACACTCTTGGTATTGGTAGTTTACAGACAAATAAGAGAAGAGTCTAGAATGATCCATGTGGTAATAGAGTTGGAGATATCAACATAAACTCATGCTTAGCATAATATAGGTACAGATGGTTACATAAAGAAATAATTGTTGAATACTAGACTTCTTTGATCTGTCAGCTCAGAGGATCTAGAAAGAGCAATATCCCAGTAATAATAAACACATCTGGCACCATATCTTGGTTTCTAATACCATTCTGTAATAGTAATAATAATAATAGTCAGGGCTCCTTAAATAAATGGTTGATTCTAGGACAGGGACAGAAAATATACAAAATGAGCACAGAGCAGCTTGTAGTCTCAGAGTGAGGAAGTACCCCCAAAAAATTAAACTAAAAATCCACAATAATGGGGATATGTCAAAGAGATAGAATCCAACTAAAAGAGCCACAGCTGGAACAATTTTTGCACAAAACATACAAATTTATACTGGAATGTAACTAAAAGTATAAAATTAAAATTCTTATCCATACTGAAATAATGATTGAATAAATAAATAAATGGAAAAAGAGACAAACCTCCCATGCAGAAGAATATCAAATGATCCATGTACATACTCTACCCTCAAGCAGGTGGAGCATTGTCTCTGTAGCTCTTAAATGTAGATTGTATACAGTGTCTGTCTTCCAAAAAGTACAGTATGAGAAAGAGAGTAAAGAGTAACACCAGAGTGGAGAAACCTGACAGACACTACCTTAGCCAGTGATCAAGGTCAACATTCACAGGAATAAATCATGTTGAAAGCATATATCCTTGATGTGCTGCATTAAGAATGGTACTTTACATCTCAGTCCTCCTATCCTAAATATATAGCTCTAGTGTAATCATGATTAAAACCCCCAACCAACAGCCGTTGTAGGGCATTCTATAAAATGCCCGATCAACTCTCCACAAAGTTGTCAAGGTTATCAATAATAAAACATGTCTGAAAAATTGCCACAGTTGGCCTAAGAGCCAACTAAACGTAATGTGGTATCCTGGTTGAGCTCCTAGAACAACAACAAAAAATAGACATCTAAATAAAGTATGGGCTTTAATGATAATCAATTCAATCAATACTAGTTCATTGATGGTGACAAATACATTAAAGTAAGATGAAGGAGAACTTGAGTGTGGAATATATGGGGACTTTCAGTACTATTTTTGCAATTTTCTGTAATTGCATTTGGAATTGGCTCAAATCTTATATTTGTTTTTCTCAGTTCTTGCCCATTTTTTAAAGGATTAATCACATATATTTGCTGTCATTTTATTTTCTTCTGTGAACTTGTTGGAAGCACATTATTTTACTATTCTCTTACTGGTCACCTTATACGTTGCCACATTCACCCATGATTTGTTATAATCTTGTATAAACATTTACTTTAACCTGTATTTCTGTATTGCTAGGACCTTAGAACCTTAACTCAATTTATAGCCCTCTCTGGTTGTTACATAATTGTTGTGCGTATTGTTCATGTATATTTTTTAAGATGTTACTTAAATTATTTTGCAAATCCAATATTGCTTTTATTAATTCACATATTTATCAATTTTGTACTCTTTATTCTTTTTTACAGTCTGTACTTTCATCTGGGATCATTTTCATTCAGCCTAAATAATTCCTTTAAATATTCTTATAATGCAGGTTTCCTGGTTTCTATTTCTGTCAGCTCTTGTTTATTGGACACAATTTTATTTCATCTGTATTATGAAGATTATTTTTTGCTGAGTATCAAATTCTAGGTTAGTAGTCCCCCATCCCCAGTAAAAAAACAGAAACAAGATAAAATTTTTCAGACTTTGATAATATTTTTGAAAAGGCAGTTACTCAACTAATTATTTCTTCATGAAGATAATGTAGCCTTTTAGTCAGTCTACTTTTAATTAGTATTCAACATTTTGAATTGGATGTGCTAAATGTGTGTGTTTTGTTTTGTTAGCTTATCTCTTACTTGGTGCTTCTAGATGTAATGAATCTGTAGGCTAATATCTTTCATAATTTTTGTGAAATTTCCATTTATTATCTTTTGAACAGTGATTTTGCCCCCTTTTCTCTCTTCTCTCATTCTAGGAGTTCCATATATTTACTTGCTAGAAATTTGGAGTTTATTTCACATGGATTTAGGCTACATTCTCTTTATTTTTCTGCTGTTATTTCTCTATTCTCTTCAATTTAGGTATTATTTGTAGTCCTATCATTTGATTCACTAATCCTATGGTTGATTATATCTAATGTGCTGTCAAATCTATGCATTTACTTTTTAATTTTTTTTATTGCATCTTCAATTCTGGAATGTCCATTTGATTCTTTACGTATTCCAATATTTTGTAAAAATTCTTTCTCTTGTCATCCACTTTGCCCATATTTTCCCCTAATTTCTTTATCATAGTAATCATTGCAAGTCCATGTCTATTACTTCAACATCTGGATTAACTATGGATTTGCCTTTATTGCCTAGTTTTTCTTTTTATTCTTAGTTATGTTTTTGTACCTAAGGCTGCAAAACCGTGGAATAGAAGTGTATTAGTTTTCTAATGCTGCTGAACAAGTTACCCAAAATTTAGCAGCTTAACACCACAAAACTTGCTATTGTACAATTCTATAGGTCTAAAATCTGGCAGTGTGTTCTGCTTCTCTCCTCACGACTGTCTCATAACAAAGTCAAGATGTTGCCTGGCCTGAGAGTAATTCACTTTCAAGCTCGTGGAAGTTATCAGCAGGATTCAGCTCTATGTGGTTGTGGACAAAGGTTTTCTTGCTGGCTGTTGATTGGGGTTGCTCTGAGCTCCCAGGCGACACCCATGTTCCCTGGCTCATGGTCCCCTTTCTCCATTCTCAAAGCCAGCAGTAGCGGAATGAGTCCTTCTCATAATTCAAATCTCTCAAACTGATCCTTCTGCCTCATGGTCCTAATGCTTTTTCCACAGCATCCCTCTGAGCTTTTGATCTTTCTGTGCTTTCAAGAAAGTGTTATAGAGTCACACCCCCAGGCTTTTTTTTTTTTTTAAGCACCCTTTCTAGGCTGAGTGTGGTCTCTCTTACATCCATAATTCTAGAACTTTGGGAGGCCAAGGCAGGAGGATCACTTGGGCCCAGGAATTTGAGACCAGCCAGGGCAACATAGCAAGACCCCATCACTACAAAAACTTTTTAAAACTACTTAACCAGGCATGGCAGTGCATGCCTGTAGCCCCAGATTCTTGGGAGGCTAAGATGGGAGTAGGATCACTTGAGCCTGGAAGGTCAAGCCTGCAGTGAGCTGTGATCATGCCACCTCATAGGGAAGGTAGTGAGGGCCTGGGTAAAAGAGCAAGGCTGCATCACACACAAAAGAGGACCCTTTCTAGGCAGCAAATTTCTTAATTTTAGCATCTTTTGCTGTCCAGATAGGCTGATTTCTCAAATTATAAAGTCCTAGCTCCATTTTCTTTAACAGTTCCCTCAGTTTCTCTTCCTTCTCTGGCATCCTGCTATAAGCAGTAAGAAGGCAACAGGCTGTCTCTACAGCACTATGCTGCAAATCTCCTCAGCTGAAAATCCAAGTTCTGCTTCTTATATACGTATAAGACACTCCTCCTCTGAACTCCTACAGGTATATAACAAGGATCCCCCTTTCTCTTGCTTCTAATAACATATTTTTCCTTTCCTTTTCAGCTCTCACCACAGCATTTTTGACATGTATATTTTTACTGATAGTCTATTCAAGGTGTTAAAGGCCTCTTCTACAATGTTCCTGAAAGTTCATCCTCAATGTCTAATTCCAAAGCCACCTCCATGTTTTTACGTATTTGTTACAGTGACATCGCACTCTTGGCATTAAAATCTGTATTATTTTCTGATTGCTGTCAAATAAATGAGCATATTGTTAGTGGTTTAAGATGATATCCATTTATCATCTCAGAGTTGCCTCAGTCATACATCCAGGCTGAGGGTGACTCAGCTGGTTCCCTCCTTTGGTTTTCACAAGGCCAAGATCAAGGTGTTTGCAGTGCCTTGTTCCTTTCTGGAGACTGAGAAAGTCTACTTCCAGACTCATCTAAGTTGGTGGCAGAGTTCAGCTTCTGGTGGTCCCCATTTCCTTCCCTTCTTTTTTTATTTGAGGTGGAGTCTCACTCTATCACCCAGGCTGGAGTGCACTGTCTCGGTCTCAGCTCACTGCAACCTCTGCCTCCCAGGTTCAAGAGATTCTCCTGCCTCAGCTTCCCGAGTGGCCGGGATTACAGGCATGCACCACCATGCCCAGCTAATTTTTGTATTTTTAAGAGAGACACGTTTTCATCATGTGGGCCAGGCTAGTCTTGAACTCCTGACCTCAGGTGATCTGCTGCCTTGGCCTTCCAAAGTGCTGGGATTACAGACGTGAGCCACTGCACCGGACCCGTCCGCATTTTCTCACTGGCTGTCAGCTGGGGGTTGTTTTCAGCTTTGAGAGACTTGAGAGGCCACCTGCATTCTTTGATGTGTGTCCCTCTTCCTTTATCTTCAAAACCAGCAGTAGGGGGTAGAGTGCTTCCATGTTTAGATCGAGTGCTTTCATGTTTAGAAAATGATCTCTCCTTCTGCCTCATCTCCTCCTGCTTTCTTCTTCCACCACATTTCTCTCAAGACTCCTCTGCCTTTTTCTTCTGGTTTCACAGGCGCATCTGGATAATCCAGGATACTATCCCAACTTTAAGGTCAGTGTATGCTTAATTCCACATGTCAATCCCCTTCACTGCAGCACTTAAATTAGTGTTTGATTGAATAACCAGGGGAAGAGAATTCATGCCGAGGGGATCTTTGGAATCTGCCTACTGTGAAAAGTCCTTACCTTATCTTTCTAGCCTCCATTGCAGCCACAGAATTCACCAAATGCCTTGTGAATGAAACAGAACAAATATTTGAGGTTGATCATGTTCCCTCCCCAACTTTTTTCAGTCCATTTGACCGTTAAATTTTTTGTGTTTTTCTTTCCCCCACCCTGGGGTTTTTCAGGGTCATGCCCAATTCTCAGCTTATGCACATGATTGGCAAATGTCCCTGGATAGGCAAACAGCTAGCAACAGTTCACTCACAGCTCACCTAGGAAGGGTTCTCCTCTCTCTGGAATTGTAGTTTTGGCAGGCTTATGTGATTGATTTCATTTATTCTATAACTATCTGATGCTTTTAAAATTATATTAGTTCTGTAAGTTATCTGGCTTTTTCCTAAAGTTTGCAGAAAGCGGTGTTGTCCTACACAGAAATGCAATCCCTTTACTTCTATTTAAGCTAACTAGAGCAGGTCTCTGAGCACTGACTAGTAAAATAAATTTAGGGGCACTATTAACCTAGTTCCAAAAGTTTTCCTTGCTATGTAACTTTTTCTTAGGTATTAAGGACACCTATTAATAATCCTTTTTTTATTACTAAAACCGTAATTAGTTTTAGTCCCATAGATTCTTCTTTTTTATCTCTTACTTTTTACTGTTTCTATGCTAGTTCAGTACATATAGTACATATACACATGCACATATATATCTTCTAATTTAAATTTATATGTAAAAATCAAATTTTCATATTATTATGTAACCTTTTCCCACTCAACACTTAGTGTTCCCACATCATTACATATTTTCCCAGCCTGCTTTTAATGGCTATGAAATACTCTTTAAATTGAATTTGTCATGATTTATTAAATGAACTTACTGTTACTGGACATTTAGTATATGCCTAATTTTTACTTTTATAAGGAAATGTAAAAATTGAGTATATAGTTATTCATCTACTCAGCAAGTTTGGTATTAGTTTATAGAATTATTTTCACACTGCATTGCCCAAGTGTATCATAATGAGGTATTTTTCACATCTCATTAGTGATTCTTTTAAACAGATTGTTTGAAAAATGAATAATGCTTTTGAATAATGTGTAAATGGCAGGCCTTGTGAGATCTGGTTCCCTGAGACACAACAGATTGGACACACGGTTGACAGATGAAGGCACAACAAGCTGAGCACACTACATACAAGGCAAGAGCCTTTGTGTTCCCTTGGGAGTGACAGCCACAAATGAAAACGAAAAGTTAATTGCTGGTATTTTAGCATCTTACCAACTTAACACTTACAAAAACAATTGCTCTAAAAAAATTTTTTTTTAATAAAGTGAAAGCAAGTTTATTAGGAAAATAAAGGAATAAAAGTGGCTATTCTGTAGGAAGAGCAGCTTTGAGGGCAGCTGGTTGCCCATTTTTGTGGTTATTTCTTGATTTTACGCTAAACAAGGGGTGGATTGTTCATGAGTTTTCTGGGAAAGGGGTGACAGTTCCCAGAACTGAGGGTTCCTCCCCATTATAGACCATATGGAGTAACTTCCTGGCATTGCCATGGCATTTGTAAACGGTCATGGCACTGGTGGGAGTGTCTTTTAGCATGCTAATACATTATAATTAGCATATAAAGAGTAGTGAGGGGGAACAGAGGTCACTTTTGTGACCATCTTGGTTTTGGCTGATTTCTTTACCTCATGCTGTTTTATCAGCAAGGTCTTTGTGACCTATATCTTGTGCCAACCTCCTATCTCATTCTGTGACTGAGAATTCCTAACCTCCTGGGAATGCCGCCCAGTGGGTCTCAGCCTTATTTTAGCCAGCCCTTATTCAAGATGGAGTTGCCCTGGTTTAAATGCCTCTGACATATTTACCCCCTCCCTTTTACAAGGGAACCTTTAATCCTAAGAATTGCAGAGGGATGAAGATCCATCTTCTCTAACTTCTTCAAGATGAATAGGGGAGATGATATTCTTCCCTAACTATTAGGGTCTCTTGTATTCAGGGTGGAGAGAGGCTCAGTCAGAAAGCATCAGTATGCTGAGGGCAATTTTTGACTCTTAGTACCAACAAAAGTTGGTATCTCGAAGACTAATAAGCGTTCAGTTTAAGAAAACATTCAGTAAGCTTATCTTGCATTCCTACACAGAATACAACAGCAATATATTCCACAGCAGTAAAACAAAATAAGTAAAATTATCCCAAGTAAACTAAATAAAAAGGCTTTCCATGAACTGGGAAATCACTGGAACCAAGCTAATACGGAGTCGTTAGCTGATTCCAATATGTGCCCAGAATTAAAATACTGATTTTTTTATAAAGTGAAAGCAAGTTTATTAGGAAAGTAAAGGAATAAAAGAATGGCTACACCACAGGCAGAGCAGTCTTGAGGGCTGCTGGTTGTCCATTTTTGTGGTTATTTCTTGATTATATGCTAAACAAGGGGTAGATTATTCATGAGTTTTCTGGGAAAGGCGTGAGAAATTCTGGAACTGAAAGTACCTCCCCTTTTTAGACCATATGGAGTAACTTTATCCCTCTTGCTTCTTCTGAGCAGAAGCCAAAGATCACTGGTTGATTCACAAAAATAAGCAGTGTTAGTCTCAATTGCAGAAAAAAACTCAAAAACAACTGACGAGGCTAGAATCTAATAACAGGTGTACCATAGCTCTAGAAACATATATTTTTTATTCCAGCCCTCATTTTTACTAAAGACAAATCATGAGAGGACTGATTTGTTTTATTATACCTGGCCTGATTATTTGTATAAAGTACAGTAAGAATAATTATTTTTCACATAGGCTTTTTAAATTAGCTTTGATGGAACTCCATTCCATAAGGAATCTCAAATAAGACTTTTAAAAAATGCCGAGCCCAGCCATGGGTTTATACTCTCAAATACCTGTATGCCTTGGGTAAATTATTCTCCTCTTGAGGTCCCAAGATAACTTGGGGCTCCTGGGCCTGTCAGAAACTGACATTATTTACTCATCACAGGTCAGGAACCTTGTACAGGGACTGCATAGACAAGTTATGAGGCCAGTTTTCCCAAGGGACTTTTATTGGCCCTATAAGCCAAGTTTGATTCCTTAAAGGAAAGTACACCATTCCAGTCAAAGCCATGGTAAAATAACCAGTTTCTCCATTTGTATCCTGTTACAAATGAAAACAGATTCTTATTACACTTAAGCAAATAACTATATTGCCATAAGTTAAAAATACTCACAACTAGTTTCCAAATTCTGGAAAAATCAGGTAATAAGAAACAAATATGCTCCAAATTTTGTTCACAGGAGTATAGTTTACTCAATTGCTACAAGCTGTAAATAGCTTAAAATAAATGTTTTCTTGGCTCCGAAAAACATAACAAGAAATCAGCAACATTTTAAGCAAAAAGTTAAAAAAGATTACTTCAGTCTTCCACCAGTTCAGTCCATGCAGTTAACTCCTGTTCTGCTTAATATTCATGGACATTCCAGCTCTCCATGAGAGTTCCAGAAGTTTTTCCTCTATTTTAATGTTTTGATCTCCAAAATTATCAGAAACCTATATTCAAGAGTACCTGTTAGTCTTATTGCTAATTATAAACTACCTTTTAAAGAGGATCAAAATAAGACAACAATTGTCTATGGATGACAAAAGGCCACTATTAGAGCCACAATTGACAAGGAATTTTGGTTACTTCTGTGGCATACAAAAATTTTACTAACAACTATAATTATTACTGATAATGCACACTAAATCGTATCAGAATTATATGAGTTTCCCATAATTTTGGAACATATACAAATAACACACTTATATAAATACAGCCCAAAGAAAGTCTAACACCATTTCATATTTGACAATGTTTCCTGTATGATTTTTATACCAAATAAGTTAAATTTTATCTTTACATTAGTGTACTATTAATGTTAAAGCCAATTCTCTAAAACCTTATAGACAAATCGATCCAATCTTAATCAGTTTGACCATAAGGTAAGATTTTCATAAACTTTCTATAACCCTTTACAATTTTGGTTAAATAATAGATCAGTGCTTTTATTCAAATATTCAACTGATGGAAAAACTTGAACTTTAGCCAATGTTTACACACAGAATTTCTTTTACAAAGTTAATTTTTCACGAACCTTGCACAACTTGTTCAAACCTTCAGCTTTATCTTATCTAACTTAAAACAACCCTTTAACTGTTTAAACTAGGCGAAAAAAATCCACCTCCCATGACTTATAATCTTTTTCCAAAAACACACTTGACTTTCCAAAAATACCTTGCATGTACAACTGTTTTTATTTCCCAAATATTACTTAAGTCATGTGAACGAAAAGGCATTTCGCTTTTTACTTTTCTGATAAAATATTTGATTTAAGCACTTATTATTTTTAAGCCAATTAATCAAAGCTCTTTTATATCACACACACAACACATATAAATACACAGATAGATGAAGATCCAGTAGTTGTATGATTTTTTTTATTTGCCAGTTTCTTAATTGGATTACTGGCTTCAGGGTGGAGCCCTTGGAGGAATAGGGCTAGAAAAGCATGCAGTTTCTATGGCCTAATAAGTAGGCACAGCTGGAAGGCAAAAAAGATCCCTAAAATTAAGGATTCCACTTTTATGTCAGATCCTGGATCTGAAAAAGAGGGAATCAGCCCATCTTCCAAAGAAGTCTTCTCTCTCAGTTTTGTGGGGGGAAGGGGATGGGGACATTTCCATACTTTCGAGGTTGCCAAGAGCATGCTTCTTTATCCAAATGTGCAAATAGCCAAGTATCCCTTGATAAATGCCATTAGCCTTCACTAAAAGTATATTTCCTACTTTCCTACTTAGTTTACACACCAAAACTCTCTCATAATGCAAAGTATTTTGTGATTACTCTCAAAAATAAAAAAAGTCAGATAATACAATGCAAAAAAGAACAAAGCCATAGATTTTTAGAGGGATCAATCCATTTCCAATTCCTGGGGAATGAGGGAAACAGTTTTTTTTTCCCAAAACGGGGTCTGTGGCACCTCTTCTGTTTTCCCTAAGGAGTCCCAGGCTGTTAGAGCTTGAATATCTGCTTTTAATTAAGCTGACTTTTAACCATACCACTCTTTAAAAAAATACTTTTAAATTTCTTATTTACCTGACTTTAGCCACACCAAACCTCCAATATTTCTGGCTTTTGACCTTTACCAAAAGTAACCTCACAGGTGAAACCAATGAGCTGTAGCTACTAAGCTACAGTTTCCATTGCTCTTCCTAGAAGGAGCCTAGAGCAGTCAAATTTGAACTTGCAAAGACTTTTAACTGCTCAAGATAGTTTTTAGGGCTACCTATGACATGAACCCCCAAATTCCTGTTCCCTGGAAGGTGGAGACCAAGAGAAAGTACCAACATGTGGTTACAAGGTCAAGCTCCCAAGGACATTTTTCAACATGTGGTCTCTGGGCAAGATGAAAGAGCAGACAGTTGCCCTGAGTAACATAAAAGATAGAAAAGAGAAAGGAAAAAAAGCATTGCCTGTAGCGGGGTGGGGAAGGTGAGGCGCTCAAGGAGGCCAGAGAAAGACCCACCCATTTCAGTGACACTGAAAAGTTCAAGTGGCCTCTTATTTGTCATGAAGGTATATTTTCCAGCAGTTCCAACAGCTCTCAAGTTTCCCCTTTTGGGGAGGAAAAAGCTCCCCATGTCCCATGGTCCCATATATGCCTAATTCCATAGCCCTCAGCAAAAAGTACAAGGTAGATTAATCCAAAGAGAGTAGCAGTTAACATCCCATAGTGCCAAACCTGTTCTTAGCTGAGAGAGACTTCACCGAGTGGGGCTTCTAGCCCCCTAAATCTTAGGAAGAACTCTAAACTTCCTAAGTTGGGCCTCGAGCCCAAGTTAGGTCAAGTGTCTGCCTTTTTTTAAAGAGGAACCTTTAACCCTTTCTGTCTTAGGAGAGACTCAAAATCCCCAAGATGGGCTTCTAGCCCAATCCCATCCTCTACCTGGGTACCCTTACCACTGACCCAAAGTTGGCCAATCAGTGCTGCAGTCTATTTTCTTTGGGTTGGGGGTCTCCTCAGTATCATCCCTTCAGTGCTCACCAGGAAGATGTTACTGGAAAGAGGTCCTGATCTAGACCCCAAGAGAAGGTTCTTTGATCTTGCAAAAGAACAAATTCAAGGCGAACCCATAGAATAAAATGATAACAAGTTCATGAGGAAGATAAAGGAATAAAAGAATGGCTACTTCATAGGCAGAGCAGCTAGAATATTTAAAGACTAATGATTTTTCCCTCATTTTCATAAATTGATATTATCACCAGTGAAAACATTTCTTATTAAATGATTATTCTCTTGATTTAACATGACATGCAAGTTTTGATGACTGAAATGTGAAAACTGTTATTTTTTTGGTTTGGTGCTTCCAAACCAAAATGTCTCCTTGAAGTTCAGATTTTTGTTAGCCCACACATCCTATAAACCTCCTTAAAACAATTGGCAGAGCTTAACCACAACTAAAACGCAGAAACCCATTGTCTTATATATGTCACGTTTTCTAGAAATAGAGCCTAAGATGGAGATTCTTGAGAATGTGATGTTTGGAGAAGGGGAGTGAGAAAGCAGGATAGAAGGAAGAAAGTTAAGTGGGGACATGCTCTCAGCTGCAGGTGAGTTTCCATCTGATCCTATGAATGGTACCACAGAATTACTCCAACCTTGGGGCAAGGAACCTTTATATCCCCACTTAAGCAATTCTGGCAAATGGGCATCTCAAAGTTGTCTGCAGCCAATGCTCACAGCATATCTGAGTAGAGCACCAACAGCAACTACTACAGACCAATATTTGCATTGGTTTGATCCACTTTCTTATTTATTTATTTGTTTATTTTGAGACAGGGTGTCACTCTGTTGCCCAGGCTGGAGTGCAGTGGCGTGATCACAGCTCACTGTAGGCTCAACCTCCTGGGCTCAAGTACTCCTCCCATCTCAGTCTCCTATGTAGCTGGGACTACAAGCATGTGCCACCACACTTGGCTGATTTTTGTATTTTTGTAGGGACAGGCTTTTGCTATGTTGCCCAGGCTAGTCTCAAATTCCTGGGCTCAAGTGATACACCCGCTTCAGTCTCCCAAAGTGCTGGGATTATAGGTGTGAGCCACCATGACTGGCCCACTTCCTTCTTATATTGAGCTTATTTCATCCAGACTCTGCCTCTTCCAGATTCTGGCTGGCATCATTTCTTGGAAAACTTACAGGAAGTGTGTTATTGTGAGAAACTACAAGTACTACTTCTGCAGTTATTTCAGAGGCCATCAATTGATGGCCTCTGAAATAACTGCAGTAGTAGTTATATATATATATATATATACACACACACAGAGAGAGAGAGAGAGAGAGACAGACAGACAGACAGACAGAGGGAGAGAGAGAGAGAGAGATTTTTTTTTAAATTAGACCTTTCTGCCTTCCCATGCTACACACTCCTCCTCCATTGGCTACTTAATCAAGGTGTCTTGCCTAATGAGATAAAACATTTCTTAACTCCTGAGAGGTCTAAGCATTAAATATCCATCCCCTTATCAATAATTGTATTAATCTGTTCTCACACTGCTATGAGGAAATACCCGAGACTCGATAATTTATTTTTTTTAAAAAAGAGGTTTAATGACTCACATTTCTGCATGGCTGGGGAGGCTTCAGGAAATTTACTATCAGGGCAGAAGGGGAAGCAATATGTCCTTCTTCACATGAAGACAGGAAGAAATGCTGAGCAGAAGGGGTAAAAGCCCCTTATAAAACCATCAGATCTCACGAGCAGTCACTCAGTATCGTGAGAATAGCACAAGGATAACCACCGTCATGACTAAATTACCTCCCACAGGGTCCCTCCCATGAAATGTGAAGATTATGGGAACTACAATTCAAGATGAGATTGGGTGGAGACACAGCCAAACCATATCAGTCATGATTCTTATATTTGCCCATTTACAGTTAAAACAAGGTATGGACACAAAAGATTCTGTCATCTCCTTTGTTACTATGGAGCTCAGTTTTGTAATAGTATTTCCAACCATTATCCTTATCTTACACAGGGCATGTACCATTGAGCTTTTCATTAACGGTGGTGACCCATTTACCTGCAAGTTTCTTATTGCCTTGGTACACAGTGTCTCAGAACTGTTGAGCCTGAAGATTACCTGGTAGATTTTTCTGAACTTATGTGGTAACATGCCTTCTTCTCTGAGTATTTCGATTCCTTACTACACTGTCTGCCACAGTCTTTACTTTATTTAATGTGGGCTATTGCTTCTTCCAAGCTTCTTAAGAGCCATCCCAGTGATATCTTAGATCTTGTACTTAGGGAACTTGCCAGGGTGTTAAATCCTGTGTAATGGTAGAGTGTCCCCATATCAATGCACTTTTACTTATTTAGGCTTCTCTTCAGCCTCCCTGAAACAGCACCTAAGCATCTACTCCCAGGCACTGACTCCTGGTTCTTTCTGGGACATATTTCTTAGGTACTGCAGTGTCTTTGATGTACAATTTCTTTTGTCCCTTAACAAGAAAGCTTAACACTTTTTAAACAGCTTTATTGAGATATTATTGGCATATGAAAGTCTGAATATATTTAAAGTAGACCATTTAATAAGTCTCGACACACATGTAAGCTCAGAAACCATCACACATTCTAGATAGTAAATACATCTATCACAACCAGAAGTATTTTCTTGCACATTTGTAATCTCTCCTACTACCCCTCTCCCAGTCCTCAGGCCATCACTCATCTGATTTCTGTGATTATAGCCCCTATGTTCTAAAGTGTTACACAAGTAGAATCATACTTGCATACTCTTTTTCTGTCTGGCTTCTTTCACTCAGCATAATTATTTTAGGAATTATCCATGTTGTTGTATGTATCAACAATGTATTTAGTTTTACTTTTGAGTAGTAAATATTCCATTGTGTGTATATACCACAATTCGTTTCCATACCTACACAGAGAATTGATTGTATTTGTCCTCAAATCAATACGTTGTGCCTTTAATATGTATTATTATTTGTAGGTAATTTCACTAAGTATTGCAAACACAGATGAAATTTACAAAATAATTTCTTCTTCTATGAAAACAAATTATAACACCTTAGAAAGAACAGATAAAGCTAAGTTGCTTTAGAATATTACTTCTAAATTAGTAATGGGCAGTGGCAAAGTTAGCAGGAAGGGAACAAAACTTAAGTTTTAGGGCCTCTCACAGGCACAGTTTCCTTTCAAGGCCTGGGGGAGACCCTAGCAATGTGTTTTTGTACAATTTGTAAAAGTAAGATATGTCAGCTACCATCAGTTAAGCCCTCTGGGTGTTCCACTGCAATTTGCCTTGTACTATGCTTCACCCCCAAATATGTGCTCTTGGAAGGTGGCAGCTGTTGAGTTATAACTAAGGGGATAAGTTGGGGTACAGTAGTCCAGGTTTCGTGCAATATATTTTTGTTGCTTGCAATTACATTTTGCTTGCCCAAATGTGAAGTTATTATTAACTATCCTGCTGTAAGAAAGACTTCCAAAAAGAGTACTAAGGTTCATTGTGCCGACTCAAGGCACGTTAAGGGGAAGATTGCATATTGGGACTGCAATGCATACTGTGGTGCTTGGCACAAGAAGTATGTGGGTAAATGTGAAATGCACAAAGCTGAAAGCTAGTCTGTGGAAGGCTTCAAATCCTCAGACCTGTCAAACTCATATAATTTCACAATATCAAGGACATACTTAAAACCTGCTTAATATGTGTTGTCAATTCAAAGAGTACTTAAAATTAACCAGTATTTCATAAAACTTAAAATGTTCTACATGAATTTCATAATAATCCTAAATATGTTTTCCATTACTAATAATGAAAAAGGCTGAAAACTCAATAGTAAAAATAAAATTGTAATCAACCATTTTAGAGGAATGTTTAGTGATTTGCTCTCTGTGTAATCAGTGATATTACAAAAGTATTGTCCTACGAAGAGGTAAGCAAAATTATGTAGCCAAAGTGGCAATCAAAATTATGTAGAAAAAAAGTATTATAGAGTATGTCAAACAGTTGATTATTGAAAATACTATATTTGGACACTTGGTGATTTTGTGGTATTTGTCAGCTGTTTGAAATTTTCTAATTTTGTGATTGCTTTTCTCTTTATGAATACTCATTTTCTTGCCTAACTTCGTATTCATAAATTTGTATCATTTTAAAAAATAGAACACAAAATTAGATGAGCCTCAAGTCCCATAACTTGCATTCACTCTGTGAGCAAGATGACTGCAAATGTATGGAGAGAAAAATTATAACATTTTGGTGGCATCTATATTCAGTATAGTACTTTACATGTCATTAAATCTCATTTCACTCTAGGTCAATAAAATTTTGATCAGCAACAACAGTTAGAGAACAAATCTTGGCCCTACAAAATGATTGCTAAATGCATGTAGTGTGTTGTCATGAAACAAAATATTTAAATTTAGGTGTGTATAATTTTTAAAGATTACCTGCTTCAGTTAATCTTGATTTACTGATCTCGTGATCACTATCACTTTAGAAAAGAGTACATCTGCTACAATAGATTGATGGAATTGTCACAATATGATAGAAACTTCTTGGCCTTTTGACGTGCATTCTTATTTCATAGAATAACCAAGAACGGCTGGGAGCCCACGGTCTCTCCAATTTTCACTCATCTCAACAAACTCCCTAAATACATGCATGTATTTGCATGCGTGCATGCGCGCCCGCACACACACACACACACACACACACACAGAGCTTCGCATCAAGTTGTGAAGCATGTAGTTTTTCTTAAACTCTTGCTATATAGAAATTTTGGAACTTCCATTGATTTTATTCCATTTTATACAACCCAGCATTGTACATGGAAAAAGGAACTGAGGCATTAGAGATACAAAATAACATGCCCACACTGACAGCACTCACAGTAGATACAGAGTAGATGAGCTGGAATTTAATACCAAGTCTGTCTGACCCCTGAAAGGTGGCAGAATATGCCACCACAAAATAAGCCTCATGTCAAAATAAGCCACTTTGGCATAAGGCTTACTTTGAGCTGAAGGCAATAATGAAGATGCAGATACAAGAAGGAAAGCTCTCTGCCCTCCCCGTTTGACTAAAGCAGGACATAAATTTACAAAACTATCCTTCCTCCCCTCTCTACTGGAAAGACAGAGGTTGATCACTGGAGACAATATTAGGCCCCTATCAGCCTGAAGACTGCATCTGAGGAAGCTACATAACACACTTTCCTAAATATCCTATATCTACCGTTAATTTCTCATAGATTTGCCTTCCCATAATTTGCTCCCACTGGACTAGGACTCAAGATTCTCTTCCTTTCTCTTGTAACTTCTTTAAAGATTTATTGTTCTTTGTAGAAGATGGTATATAAGGGACAAGGCTAAACCATCTCTCCGAGAGGCACTTTTTACCTGCATTTTTTCATATATGTATATGAAATTTACAGGTTAATACACCTCTGCTTGTTTTTCCCTGTTGATCCATCTTTTGTTACAGGGAGTCCCAACCCAGAATTTAGAATGGTAGAGGAAATATATTTTTCCTTCTCTATACTCTGAAGTCTATTTTCCAAATCCTAAGGATTTCTCCCCATGATTTAACCTCATTATTGCCTCTTTTACCTCACCAACATTTCAGAACTGGATGTAACATTTTATCAGCTCCCCCATTATTAAGTAAAATCTTTAATATGTGTTTGTTTTATGTGAAAGTCATGACTTCTTTTTTAAAATTATCCTTTAACAAAATATAATATAACCTCTGTGTTTTAAAAGGACATTTTATAAAATCTTCTCTCTGATTTCTGATTTCTCCTCTTGTTCCCTTTCACCACTCTGTAATTTCTGTTTCACAATACAGCCTATTTGCTCTCAGTTCTGACTGTTGGGTCTCTGTCCCTCCCTCATATTAAACTTCCTGGATTTTGTGACAGTTGTCCTTTTTATTTGGAGGAAAGAACTTTTCAAACTTACTTTGACATAAACAGTTGCACTTGTCAAAGAAAAAAATTCAACACATTAAATTTCAAAGACTTTGATAAAAGAAAAACTTCAGCCACATTAAATTTAAAGTTTTATTGAGCAATGAATGATTTGTGAATCGGGCGGCCCCCAGAATTATAGCAGGTTCACAGAGACTCCAGTGCAGCCACGTGGTGGAAGATTTATAGACAAAAAAAGGGAAATGATGTACAGAAATTGGAAGTTAGGTACAGAATGGCTGGATTGGTTACAGCTTGGCGTTTGCCTTATTTGAATACAGTTTGAACACTCAGCAGTGTATGAATGGTTGAAGTATGGCCACTGGGATTGGTCAAGACTTAGCTATTGTTACACTTAGGTTTTCAATCTTGTTTGACTATTAAGCTAGGTTACAGTTCATCCCCAAGGACTTAAATATAGAAGTACAGAGTCCATCTCAGGCCATATTTAGTTTGCTTTAACAATGTGATTAGCTTTTAGTAGTAATTCATGAACCAGGCAGCATCCAGTCTATGAAACAGAAAAGAGGTCTGACTAGCTAAAGAGTGGATGCATTTTATAGGTTAAAAAAAAGGAGGGGAAAGCAGAGACAAGGAACAAATAGCAGATTGGTCACTTCACTTCAAGGTTACTTTTGTTATAGGGACATAAGCAACATCTTCTCGGCTTGATGGGGTTTGATTTTTACCTCTCTCCTGATTTCTCAGAGGGTCAGATCTTACAAGTAAATTAGTTAGATTTTGGTTTGATGACACAGAACTTTAGCATGAGTGACTCCATTTTGGGTTTACTGGTCTTTTCTTTAAAAGACTTTGTTATGAGCTATTTATTTATACTTAAGTAAATTAAATAACCCATGTTTTGAATATTCATAATTTCATAATTTTCCTTGAGATAAGAGCCACACTAGGTATTAAAAACCTTGGGGAGCTCTCTTAAATCCAGAAATATAATGAGTGTGACTTGAGTGACAGTTTGCTGCATGGCTCACAGGAGTTGAATTACAAGGCAGATTGTTGATAGAAAATAGTGAGAAGAGGGGCAAAATTAAGAGTCTGACTTAAACATCTGACCATTTGTCTTTGTTAATAATCTGGTAATTACTTGAACTGATTTCCTTCAAGGTCTAGCTAAACAAATGAATTAGACAGACCTGCACAGTCTTTTTTTTTTTTTTCCCCAAAAGGGCTGAAGGTAGCTGAGAAAAAAAAAATGAATTTCTATCCTCCCCAAACAGCACCTTTATATTCATTAACTGCTAGAAAGGAGCCTTATGAGTATTAGCTAGAACTGCTGTCTTTTTCTGGTCAACCCCTGTTTCACATAAGGGGATGCAAATGTTTTTCTTTCTAGTCTTCCCAAATTGTGCAACAGAATTGTCTAAGCTTTCTTTAGCTCCTGATCCTCACCCTGTCACTACTTGAACAGAAAAGATTATACCAGATTTTTAAAAAAACATCATGTTGTAGAACAGTTTCTTAATTAAGCAGGCCTTCTAAAAGAAATAGTCTCTAATACCTTGAGGCTTTGAGACAAGAAGAAATGATGAGATGTATTTTAATGGCTTACTGGTTTTATTTTATTTTCTAGTCAGGTATGCAATAGAAAATTTAAAGTGTTCCTACTGATGTAAAAGCCTAGAGCATAAGAAGCAATCCTTACCTTTTATGCAAGCTATTTCTTTTTCTGAGAAGTCCATAAAATGAGGCTAATTCACTACATTTTCTGTTTAAATTGAAATATTTCTGCTCTAAAGTATGCAGTGGTCTGGATACTTTCTTCCATTCCTGAGTTAAATGACAATCCCTTTTTTATTTATTTAGTTTTTAAACAATTCTAAAGTTGATGTCTAAAATATCCTACCGTATCTGCGACTTCAGCTTCTTACAGTGGTGAGAAATGGTTCATTGATTGAGATAGCACATGAGAAAATAACAATTAATAGAGAAGAAGGGAACTAACTGGACCCAGCAAAACTGAAGAGGGAGAGAGAAGTGAGGTTAATGCAGTGAGAGAAAAGATGTTTACTGTGAATAAGCACACCTGTATATTACCACCAGTGTAAACACACTCTGAAGTCAATCTTTATTTTCCTCTTCTGAAAAGCACTGACGGTGACATTTTTCCATTTCTGTGTGATCAAAAGCATCAAAATATTTGATTTTTTAAAGGAAAGCTAATATAAAGTACTTAAAGTCTACGACCATATTTCATGAGTATTGCTTAGTATGTTCTGTTTTGAAAATCTGGAATATATTAACCAATTTTTTTTAATGAAAAAGAAATCACCTCCATGTTGAGAACAAGCTACTTAACAGAACAAATTCTTTATTTCACTACCGACCATCATTTCCCTGGCAGAAAATAGATCATATCAATATGAAGTTCTCCTTTGGAATAATGACCTGTTAAACAGATACAGAAAAAATTTTTGAAGCAAAATGTGACAGCAAATTAGGAAATGGTGCTTTTTAACTCCTTACTCCCCCAAAACACCCTGCTGGAAATGTTAATAACTGCCCTAATATTTGGTATTATTCTTTTTGCATCTGACCACAAGGAAGTTCTTGGATTTGTGTATATTTTCAACTCTATTTTGACCAGGAGCAAATGCCTTTCACTGTGTTTAATATGATCTCCTCTGTTTACAACATGATATGTCTAACACCTTTGCCTCTATTTTATCCCTGAGCTCACCCCTTGAAAGAAGGATTATTTTTTTCCTTTTTCACTAAGTTAGCCATCTACTTTAGACAATGGGAAATAAGACAAGGGCTAAAATGTGAGAATTTTCTCCTACTCATGCACAGAGTCCCCAGGTCAGAAGTAAGGCTATACCCTCATGGGCTTCTGAAGTTGGCTCCTTATTGCAATTTCTTGTGTGTTTTGCAGGTCTGTGTTCAGTGACTTCAAATTAGTAGCTTGAAATTGATGATGGTGGGAGTATTTACACTACAGAAGTTGGCAAATGCTACATATCAGATATGCTCTCATTTCCAGTGATTTATAGGCACACAATTGGTTATACTGTTACCAGTGGAGGGTGTCCACGTTCTTGGCATCTTGAACAAAGAATTGGGCAAAAGGCAGAAACACAACAAGAAAAGGTGAAGCAACAGAAGCAGAGATTTATTGTAAATGAAAGTACACTCCACAGGGTGGGAGCGGGCCTTAGCACAGGGGCTCAACATTCCGGATAGAGAATTTTCTGGGATTTAAACACCCTTTAGAGGTTTCCACTGATTAATGGGTATATGCCTTTTGTAAATAAAGAGGCTAAAGTGAAGTTACAAAATTATTTATATGGTATACACCCTATAAGAGGATGAAATGAAGTTACAAAGTCATTTACTCTATGTATGCCCTATGTAAATGAAGAGGATATTTCCTGTCATAGCTTAAGTGTTTCCATTTGATTTAGTTTTGGGAAGCCCTTAGGTTCCCTGCATCCAGGCCCTATTCTCCTGCCTCAGTACCTAGCTTTCTCTTTTAACTCAAGAAGTAACTCAAGTAGAGATAGTCTACTTTATACACAGATTTCTATAAACCACAATAATTTCTTTCGTAAAATTTCTCACTTCCTTTACCAGAGTCCTTATTTCTTCATATCTCTTTTGCTTTTAATTTTAGCCAGTTGACTATTTTATTTTTTGGTTTTCTTTAATCTCCAATAATATATTTTTTTTATACTTTCATCATTTCTTTTCATAAGATAGTTAAAAACAAAGTTTCACACAGGTGAGAAAACAGGATGTCATCTCAGAAGCTGGGATAGCAGTTGTCTTCCCACATCTGAAACATGCCTCCAACATTTTTAGCTACTTCTCTTCTAATTCAGGGAGTGGTGGCTGCATGAGTCAGGGTTACACAGAGAAACAGAACTAACAGGGTGTGTGTTTCTATAGAAAGGGAGAGAAAAAAATCTAAAAATTAAAAAACAACAACAACAACAAAACAACAGCAAAAAGGATTCACAGAAACATTCGGGCTTGTGTTTGACCAAATATTTGAATGCCATAGCCATGTTAATACATGTAATTAACCATTACAGTGACTTCTATTAGGCATTAAAGAAATACGCTTAGCATTTTAGAATAAGTTAATTCCTTTGCTAAAAACATGCAAACTAATCTTACTTTAATTGCTTGTGGAAAAGGAATTATAAACTATCTTTAACCAAAGTTAAATGTCTTGCTGGTCAGGTCTTTCCTCTGACCAACTGTGGACTTCACTTGAGTAATTTGACTTTGTGACTGAGCTTGCTGACCACTGGAGCAGGTCTTGCTAAATGCAGCTTTAACAAAAATTGCTACCCCAGGTCAATGGAGTTCATTTACGACTCTTTACGCACCTTTGAAGAAATGGGCTATGAGCATATAAATGTGATTATTATAAGAGATTTAATACTTCCATTAAGACAGAAACAGATATTTCTAAATTTCTTCTTTGGACATTCAAATTAAAATCATTTCTGAGCTAGCTGAAATGTTGTATTGGGAATAATTACTAAAGTTTTCTGCAGCCAGGCACTCATATACTCTCATAATTACTGCCATTTTCCTGGCAAACATTCCTAGCAGAAATTGAAAAAACTTCATAGGACAAGATTTATTAATAAGCAGTAAGCTTCAGAAATGCTATATCTAAAATGTGCCCCTTTTTCAGACTTAGAGAATAATTAGTGTAAAAAACGTGAAATCTTCAAAGTTCAAACTTTTGTGTCATTGATTGTAAAAATGTAGTACTTAAGGCTAGTTGTCATAGTCTATCTAGTGACATTATTCATTTTAGCATATATACAACCCTACGTTTCTGCATATTACTAAAGTGGCTAGAAGAATTTTCAGAATAATTCTAATAAAACAGATACTTTTTTTTTTTTTGCAAATTTCTCTAAGTACCTAGAAAGGTGCAGGAAGACAAATACAGAATCCACATTTTCTATGTAATTACTCTAGTTCTTTTTGTAAATAAAACCCAGTTTCCTTTCATAGATAATAAATGCAGATATAAACTTTTATTTCCCTATGGTGAGAATTTTATACCTAATTCTTAAACAAACATTCGTAAGGAGCTTATATTTATTTGAAGGCCACTACAATTTGGTTTTATGGAGAAGACAGTGAAAAATTAATTACTTACTTTATACTTTATTTTGTACGGATCTTGAGTAATTTGATTATCTGTTGATAAATGAGCTTTCATACATCCAATGTGCCCATGAAATTTAGAAAAACATCCTTCCATTCTTACAAACACAAATAAATATATAAAATCTCCAAACTAATAAAATGCCAAGTACTTTTGATAATTTCTTTAATTTTTTTTTTTTTTTTTTTTTTACTCCAGGCTCACATAACTGATGACAAGATGATTGTTTTCAGTCTTGGCAAACTACTTCTCCATAAAATATGTTACAGACTCCAAGACTTACACATCTTGCTCTGTGGGCTTTGTTATAACTTATCCTCTTAAACAGCATCATTATTTTCTAACTTCTCATGGTAATATTCTGTATTATCCCACTCTGCAGATTTTTACATGGGCTGTCCTATGAGCATTTAATATTTCTTTCAGAATTTAGAAAGAACTTTTATTGGAAATGGAAATTATAATAAAACTTGCTAGAATATGTAAATTAAAGCTATGGAAAGAATCACAGATCTTAAACTTTATTATTTTGGAATTAGAGAGACTGAGGCTAAGAAGATGTTTTGAAGTTTTCCATAAAGACACATATTTAGAAAATGTTCCAAGTTTTTGGACGCATGTTCCAGTCCTCTTTCTACTGTTCTGCCAGAAATTAAGTAGATAGCTATTTATCAATTACTAATCAATAATATCTTGTCATATTAAAGTCTATTTGCTCTGTTCAACCATCTGCTCTTAAAATGAGTTGGAAAGAGGATGTTGTGTGGGGAAGGATGTTAACAAAATGAGATATTTAGTGTATAAATGTGGATCTTATGTTTGAATAAATAATTACCTTTTAAAAGAGAGCAGATCAGGGATCAAATTCTGGAGTGACAGTGTGAGGTGTTAGGCTGAACCACACTATGGTAAAGTTGGTGAAAATTACTTTTAAAATAACAATACTCTAGACCCTCTAGAAGTGGGTCTAAAGGCAAGCAGAACATGAAGAAACATTTATTCAAAAAAATCTATGAAAATTCGTTAAGAAAGGTAAGTGTCTGTGGCATTTGAAGCAAGACGGATCCCTTTTACTCCCCTCCCAACTCAGTCAGGCAGACTCCACTCCAAACTTCTGCAGCCAAGTACACAGGCTTCTCTCTTTTCTCTAGATGCCAACAAGGGGGCTTTCTTTTTTTTCTTTTGGATCAACTCTTTTTTTTCTTTTCATTTAAGTTCTGAGGTACATGTACAGAACGTGCAGGTTTGTTACATAGGTATACATGTGCCATGGTGGTTTGCTGCACCTACGAACCCATCATCTAGGTTTTAAGCCCCACATGCATTAGGTATTTGTCCTAATGCTTTCCCTCCCCTTACCCCTCACCTCCCTATAGGCCCCAGTGTGTGATGTTCCCCTCCCTGTGTCGATGTGTTCTCATTTTTCAACTCCCACTTATGAAGGAGAACATGCAATGTTTGGTTTTCTGTTCCTGTGTTAGTTTGCTGAGAATGATGGCTTCCAGCTTCATCCATGTCCCTGCAAAGGACATGAACTCATTCTTTTTTATGGCTGCATAGTGTTCTATGGTATATATATGCCACATTTTCTTTATCCACTCTATCATTTATGGGCATTTGGGTTGGTTCCAAGTCTTTGCTATTGTAAAAAGTGCTGCAATAGTAATAGTATACTATTACTAGTTCTGTAATAGTACTATAAAGACACATGCAATATGTGTGCGTGTGTCTTTATAGTAAAATTATTTATCATCCTTTGGGTATATACCCAGTAATGGGATTGCTGGGTCAAATGGTATTTCTGGTTCTAGATACTTGAGGAATCGCCACATTGCCTTCCACAATGGATGAACTAATTTACACTCTCACCAACATTGTAAAAGCGTTCCTGTTTCTCCACAGCCTCACCAGCATCTATGGTTTTCTGACTTTTTAATAATTTCCATTCTAACTGGGGTGAGATGGTGTCTCATTGTGGTTTTGATTTGCATTTCTCTAATGACCACTGATGACAGGAAGAACAGAATTGTTTTCTCATCCTGTCCTAGCTGTCACTAAGACTAGGGAAAATGCAGTTGGAGGTGAGACTCCCTTCTTCTGCCAAGCTCGCATTCACTGAAAAGTGGCTCTACTTTAGGTAAAACACCCTGAGGATATAGGGTCCCGGTTGTACTTACCCTGCTTGTGAGGTGTTAGTTCCATGCCAGGAAAGGGAAGTTGAGCTCATAGGTTACCATCCCCTTCTCTCCATGGACTGCACAACCCCTAGAGCAGGAATGTCACTCAGAGAAGATTGACGTTGTCTCCACCTCAACTTCATGCTGGCTCAGGATTTTTGCATTAGGCAGAGTAAAGGAAAGGGGAGAATTAGGTCCTAAAACTGTCTGATCTTTTCCAGAGGTGACTGACTTCGTTTGCAGCAGAGCATGGAGAAATTCAAACCTAAGGATACTCTCAGGAATAGTGGGGTTTGTGATGAAAGGCAATTAGGAGACTACTTTTAGACCTAATAAAGATGTACTCTAGACTAAAGGTCCCCAACCTTTTTGGCACCAGGGACTGGTTTCATGGAAGACAATTTTTCCACAGACTGGGGCAGAGGGGAGGGTTTTGGGGTGATTCAAGTGCATTACATTCATTGTGCACTTTATTTCTATTATTATTACATACTCCTGATAGTGTAGAATCAGTGGGAGCCCTGAGCTTGTTTCCCTGCAACTAGATGGTCCCATCTAGGGGGGATGGGAGACAGTGACAGATCATTAGGGATTAGATTCTCATAAGAAGTATGCAACATAGATCCTTCATATGTGCAGTTCACATGAGATTCTCCTATAAGAATCTAATGCCACTGCTGGTCTGACAAATGGCAGAGCTCAGCTTTACTTGGCTGCTTGCCACTCACCTTGTGCTGTGTGGCCTGGTTCGTAACAGGTCACGAACTGGTTGGGGACCCATGCTCTAGACTGCAGGCTGGCTAGTTTGGAGGAGAGAACAGAATAAAACAGCTGGGAAGGGCCCTCCGGGAGTCACAACAAACATCAAAGAGACCTTAAAAGTTATTTCTTTAAAGAAGTCATGGGCCAGACACAGTGGCTCATGCCTGTGATCGCAGTGCTTCAGGAAGCTGAGGCAGGAAAATCACTTGAGGCCAGGAGTTTGACACCAGTTTGGGCAACACAGTCAGCCCCCATCTATACAAAAGCATAAAAAAAAAAAAAACTGGACACTGTGATATGTGCCTGCAGTCACAGCTAATTGAAAGGCCAAGACGGGACAATTGCTTGGGTCCAGAACGTTGAGGCTGCAGTGAGCTATGATCACCTCACTGTACTCCAGCCTGGGCAAAAAAGTGGGTCTCTGACTCAAAAAAAAAAAAAAAGTCATAATTGATTGAATTAGTTCATAGAGCAATATGCCCTGGGGTGTTTGGGAAAACAATAGAGTGGTCAGCCAGCAAATAGTAGAGTTTAACAGATAGGTGTTGTTATTGAGAGAGAGAAAGCCAGCCCTACCAATGCTGCTGTCATCACAGGGTAAATGGACATACTGAAAGCTGTATCTTCCTGAGAAGCAATATCAGAGGCTTAAGACTGGGAAAATAGTCTAATGTCTATTAGTGACTAATGAAGTCACTATTATCTAAAATGTCATGTTTCCCAGAAAAAATTATGAGACATGCAAAGAAACAAAACACTATGCCTCAGATGACAGGAAAACAAAACAATCAAAAGACATGCAACACAAACTGTGAGTTCAAGCAGATCTCAGATTTAACATAAAATACTTGAAGATAAGTAAAAGTGTTCACAGAATGAAAGGAATGCATAACTGAAAAAGTAAAGTGTGGTATAATGACAATGTTTTATTAAATAGAGAGAGTAATTATAAAAAAGAACCAAGTGGAAATTCTTGAGATAAAAAGTATAGTAACAGATATTCACTCAAGGTGCTCAAGTAGATTTGAACTAGCAGGTGAAAAAATTAGCTAATTGGAAGATAGATTGAAAACTATTATGCAATCTATAAAACAGAAAACCATTTTAAAAAGGGAACAGACACTCAGAGAAATGTAGGACACCATCAAGGGTACCCATATAGATATAATTGGAGTACCAGAAAGAGAAGAGAGAGAAAACGTAGCATAGAAATTTGTGAAGAAATAGTGGAAGAAAACTTGGCATATTTATTGAAAAATAATAACTGACATATTTAGGAGACAAAGTTTTCATGTATGGTAAACACAAAGAGATTTACAAATTGACATAATAAAAGTGTCAAAAGTCTAATACAAAGAGAAAATCTTGAAAGGAGCAAGAGAAAAGAAAGAAATAAACAAAAACTAAGAAAACCCTAATCACTTATAAGAGAACATCAATAAAATAGTCACTGAAATCAGCAAAAATGATACAGGCCAGAAGGCAGTGGGATAGCATATTCAAGGTGCAGCATTAAAATGCAAACAACAAAAATGAACAAACAAAAAAAGCTGTCAAGAATCCTCTATCCAAAAAATAGATCTTTAAAAAATGAAGGCGAAATAATGACTGTCTCAGGTAGACAAACACTGAGAGAAGGTATTGCTAGTCAACCTGCCTTACAAGAAATACTAAAGGAAGTTCTTCAAGCTGGAAACAAGTGAGCCCAGACAGTAATTCAAAAATTCAAATCCACATGAAAAAGCACCACTATGTAATAAAAAAGTATAAGTACATATTTTCTCCTTTCTTTGTATAACCCATTTAAAAACTAACTGTATAAAAGCATATTTATGCTTTTATACATAAAATGTAATGTTGGATCTACATCATATAGAAATATAATATGCGTATACTATGTTTACCAAAAACAGCACAAGAGAGGTTGGTAGTAGCAAATCTAAGGTGAGTGGAATAAGAAAATGACTATAGATGGTTAAGTTATAATTATAACCATGTATTGTTTATTACATTTAGAGATACAATGTGTATAATAGTAACACCACAATAAGGGGAAAACGGAATAGAACTATGTAAAGATAACATTTCTCTGTCAGTAGAGTTAAAGTAATATAAATCTGAAGTTCATTCTGATAAGGTATGATAAATGTAGTAAACCCTAGGGCAATTGCTAAAAAATAAATTTTAAAATATAGAGAAAAAACTTTTAATGAAATTAAAATCTACATTAGAAAATATTGACTTAATGTAAAATAAAAGAGAAAAAGAGAAACAAAAAGATGTGAGACAGCAAAAATATTAAAATGGCAGATGTAAATCTAACTATATAAAAAAATTAAATGTAAATGGGTCAAACAATACAATCAAAAGACAGAGATTATTAGACTGAATTTAAAAATATGACCCAACTCTATGCTGTTGACAAGACACATACTTTTCTATTTATATAAAAGATACAAATAGATTGAAAGTAAAGTAGATCAGGCCATTGCTAAATCATTCCTTAGGGCTACCTTTAGAATCAAAGCTCATTCATTACTATGCTTCTGTGTGTGCAGGTATATTCTCAGTGTTGTAGAAAATATAAGGATAAATAGTCAATATTTATGTCTAAAAAAGCTTATGGTATATAGATAACTGAAAAATTAACCTAATAGTTCTACTGAAAATAGAATCAGATTAGTACCCTAAATTTAAAAGAGATGGATTCAGAAGAGGGAGAATTAGAAAGATTAGGAAAGGATGCTGAAGGAGGTGGCACTTAAGAGGGGGATAGAATTATGATGTGTACATATGAAGAGCACTCAAAGGATAAGCAAGGACACAAACATGTAGAATTTATAGTTGTTGAGCCCACCAAAGACTCTGAAGATGTTCTGGCAGAAAAGTTATTCTACTTTTATCGGTCCTTTAGGAATATCAATCTACATGAAACTATACTAAAAAGAAAATCATGTTCTGTTTCATTTTATGTGCATAGTTAAAGTAAGAGAAAGGCACCCTGCAACAAGATTGAAGTGTCTTTTGTTTATTTTTATTTTTGTCCCCCTCTGAGAGTGCCACCTCTTTAAATTTTTATGTCTTTGTAGAGAGGTTGGTGATACCTAGGTGGGCTCCTGCCTAACTTAGAAATTAGAAATTGCCAATGTAATTACATATTTTGACTTTAACCATCTTTCTTTTAAGAACTAGCATGGCTTTAACCATCTTTCTTTTAACAACTAGCATATATATATATATTATATATATAGTATTTGTATATATATATAGTATTTGTATATATATAGTATTTGTGTATATATATAGTATTTGTGTATATATATATAGTATTTGTGTGTGTATGTATATATATATATATACATACACACACACACACACACACACATACACACAGGTTTGGGTGTAATGGCTCATGCTTGTAATCACAGCACTTTGGGAGGCCAAGCTGGGTGGATCACTTGAGGTCAGTCAGGAGTTCGAGACCAGCTTGGCCAACATGATGAAACCCTGTCTCTACTGAAAATACAAAAAAAAAAAAAAAGCCTGGTGTGGTGAGAGGCATCTATAGTCCCAGCTCCTTGGGAGGCAGAGGCAGGAGAATTGCTTGAACCTGGGAGGCGGACGTTGCAGTGAGCCGGTGTCGTGCCACTGTACTCCAGCTCCAGCCTAGGTGACAGAGTGAAATTCCGTCTTAAAAAAAAAAAGCATATACAGGAGAGGAGTGGTTTAGGTTAATAATAATTCTGTGTATAGCACACTAAAAATACCTAGCATAAAAATTTTCTACTTTTCTAATAAACGAAATAAGTATTTTTCCATTGCAAAGTAACCTACTGACTCATATCCTTAAAAAGAAAATTTTCACTTTAAAAATGATGATTCCATGCTCTCAAAACCTGATTCATGCAGTAAGTTTTAAGGACATTATCTATGGTATAAAGTGAGATTATCTTGCATTTTTCTCCTTAGAAATACGTGCTTTAATACTTACAGGCATTCACTGGTCAGCAACTTATTTTTCTTTACAGATAGTAAAAACCAATCAATATTAACAGTGCTAGAAAAAAGTTGACTTTTTGATAGATAAGTATACTATCTAGATCTAAAACTTCCCAGTTTTCCCTCTGGTTGTGGAGATGAAACACTCTGCCGCAGTGAAAGCACGTGTGAGACAGGTCAAAACATTGAGAAAGTTTAGTCTTCTGCTCCTTGCAGAGGGGGACAGTTCTTTTTCATGAGCCTCATGCCCTTCCTTTTTTGTAGCAGTTGTTTCTTTATGATTTGTTGTAACAACTCTTAAAAACTGGCTAATAGGGATAATACCACAAATTATTGCCTTAATGAAGAATTGGCAGGATTTGAAAGACTGAGATGCTTACAAAGAACAGATGGATCTTCCCATGAATTTTAGGTTTCTGATTTCAAAATTAGGATTATTGCCTTTGTTAGTAGTAGGCAAATTAGACATGCTCTGCTAATTGATGTGTTCACACTTCGCAGATTACTTTTTAATATTCTTTTTTTTTTTTTTTTTTGAGATGGAGTCTCACTCAGTCACCCAGGCTAGAGTGCAGTGGCATGATCTTGGCTCACTGCAACCTCCGCCTGCTGGGTTCAAGCGATTCTCCTGCCTCAGCCTCCTGAGTAGCTGAGATTGCAGGCACGCGCCACCACACCTGGCTAATTTTTGTATTTTTAGTAGAGACGGGGTTTCACCATGTTGGCCAGGCTGGTCTCGATCTCTTGACCTCTTGATCTGCCCGCCTCAGCCTCCCAAAGTGTTGGGATTATAGGCATGAACCACCGCGACCGGCCGTATTGTCTTAAAGGTATATATTCTGTGAGTCTTCCTATTACCCACAGTATCAAGTATTTTGGACGCTTTGAAAGAGTAAACTGATGGACTAATAATAAGGAGTAATTCAAGTGTAGTTTAAAATTATGAACAAAACCCTGCTCCATGTTCAAATCCTCACTCCATGTTTGTTAAGTCTGGGGGAGAGGGAGGGGGCCTGGGTCAAGGGAAATGTGAGAAAAAGTCCTGAAGCTGTACTTAGGATTGTTGCCTCCTCCTGCTGTCCCCTTTCCCTGTTCTGTTAGGAGACCATACTGGCTTCAACTGGAACAAGCTGGTCTTACAGGCTTGCTTTCCTTCTAACACAACCTCCTCCAGTAGCCTTCAAGCTCTCATGCCAATACACTTCCTTTGATGAATACATGTCCAAGTGTCCAGGGTCCACACTGAATGACCAAGGTGACCTCACCTAAAAACAGGACAAACAGAGAGGCTGGGCACGGTGACTCATGCCTGTAATCCCAGCACTTTGGGAGGCTGAGGCAGGCAGATAGCTTGAGCCCAGGAGTTCAAGGCTAGCCTGGGCAACATGGTGAGACCTCATCTCTACAAAACAAAACAAAACAAAAAAAACGATGAAATAAATTAGCCAGGCCTGATGGCACGTGCCTATAGTCCCAACTACTCGGGAGACTAAGGTGGGAGGAATTGAGCCTGGGAGATCGAGGCTGCAGTGACCTGTAATTGATTGTGCTGCTGCACTCTAGCCTGAGTGGCAGGGTGATACCCTGTCTTAAAAATAAAAATAAAAAATAAAAAAAACCACAAAACGTGAAAAACATAGACCAAGGTTGGCGTATAACACATTTGCCTCTGAGAATTTCCCCACCTGAAAGAACCCCCAGTGAGACTCCTCTTAGAAGCCAGGCTTGATTTTCCTGGTTTCCTTTACAACCATTTCCATAGCGCTACTGCTCAGGGGCTTTACAAACCTCAACCCATGCCACTCCAGCAACTCCAGAAGGTAGCCTTTTTTGGCAACTTGTCCTATTTTTTGTTGTTCTTGGGTTCCTTTTTTTTTTTTTTTTTTTTTTTTGAGACGGAGTCTTGCTCTGTAGCCCAGGCTGGAGTGCAGTGGCACGATCCCTGCTCGCTGCAAGCTCTGCCTCCTGAGTTCACACCATTCTCCTGCCTCACTCAGTGTCCCGAGTAGCTGGGACTACAGGCGTCCGCCACCATGCCCGGCTAATTTTTTTGTATTTTTAGTAGAGACAGGGTTTCACCATGTTAGCCAGGATGGTCTCAATCTCCTGATCTCGTGATCTACCCGCCTTGGCCTCCCAAAGTGCTGGGATTACAGGCGTGAGCCACCGCGCCTGGCCTCTTGGGTTCAATTTTTTAATCTAGAAGTTTATATAATTAATTCAAAAACAATTCCATGAGCAGTTAGAAACGTTTTCTTATTTCTTGTGATGGAATGACTGACCAAAGACTTGATTATGTGGTAACATGGCATTGGATTCCTTGGCATCTCCAGGCTCACTCCATTTATTTCATATGATTCACATAGAAACACTTAAAAGGAGCAAGGGGTTGTTAATTGATTGTTTCCTACAGATTAGGGCACATGAGCTCTGAGAGTTCAAGTGGTTCCTTCATGTCGCTCTGTTTTTATCATAAGCAGTGAGAAGATAGCATATGCTCATCTGTACATCGTTTCAGAATTAATTTTGAGATAAAAATAAGTGTCCATTAGTTGTTTTAACCAGGACCAAAAATGTATTTTTAAATGTCAGCTATCTTCTCCTTCACAGGACGCTTATTTTTTTCTTTAAAGAAATTTCAAATTTACCTCAGAGTATTTAGGGCAGCTGTAGGTGGGCCTCTTGCTTCTATTTTTTACTGGTGCACATTATCACCTGTGAAAGCAAGCAGAAAATATAGAACACCGAAATGGAGCAAAATGAGTGAGAGACACTGAACAATTCTTGTACAACATGGGGATATTTTTGCTGCTGACTTTTAAAACAGTATTTTTCCTCCAGGTAAAATGAAGGGCATTCTCCCAAGGCACCGTAAACACTTTGGAAAACAAAAAGAGAAAAAAGAGGAAATGCAATTGCCTTCCTTTCAACTCCTTGGCCTGCGAGGAATGTCTCAGCACGTCATCACTGTAACACTTTTATTTTCAGATTCTGAGTCAGATTCTGAGATCAGCACCGAAGCATACTTGCACATCATAAATAAAGAGCTCCCTGTCTCTTCAGTGCCTCGTATATGCCCAGCAAAGTTCCAGATGCCTTAGACACACATCTCAATGGTACAATATCTACTTTGCAAAACAGGAAAAGGAAAGGAAGCTTACAGAAGTTCCTCTACATCTTTAAGGACAGACAGCTAGGAAGCATTGATTTACTTAATTTCATAATGTTAATGCTAATGAACATACTTCACTATGTTTCCATGTTATAGCTGAGGAATCCATGTCAGGGAATTCAAGTGGCTTTTTAAATGCTCCCATTTGAAGCAAAGGCAGAGTCAACCAATGCATTGTGTCCTGCTGCTGCAAGAGGGGCTCTTTGAAGCTTTGCTACTCAGAAAGTGGTCCAGACTGGCAGCGCGGCCATCACCTGAGACTGTGTCACAAATGCAATGTACCGCCCCACTTGCTGAATCAGACTGTGCATTTTAACAGCCTCCTGCCCACCGAATGACTCCTGTCATTAACGCTTGAGAGGCACTGCATTAATGCTTGAGAAGCACTGCATTCATCACTCTGCCCCCCTCAAATAGACAACTTGGAAACACATTGAATATTTCAGTGTTTTTAAGGCAGCTGATGACTGTTTTCAGCAGGAGCCACCTGCATTTTCCAAAAACCACCTGGGATTGATAGAGGGCCCTTCTCTGAATCCCTGGCCACAGTCCTGCCTGCTTCAATCCTCAATCTTGACACCAGTCACCCCACATAGGGAATCTGTGGGTCCAAGCAGGAATGAATGGCTAAGTTTTCTTTCTAATTTAACCTACCCACGTGAAACAGCACTAACCTTTATATGCTATTGCTGGTTCCACTGTGGAGAAGCTGATCATTCACTCTTCCAGGAGAATCTCCCAAAAGGCTCTTGAGTTACAAGGGGATCTGTTGTCTCCTAGATCCAGATGAATGAGCCTGCCTGCCACTTCTTCCTTTGTGCTGAGCACCTGGGAATTTGCTGAACGGTGTGTTTACTGGAAGGCTTCATTATTTTGATCCCATTATCTCTACATATGCTTGTTATCTTCTGGATAAAACCTGATTGCAAGCCTGTCTTCTGTGTTTGCTCTTTCTCCTGTCATTTTCTGAAATGTATATGTCATATAATGTGCAAGTAGGGGTGAGCGTGCCCCTCCGCCCCCGATTTTGGGGTCAAAATGATGGAGAAGCCTGTGTGCTATGTGCGGGAATGCTAACGGGTATCTTCATAGGGAACCTGCAGCAAAAAGTAGCCTGTGAACGTGGGTCTTGTGCAGAGTGGAGATCAGATTACAATATTTTACAGCTTGGGAGGATCTTTAGACATTTGTCATAACCACTTTTTGTAGTCTTTCCTAATTATGGCAATGGAAACATAGTGCCATTTACAATTCTGTATGGTAGAGAGCTTTTCTTTTTATGCTTGGTAACACAGAAATAACTTGGGGCTGGTCCTTTTAAGAAATATCCAAGATTCAATTAGGAAACAATATTTAGTTGGTGCCCACTATGCACCAGGCAATGTATATGATTCTAGAATTCAGCAACGAACAAGACAGACAAAACACCCTGCCCTGGTCAAGCTTCTATCATTGCACCTCCAGGGAACAGGAGAAAAGATGATATTTGCAGTTTTCAATAGTGGCTGAACTGGAAAATAATATGAAAAGCTTTTCAACTTACAGAAGACTGGGCATCACTCCAGACCAATTAAATCTATATCTCTATGACTGGTACCCAGACATCAGTATTAAAAAAAAAAAGCACAAAAACAAAAAACTCCCCGTATGTCAAATGTGTCACCAGGGTTGAGAACCATCAGGCTATGTAATATGTGGGGATCCTTAACAGACCTAGAATTTTAGGAGGAAGAGCATACCGAGTAGAGTTTGTGAGCATTGAAATGAGGGTTTCATGTTCTCATGTGGTAATATTTTCATCATAAATTAAGAACTTGTAGAGCAATGGAAAAAATAAATCCAGTCTTCATCATGCTAACTGTTGAGAAATGGCTTTAGTATAATTTTATGTAGACTCTGAAATTCCTTATCACTGGATTCCGTCTGGCAACTTGGATTTTCAGACGTACTTCCTTCAGTGGAAGCTATGTTTGCCTGGAAAAAAAGATGTTGTGTTAATGTAATTAAGAATCAGCTTCCAGCTCCATCTATGTCCCTGCAAAGGACATAATCTCATTCCTTTTTGTGGCTGCATAGTATTCCATTGTGTATATGTGCCATATTTTCTTTATCCAGTCTATCATTGATGGGCATTTGGGTTAACTCCATGTCTTTGCTATTGTGAATAGTCCTGCAGTGAGCATACATGTGCATGTATCTTTGTAATAGAATGATTTATATTCCTTTGGGTATATATACAGTAATGGGATTGCAGGGTCTAATAGTTCTAGACCCTTGCAGAGTCACCACACCATCTTCCACCATGGTTGAACTAATTTATATTCCCACCAACAGTGTAAAATTGTTCCTATTTCTCTACAACCTCGCCAGCATCTGTTGTTTCTTGACTTTTTAATAATAACCATTCTGACTAGCGTGATATGGTATCTCATCGTGATTTTGATTTGTATTTATCTAATGATCAGTGACTTTGAGCTTTTTTTCATGTTTGTTGGCCGCCTCAGCAAACTAATGCAGGAACTGAAAACAAAACACCACTTGTTCTCACTTGTAAATGGGAGCTGAACATTGAGAACCCACAGACACAGGAAGGGGAACCATACACACTGGGGCCAGTTGGGAGGTGCGGTGAGGGGAGACGGAGCATTAGGAAAAATAGTTAATGCATGCTAGGCTGAATGCCTAGGTGATGGGTTGATGGGTACAGCAAATCACCGTGGCGCACACTTACCTATGTAACAAACCTGCACATCCTGCAAATGTACCCCAGAACTTAAAATAAAAATAGAAATCAAAAAAAAGAAAAAGCATACAAAAACATACATTGGGAAAAGGACACTCTATTTAATAAACCAACAACCATGTAAAGACAAACCACCTGTCCCCCCAAATTATTGAAATTTTAAAAATAAATTGAAAAAAAAAAAAAAACAGAATCAGCGAGCAAATCCATGGGCAAAATGACAGTTTTAACAATCTGCCACAACTGGACAATAGAGAAGAAAGAGTAGGGGAAGTTGAAAAGTAAATTAAAAGAGAAGTAGAGAAAAAGGAAAAGAGAGCTTGAAAAGTGTAACAGAAGGTTGAAGACAAGGGAAAGATACAACAGAGAGCAGGTGATGCCTAGCCTCAGTGTGGACCCAGACACTGCAGCCATGGGCTTCAGTGCCTGAAGGAGCAGGGGGCCCAGGACTCTGCATCCAGATCCTCTTTCCCCATGCAGCTGTGGCTTCTGTGTACTTCCTCCTTCCTGGTGCTCTGGGGAAGACAGCACTTCCTGAGTTCTGGGTTCATGCCTTTCAAGCAGAGTCAAGCGAGTGAGGCTCAATCTGTAACCAAAGCCAAATGACTTCATTTTTGGGAAGTGCCATGAAACCTGAGCAAAGGGGACAGCTATTTTGAGACTGCTATGGCTTTAGAGATAAGGCTAATTTGTGTCAGTAGAAAGACTCCGGGGAGAGAAAGGAGGAGGAAGGGAGGAACGACACCGTTGATGCTTTGGGGAAAATCTCAGAGGAGGCAGAAAATAAACCCTTAGGAGAAGCTTTTGGGACTGTAGATTTCAAACCCCCATTGCACTCAAACATTTAAGTCTCCCACCAAGAGAGACACAATCTGTACTCATTGTGTTCAGCTCTGAATAAAACTAACACGATGAAGCTCCTGGATTCCTGCCTGCTCTGGGCACTTACAACCACAGAATCTCAAAGTGATCTCAAGAAGTCACTTGCTGCAAGTATGTGAATCAGAAAGAGCACCGGTTTGGGGGACACTGTAGAGCAGAAAGCCCCTACAGGGCCAGGACTTAGGGCAGCTGAATTGTGAAGCGCTTAAAGATGGATTCAAGGCCCAAGCTGCCTCTCAGCATGATATTAACATCTTCAAATGCTCATCTATAGCTCAGAGATCTAGTCCAGTATTGTTTCTATACTATCATTTCGAATCTCTGCGTTAAATTTCCCACTCAGTAAAACAAGAGTGTCAAACCAAATGCCCCTTAGAGACTCCTGGTCTCTCAGCAGTTCTTCAGTGTGAGTTAATAGAATGGTACTTTACACATTCCTTTCTTGCATGAAACCCTTACTATAAATACCTAAGTTATAACAAGACAGGGCTGAGGTTCTGAAGAGACAAGAGGGAGTATGTGTTTCCTAACTTCCTGCAGGTTCCTAAACAACCATTTTCCCTCTGATTTTTATCTCTACTAACCTTCCTGGCATCTTCTATCTTGTCATTAATTTGCACCTGCTTTCTATGTCACACGAGCACTTTTAAATAAGTGTATGTCTCCGGGACTCCATTTCTCCTTTTTCTGTTTCATGTAATCTTCTGGCATCTTCAAATTTTTTCTTTGCACAATTTAATTTTTTAATATAACTCTTCACAGTACTAGGTGGGTAAAAGTCCCTCCAAAAAAGTTGCTTTCTTTAATTTCTCTCCTCTGCAACCCTATTATTTAATTCAATGATTAATTAAACATGCACTATGTGCTAGAGACAGGGTTTAAATTGGTGGACACATCAGACATAATCCCCGTCTTCCCAGGGTTGACAATCAGAAGAGGAAGATCTATAGAACATTCACAAGTCCTCTAAAGAGAATGAACAACATAGAAGATAAGAAATGAGTGGCCTGGTGGGCATGGCCAAGAGAGTCATTTCTGAGTATGTGGTCCATAAGCAGATACTGAAAGGACCTACAGGAGCCACCTTTGCAAAGGCAAATAGCAGCTCATTGAGTGTAGCTGCATCGGGCTAAGTGAAAGCTCTGAGACACAAAAGATAAGTTTCTGCCAAAAATGTGTTTAGTGACAGGGAAATTAGAGGAGGAGGGACATGAAGAAACGTCAGCCTCTCTCCTGGAACTTTGTATTTACATCTACACCAAAGCTGGTGGAGTCACATATTGACTTACAGCCCTGACCCTCACCCCCTGCCCAGGTTCACAGCCCACGTCTTCATGTGGGTGCTTCACACACAACTAAAATCATCCTCCTTAAATGCGGATCCACTGTCTTCCCCCAATGAGCCAAGTCTCCCTCCAGTGTTCTCTTGCCTAGAAAAGAAAACCGTACCAAAAAAACTCGCAAAAAAAAAATTGTGTCTTTAATATTATAACCACAGTAAATGCTGAGACTCCTTGTGACCCAGTCTATGCAAATAATTGCACAGAAAGAAGCACAGTAGAGGAATATGAAAACAATAAAATGGCATTTATGCTAACCTCCAGCTGAATCTCTTAGAGAAAAGTGAAAGGAATTTCATACTACAACTACCTTCCTTAAATCGTATATCTCTTTCTCAAATTTATCCACCCTGGTCTTCCACAGCTCAACCCATATCTGTGTATTTTTTCAAGATATTTTTCTTCCTCTATGAACACCTGCCTCCTTTCTTGAGGCCTTTTTGGCATAGAAAATTTTGCTGTTTTTTTTTTTTTTTTTTTTTTTTTTGAGATGGAGTCTCACTCTGTCGCCCAGGCTGGAGTGCAGTGGCTCGATCTCAGCTCATGCAAGCTCCGCCTCCCAGGTTCATGACATTCCATTCTCCTGCCTCAGCCTCCCGAGTAGCTGGGACTACAGGCGCCCGCCACCATGCCCGGCTAATGTTTTGTACTTTTTAGTAGAGACGGGATTTCACCATGTTAGCCAGGATGGTCTCGATTTCCTGACCTCGTGATCCACTGGCCTCGGCTCCCCAAAGTGCTGGGATTACAGGCGTGAGCCACCGCGCCCGGCTGAAAATTTTGCTTTTTTAATGCCTTCACTCCATAGTCCTTTCCCTGTCTTCTCTAAATTATAAAGTATAAGTAATCTGGGAACAAAACAAGCAACAACTTTTCATTATTTGAGTGAGGAGACCTCATACATAAACACATTTGCCCAATTTACAGATTCTTTAAGCATTGCAAATTAAGATGAGTATTTGCTTGGCCAGGTATAAGTTGTTTTTGTATTTTTTTAAGTGGAATTAGCTAAAATTCCAAATGGGTAAAGAATAAAACACATCACACATGTTGACTCTGATATTCCCCTAAGATTTCTACAATACCCTTTTCTTATTGTTTAACCACCTTGTTTCCTTAGTCTGAGTTTACATCATCTGTTTACATCTCACGTAAACAGCTGGGTGCAAATTTCTAGTTATTTTTCTCCTAACAAAACTGCATAAATCTTAATAGAGATTTCTTCAGAGATTCATTTTCTCTTGCAGTAGAGGTGTGGATACAATCAATAAATGTGTCTTTACTTGTTTTATTTGTCTTTCATTTTATTGTTTCTGTTAAGTGTAACCAGTGTAAGTAGAAATCAGGACAACTTTTTCCTAACGTTTGGCCCAAGCCCACTATAAAATTACTCTCCTATAGCAGGTCATTTAAGAAAACAGCAGGCAGAGACAAAAAATCAGTGGATAATTGCTTTCAGCTTAGTGACTCACCACCCAGGAAGTGCTCTTTGTTATTTATATTTTAATTTTTGATGTCTCAAGCTGGCCTAAGTGCTTAGAGGTGAGCATAAGAAATCTGGTTGTATGCAGTGTGTGTTGTTTGAAGCCATCTGTTTGTATGGGATAAAAGATAACTCTCCGGGTATCACTTTCATCACTGTTGATGGGCAGGATAGCAGTTATTTTCCCCAGTCATCTCCTCTCATTGCATTTTCCATCAGTTCCCCCATTCAATGGATGATCCAATTAATGTCAGGGACAGAGAGTTTGACAGCTTGCCAACACAGGTGTGCTGCAACTGCTCTTCTTCAATTTTTATTTTTCCTTCTATCTGAACAAAGACGGAGACTGCATTTTCAATCATAGAGCAAAGAATCTGCCAGAATATTTGTGATTTCTTTTTTGGAAAAATAAAGCTTGGGAAGCCTAACAAAGAAAAGCAATTTATTTTGTAAGGCAAATATTGATTCACTGCTTTATTATCATACCTAAGATTATAATTACATGCTAGTTAATTTCATGATAAATGTGTACTGAGTGCGCATTCTTTTTTGGCAAATGTAAATTGTACCAAGTTTCAAAGATAATTAACACTGACTTCAAAGGGCTCATTGGCCAGCCGTAAAGACAGAATTCCATAAATAGCACATAAACTAACATAAGTGAAAACATAAAAATCACAACACTGGTACTATAGTAAAATGTGTACCATGTGCTATGAAGGCAAGGTGGGGGAAGCCATCTATTTTATGCAAGGTCATAAGAAGTCTGCTCAGTCAAGGTGACCCTCAGCTTGCCTGTGGAGAAGAAGTGTACAGGCAGGGAATCAAGCAAGGGAGATAGAAAAAAAAACAGTTTGGGCAGCATTCAGAGACATAAAAGCGCACACCGATCCTAGGGAGGGCTCACTAATTGAATTTAAGGCTCAGAAGGAGTGGAAGATATGACTATGAACTAGGTATGATCTATAGTGTCTAGTTGCGATTGTTCTAAACCACATCAATGAATTTGGATTTTATTTTTGAAGGCAATGGAGTGTGACCAGTGGTTTTGAAACACTGTATCTGGAGCATTCTGGTTTAATAGGAAAGTGAATGCAAACCAAACGAGATGTAGTCATAGATGTTTGGGCACATAGAGCTCAATAATGTGAGATATTAAAGAAGACAAGCAGTTACTTTACAAACATATATTAAGGACCTCCTCTGTGGTAGATGGTAGGAATAATGAATTAACAAGGTCATCTCCTTTAGGTAGCTTACAGCCCAGTAGAGAAAGCTAGACGTGTACACATGAGGATAAATTACTCTTTGGACTTCCAAGAAAATGCTGAAAACAGAGCCACTTATTTCTATGGAGCATCTGGGAAATGTAATAGAGGAGATAAATCTGAATGTTCCAGATCAAGTAGGAGTTTTCAAAGTAAAGGCATGGAGGTGGTACATGGGGAATAAGAAGTTAATTGTCCAGCCAGAATGGACAAAATGAAAAAATTAAGCCCAAGTGTTTTTCTGGAAAAATAAGAGTGAACCATGACACCCTTAGCCAAGATAGGGAAGCACAGATTTGGAATGAGGAAAGAAGTGTGCTGTGTTCCATTTGGAGCACATGAAAGTTGGAATGACAAAAGCCATTCAAACAGCACTATCTATCAGGTAGCTGAAAAGGAGGGTCTGGAGCTCAGGAGAAAGATGCATATGAAGATGTTGATTTGGGGGTCAGCATCCTGTCAGTGGTAAAGTCCTGGGAAAATATGGGATCAAATAAGGCAGGTAAGTACGCTAAAAACAGAAGAGAATGCCAGGAAAAAGCAGAAGTCACAGAGGGAAACCAGGAAGAAATCAGTGAAGAGGAGGAAAGGCATGAGAGAGGCAGGCTGCAAAGCCAAAGGAGGGGAGTTTGTGACTAGGCGAAGATTGATTTGCAATGGGTCACAGGCCACACTAGAAAAATTACTTCCATGAGATTGTCAGTGGAGTATATCAGATTTTAATTGCAATTTTATTTTATTTATTTTTTATTTATATATATATTTATTATACTTTAAGTTTTAGGGTACACGTGCACAACGTGCAGGTTTGTTACATATGTATACATGTGCCATGTTGGTGTGCTGCACCCATTAACTCATCATTTACATTAGGTATATCTCCTAATGCTATCCCTCCCTCCTCCCCCCCACCCCACAACAGGCCCCGGTGTGTGATGTTCCCCTTCCTGTGTTCAAGTGTTCTTATTGTTCAATTCCCACCTATGAGTGAGAGCATGCGGTGTTTGGTTTTTTTGTCCTTGCAATAGTTTGCTGAAAATGATGGTTTCCAGCTTCATCCATGTCCCTACAAAGGACATGAACTCATCATTTTTTATGGCTGCACAGTATTCCATGATGTATATGTGCCACATTTTCTTAATCCGGTCTATCATTGTTAGACATTTGGGTTGGTTCCAAGTCTTTGCTAATTGTGAGTAGTGCTGCAATAAACATACGTGTGCATGTGTCTTTATAGCAGCATGATTTATATTCCTTTGGGTATATACTCAGTAATGGGATGGCTGGGTCAAATGGTATTTCTAGTCCCAGATCCCTGAGGAATCGCCACACTGTCTTTCACAATGGTTGAACTAGTTTACAGTCCCACCAACAGTGTAAAAGTGTTCCTATTTCTCCACATCCTTTCCAGCACCTGTTGTTTCCTGACTTTTTAATGATCACCATTCTAACTGGTGTGAGATGGTATCTCATTGTGGTTTTGATTTGCGTTTCTCTGATGGCCAGTGATGATGAGCATTTTTTCATGTGTCTGTTGGCTGCATAAATGTCTTCTTTTGAGAAGTTTCTATTCATATCCTTTGCCCACTTTTTAATGGGTCTGTTTTTTTTTTCTTGTAAATTTGTTTGAGTTCTTTGTAGATTCTGGATATTAGCCCTTTGTCAGATGAGTAGATTGCAAAAATTTTCTCCCATTCTGTAGGTTGCCTGTTCACTCTGATGGTAGTTTCTTTGCAATTTTAATTAAGAAAATAATTTTTAAGAAAGTGGAAATACAACATACAGTCATGTTTCAAAAAGTTTGTTGGTGAAGAAAAGATAAATAAGGGTAATTATTTAAGGGGGTATATTTTAAAGAAGAAATTTTAGATGGGGACATTGGAATATACTCTGAAGAATGGTAGAAGTGGGTAAAACCCAAGGACTGAACAGTAAGCAGGAAAAAAAAGCAATGAAAGAGTAGGGGTGCTAGAGGCCACGCTGGACATTGACTCATCACAGGAAGCATCGGCCTCAGTCTCTTTTCTGAGACAGTTTGGAAAGGACACTCCTGCATGAGTCAAACTCTGAAGAACAAACAGGAACCTGCAGAAGTTAACAGCCAACAGCTCAGTTTTCTCTGTAACATGTGAAAGAAGATGATCTTATAAAAATGAAAAGGCTAGACTAAAAGAGTGAGTTGAAGGAGAATACTGATAGTTTGAAACAGTCCCTGAGGTGTATGATCAGAAGCAGACTAGAGCAGGAGAAAAGTAAAGAAGCCAAGTCAGGCAACAAACCAATCACCCAAACAAACAGCATTAGTGAGACATTTACTTAGGTGTTGATAAGGAGCACAATCTCTGACATTATACAGCTCAGCTTCAACCTCTGATCTGGCCCTAAGTTATTAGATGTGTGACTCTCAGCAAGTATAATAACATATTCTCTCTAAGTTTCCTCATAAGAAAATTGAGCATAATGATGAGATGATATGGTTAGGCTGCATCCCCACCCAAATCTCATCTTGAATTGTAGCTCCCACAATTCCCACGTGTTGTGGGAGGTAATTGAATCATAGCGGTGTGTCTTTCTCATGCTGTTCTCATGATAGTGAATAAGTCACACAAGATCTGATGGTTTTGTAAGGGGGAGTTCCCCTACACAAGCTCTCTTGACTGCTACCATCCATATAAGACATGACTTTGCTCCCTTTTGCCTTCCACCATGATTGTGAGGCCTCCCCAGCCATGTGTAACTATGAGTTAATTAAACCTCTTTCCTTTATAAATTACCCAGTCTTGGGTATGTCTTTATCAGCAGCGTAAAAACGGACTAAAACATGAGATAATATTTGTAATTCTCTAGAATAGGGTCAATCTTTTAAAATTATCATCTCTTCATTTTAGGACTTATGAGACAGATGGAGACCTTGAAGAGTAGTCAGAAGACAACAGTGAGAAAGAGGAATTAATGACTGACCACATAAGAAGAGTTAGGGACTACCTTAGTGGAAGTCTTCTGACAGACATATATGCAATGACTTTTTCTCCTATGCTGTAGAAAGGGTGCTGTGTATAAGCAAACATTTTTCATCATTAGTTAAAAAGCTGTGATAAAACTTAATAACAGTAATAAATATTAGTGTTAGATATAAAGAAAAGAACTTCCTGAGAGCAAAAGTATATACCACAAAACCTATAAAATGAATAAGATTTTATGCATTGGGAATGGAGAATTGGCAAAGTTGAAAAAGGGCTACAACTTTTATACATGTCCTTGAAGAGTTAACTGAATCATGAAGAGAGCAACAGAGGGATAGCTTGAGGAAGAATGACTCATTGAAGAGGAATTGCTTCATTCTGATCAACTTTTCTGGAGCTTGATATACATTTGAATGAGTATATTTATATTTGCTTCAGAAGGTAAAAGTTGTAGGTATGCTACTGGCCTGAAAAGGGCTAATGTGGCTTCCTTCACTACATTCTATAAAATATTTCTATCCCGGAAATCACTCATTGTGATGGTTAATATTGACTGTCAACTTGATTGGATTGAAGGATGCAAAGTATCTTTTCTGGGTGCATCTGTGAGGGTATTGCCAAGGGAGATTAACATTTGAGTAAGTGGACTGGGAGAGGCAGACCCACCCTCAGTCTGGGTGGGCAGCATCTAATCAGGTGCCAGCATAGAAGCAGGCATGGAAAGAGCAGACTGGCCTGAGTCTTCCGGCCTCCATCTTTCTCCAGTGATGGATGTTTCCTGCCCTTGAACATCGGACTCCAAATTCTTCAGCATTTGGACTCCTGGACTTACACCAGTGGTTTGCCAGGGGCTCTCAGACCTTTGACCACAGACTAAAGGCTGCACTGTCAGCTTCCCTACTTTTGAGGTTTTGAGACTCAGACTGGCTTCCTTGCTCCTCAGGTTGCAGGTAGCCTATCGTGGGACTTCAACTATTGATCATGTGATTCAATACTCCTTAATAAACTCCCCTTTACATATACATCTACCTCATTAGTTCTGTCCCTCTAGAGAACCCGGACTAATACACTTATCAAATGAATATCCCCCACTTCCTTACCAAGGCCGACATTTGTCATAACCTCCACCATTTAAGGATGTTAAATAACTCAATAACAAAGAGCTAGTATTACCATCTTCTACAGATACTGTGAAATTGATCCATTTCTGAGAAATATGTTTCTCCAGTTTTTCTGGAATAATACCTCATGTTCTAAATGATATAATAAATCATCAATAGTGACGTGAGAAGGTAAAAGTAGATGTCCACAAGCTTGAAGGCTCACATTGCAAACACTTACACCTTGAATCCCCTCTTTCCCACATCCAATATATTGACTAACTCTGTTGTCCCCATCTATTGAGCATGTCTAGAATGCTGCTACTTGCGTCAATGGCTCGTCTAAGCCACCATCCTGTTTTGTTGAGACCACTGCTTTCTAATGGTAGCTCTAACTGGTAGCTCTGCTTCTCTCCTTGTCCCTCTTCAAGTCTCAAGAAGACTGCCAGAGCAATCCTTTAGAAGCACTAAATGTGTTACATCTTTGCTCATAACACTCCTATGGCTTCCCTCAACTCTTGGGATTAAATCCAAGTTTCTTAGCCTGGCCTACAATTTTCCTGTAGGAGACAGCTGTTTGGTAGATCACATGGCTTCCTCCTTCTTGCCTCTGTAGCACATGATAGTCATTTTGCTATAGTGCTTGTGTTGTGATTTTCATTATGTGTTTCCATTTATGTTTGCTCTTGTATTATTTATGGAATTCAGCCTTCCTCAATGGTCAACAAGCTTCTTGAAGTCAGGAGATAGGTCTTAATAATCTTTGATCCTTGGTACAACATGTGTTTGCTAAAAAATAATATGAATTTAGGAAATAGCACAGAGTCATGGCCTCCCTCCCTGTATTCAGGTCTTTGCTCTCCGGTCTCCATTTCAAAGGCCTTCCCTAGCCACGCATCCAAAGTGGCACTGCTCTCATTTTCTATCTCCTAGTCTGCTTATTTTTTCTTTTAAACATTTACCACTGTCAGCACTACGGTATGCATTTTAAAGTGTTGATTGTCTGTTCTCCTTCACTAGAATTCAAAATCCAGATATAAAGGAACTTGGGTTCTTTTTCAGTTGTTTGTCCTAACATATCCTAGGGAATGGTCGGTGCTCAGAATATAGTTGTTGAATGAATAAGATATCTCCTCCCTTCAGAAGCTTTTTCACATTACTACCCTGGCATTAAAATATTTAACAGTATATTGCAAGGACACTGACCACTCAGGTCAGACAAATGACCCATCAGAAAGGATTTTGTTCTGTTTGTCATATTAGACAAAAGGAATACTCTTCTTGCTGGTGCTGGAAGCAATGCTTCCCTACCCTCAGGCTCATAATACCTCCTTTGCATCACTGTATCATATGATTGTGGTTATAAATCTGCATGCCAATCACTCAACTTGATTGTAAATTCCTGGGAGACAAGAAACGCCTTCTTCATATCACTTCTGCCATTTTAAATAGTTACTCAAAACAATTTCTCCATAAATATTTACTGAATGCATGGATGGGTTAATTAATGAATAAAGCACTACCAAATACCATGAAGCTGCATGATTTTTTTGTGTGTACTTACCACAGTATGTTTGTAAATGCACAGTGTAAAATCAGTACTTCAATAAATCTAAGGTTTGATTATATGATGATTCATTTGAAGTGGTTTCCACCGTCATTCACCTTGGGTAAGGAAATATCAAAATGCTTTCATTGTCCTTGAGAGTATGTTTGGAGAGATGAGCTATTTAATGTCTGATTGTGCAAGAAAAAAAAGTTACCAATTTTCTCCAAGTACCTGTGATTTGCCAAATAGAATGTAAGAAACAATATCCTTGGTAAAGGATATCGTTACATAAGAAATTAAATTATCTTCCTGATGTATATCAATATTGTGTCTTTTACCCCTTTCTTTCAAATGTTTGATGTTGAGTTCAATTTTGTCAACAAATGATACCTATTACCCTGAGAAGGAGTTAATAATATGCTAACTAACTCAAAGCCATCCTTCTAGAGATAGATGGGGGGTTTTATTGGAGGCGTCTGTAGCAAGAAACTTTTCATATGGAGAAATATATTGACAGATTGGAATTGGAACTTGTTTATGGTGACTCCTGTAAGAGGAGGAATCAATAGCACTGCTCCATTTTCCCCTGAGTGTTAAAACCTGAATGAAAAAACAGCAACAGAAAATAATCTCAAAATTTCTGTAATATCCTATCTTAATGACTGGATGCTGCCATTAATGGTTTTCATCGCATGAAGAAGTAAACACAATAATTGCATCTCATATGAATAGCTAACCAACATCAGAACAGCACAGTCATTATCTAAATGCATTTTACATCGACTTGCCAAAAGATCCTCAATGACTGTAAGGATCATGAATTCTAACTCAGTTAAAATCCAAGGTAATAAACAAAAGCTCTGTGGGTGGTCACGTGCCTGCTGCAGGGTGCATTTGAGAGTCTAGAGAAGAAATGGAATTAGGGATTTTTGAGATACAGATGAAAATGTCGACTCAAAGCAATGTAATAAAATCCTTACACCTTGGTGTAATGTTAGTTTGAAGCCAGTGGTATTGAAACGGCTTGGTAGTTTTTGGGTCTATAAAAGGGAAGGGCCTGAATAAAATTTTTTTCTCTTCAGTACTACTGAATATGTATTTTCAGTCTCTTCCAGATGAAAGTTAAGAGTTGATCATTTCTGCCTGGAAAACTCTTACTCATTTTCAAAATGAATTGGCCTTCTAGAGGACAGCCAAAGCTCGGCTGTCTCTTTGGAAGAAAAGTACAAATATGGTGACATGCTTCCCGATTCTGATGTTATTTAGTTCAGATAAATTTCTTGTTGTAATTAGTAACACCTTATACTTCTGGAACACTTTACATAATAAAGCATAATCACATACATTATTATGGTGGATTCCAGCTATCATCTCAGGTGTTGTTGTTTTATAATCCATTTAACATATGAGAAAAAAGGGGGCATTGATGCTCCCTGTGTAAGATTGGAGACCTAGTATGTGTGAGACCAACATCTCATCAGAAACATCGGGGCCTAAAGAATCTATGAGATTTTCTGCCATCCTTGGTGAAATATATTTGTTTTGCATGTGTATCAAGTAGCTCCAACCTGAAGCAACATGAAGAAGCAGCTGAGCTTGCCTTTCAAAGCCCTCTGCTAGTCCCTCTGCTTTAGTAGGCTACTAATTCAGCCAAAACGTGGGTGTTGAGAGCAAACCAATGGCCAGATTTTGGGTTAAAACACCTTGCCATTCTCTTTTAGACTATTCTCAACCAACGGGATTTTCAAATACCCATCCAGACCTCTCTCTAGGCCAGGTTTGTGCTAGGCAGTATGGAAAAAGTAAAAGCATAACAGCTGCCAAAACAGGCTTATGATCACTCCCTGGATTTATCATTTATTAGCTCCATGGTCATGGGCAACTTATTTAACATCTCTGAGCCACTAATTTCTGATTTGTAAAATGGAGATTAAAATGCCTGTATTACAAGGTTTTTTGTGAAGATGAGAAAAGCATACAGCAAAACATGAAACCACAGCCTGCCCCTTTCTGCCTATGCTCTACCATAGAGATATGCAAGCAGACTAATACCCAATCAAACATGGAATGCTGAGAAGAATCAAAAGGATGTCCTGCCTTTATTTTAGAAGGATATCTTGAAGTTGCCAAAGCCTTGACTCAAAGGAATGAACTTTTAAACAGTCCTCTTCATAGAAATGGGGCCCAGATTACACCATGCATTCATATAAAAAAATACATATTGTGCACCTACTGATGTCAGGCACTGGGCTAAAGAAGAAGAAGTTAGGTCCCTGACTTTGAAGAGCTCATTGCAGCAATTTAGCACTCATCCAATATGGAAGATGGTGAACAACTCTTCCCCAGCCTCACCACCTGATCTTCCCTCCTAAATCACCTTTCTAAAGTGCTTTCTGATGACTGAGAGTCTTCCTTTAAGGATCATCTGAGGATTTACTCTCCTCAAATATGATATAATAGGAGCTATGGGCAATAATATCATAATTTCTCCCTGTGCCCTAGAGCATGTTGCAATTTAATTATACTCATTAATTACCTCTGTATATCTTCTTCCATGTAGTGCTGTCATCTCAGCTCTCTTACAACCTCTATTTTCCCTACCTGGTATAGTACTAGCCCCCGCTGCAAGCATGCAGTTCTTGTATTAAATTAAGTTGAAATCAGGCTACATGAAAATATGCAATATTTTGCTTTGAGTTGAGACATTTCTGGTAGTAACAGCTATTAAACATAGGGACTAATATTCAAATCAGGTCACACAATCCAGTCTCTTCAAAAAGAATTCATCTGCTAAGATGATTGAGGCATGGAGTTACACAATGACATTGAAAAAATGTAGATAAGTGTGCAATACTTTTTCTGTTTGTGTTCAGATTTGTTGTCCTTGGATTCTTTATTTGTTACTGCCTTAGCAGGAGTAAAACTTTTATCCTAGAACACTCATCCCTTAGCAATAGAGTTGCTTTTTAAAGGAAAATTTTCCAGTAAGTTGTGAAACATATTAAATGAAGCTATTGTTTTAATAATGTACTCAATAGAATAATTGCTTATCCATAACTGTGAAAGGAGCAATTTTTCTAACAATGTCTTCCTATGCTGAGTCATCCTTCAAAAGACACCACGACCAAGATTTGTCCATTGTAAAGTCTGTTGTATTTGTTCTCACAAACAGCCTTCTGAAAAGCTGCTCTGCTGTAAATGGAGTTTGAAGAAAACGTTTAGACAGCTCTCTCCTACCCAGTGCATCTCCCCGCTTAATTAAGAGACCAAAATAGATACTGGAAAATAAATTATGAACTACTTTTCAAAAACTTTTCAGGAAAATACAATAACAGAAGTCCTTCCTAATTGTGTACTTGGTAGCCCAGGTGTCTCACTGATGAAGTTTTCTCATATTTTCACAGGCTCTTGCTAATGGGAACGTTGAGTCTTTCTTGACCCTTAACAACATTTTCTAGGCCTATGCTGTTCATTTTTTATAATCTAATAGATTAGAGAGAAGGTCCACCTTAAATGACATCACACAAAGTCAAGAGGAAATGGCGATTGTTGATGTCTGACCCTTTCGGTCTGTTTACATATGTGCCTGTATATAAATAGTGGATGTGTTAGAAGCAACTCTCAAATATTCCTTAAATGATATTTTCTTCCAATAAAATAAAAGATCTATGAAAATCATTTTTATTTCATTATTCCCAAGTATTTCACGGTAGTTTTAAGATTGTCTTCTTGAAAATGAGTTTGCCTTTGGTTAAATACTAGCTATGCTTATCATTCACTGCAGAAAGATATCCCAGCAAATGACCTAATGTGCAGTTGAATGACAAGCTACTACTAAGTGTCATAAACCAAGGGGGAAAAACTACCTTTTTTTTCCTGCAGTTTATTGTACTAGTTAATTTAGTATATCTGAAGTGCTAAAATCAGTTTGCCCGCTCTAATTTGCATTTTCCCAAAGATGCTCAATAACTCACTTTGATCCCAGGTTCACTATATCAATGCTCAGTAACTCACTTTGATCCTGGTTTCACTATATCAGACCATAGGAATCTCATAGAAGAATAGTGATGGACGAATGAAAGTACTGTATGAATCTGCCTTACATTTAACTTCACATTTTCCTCTATTCATTTTTCACTGTTACGTACTTCTGCTATTTACCCCACACAACTAGAAAAAGGTCAAGTTAGAAACCAACAGGAATTGAAGGCAGATACTCAAAGACTGAACATATTTTAAATGAACAGGATGAATTTGTCTTTTCTATGCTGAATCACATTCATAAGTCAATTTGTAAAAAACAAAAAGATACCTGTTGTTTTTAAGTTCCAGGTGAGAAATAATTAAAGAACTAGCAAGAAAAACAATTTTAAATCTGGGTTAGTGGGAAGGTGAAAGTGGTTCAAACAAAAATTATTTCTCGATGTAAATGTGGATTAAGGTTTAGTCTGGAAAAACATTCAAATTTGGTTTTAAGGTGATCAAAAATATTACAGGTTGCCTGGTAAAACACAGGATGATCAGTTAAAGTGATACATTTAGATAATTGTTTAATAGCAATATATTCCAAATACTGCATGGGACATACTTCTACTTCACATTTATTTGATGTTTATTTGAAAATCAAATTTAACTGTGCATTCCAGTATTTTTATTTGGTAACTCTGGCAACTCTAATTAAGATATTGAAATTTGGGCAGAAAAGGAAAACAATTGGAAGCTGAATTCCAGGACTAAATTGTTTGCTGTGATCGCTCATTATTTGTTGAATGAACTAATATATTTCAAATATGCAGGAGAAGCTCTCAATTTGGAGGAATAATCAGTAGCATTTAAAGTATTCAGAACTCAGACTGGAGAAAAATTTTTTTTCCTAGTGGGACAACTTCTTAGTCTCTTGAAAGGGCTCCTCAAATAGCCTTGACTCCAGGGATTTCTAAAATAGGGACCATGCTCCTCTCCACTGGGGATGGTTCAAGAGTCACCTTGTCAAAAAGCAATAGATGATAAGCATTATAATAATCAGGAAATATATTAAAAAATAGGACTGAAAGAGGTGAGGGGTGAAATTCAAATGCTTCATGCTGACTAGAAAAAAATGAAGACAGATTCTGCTAAAATAAATCAAGTTCAGCGAAGTAGGTAAGATGACCAACTACTGAAAGCAGCTTCAGTTTTAGATGCCTTTAGTCCCTACTGTCTCACTGAGGCTTAGGGGCTGAGCTGGTCAGAACAGAGACAAAGGAGGGCACCTGGATTACAGACCTGGAGGTCAGGAAGCACAATAGAAACGCTACAGGTCACAGGAAAAGCCAGCAAGGCATGGCGCAGGCTTACCAGCTCTGCGGAGGTCAGAGTTGTGCGGTCCCTGGAGCATGTAAGTGCCAAATTAAAGAAGCTGTGTTATTCTGCTTTATTGTGAAGTTTAATGCCAGCTAGTTTGATCATAATTAAATGACAGTGGAGGATTTAACAAAAGGAGATGTTCAGACACTGAGCTTGTCTTCTTTCCTCCTGTCTCTCTTCCTTCTGCTAGACCTCAGGAGGCATCACTGGTTTTAAACAGGTATCTGGTGTTCTGCCATCCATGTAGAGAGCCGACCAAGGAAAATTATTTCTCTTTGTTTCTATTTCTACTCTTGAGGTTAGAGGTTTTCATCGCTATGGATTCTAGCAAGGAAACTATACCAAACAAAAAGCACAAGATAGTGAAATCACATTATTAGCAGAATTCTTTACCATTAAAAATTAAAAATATCACAGACCAAAATCAAACACTATGTAATAACACTTGGTGGACAGATGAATTGTTTTAGTGTTAGTTGAAAGGTTCTGGAGACAGTGAGATGTTTTATTCTGTCCTCCGTGCATTGCTGCTGCCCACATAATGTTAGTGGGAGTAAGTCACTGTCACAATTACTAGTCACCCACCTCTGATGGTACCGTACTGTGAAAAAGAATCCACTTAGCTGAGATTCCACAGCAATATATAAACTGGAATTTATAGGGAAGTTCTTTTGGAATCAGGATTAATAATAGCAATAATGATTATAATAGTGGTAATGATAGCTAGTATTTACTGAGTGCTGTTTATTGAAGTCTATCATTTAGTACCCTTGAAACAGGAAAGGTTCCCTTGTCCCCCTCTCAGGGCATGTGACAGGGCTCACTTCTTCAGTGCCCCGCTGCTCAAACCTCTAGGGGAGCATACAGACAGGCGGGCTGTGGGGCCCTAACCACATGGCGGTGTCTAGGGGTGGATGTTTACAGCTCCTGAAGCCCCAGTGGGCGTGTGTTACATGGTACTCTTTTAGTTTAGCTGTTTATAGGTGGCTTGTGTTAACCAGCTCAATTAGACTCTCTACCTTGTCATAAGGACAGTGGGCTTTCTCTATCCTGGGTGCTTGCCTTCATGTACCAGAAGCATCAGATCACACGTGGCCTTAGAAAATGAGTGCAAGGTTTTATTGAGTGGAAGTAGCTCTCAGCAGATGGGGAAGCCAGAAGGGAGATGAGTTTCCCCTGGAGTCAGGCTGCTCGGTGACCTGGGCTATCCTCCAACTGCCCCAGCCAAACTCCATATAGTTCTCCATAGACGCCTGCTGGCGTCTGTCTGTGTGCTCTTCCACTGGCATGCTCCCCTCAATGTCCTCTTGATGTCCAGCCGCTTGTGTGTCTGCCTGCTAGGGTCTCGGGTTTTTACAGGCCCAGGATAGGGGCATGGCGGGCCAAGGTAGTCTTGGAAAATGCAACATTTGGGTGTGAAAGCAGAAGTGCCTGTCCTCATCTAGGTCTGTGGGCACTGGCCCGAGGGTGGAGTCCTAGCCAGGGACCCACCTTTCTCTACCCAGCACTTCCCTACCCCACTCTCATATCACTTTTATCAAATATTTATTTAAGTACATATTATTCTTCCCATTGACTTATGAGAAAACTGAGGCTTAGAGCTATAAAGTGCTTCACCCGGGTTTACACCTTGGCCATCTGATTTTAGAGTGAATGATTGGACCCTCATGCCAGAAGGTGAAATGAATACTGAAGGACACTTCAAACCCTTATGGCACTGTTTATACTGGTTTCAGTAGTAAATATTTTCTAAGATTTGTAAAGTCAATAACTGGCTTCTGAAAGAAAAGAAACGACATTTAACTGATAACCATGACACATGCAAGAACAGGCTGGTTTAAAAACTTACTTTGTAGTTACTGAGGCTGCATTTTGCTTTAAAAACAAACAAACAAACAAACAAACAGAAAACCCTGTCATAACAAGCAGTGACCTGCAGTTAGGCTGCACCACGAAGGCAATGGAGCAGAGTTAAAAAGCTCTGACCAACAGACAGCTAGCATCAGCATGAAAGCACAGTAAGCCCCACGTACTATGAATTTATAATGAGTAAAATAGAATCCTATTGTGGGACCCTACTTAACGGGTCTCCTCAGTACCCAGCAGGCCGGCAGCTGTTGCAGAACTGGTCTGCTTATTTTCTCATTTGTGGGCATGTAGAAGCTCACTGGCCCACTGGCAGCACAGCATGGGACCCTCAAGTGTGGGGATGGCAGCCACCTGAACTTGTTTGGTAGAGATGCAATCAGAAATGTCACCTTTCCATATGCAGTTATCCCAAAGGAAACAAACAAACAAACAAACACTTGGCCAGGTGCGGTGGCTCACGCCTGTAATCCCAGCACTCTGGGAGGCCGAGGCGGGTGGATCACGAGGTCAGGAGATCGAGAGCATCCTGGCTAACACGGTGAAACCCCGTCTCTACTAAAAGTACAAAAAATTAGCCGGGCGCATTGGTGGGCGCCTGTAATCCCAGTTACTCAGGAGGCTGAGGCAGGAAAATGGCGTGAACCCGGGAGGCGGAGCTTGCAGTGAGCCGAGATAGCGCCACTGCAGTCTGGCCTGGGCGAAAGAGCGAGACTCCGTCTCAAAAAAAAAAAAAAAAAAAAAAAAATACACAAAATTATCTGGGCGTAGTGGCAGGCGCCTGTAGTCCTAGCTACCTGGGAGGCTGAGGCGGGAGAATGGCATGAACCCGGGAGGCGGAGCTTGCAGTGAGCAGAGATGGCACCACTGCACTCCAGCCTGGGGGACAGAGCGAGACTCCATCTCAGAAAAAACAAACAAACACTTACATTGGAACCTTCTTATCACTTCCAAATCATCACTTCCAAATCAGGGTGAATTCCCATGCTAAATTCGATTGCTTGTTAAAGATTGAAGGTAAATCCTCAGTTTCCAAATAGCTGTAACCCCAGGGACATTACACAGCACTTAGAGGGAGAATTTCCTGACAATCATATCCCTCAGAGCTTTAGTAAGTTTTCTCTTTTGTGCCACTCTTCCTGAAACAAAAACTGTCTGGGGAGGAGCCCAGCCTGTCTCCGCTGCCCCTAGGAACATTCTCATTTCCTGCCAACACCTCACAGTGCTGGGTTTGACTGAGATGTTCCTCATTTTTGGTCCAGCCTACATCACTATAATCTATAACCTAAATCACTCTTCTGATGAGCCGAGCCATGTGAAATTGCCCATATTTGACTGTTTTCGATCTACAAAGCTGGTCATTTCTAATGGTTCAAGTCAGTACAGATTAGATTTCGTTTTCCCTCTTTAACATTTGCTGACCTTGAGTCTAGGATGCTGTTGTCACACAAGTCAGTGAAGAAGTCTTTGTCATCTTCAAAACCAATCTCTAAAATCCCCTTGTAGGGACCAGCCCCACAGGTTCGGGGGGTCTCTCTCTGTGTGCCGCGACGAGAGAGTGTAGAAATAAAGACACAAGGCAAAGAGATAAGAGAAAAGGCAGCTGGGCCCGGGGGACCACTACCACCAATGCGCGGAGACCGGTAGTGGCCCCTAATGTCTGGCTGCGCTGTTATTTATTGGATACAAGGCAGAAGGGGCAGGGTAAAGAATGTGAGTCACCTCCAATGATAGGTAAGGTTACCTGGGTCACGTGTCCACTGGACAGGGGGCCCTTCCCTGCCTGGCAGTCGAGGCAGAGAGGGAGAGGAGACAGAGAGAAAGACAGCTTACGCCATTATTTCTGCATATCAGGGACTATTAGTACTTTCACCAATTTACTACTGCTATCTAGAAGGCAGAGCCAAGTGTACAGGATGGAACATGAAGGTGGACTAGGAGTGTGACCACTGAAGCACAGCATCACAGGGAGACGGTTAGGCCTCTGGATAACTGTGGGCGAGCCTGACTGATGTCAGGCCCTCCACAAGAGGTGGAGGAGCAGAGTCTTCTCTAAACTCCCCCAGGGAAAGGGAGACCGCCCCCCCCTTTCCCGGTCTGCTAAGTAGCGCGTGTTGTTCCTTGACACCTTTTGCTACCGCTGGACCACGATCCGCCTGGTAACAGGCGTCTTCCCAGACTTTGGCGTCACCGCTAGAACAAGGAACCCTCTGGTGGCCCTGTCCGGGCATAACAGAAGGCTCACACTCTTGTCTTCTGGTCACACCTCACTATGTCCCCTCAGCTCCTATCTCTGTATGGCTTGGTTTTTCCTAGGCTATGATTATAGAGCAAGGATTATCATAATATTGGAATAAAAAGTAATTGCTACAAACTAATGATTAATGATATTCATATATAATCATATCTAAGATCTATATCTGGTATAACTATTCTTGTTTTATATTTTATTATATTAGAACAGCTCGTGTCCTCTGTCTCTTGCCTTGGTGCCTGGGTGGCTTGCCGCCCACATCCCCTAAAGTCCTTCCACAAAATCTTCAAGGGCAAACTGCCTCCCACACACTTTCCATGTTCCAGTTTTAGAGAATATATTTATTTTTAGTCATTCAGGCCATTTTAACATTTGAGGATACTGTGCCTGTGGCCAACAGTGGGCTTTGTGAACTGCGTGCAGGGCGCAGAGGCCAAGATGAGGCTGTGTGTTATGCTGGCACACCTTTAAATTTAAAATAGAAAGGCACTCTTTTTCTGTCAAAAGTGTGTGTAGCGTTATTGGCAGCCCAGCACCTCGTCCTGGCTCCACATCTGCTAAGCGTGTGCCCGGGAGCTTGTGTCCTGTTTTCTCTCAGCAACGTGGGACACCTGTAGGATTTTAAACACAGGGTCAGGGGCTGGGAGTCAACATCTCAGGATCACCTCCTCCAGTTCAGGGAGAGAAAGCAGGGAGAGCCTGTTCCAGAAAGCCCCACACATTTTATCTACAGTTCCTTTCCTTTACATCACTCCTAAAGCATAACCAGTGACATTCTGCCCCACTTTCTCCTACCCACAAGACTCCTCTCAGCAAGGTTTTTGCTGCAGTTGCTTTTGGAGAGAGGCAAGTCTCTGTATCGGAGGACAGCCAAAGCTGCCTGCATGAGGAGCGCCTACAAGACTGTCTCAGGTCTTTTGTTCAGAGCAAAGAAGAATCCAGTTAGCCATAGTAAACCGATGCAAATATTCTGAAAGAGTGTAGTCATTCAGGCTAATGTTTCAGAGTTAAGTGGGTAGAAGAGATTTTAAAACCTATTAACAGGAGCTTGACCTTGAGTATGTTCTGCAATAGAAAACACAATCAAATTAAGACCCAATACTTTAAGAACTCCTTCAGTAACCCCTCTTAGAAGGATTCAGTGTTTTATTGTTAATGACAGGAAACTTCTAGAAATCAAACAACCTTGACATGAGGCTAGAAGCATTCCAAAGTGAATATGTATATTTTTTATACTTCAGGAAACTTTTGTCTGAGGAACATATCTTAAAATCTTATAAAATAGAATGTCCTTACATTTTCTTATTAATTATGCCTGCAGTTTTAAAAGCTTAACAACTGAAGTTTTGAAGTGGCATTTAAAAAACTTTTAATGCTGCCTCCTTAGCAAACTGATTTTTTCAAGTTTATCTTTATGAAAGGCATGAAAAAATGATATAACCATGGAGGCTGCTGGCCTTACTAAAAGCTGACCATTACCTTTTTGTTTATTAAAGCAGGTACTTATGGTTAAAATTTAAGAAGCAAGATCATGCTTATAGCATGTCACTCTCCAATTTACTTATAATAAATAATCTTGATCTGATCAGTGTTCCCATTTCTACAAGTGTGCCCTGGACACTGCTTGTCCAAGCATGGTAAAGCATAGAATTTGGCTATTGCCCAGGAAGCCTGTCCCTCTGCCCACCCTCACACCATGCTCTGCAAGAAGGCACTATAGATGTTGGGGCATAAAAAGAAATATATTTGGTCTTTGTCCAGGGTTCTTGGTACAGATCTCCTACAACCCTTGGAATTTCCTGAGTGACAGGAAAGTCTAATTATTCCTAAGGTTCCCCTTTGGATCACACCTGAGGTGTGATGTTAATTTATACTAATGGTATGACTCAGAGTTGGGCCCCTAAATTACCTCAGGATAAGGCTGGTCACCAGAATGAGCCAGAAGTTTCAGCCCCACCCATTTACCTCCAGGAAGGAGCAGAAGGCTGGCGATTAAACTATCAAAATTACTGAACAACAAGATTTGAAGAGCTTTCAAATAGGTGAACACAGTTACTTGCTAGGAGAGTGGGCCACCCCAACTCCACAAGGACAGAAGCTCTTGTGCCCAGGTCTTTTCTGGACCTTACCCTATATACCTCTTTATCTGTATCCTTTTTCATAAATCAGTAAAATGTCTTTCTGAGTTTTGTGAGACACTCTAGTAAATGATCAAAACTGAGCAAGGGATTATGGGAATCCCGATATATAGTCAGTCATTCAGAAGTGTGAGTGGCCAGGTACTTGTGACTAGCATGTGAAACAGAGTCAGACATCTGGGAATGGAGCCCTTCAACGTGTGGAGTTTGATGTGTATTCTGGGTAGTGTCCAGATTGAACACATCGTTGGATATTCAGTTGGTGCCTGGAGGGATGGGGACTTGCTTGTTGGTGTCAGAAGGCACCCCATAGAAGCAATGCCACTTTGACATGAAATCAACTAGACCTGGAAACTTTGGGGAAAAGATACCTTGTGAGTAGGGTAATCCTGACAGATATGGATTCTTTCAACAGAATGGGCTCCCCAGCGGTGAGCCATGTGGACACTCACAGCACCATCCGGGAGAAGGGCCCTCCATGCTGCAAGAGAAAGCCCACAGCCCGTAACTTGGGATCTGCAATGCAACTGTCTTCTTCTTCCTTAACTTAGATCTTCTCCTTGTCCTCTAGTTTCTAACATATTTTTAAGTGTTTCTACCAGGAATTTTAAACAAGTTTTCTTTACTCTGCCAAAGGTTTCACAGTGGCCTTTTAGACTCAAATAGTACTTTCAGTTGTGTGTGCTGAAAAGTGGTTGACTTTTTATTTATGTATGTACACATATTATTTTATGTATATATTTATTTTCATTTTTTAGAGTTACATATTTTTATACTTCTATTTATACAAATTTATTTTATTCTATTGTATTTCATGTTTTTAGAGCATCTGCCCTTGGCCTACGTATTTGATTCAGTGAAACAGCTCCCCCAACCCCTGCCCACACCAACTGACCACTAATGGGTGGTTCATTCACTTTACAGATTCTTGTGGGGAAAGAACTGCCAGACCTTTTAAACACAATTAAGCAGAATAGTTGAAAAATCTTTTTAACACTATTCACTAGCTTTTGCTTACTTTTACTCACCACTATTTGGCCTGTGACCCAGCAGGAGATCTTTTAAGTCCAAACACTTAGTTAGCTTTCTCTAGGGAAGGTGCTAACCTGAAAGGGGTCAAATATAGCCTGGGAAAGGGCAGCTCAGCTTAGCACCAATTTGCAAAGTAGTGTTGCTTATCTTCAGCACAGAGGAGCCTGCATGATCCAGGCAGAGGGAGTCTGAGACAGAACACAGCATGAACACAGCACATTAGGGAAACAGGGCAAGGTCAAGTGCACAGAGAAGGGGCATATAGGACACCAGCCCAGGAGGATCTAGCATGGGGAATGACCCTGTGAGGGCAGAAAGTCTCCCTCGGTAAGAAGCTGGCACTTTTCTTTTTACTCTCTGGGCTTTTGGGGGGCTGCAGGCCCTGGATTTGGAGACTGTCCATAACTTGAATCCTGGGTCCTGCAAGGATTCTACAAGGGCAGGCATCAGGGGCTGGTAGGAAGGCGTGATGCAATGTTGAAGGGAAAGGATGGCAGCCTGTAGGAAGGAGAGAGGCAAGGCACCCATCTGGAGGATAGTGTTAAAAAGAGAATTACTCTTTCGCCTGAGACTCCGGATTGTGGGTCTTCACATATCCCCTCCTCTCAGAATCAGGATGGCAAAGTAGCCACTTCCAGGGACATTTGCTGTTGGAAAAGGAAACTGGGATGGCCAGGGGAACCCCAAGTGAACAGTGTCCTTACCTTGAGTTTGCCAGGAAGCTGAGTGAGATTGTCCTCTTCCAGACAAGTTTGTCTACCCCACGCCCCAGAACACAGCCTGTGTGGTGTCTTACCAGTTCCAAGGGATGCTGTGGACACACGCAGCACTGGATTTAGTTCTACATAAGGAGCATTCTACTTAAACTGCACCAGAAACTAGAAGCTACTCATGTCTTTTAACCCAAAGGCCTTTGGATAAGGATGAAAGTACCACTTGGAATTCCCCATTATGTTTTTACCATCCAGCTTCATGTCTTGTCCTCCCTCACTCATGGATGCCACATAAAACCAGGACCCAGCCTAGGTCCCTGCACACACTCTGCTTTATGGTTGCCAAGAGAGCAAAGGAGAACTGAAAGGTGTCACAGAGAGGCCAGCCACTGTGTAAGTTCTAGGATCACTGAGTGGCACGCTTAACCTAGGAAAATCATCTTTTCTTGCTACCAGGAGAAATGAGACAGGCTTATTGATACCACTACCCTAAGCTCACCCACAGTCCCCAGGGAGTACATATTTAATGTCACTGTGGAATTTAGGGGTAAGTGGTGCCAGCCCCCAGGGCCACACACAATGCATTTATGCACCTGTGAAAACTAAGCACCTTGATGACTTAGAAACAACCCACAAGCTAAGGGGCTCTCCTGAGAACTGGTGCTACCCATCCACCATGACTCATTTTCACCATGATCTTTGGTGTTTCCAGAATGGAGATCTGTAGTCTAATTGTCTGGAAGACCCATGCCCTCACTTTGATTTGGGATGCTGTGGCTAGCATTGTCTGCCTTATTTGAGCTTCTACTGTTAAAGACACCCTTATTTCACCTACTTATCCAAGTCATTTTCATTCCAGAGTGTGGAGTAGCTACTCCATTATCATGAAAGTCACTGCATAATGAATCCGGCCCCACATTTCTTCCAAGGAGATACACTGGCACTCTAAATCCAAAAACAAAGGTTCTACATGAGTACAGAGTATTATATTGTGTCAGGGTTTCATCACTACCTCAGTCACTGTGGCGGAGAGCCTGGTGCCCTTAATGAAGATGGAGAGGGAGCTCTGATTGTTCCAAAATAAATAAGTCAAGAAACTGGATGCTGAGATGACACTTTAAAATACATTTTGTGTTTTGTTCTAACAAAGATTTGGGTGCTTTGCATTATCTTGAAGTGACTATGGATATTACCAGGAGTGTTGATGAAGGACAATACACCATCAAAAGTGATATTTATGAAACTAATGATATTGTAGAATCCCTGTGAAAGTGATATTTGTGAAACTAATGATATTGTAGAATGCCTGTGAAAATGTGCTTGAAAAGATATATATATATGTGTCCAGGAACTAATAGAACACTAAGTACATAATACATGTTGAATAACTATCCTCTCAAAGTATGAAAGAATATCAAATGTAAAGAAGACATGCTAAAATAAAAATAATTGCCTTATGTCCTCTCTTAGAATATTTATTTGACTGTCAAATTAGAGTGGCTAATTTCAGGCCATGCTGATTGGATACTGTAGGTTTATTGTTATAAACATCAGCCAAAGTCCTTCCCATTCCCTATGCAATCCTGCTACCCAATTCTTTCTTAAACATTAATCCTCACCTAATCTATTATAGAGAAAACAGGGACTGTAAATTCACTCAGTTTGTCATATCCTTATCTCCTCACTTCCAAATAGATCTACATGACCCATTCTTACCACCCTCTATCCTATCTTAGAGAGTTTTCTCCACCTGTCAATCATAAATTGCAATTATGATACCTGATTATGCTCTGGAAATCGCTCAGTCCATCAGTTATTCATTTTGCTTCCCATGTCTCTACTTTCCATCACCTCTGGTTTTTCTTTATATTACAAGCTTATTTCACATCTTTTAAAAAAATCACTCATGATGTGCATGTGTTTATTTTAATTGAGATCTGGTCTCTTCTTTTAATAGCTAAAATTATTCAAAGGATTTGGTATATTGACTGATTCCAATGTTTCAACATCTATTGATTTCTGAAAACATGGAATTTTGGTGCTTCCTCTCAACACTACAGGAATGACTTTTGCAAAGCTCTCCGCTGACTTCTATGAGACTTAACAGCATGAACATGTTCAATCATTATTCATAGCCTTTTTGCATATTTGAAGCTGTTAATCTTCCTACCTTTGACGTTTTTTAGATGTTGTGACATCATTTTTTTCTTTTTCCTTTCCTCCAAGTCTCCATCATCTTCCTGAAAATTCGCATTTCTCTCTCCATGGTTCCATCATCCACTCTTTTCTGTAGCTCCTTAGTCATCTCTTCTACTCTCTGGCTTTAAATACCACTTATATACTAATGGCTCTTAAAGCTGTGTCTCTACCTCTATTCTATCTCTTGTGCCAAATTTATAGCTCAAAATCCATTGGTATAAAAGTGAAACTATTCCATCTCACCATTTCTATCCCCAATAACAAAAATTAGTTTGCTCCCTGTGTTGACTAATGTTACAACCATCTATCCAGCTCTTCTGTTTGTACACAGCTAGTCAGGCGTCAGTCTCTATCTTTTCAAGATCCTAAATGTTATTCAAATCGTTCTTCATTCTCATTTTCTCTGCCTGGCCAATTCCTCATCTACTCTTGCCTAGACCATAGTAAAACAAGTCTTCTAACCGATCTCCTGTAGTTAACATTTTGCACTGCCATTGGCCACACCACTGCCATAGGATTCTTTCTGAAACCCATATCTGATTACACTGTCTCTTCTGGATGGCTTTTTTTTTTTTTTTTTTTGCCACCTGCACGGGCAGCCTGGATGACCCTTCTCTCCACAGAATGTCAATTAATGTGTTTTAAAGAGTTGTTTTGAGTTGGGAAAGGGGTGAATTCCTTTTTCTGTCTTTACAACATATCTACTTAGTTGGAGATTTGGTTTTAATCACTGATGTTAGAAACCCCTTTCCCCAGTTCCTCCTCCCAGGGTGCTCACCAGCCTGCCCACTCCCTTCCCCAGTTATAAATATTCCATTAGTCTCATGATTCTGCCTCCTGAGTTATAATCTGAACCTACTAATGGCAGGACAAGGTGGCTCATGCCTGTAATCCCAGCAGTTTGGCAGGTTCCAGTGGGTGGATAGTTTGGGGCCAGGAATTTGAGACCAGTTTGGGCAATATGTTGTCCATTGAGCAAGACTCCATCTCTACAAAAAATTAAAATAAAAAGTTAGTCGTGCATGGTGGCATGCACCTATAGTCCTATCTACTCAGGAGCCTGAAGCAGGAAGACCATGTGAGCCTAGGAGTTGGAGGCTGTAGTGTGCTATGATTATGCCACTGCACTCCAGCCTGGGTGACAGAGTAAAACTTTGTCCCTAAAAGACAAAAACTTAATTAAAATTATATGTGTGTGTATATATTTATATTTTTATATTTTTATATATTTTATATTTAAATATTTTTATTTATTTATATATTATATATATTTTTATTTATATATATTTTATAGATTTATATTATATATATATATATTTTACATGCCTATTCCCCAACTTAGTAGGTACTGATAAATGCAAAAGGAAAGAATGTATTGCTAAAAGTTGTCACTGATATTAAAAATCACTGTATCACTGTATGTATTTAAATCACTAATGTATTTTCTGATAACCTGGAATAAATTCAGCCTCTTTTATGAAAGCAATAAAGTATAAAATCAATTATTGTCTTGGATACTGCCAAACTCCCTAAAGAAGACTAAAGTGTGGAATAGTTAATATGTAAAAGGAGCTAACTACAAAACAATGGATACTATAATTTTAATTTTGTAAAACTAAATAACACAGAGTGTGTATTTATAAGTGGGTGACAAAAACAATATAAACAAGTTGTTGAAAATAATTATCTTTGGGTGATTGCGTTATGATGATTTTATTTTTTTGTTTTGCTGTTTTCTCTAAATGTTCTGCAAAGCTGTAGTAATTACATGTTCTGTAAAAAACACAATAAATGCAAAAGAAGACTTGACTAGAATACTTGAACATGTTTTCTTGATAGCAGTGGTTACCTATGAGTGATGGGGTTGTGAATAATTTATATTCTCATCTTTATAATTATTTTGGTTGTCTATTGTTTATTGTTTATACATGAGCTATTGATAATTAAAATATATTTTATCATATAATTTTAAATTAAAGACATTAAATGTTATTTTCATATGAAAAGTTAAAAGGGTGCTCTCCAGGATTTCATTGAAAGCTAATTCTGTGCTAGTAGGACTATCCAAATTGCTAACCGTTTTCCCCATAGTCTTAGAATTTTCCCTCCAAATCAATCACTGGAAAAAAGCTGAGGAATGAAAGAAAAGGCACTGAAAATGGTGAATGCATGGCTGGCTGTAGAATATAAGTAGCCATGAGACCGCACTGGGTATATAATAGCTACCTTCTCAGGTGCCCCATATTCTTGCTGTGCAATAATGCCTCAAGGCTGACTTCTGGAAACTGGAAACTGCTCAGCTGGCTGTTCTATGACTGACATTCACCCGTCATTGACCCCTTTCTATCTACCTCACAGGAGGCACAGAGAAGTGGCTCGTGGTTTTTCCCCAGGCTGGGATTTCTTCCTTATCTAAGCAAAGCAAGATTGGATGTAGGAGATGAGGCTATATCTCAGTGTCACTCCTCCCAAGAAGAAGAAGCAGTGCTTTCTGCCTTGTTCCCAGTGACCCAAGAAACAAATCACATCCATTCTGCCCACGGTGCCCTTTTCTCCTTATTGCTTTCAGGCATGGCAGAACACCTTCAGATTCACACATAAATCTTTTCTAGGTCTAAAACACTGAAAAGTGATTCCCCATGGTGGGTTATCTGTGGCATATTGTCAATCTAGCCAAACTTCTCCATATCACGTAGCATGCAGATGGGCTATCACCCCAAGAGCTGAATTGTTGAGTGATCAAGGAATGCAAATCAATCTTAGTGTTCAGCTTTAAAACATAACTAGAAAGTTGAATTGGAAATTCATCTGTATATATGAACATTATATATTCATAGTATAATGTTCCTTGTGCAACAGCATCAGGAAATTTACCTGCCTATATAGATTCATTTTCTTATAACTGAAGACAAACACATTATGAGCATGAAAACTTTATCTTAAGCATTTTTTATTGATTTTTCCCTCAAAACACAATAGGACACAGGGAGAATGTTAATCATTTAATGGACATAAAAGCATCATTCTCAGCTTTGCTTTATGGACTAAGTTCTAAAGCATTGTACCTCCTTCACAGACTATTGAAAGAAAGAAATTTCACTTACTGTCACCACAGGCTTTAAAGTTTCCTGAGCTGTGTATGTGGCTGATGTGAAACAGTGATAACTCCAACTACCACTAAGGGGATGCATTAGATACCACCCCCAGACACATTGCTATTTTGAGTCAGTGCTAACTGGGGTGACCAGCTGTCCTGGTTTGCCACTACTTTTGATTTCCTGGAATACAATTCTTTCAGTGCCAAGACTGAATTTTTCCCAGGAAAACAGGGATAAGTAGTCACTCTCATGTTCACCAGTGGGGCACAGTAATGCTCATAGGTATGACACAGGTACCCAGTGCTATTAGCTCCAATGTGCAGAGCTGTGATCGTGGATTGCTTTCTGTTACTTAGTGTCTTTTTCTTTTGTAGGCAGTGCTCTTTTCCTCAACTATGATTTCTTGCACTGCTGGGACTAGCAGCTTCACTCACCATTTTCTCTCCTAACCACTTTCACTTCCGCTGTCCCTCCTTTCTGCTCTTGCTTTGCTTTTTCCATCTTCTCTTCCCTGTCACTTCTCCACACACCCCTTTTTGTTATTTGCTTGCACTTCTTATTTCCATCCATACCATTTGTCCTGCCTGTCTCATCCTTCCCTGAAGGGAGACTTAATTGTATATCCTCTTTCTGCCAGTGAGATTCCTTCTCTCTTAACTTAGAGAAACTAACATGTATGTCAAATGCTGGGCTACTTTTGGCTTTCTTGCTATTTTCAGCCACACTCAATGTCCAAAAGATCTTTATTAATTAATTTTCCAAGGGTGTTGCTGCTCTAGTGATTGAGATTCTCCAAATAAGGGCATTCTCCAAATGCCAAGTTTTCACAAGTCACTGTAAGGGTTAAACAGAAAAGTGGACTCTTCATTAAGTAAGTTTGGGAAATAAGAAATTAAGCACATGGAAATGGACGTTTTATGGAAAGGTCTCTCAGACCCTGGGGTGTCCATTGTGGGTCACCATCATGAATCTTGAAATTTCCTGATGTGCAGTTATGAAAGGTTGCATAGATCATCCCAGGATGCCCCTCACCACACTGTTGCTGAAGCTCAGGGGTATGACGGCATTTTTTCTGGAAGTTGGCAGTAAAGTGACTGAGGAAGTAGTGCCTTTTGCTAAATTACACAAAGTCTTTGAACCCGTGATGGATGGATTGCAAGCAGGGTTTTCCAAATTCCTTTATCCAAGGGATGTCTCATGGGAGCAGTGTTCTGGGTACAACAATTTGGAAAAGGGGGTATTGTACACGTCAAAGCATATGTAAAGCATTTCTTTTATTATTTGATCACTGTTACAATCTCATTCTTTAGTGGTTGGTTATGTATTTTATAGAAAAAGTATAGCGCAGGGAGAATGCCACATATCCTTTCGAGTAGCCACAGGCATGAGATGACACAATTCTCAATTATTTCCTATCCATTATGTGCCTTCAATTTTTCTATTAATTACTATATAAATTTAGATGACCAAGCAGCTTTAAATGCAGGCAACATGGACAGTTGGTGTTACATATACTAACCCGTCTTCCAGGCTCTGCAAACACAAGATCTATATTATTGACTGTGGAGAGTTCTTCAAAGTACCCCATAGCATTGTGTTTAAAACCAAGTGCTTTAAAACCCTTAACTCTGTTTAGTCAAGAGATTTCCCTCCTCTGTGTTCTAAGACAGTATTTTTTTTTTTTTAGACAAAGTCTTGCTGTGTTGCCCAAGTTGGAGTGCCATAGTGTGATCTCGGCTCACTGCAAGTACTGCCTCCCGGGTTCAGATGATTCTCCCACCTCATCATCCGTAGTAGCTGGGACTACAGATGCCTGCCACCATGCCAAGCTAATTTTTGTATTTTCGGTAGAGACAGGGTTTCACCATGTTGGCCAGGCTGGTCTCAAACTCCTGACTTCCGGTGATCTACCCGCCTCAGCCTCCCAAAGTGCTGGGATTACGTGCATGAGCCACTGCACCCAGCCTAAGACAGTATTATTTCTAAAGAGATAAGTTTCTCCTTTCCTTGGGCTTTCCAAACTTTTGTTATGGAATAATAAATTAATAGTTTAATGTTTCATACTTCATTATAAAATGTGGAATTGTTCATTTTGAAAACACAAGCATGACATATTTTGCTTCCTTTCAAATTTACTTCCTCTGTGCCCAGAATCTGTAAAATGTCATCCTTTCTACTATACAGTAGCACTTCAGGACACTTTTTATACTTAAGGAAAAAATATTTGCTTTTTACTGAAACAAAAAAATATTTTGAAAGAATATTTATTAATCTCATTCTGAAATGATTTGAGAATAGTTCTGCCAGCTATAGAGAGTTGGGTTAGTTTTCATATCCAGATTTCTCTAGTTTCATTGTTTTATGATAAAGTGCTTGGGAAAACTTGGGAAGAAACTATTATATACAATTTGTTTATAAATTTAGTATGAATTTGTAACTATTAGAAGCTTATCTCTTTAGAAATAATACTGTCTTAGAACACAGAGGAGGAAAATCTCTTGGCTAAACAGAGTTAAGGTGTATGGACGGGTCATCAATATTTCATAAGGTGCTTTTCATATTTGGAGCTCCAAGTGCTTTATAAATATTAGCACAATATTACAGTATCTCTCTTGGGCAAGAAAGTAGCAAACGCAATTCAATAATCCATTCACAATTTGGAAAATTGAACCACTTAGCATCTTCTTTTTTGACTCTTTGTTGAGAAAAATTATCTGCAGAGATGAGCATTGGACAGAAAGTTAGGAACAGGTCCATGAGAATCTAATGAAAGATTCAAAAGAAGGAGGATGCACACGCTTACAGGAGAGTGATACCTCTTCAGGAAGGCCCTAAGTGATGGTCATGGGGAGCTTCCCAAAATGCGGCAACTGAATCTTACCACAAAAGTGTGAGTCAGTAGGTCTAGGATATAACCCAGTAATGGGTGGCAATGAAGCAAGCTTTGCGTGTAATTTTCCATAACCCCAAAGCTTGAAAACCACTACTGTAGAGAAAGGGGCCACTGGGCATGGTGCTTATGTTCAGTGATAAATTTGGAGAATGAGCACATGACATGACCTTGCAGCAGAGCCACAGCGAAGGGACTTCCCTGAGCTATCTGAGGCAAGACTGGGGCAAGTTTTTTTGCACAGCCATTACTTTCCCTTCATTTGTGAAGGAGAACAAGGTCAAGAACAAAGAGAGGAGACTGCTGAGGATGCTTCTAAGGCTAGAGATCAGCATGGTTTTCATTTTAACACAGCCCTGGGAAGAAAATGGGCAAACACACCACCACTGCTATGAGTCTGTGGTCCTGTAGGAAGGTCAGCCCGTGAAGCGGCTACACCGTCTGGTGTATATAACCTGGGGTTCATTGTCATGCACCGAGAAAGAATTCAGGACATGAACACATGTGAATAGGTTAAGGAGTGGAAAGTTTAATAGACAGAAGAAAGGGGAGAGGAGTGCAGTTCCTTGTGAAAGACAGAGAGATGTGCCAAAAAAGGGAGGCAGTAGACTGCAGCAGATTTTATAGGCAGGCTGGAGAAGGTGTTGTCTGATTTACACAGGGCTCACAGATTGGTTCGATCAGTGTGACATCTACATAGTGCGTGGGGGAAGTCTGGTTCCCCCACACTAGCTTTCTTATGCAAATGGGCTTTCCAATTGATCAGCACCATCTTGTCTGCTCCTTTACAGTATGCGTGGCTGGCAAAGAAGGGAAGATGGTGCCACCCTTTTCAAAATGTCTAGTCCTTACTTCCTGTTGGCATTCACCCACGCAAGCTCCCAGATTGCAGGCTTCATTTTGTTAGAAAATGACTTGGGGCTGCTTTTCATTAAAAAGAAAAGCCTTACCAAGAACTCCCATACCCTTTCTATCTGCCTACGTAATTCCTTCTTAACTACTATATTCAGGGAAGCCTTCCTGAAGATGTGAGTCCCCCTGAGGAATGGGGATTCTTCAACCTCAGGTGTGTCCCCTGCCAGTTTGTGCTTTTCCCAGCAGAAATTATCCAGCATTGAGGCATTACACAGACTGCATGAATGAGTCAGATGTCCAAATGGGAATCTTCCTGAAGCTCTTACAGCCCGAAAACACGACAAGCATGCCACACACTCCCACCATCTAAAACATAGGCTGTGTTAGTCTATTTTGAGTTGCTATATTGGAAGACCTGAGACTGAGTAATTTATGAAGATGAAAGGTTTAATTGGCTCACATTTCTAAAGCCTGTATAGGAAGCATGGTGCTGGCATCTGCTTCTGGTGAGGCCTCAGGAAGCTTCTACTTACAGTGGAAGGTGAATGGGGAGCCAGCATGCTACATGTGAAAGTGGGCACGAGAGAGAAGTGAGAGTTTCCAGCTCTTTTAATCAACAAAATCTCCTGTGAACTGTGAAGTCATTCAAGCCATTTATGAGGGATCTGCCTCATGATCCAAACACTTCCCACCAGACCCCACATCCAACACTGGGGATCACATTTCAACATGAGATTTGGACAAACATTCAAACCATCTCAGGCCTTGTAAAAACATTACCAAAAATGGGATTTGTGACCCTAGGCCTCACATGTAGTTAAAAGAGTAAACCTGAGGGCCTTTTGTAGACAGTCCTTGGAGGGTTGTGTCTCAGCCAAGGGAGGCAGGTTTCATTGTGAGACCTTGACCCAGGTTCCTCAAAGTCCCTGGAGCACTCCAGCGGGGACATGGGGACAGGGGCCATGGCTGGAGGAGCCTCAGGGGAGTGATCTATGGCCAGAACTGCTTCACTGATGCAGCACTGCCTGGGGCACTGTTGAGGCCTTTTTCTCCCAGGGTCTGCTCAGGCCATTCAAGGTCTCAGCTGAGAGTGAGAAAGAATCCTATTATAACCTTCTTATGATATGCATTTAAATGCAAACAGCCTTGTGAGGTATAGAGCTGTGAACCTATAGAAATGAACCCTTAATGACTCAAGAGTGTGGGATTGTCTTGCGGAACCTGCCACTCAGCTCAATAACTGCAGACTTGGCCTGAGCTTAGGGCCTCACTGGCTCTTTGTTTCATTGTATATAAAATGAGGCGCCTTGGGTTAAGTTTTTGACTTGCAAAGCTTGTTGGCAAACCAGTACTGTGATAATAACCTGAGGGTGGGGCTTGGTAATCAAGGACTTAAAAATCTCTCCAGTTGGCTTTGGGTACCCTGAAGGTAAACAGCCCTAAGGCTACTTCCCACACTCAAATTCTATCAATTCTTTTATCAGACCACCTTCCCAATCAACAGATTATGCAGAGCGTGGCCCTGAGAGGGACAGGACACAGGCTGGGAAGGTCTGGTTAGTGGAGGTGAATCTGAGCACAGCCCTCACAAGTTAGGGTAGGTGTGAGGGTGGTGCCAGAGGCAGGTGTGGTTAGAGTTGAGCAGGAAAAGTTACCTCTGTCTCCCCAGGACCATGTGTTTGGTAGTGTTTAGAAAAAAAAATCATGGAAATAAGGTGGTACCATAAAGTTTTGAGAGAAAAGAACATACTTTGTCTCAGCTATGCTGTACTTGAAGCACCAGCAAGGTATCCAGAAAAAAAATTACCTTTTTTTTTTTCTGAGATATTTTCTTGCTCTGTTACACAGGCTGGAGTGCACTGGCATGATCTCGGCTCAGTGCAACCTCCACCCGCCTCCCCAGTTCAACTGCTTCTCATGTCTCAGCCTCTTGAGTAGCTGGGATTACAAGCATGCACCACCATGCCCAGCCAATTTTTGTATTATTAGTAGAGACAGGGTTTTGCCATGTTGGCTAGGCTGGTCTCAAACTCCTGACTTCAAGTGATCTGCTCACCTCAGCCTCCCAAAGTGCTGAGATTACAAGCCTGAGCTACTGTGCCTGGCCAAGACATTACTTTTGAAAGGCTTTATCTGCTGGTTAAAGATTGCACATTGAGGCACAAAATGTCCTAAATAAGTCTGGGGAGGTGTCTAGGGAGTTGACATGAAGCTTTATTCTGTGCCCACCAGAGACTAATCCAAGTTATAAAGGCTATACTTTCAGTGCAACAAATATTTATTGAGTTCCTACTATATGTGAGAGACAGACCAGCTGTGGGGTAGTCTGGTCCTGCCCTCAGTAAGCTGACAATCTGGTGGATGATACAGCTGTACAGGGTGTAGGAGCATCATTGTACTGTTGCAATGACTATAATCTAAATGCAATGGTGAAGAGAAGGCTGTAACCCAGCCTGCAGAGGGCCAGAGGGTCTTCTGTGCTGTTGTTGCTTTTCTTCCCTTTTTGTCATGGTCTTTGATGTGCATGTCTATCAAGCTTTTGACTCTCAAAGTTTGTTGACAAACCAGTTTGGGTGCTAACAAAATGATCAACAACTTCAGGACCAGCTCACACCATGAGTCTTACAAGAGAAGTTTTGCATTTCCCCTTTCTTATCACAAAGCCACTAAATTGCCCAAAACTCACGGATTAGAATTACAATTTGGAAACTCCTTGGGCAATTCAGAATCTCTATGAATGTCGTACGTCATTGAACACTGATAGGAATTTTTCAGTTGGTGAGAATTTCCCCTAGGCTGACAGCAAGCTATCTCTAGCATCTGTGAACTGGTAGCCTGTGTTTTATCTAATTCCCTTTTCACAGACAGGTTAGCTCTTCAAATCTCTGGGCTTTACACACAGGTGTCTGCTTTTGATGCTTGCCTCACACAAAATCATATCACATCTCCTCACTGGGTCTTGAACTCTAGCCTATAGTCTTGATGTCTGAAACACCAGTGAGTCCCCATAAGGTCAACATTCACTTATATTCTTTTTTTTCTTTTTTTTTTTTTTTTGAGACTGAGTCTCTCTCTGTCACCCAGGCTGGAGTGCAGTGGCACCATCTTGGCTCACTGTGCCCTCTGCCTCCCAGGTTCAAGTGATTCTCCTGCCTCAGCCTCCCATGTAGCTGGGATTGCAGGTGTTGCAGGAATGAGGAGACTGGAGAGACCAGATGGGTGGAACAGGATGATTTTATTTAGGTTGCCACTGGCTTAGTGGATTAATATCCAGAGGCTGAGCAACAAAAGAAGACAGGGCTTGACTTTTATTCATGCAACTGAAGGAGGGTGGCTTGCCAGTGGCGCAAAGCTTGTGGGGTATGGAAAGCGAGCTTACAGAAGCAGAACAACGGCAGTTAATCAAACTGTGACAGGTTCCTAACTCAAGCTTACACATGATTCTTGCTGTGCAGGCCAGGTGGCTGTTATCTAGGTTTGCTCAAGATGCCTGCACAGCCTTATCTCGTGTCCTTCCCTATGGCGCCCAGATGGCTGCAATCTAAGCTTGCTCAAGCATGTCTCATTACCTCCACGGTGCTACAGAGACTTACAGACACTAGTTACAGAAAATAGGAATCTATAAACTCATAAAACTTACAGAGCAGGGTGAAATCACAAGGAGTGAGGAGGGATTCAAGGGGGAGGCTGCTCATACCAAAAGAAAGAGGAAAAATTTGTTTTTCCTCTCACATCTCTTGCTTCACAGGCACATGCCACCATGCCTGGCTATTTTTTTTTTTTTTAGTAGAGACAGGGTTTCCCCAGTTGGCCAGGCTGGTCTTGAACTCTGAACCTTCAGTGATCTGCCTGCCTTGGCCTCCCAAAATGCTGGGATTACAGGTGTGAGCCACCCTGCCTGGCCTCATTTATATTCTTTATCAGTTTTAGTTCCTTTTTTATTTCTAGCACTTGGAAATTATCTATCTACCTATTTATCTATCTAGGCATTGATATAAACAAAAGTACCATACAGAGCTGTGTTTAAAGTTCAGAGTTGATGATTCTTATGCTTGAAACCTGGCACTGCTATTTACTTCTCTATTTTGGACAATTTATTTAACATTTCTATGCTTAAGTTTGCTCACCATGGAATTGTTTTTAGATAAACATAGTACAGAGAATTCCTTATACCCAAAACTGAGTTTCTCCAATTGTTAACATCTCACATTAGCACATACATTTTCTGTAGCACAATCCTATCCCGAATTCCATGTTATATTTAGTCCTCATGTCTTCTTAGGCTCCTCTTGGCTGCAACAGGTTTCTTAGATTCACCTTGTTTTTGGTGAACTTGACAATTTCGGGGAGGGACAGCCTGGTATTTTGTAGAATGTCCCTGAGTCTGAGTTTTGTTGATGTGCTTCTCATGATTAGGCTGCTGTTACAGGATTTTTCAGAGGAAGACCACAGAGGTAAAGTGCCATTTTTATCACATCACATCAAGGGTACACACCAAAACCATGACTTATCACAGTAGACGTTGACCTTGATCACCTGGCTGAGGCAGTGTTTAAGGTAATGTGGTATCCAAGATGGGATCCTGGGACAGAAAAAGAACATTAGATAAAAACTAAGAAAATCTGAATAAAGAGTAGACTTTAGCTTAGAATACTGTGTTGATATTGGCTCATTCATTATGACAAATATACCATACTAGAGTGAAATGTTAATAATAGGAAGACTTGAGTGGGTTTGGGGGATTCTCAGTATTATCTTTGCAACTTTCTTGTAACCCAAAGCTGTTTTACATTTTTGATAGTTATAAATAAATAAATAAATAAATAAATGAAATTATGAAGAAAAGAAAAACTTACCGTGCTTTATCTTTTTAACCCTTCCCTTTCCTCAAACCCTTGGCAACCACTCATCTATTTTCAGTCCCTATTTTTTTGTTTTTTAAAGAATGTCACACGATTGGAATCATGTATTATATAGCCTCTTCATATATTTATTTCACTTAGCAATGTGAGTTTAAGATGCTTCCATTTTGTCATATGGATTGGTAGCTCACTCCTTTTATTGATAAATAATATTCATTTTATGAATTCTATCCATTCATCTACTGAAGGGCATCTTGGATTCCTCCAGTTTTTTACAATTATAAAAGATTTGCGTGAAGATGTTTCTGTGGACATAAGTTTACAAACCAGTCAGAAAAATACCTAGGAGCACAATTGCTGGATCATATGCCAGTAGTATGTTTAGCTTTGTAAGAAACTGCCAGTCTTCCAAAGTGGCTTTGTCATTCTGCTTCCCCACCACCAATGACGGTAAGTTCCTGTTGCTCCATATCATTTCCAGCAATTGGTATTGTCAGTTTTTTGGATTTTAGCCATTCTAATAGGAGTAAGATTGTATTTCATTGTTATTTTCATCACAGGCATTTAATGAGAGCTGAATGTGATTGCCACTTAGTTAATTTTTCCTCCTATTACAGGATTTATGTGCTGCAGTTATTATATTTTATCCAGGATTTCCATGTGTATTAGTGGACTGAGTCCCATCTACATCAACTCAGTTCACCATGTAGATTTCATTTCATTTCATGAAATCTTTTGCTGCTCATTTAACATGAACTTAAGGCAATTTCTCAGAGCCAATCCTCATGTTTCTGCACAAGTTATTATTTCAGAGACAGACACATTCCAAATTAAACATGAGGGATATTTGCTATTGATATGATACCCAGCTGTCTAAAAACTTATCTAAAAATGTTTGCTGGGTATTCTAATGAGCACAGTAAATGTTCGTATGTGTGTGTTTGTGTGTGTGTGTGTGTGTGTGTATGCCTAATTTATTCTGTCTTCTTTCCTCACTCATTTGTTGTGAATTGAGTAATTTGAACTTGACATAAGTACTTAGGCTTCTGAAGATTATTCAGGTGAATTACGCATAAGCAACTTGGAGACAAGTGACATTGCCAAATCTGCCTGCCAACATGTTGATGCAATGAATGTCGCCCTTGTCTTTTCCTAGTTTGTGATGAGTCATCACCTCATCATTACAAATGACTGAGTTTGCTAAATATGCCATCTTGTCGCAGGTTTTGATTTAGTTGTAGTTAATGCAATAAATTACACTACATATGCATCCCTTACTGAAATTGGCATCATCACAACTATCATATTCTTTTCTATATTTTTACTTCGACAATCATTTTTAAATGCTTTCTGTCAAGCAAAGTTTTAATCAACAACCTTGGGCCTCTGTTGAGAGAGACAGCATGTAGATTTTGTCTGCCAACATTAAAGAAATGGGAAAATTGTGACAATGTAAAGCATTCAAAATAAAACAGCATAGTCTGCAAGTTTTGGGCATTAATGATTATGAACATTTCTTATCCATAACATGAGATGTGGAAGAAATGGCTCAATAAGATGAGCTGCCGCTGTTAGCCATACCAAAGCAGTGGTGTGGGAAATTCTTGTTGACCTCTCAAGGGGAAAACAGATGTTAAGCAATCCTCTGGTCTACTGTAGGCAAAAAGATGTGGGAAATTTTGTGTGTCTCCAAAGTTAATGGAAAAGCTAACTTTTTCTGAAGTATCAAGACAGACCTGTAGTAGAGAGTAAAGGGTAAATCTAGAGTCTTACAAAACTTTATATCCACAGGAATTCATACTCTCTCTCCATTAAATTCAGAGTCATGGGTTCCTTGTGTTTCAAGCAGCACATAGCCGGTATTATCTTTGCAATTTTCTTGTATGGGGAAGAAACAGTAGAAGAGGCAGCTTCGATGAGAGAATTATGGTCACTGTATTATGGGTAATAATTAAAGCATTTTATTTCAGAAAATAAGATGAACTTTATTAAAAGACTGAAGCCAGGAGATAATCTACTAGGAAATATTATATAAATAAATTATTAGAAAACAAAAGACAACCAACAAAGCGTTGATAAAACTGCATCATCTGTCATCCACATGGAATAGCACCAATTCACATAAATATTGTTAAAGTGAATAGATCAAAAGCTGAAAATATAGAGGGAATTTATTTTCCAAGGAATGGTGTAAGCTGAGTTGGAAGAATTCAGTCTGCTATGCTAGAAGTAAGATCATTTTTTTCTTACAAATGCACTTTCTGAATTAACTCTAACATTGCTGAGTTAGTAATCTTTGAAGAAAGTGACCAACATTCTTGATTTTATAGTTTGGGTTGCCTACTTTGGACCCAAGTACATGTATAACGAATGAAAAAACAATATGTGAAGGCAGTATTATAGTTGAGATTTTGAACACACAAAACCTCAGAAAATCAAATTTATGATTCCTGTGGTAACTATAACTCTGCCACACTGCACATTATAGTAATCACTGCAGTGAACACTATAGTTACAGTTGCAAGGTATTTGGGGCTGTAACAGTTTATTTTCCATTGCTTGCAATCATTTCAAAAAAATTCTCATTTGGGGCTCTGCTTTTAAAGTTTGTTTCTGTTGAATGGTGGTGAATAATATTGGAAAGTAAGAGAAAAAAATAGTTCAAAGACTGGTGAAAGGGAAGCTTGGAAATATTAGTTTTCTTTGGTGGTCAACAATATATAATATATAATATATACACACACACACCCACACACATACATACATGTGTAAGGTACTGTGAGAGTGTAAATTGGTTTAAAAAAGTTTCCCCCTAGTTATATGTAACGGACTGTGAGAGTGTAAATTGGTTAAAAAAAGTGTTTCCCCCAGTTACAGAGAGTTTATATATATGCTCACACAAGAAATACACACACACACACACACACACACCTGCTAGAATGTAAAACGTAGTAAGTAGTTAATCCATTCAACTTTGTTGAACTAATAAACCAACAAAGATAATAGCATTCAAAAATGTTTCAGGAGTTCAAAGAGGAAAATCATAATTTTTGCCTACATCTTCGCAGAGAAGCTAGATGTCATGTTTAGGAAGGTGGGACTTGATTATAAAGTTAGATTCCCAATGTCACCACCAATTAGACCGTGACTTTCGCAAATGAATGGACACCATCAGTTGCTTCTCCACTCCCCATCGCCTCCTCCCTAACAGAATGCCAGACGAGTTTGGATATCCACCTTTCTCCAAGGGATATCAGAGGAGGATGACACATCCCAGCGCTATTGGTATAAACTGTTTAGCGAAAGTCAGCCATCATATCCCACCATTTCACTCCGGAGTGCTCTAGCCAAGGGCATTTTACCCAGTTGTTGCCAACGGGAAATTAGGTAGATCTATAGGAGGAGTTTCTAAGAAAAGGTCCTTGACCCTAAGTCATGGGCGAGGGGTAGATAGTCTCTGTCTTTGCATTGGACATTGTCAAGTCCTGCTGGGCTGCCTGAACCAGCCTGAAAATCCAATGAACACAAAGGATGTCAGAGGAGAGAAAAGGAAAACGTAGGGTGGTTATGCACATCATGAGCCTCATAATCAATTCTAAGACGTTGCCTTCTCCTGATCTTCCCATTATGGACAATATTAAGTTCCTTGTTTTTAAGTCAGTTTAAGTAAGGGTTTTCTATTACTGATTGCCAAAGTCATCCTTCCTGATAATGTAAGTCACCAAACTCTGAGTTTTAATTTCCTCATGTATTAAATATACTTGAAAATTTCCTGTCTTCCAGAAAAATCTGTGCAAAATACTATGAATTAAAAGGCATTATACAAATACAAGGCAAACAAATTGACTTTCACATATACATTATTTATATCCAGTGGTGTGCTACAGTCAGCATATACCAGCTCACAGAAAGCCCATTTTCAAATGTTTAGGAACCCTGCAAACTCATTGACATCACATACATTAAAATCAGCCACTCTCTAGTATGGATACACAACAATTTGCTTATCCATTCACCCGTTGATACATATTTAGTTTTTTATTTTCAGTCTGGGGCTATTACAAATAAAGCTCTACAAACATTTATGTAAAGGCCTCTGCATAGACACATGTTTCCGTTTCTCTTGAGTAAAAACCTAAGAGTAGAACAACTAGATCATATTTTCAGTCTATTATTTACTTAATGGAAACTGCCAAATTGGTTTCCAAAATGATTGTGCCATATTATATTCCCCTCATCAATATATGAGAGTTCCAATTTCTTTACATCTTCGACAACAGTTGAAATCTTTAGTTTTTTTAAAAAAAAATTTAGCCATAATAATGAATATATAGAGGTATCATATTGTGGCTTATATTTGTATTTCTCCAATGATTAATGACGTTGAACATATATTTATGAGTTTATCTGGTACTTATAATATGTCTTTCAAGGTTCATATCTTTTGCCCATTTTTGGGAGTTATTTCTGTTTTTATTATTGAGTTGGGAGAGTTTGTTAATATATCCTCAATACAAATTCTTTATGAGATGATATTTTCTCTCAGTTTGTAGCTTGCCTTTCATTTTTAAAATACAGTGTTTTTCAAACAGTAAAAGTTTTAATTTTGATAAGAATAATTTTATTTTTCTTTTGTGACTCATGATTTTTGTGTCCTGTTTATGAAGTTTTTACATGCCCCAAAGCTGCAAAGACTTGTTCATATTTTCTTCTATATTTATTATATTATAATGATTATGCTTAGGTGTATAATGCATTTTGAGTTAATTTTGGTATGTGGTATGAAGTCAATATTTTCTTATTTATTATAAGCATGAAAATACAGTAGTCCCAGGATCTTTTGTTGAAAAGGTAATACTTTCTTCCTTGAATAACCTTGGCCCCCTTTCTGAGACGCAGTTGAACATAAAAATGTGGGTTCATTTTTGGACTCTATTCTGTTCCAGGAATCTAATATTTATCCTTACACCAATACCATAGCTGCATCATATGGCTTGAAGTCAGCTAGTGTGAATTCTCCATCTTCTTTGTTCAAAATGATTTTTGCTACTTGTGGTCATTTTTATTTTTCACATAAATTTTAGAAGTAGTTTGATAATTTCTAAAAAAGCTTCTGAAATTTTGATTGGAACTATGTTTAATTTATAAATCAGTTTGGGAAGAACTGACATTTTAACACTTTCTTTCAATATATAAAAATATTATATCTCTTGATTTATGTCTTTTAAGCACTTCTTTCAGCAATGCTTTATAATTTTCAGGGTGTAAGTTTTGCATATATGTATTAAATTTATCCCTAAGTATTTCATTATTTTATTATATTCTTTATTTCAATTTATTTATTTATTTTTGAGATGGAGTCTTGCTCTGCCACCCAGGCTGGAGTGCAGTGGTGTGATCTTGACTCACTGCAACCTCCACCTCCCGGGTTCAAGCAATTCTCCTGCCTCAGCCTCCCAAGTAGCTGGGACTACAGGCACACACCACCACAGCTGGCTAATTTTTGTATTTTTAGTAGAGATGGGGTTTCACCATGTTGGCCAGGCTGGTCTTGAACTCCTGACCTCAGGTAATCCACCTCCCTTGGCTTCCCAAAGTGCTGGGATTACAGGCGTGAGCTACCGCACCTAGCCCTTTATTTCAATTTTTAATTATCCATTGCTAGCGTGTAGAATGCAATCAACTTTTTTGCATGTTGCTCTTGTGTGCTATCTTGTTTATCTTTAAAACTCAAATGATATTATTACTATTCCTTTGTACATTCAATGATGCTTCAGATTTGTCTTCAATTACTTTGCTTTTCTTTCTCTGAAAATCAGAAAATTTCCTTTTCGGATCTTTACTCATATTGTTGAAGTATAGAGTTTAGTAAGTAGCTGTTGTGGTAAACTCAGTTTTTGTTTGGCTAAACGTATGTTTATTTAATTACTTTGTAATGATCCTTAAAGTAGACATAAAATTTAAGAACATTTTTTTCTTTTTAGAAAGTTTTATGATGTATCACACATTAGAAAGTACAAAGTAGATATATGAAACTTTAAGGATAGTAACAAAATAAATACATAACATTTTTATTTGAGTGAAGAAATAAAATGCTGCTAGTACTTTAGAAGTTTTATAGACATAGTCGTTGCCAAATGTTTTGCCAAATAACAAACCATCCCAAAACTTAATTGCTTACAACAAGAGCTGGTTATTGAGCTCAGATTTATGTAGGACAATTCTTTTCACTACATTCTATCAGCTGATCTCTGATGAGATTACTCATGCAGTTTAGCTGGGGGCTATACTGACAAGGATGGTCTCAGCTAAATGTCTGGTATTCCACAGGTAGTACCAAGGGCCGGTTGACTGCCAGTTAGGACATATGTCTTCTCCCCATGTGACCACTCATCTTCTATCAGGCTAGTTCAGCCTCATTAACATGATTTCAAGGCTCTAAATTTAGCAAGAAAACACGCCCTGATTCTCAAGCACTTTGCAAGTCTCTGACTGCATCACACTTGATATTGTCCCATTGGCCAAAGCAAGACATGTCCCCATCCAGATTTAAAGGTGGAGATGTAGACTTTCTTTATTCATGTAGCTAGAAATATTTTTAGCCATTTTTGTAAATTATCATGTCTTCTCATCCATATATAGTCATATGTATATATATTCATACATATTAACACATATTCACATATACTAATTTCCTTTCCAAAGAAAAGAAAGCAAAGTAATTGAAGATAAATCTGAAATAACATTGTATGTATAAAGGAATAGAAATAATATCTTATTTGAGTTTTTAAAATGAGATAGAGTAAAAAAGCAACAGGCAAAAAATATGAATATATATATTCGATACGGTTTAAACTTCATTTATGTGAAATTATGTTATATATAAGGCTCTTTGATAAGCTTCTTTCGCTTGTATTTTTAATATTTACCATTGCTGAATTTAGCTGTATCTTGTCTTTTTGTATAGTATTCAGTTATATGAATATACCTTAATTCACTTATTCTTTCTATTATTGATGGACAGTTGAACTATTTCTAGCTTACTATATTCTCACTCTTTTTTTTATAAAACAAACAAGTTTTAAATTATATAAAACTGGAATTTATCAATTTTTTGCTTATGATTTGCATCATTTTAAATTTGAGAAATCCTTCCCTATACTAAAATCATAACAATATTCTCACATATTGTCTACCAAGCCTTTTATAGATAATATAATTTCATTTTTATATGTATAATCAGTGCCCTGATTATTTATTGAGTAGTCCACTGCTTCCCGAGTGATCTGAAATGCCATCTCTGTCACAATTCAAGTGTGTACTATGAATGTAGGCTTGTTTTACTAATTTAAAAATTCCTTTAGATTATGAAATCTTCTGAAGTATAAGTGTGCATTCTATTGCATTAATTTCTATTCTTATTTCTTTCTTTGTCTTTGCATTCATCCCAGTATTTTTCTAATACATTATCTCATTAATTTTATGCTTTCTTTTCAAATAACATATATTTCTAATATATATTTCTGAATTCCATTTTATCCATATTCTCCAAGTCATTTGTGCATAAATTTTATAACTGTTTAATTATAAAATTTTCTAAATTTTACTATGGTTTCTCTTATTATTTAAACTTCTACACATATAGAAGTTTACTAGTTTTTAAAGCATTTTTCTAATTTAATTATATTCTGAGAATGAGTTTGGATGATATAGCAACACTTTAAATTTATTAAGACTAACTTTTCTATATGTTTCTTATTTGCTTGAGAATAACATTACGTATCATGTATATAATATAGTTGAATTTGTTAATCTTATCAAATATGGATAGAAATAAATGGCTAGATAGAGGTATTCAATATTCTGTAAGTCAGGAAAATAGAGCTTCAAGGTTTGTTCTTAAAATCGTTTTACGTTCTAGTAGATTTACTTTTTATCTTCAATTACTGAGGGAGGCATGTAAAAATCTTTCACAATCATAATTGTGACTTTTTCCATCTTTACTTTAAATCTGTTTTCACTTTGTATGTTTTGAAGCTGGTCACACAGGTTTAAAACTATGGTATCTTCTTAAACAATGGAAACTTTAATGGTATGTGTTGACTTTCCCTGTCATTATTCATGCATTTACATTAAATCTGTCTCTTTAGATGCTAACATAGTTGCTCCAGTTACTTATAGTTAATATTTGTAAGCTATACCTTTTCTGTGTTTTAACTTTGAATATGTATGTATCTTTTCAACAAAATAAATTTATAAAATCCATTCTGTTAATCCTGGTCTCTCAAATAGAAAGTTTGGTGTCTTTAGATTTATAACAATTACTGATCTATTTAGAATTATTTCTCCCATCTTACTATGTTTTTATTTGTCTCACTAATTTATGTCTTTTTCTTAGTTTCTTTTTAATTGACATATTTTGTTATTTGCTTTTTCTCATTCAATTGCTTTTTTTCCCTATATGCTTAGAAGCTGTTATTTTCTCTTTTAGTGATTATTCTAGCAAATTTAACACTCGTGCTTACTAGGTCCAGTATTTGCATTCTACTTAAGAAAAATTTAAGTTTAGAACATTTAATTCTAGTCATCCCCAAGTTATTTGTCACTGCCTGGTGTTTTCTTGGTAACCTGTTTACTTTCTCACAGATTAGACATTGCCATTATTGCTTTATAATGTCAATATTTATTATTTACCACAACAGAGTAGTAAGCAGTGGTGTCTGCAGGCACGTTGCCTGGCTGTGAATCTCCTGCCACTTATAAATTCTGTCATCTTAAGACAAGTTAAACTTGTTTAATAATAGGATCTTACTCATAGTATCGTAATAAGGATTAAATGAACTAAAACATGCTTACAGAAATTATCTGGTGCATAATAATTGCCCAATAGGGATTTACCACTGGCTTTGGTATCTACATTACTTCCGGTAACTCAGACTTTTCACAGAGGCTCATTTACTCTTCTCCTGAAATACATTCTTTACAAATTCCCATGGGGAAGATTTTTTTCGGTGATTCTTCAGTTTTTATCTGTCCAAAAATGGCTTTATTTTACAATTCTGAAAGAAAGACTACTGTGAATAGAGTTTTAGGTTGACACTCTTTTCTCTGAGTGCATTGAAGATTGTATTACACCATCGTTCCTCTCCCAAAATGCTGATGGGAAGCGCAGTAAGCCTTTACTTTATGGGTTATCTGTCTTTTGTTCTGTGTCTATTTTAAGATCTGTCTGTCTCAGTCACTTCTTTTTTTCTTCTTTTCATGTACTAAATCTAGATGTCATTTAAAAAATATATGGACTCTTTAGACTTTCTGGACCTGAGGATTAAGAATTTTTCTCACTTTTATCTTTTCACATCTTCTGTCTCCCTTAATCTTTTTTTTTTTCTGAAACTACAATGAGATGTATGTAAAATCTGCACATTTTGTTGTGCGTTTCTCTCATATTTTTCTGCCTCTCTGCGCTGCAATATGGGGTAGTTCTTCTTTCCATATGAAAACATATCTATCTTTCAATGTACTGCTTCTTCCATTTGTGCTATTTCACATCAGTCTTTCACTATACTACTTATTTCCATCTCCACTCAGTTTCACTTCCTCCTCAGTGCACCGCGTCTCCATCTCCATTCCCATCAGTTTCACATCCGCCTCTCAGTGCACCAGGTCTCCTTCCATCTCTCCTCAGGATCACATCCACCTCTCAGTGCGCTCCGTCTCCATCTCCACTCACTTTCACATCCGGCTCTCAGTGTGCCACGTCTCCTTCCATCTCTCCTGAGTTTCACAGCCGCCTCTCAGTGCGCCCCGCCTCCATCTCCACTCACTTTCACATCCGGCTCCCAGTACGCCATGTGTCCTTCCATCTCTCCTGAGTTTCACATCCGTCTCTCAGTGTGCCCAGTCTCCTTCCATCTCCACTCAGTTTCACATCCGGCTCTCAGTGCGCCACGTCTCCTTCCATCTCTCCTGAGTTTCACATCCGCCTCTCAGTGCGCCAGGTCTCCTTCCATCTTCCCTCAGTTTCACATCCGGCTCTCAGTGCACCACGTCTCCTTCCATCTCTCCTGAGTTTCACATCCGGCTCTCAGTGCACCAGGTCTCCTTCCATCTTCCTTCAGTTTCACATCCGGCTCTCAGTGCACCAGATCTCCTTCCATCTCTCCTGAGTTTCACATCCGCCTCTCAGTGCGCCAGGTCCCCTTCCATCTTCCCTCAGTTTCACATCCGCCTCTCAGTGCGCCAGGTCCCCTTCCATCTTCCCTCAGTTTCACATCCGGCTCTCAGTGCGCCAGGTCCCCTTCCATCTTCCCTCAGTTTCACATCCGGCTCTCAGTGCGCCAGGTCCCCTTCCATCTTCCCTCAGTTTCACATCCGGCTCTCAGTGCGCCAGGTCTCCTTCCATCTCTCCTCCCATCTCTCCTCAGTTTCACATCCGGCTCTCAGTGCGCCAGGTCTCCTTCCATCTCCCCTCAGTTTCACATCCGGCTCTCAGTGCGCCGGGTCCCCTTCCATCTCTCCTCAGTTTCACATCCGGCTCTCAGTGCGCCAGGTCTCCTTCCATCTCCCCTCAGTTTCACATCCGGCTCTCAGTGCGCCGGGTCCCCTTACATCTCCCCTCAGTTTCACATCCGGCTCTCACTGCGCCGGGTCTCCTTCCATCTCCCCTCAGTTTCACATCCGGCTCTCACTGCGCCACGTCTCCTTCTCTCTCTCTTGAGTTTCACATCCGCCTCTCACTGCGCCAGGTCTCCTTCCATCTCTCCTGAGTTTCACATCTGCCTCTCAGTGCGCCAGGTCCCCTTCCATCTCCCCTCAGTTTCACATCCGGCTCTCAGTGCGCCAGGTCCCCTTCCATCTTCCCTCAGTTTCACATCCGGCTCTCAGTGCGCCAGGTCTCCTTCCATCTCTCCTCCCATCTCTCCTCAGTTTCACATCCGGCTCTCAGTGCGCCAGGTCCCCTTCCATCTCCCCTCAGTTTCACATCCGGCTCTCAGTGCGCCGGGTCCCCTTCCATCTCCCCTCAGTTTCACATCCGGCTCTCACTGCGCCGGGTCTCCTTCCATCTCCCCTCAGTTTCACATCCGGCTCTCAGTGCGCCACGTCTCCTTCTCTCTCTCTTGAGTTTCACATCCGCCTCTCACTGCGCCAGGTCTCCTTCCATCTCTCCTGAGTTTCACATCTGCCTCTCAGTGCGCCAGGTCCCCTTCCATCTCCCCTCAGTTTCACATCCGGCTCTCAGTGCGCCAGGTCTCCTTCCATCTCTCCTGAGTTTCACATCTGCCTCTCAGTGCGCCAGGTCTCCTTCCATCTCCCCTCAGTTTCACATCCGGCTCTCAGTGCGCCAGGTCTCCTTCCATCTCTCCTCAGTTTCACATCCGGCTCTCACTGCGCCAGGTCTCCTTCCATCTCCCTTCCGTTTCACATCTGCTTCTCAGTGCACCACGTCTCCTTCCATCTCTACTCAGTTTCACAGCCGGCTCTCAGTGCGCCACGTCTCCTTCCATCTCTCCTGAGTTTCACATCCGCCTCTCAGTGCGCCAGGTCTCCTTCCATCTTCCCTCAGTTTCACATCCGGCTCTCAGTGCACCACGTCTCCTTCCATCTCTCCTGAGTTTCACATCCGGCTCTCAGTGCACCAGGTCTCCTTCCATCTTCCTTCAGTTTCACATCCGGCTCTCAGTGCACCAGATCTCCTTCCATCTCTCCTGAGTTTCACATCCGCCTCTCAGTGCGCCAGGTCCCCTTCCATCTTCCCTCAGTTTCACATCCGCCTCTCAGTGCGCCAGGTCCCCTTCCATCTTCCCTCAGTTTCACATCCGGCTCTCAGTGCGCCAGGTCCCCTTCCATCTTCCCTCAGTTTCACATCCGGCTCTCAGTGCGCCAGGTCTCCTTCCATCTCTCCTCCCATCTCTCCTCCCATCTCTCCTCAGTTTCACATCCGGCTCTCAGTGCGCCAGGTCTCCTTCCATCTCCCCTCAGTTTCACATCCGGCTCTCAGTGCGCCGGGTCCCCTTCCATCTTCCCTCAGTTTCACATCCGGCTCTCAGTGCGCCAGGTCTCCTTCCATCTCTCCTCCCATCTCTCCTCAGTTTCACATCCGGCTCTCAGTGCGCCAGGTCTCCTTCCATCTCCCTTCAGTTTCACATCCGGCTCTCAGTGCGCCGGGTCCCCTTACATCTCCCCTCAGTTTCACATCCGGCTCTCACTGCGCCGGGTCTCCTTCCATCTCCCCTCAGTTTCACATCCGGCTCTCAGTGCGCCACGTCTCCTTCTCTCTCTCTTGAGTTTCACATCCGCCTCTCACTGCGCCAGGTCTCCTTCCATCTCTCCTGAGTTTCACATCTGCCTCTCAGTGCGCCAGGTCCCCTTCCATCTCCCCTCAGTTTCACATCCGGCTCTCAGTGCGCCAGGTCCCCTTCCATCTTCCCTCAGTTTCACATCCGGCTCTCAGTGCGCCAGGTCTCCTTCCATCTCTCCTCCCATCTCTCCTCAGTTTCACATCCGGCTCTCAGTGCGCCAGGTCCCCTTCCATCTCCCCTCAGTTTCACATCCGGCTCTCAGTGCGCCGGGTCCCCTTCCATCTCCCCTCAGTTTCACATCCGGCTCTCACTGCGCAGGGTCTCCTTCCATCTCCCCTCAGTTTCACATCCGGCTCTCAGTGCGCCACGTCTCCTTCTCTCTCTCTTGAGTTTCACATCCGCCTCTCACTGCGCCAGGTCTCCTTCCATCTCTCCTGAGTTTCACATCTGCCTCTCAGTGCGCCAGGTCCCCTTCCATCTCCCCTCAGTTTCACATCCGGCTCTCAGTGCGCCAGGTCTCCTTCCATCTCTCCTGAGTTTCACATCTGCCTCTCAGTGCGCCAGGTCTCCTTCCATCTCCCCTCAGTTTCACATCCGGCTCTCAGTGCGCCAGGTCTCCTTCCATCTCTCCTCAGTTTCACATCCGGCTCTCACTGCGCCAGGTCTCCTTCCATCTCCCTTCCGTTTCACATCTGCTTCTCAGTGCACCACGTCTCCTTCCATCTCTACTCAGTTTCACAGCCGGCTCTCAGTGCGCCAGGTCTCCTTCCATCTCTCCTGAGTTTCACATCTGCCTCTCAGTGCGCCAGGTCCCCTTCCATCTCCCCTCAGTTTCACATCCGGCTCTCAGTGCGCCAGGTCTCCTTCCATCTCCCCTCAGTTTCACATCCGGCTCTCACTGCGCCAGGTCTCTTTCCATCTTCCCTCAGTTTCACATCCGCCTCTCAGTGTGCCACGTGTCCTTCCATTTGTACCAAGTCTTATGTGTACTCATCCATCAAGGTTTTCATTCCAAAGTAAATGCTGCACTTCTAGAAGTTGTATTGTTCCTTTTTTTTCAAGCCTGCCTGCCTTTTTAATTTTTTTGAGGCAGTATCTCTCTGCCACCCAGGTTGGCATGCCAGTGGCATGATTAGATTTCACTGTATCAGCAAACTCCTGAGCTCACCCTCTCACCCTCTCAAGTATGTAGGACGACAAGTGCCTGCCAACATGCCAAGCCAATTTTTTTCGTTTCTTTTTTAGAGATGATGTTTTGCTATATTGCCCTGACTGATTGTTTTTTCTTTTGTTTTTTTGTTTTTTGGAATCCCACTCTGTCACCCAGGCTGAAGTGCAGTGGAACGACTACAGGCACAGGCCACCACGCCCTGCTTTTTTTTTTTTTTTTTTTTTTTTTTTGGTATTTTAGTAGAGACTGGGTTTCATCATGTTGGCCAGCCTGGTCTTGAACTCGTGACCTCAAGTGATCTGCCTGCCTTGGCCTCCCAAAGTGCTGGGATTACAGGCATGAGTCCCTGGCTGGTCTTAAACTCCTGGACTCAAGCAATCCTTGTGCCTCAACCTCCCGAGTAGCTGGGATTACATGCATGAGGCAAGGTGCCTGGCTTAGTCTGCCTAAAGGTTTCTAATAATAAACAGTGCCTTGCTTATGTATCCTATTGCGTCTTTTACAACTTCAAAGATTCAAATTGTACTTCTACTTAGTATTTTATAATCCCAATGGCTGAATTTCTTGATTAGGCAAAGTGAAGAACCAACTTTGCTGCGTTTTTTGTTTGTTTGTTTGTTTTGTTTTTTTTTCTTATAGTGGTTTTTGGTGTATGTGTGTGTGAGAGAGAGATACTGGAATTAAAGGTCATCATTTATTCTGGGCTGTATGTGTAGAGTCTCATTTCAAGTTGATAGTGCATATCTCTTCTGGGGTGTTGTATCTCTTCAATCGAGGTATGTGCCCTAATCAGAGGGCATGTAAATTTGAAATCTAAAACCATGTATGAGAAGCTTATAATTACAAATAAATTATCAGGTATATTTTTCTCTCCAGAGACAAATTCCAATGGATTATTGCCATTGAAATCTCCCCACACAGGCTGGAAGATTTTTTTTTTTTAATCTAGCCCTTGTTTTCATGCAAGATATAGCCTGTCAATGTGTTTGGATCTTTTTGTAAATCCCCGTTTTTCTCTGGCCCAAGGTCCTGTCTCCTCTTCCCTAAGTGGCTCATGAAGCCCAGGTGTCTGAATCACTAAAACCCTCACACATCGGAGCTAGCAGAAGCTGCACTGTCATTTTGTATCTTTTCTGTAACAGAAAGTATTTTAAATTTCCAAACTCACCTCCACCTTGGAAGGATAGTTCTCCAGAAAGCATCGAACTGACCTTCCCCCAGCGCCCTTCTTGCTTGTAGTTCTCAATAATCACTAGAACGGCTGGGATCACTAGAACATGCTGAGATAGGGAGAATGGCCTGACAGCTGGGGCTCTGTTGCCATGCTCCCCTAGAAACAGAATGTGCTTTAATGCTGTAGCCCAGCCATTCCTATTGCCGCAGAGCATACCACCTGGGGGTGGGGATGCTGCTGTCTGGGGATCCTCAGCTGCAGTGCAAGTGGTGCCCGTGAATTTTGAGACTCCTTCTGCTCCAGGCAGCTTTCCTGAACCTTGAGGAGGACTGGCTGGTGATAAATCCTAGGCTTCTATTGTCCCTCATTGCCTGTCTGTGAGTAATAAACCTGCTTTCTATGACATGTTGCGTATGTGTGTGTTCTGTCTTTCCTAACTCAGTTTGGTCACCAGCGCACAGCAAACCTGCTTCCCTGTCTTGTTCTTTCTCACTCAGGAGGTTGAGTAACGCCACCAGCGTGGTAACTCCTGGTATTAAATAACTCAACTTATTCATATCTAAGTGATCATGGCTTGTAGCCAGCCAATCTTTCCAGATGACTTTTGACTTCAGACAAGGACTTTATGAACATGAAGCTGAAATAATTTCTAACAATAACATTCTTATAAATGCGTTTGAGGGGAAAGTGATTTCTGGAAACCCACACATTTTACCAGCTAACCTTGTTGTTCACATGAGTTATTATTGTAGCTGTCACATTCCTTTTTCAGACCTGCTATGACGGAGATCATATATCTCTTTTAAATGTTATTCATTCAGTAAGTATTTATTAAGCGCCTACTATGTGCCAGACTTAATGCTAGAGCAACAAGGACGTAAAAATGAGAAAAGTGAAATGGATTCCTTCCCTCATAAAGATTACAACCCACTGAGAAAAAGGAAGAACCCAACAATTACATAAACATATGTAGAAGGACATGAGAGAATTGTGGAAAGCCTATTTTGTACTGGGGGATAAATCTTATAAAAGCAAAGAAACAGCTTTGTGAGAAGGTATTTTATACGTATGTGTGTGTGTGTGTGTGTGTGTATATATATATATATATATATTCTAATTTAGTAGTGAGAGTTTCTTCACGAAGGTGGCTATGAACTCTAGCTCTGCTCTTATGGGGCTCCAGGGATTTGATTGTGGATTTTTACAATATGCTTTTCACAAAATACATTTTTTTTAATCCTGGTGGATAGCCTAATGCCTAAGCATTTGACCTGTGACCAAGTGTCCCACTCACAGGAATATCCTGCTAGACACCATTGTGGCTGTTGTCTTACCTGTGTCCAATTGACTCCAAGCAAAATAGTCACCCTCTGGGAGAGCCCTGATGAGCAAAAAAGCTATATTCAGGTATATCAGTCAGGTGAGACAGAGAAAGCAAGTGAACAAAACATGTAAAATAACAGAGGTGGTTTATTACCTACAGACCTCAGAGGGAAGAGGACAGCACACTTCACAGGGTTAATGGGAAGTGGGGAACCACAGGGGACAAGCACGCTCAGCTAGTGGGTGGGGAGCAAGAGAGAAAACAAGAGACCTGTGGGCTGAGGCTTTTATTGGCCTCCAGGGTGTTACCCAAACATGTTTCTTATAAGGAGTCAAGATTGGTGGGTTTAGAGCAAGCTGGAATGAGTTCCTTAGAATCATGCTGAGATTCTAGGAACTAGAATCAGTCTAGAATCAGATGGAGAGGTGGCCATTGTTATATATCTGCTCAGTCTATGCAAGGTGTGGGGGTCAGTGGTGCGAGTCAAGTAGGTTGTGCCCTAGAGAGAAGTAGTCACCAGGAGGTGATTATATAAGGCAGATATCTGGATTTATCACAGTGAGGAATTGGAAGGAGGTCAAGAACTGGGAATTGTGTCAAGAGTGACAGCCCCTGCTTCTGGGATGAGAAAATCTAGCTTATATTCAAAATATGCCAAAGCAAGGTAAAATGATAGGAATTCACTACAGCCTATAATGACAGATCTGAGTTTATCCAAGGAGCAGAGAAAGAAGTGATGCTAGTGGTGAGATGAGAAGAAGGACTTGGGTCTGGAGAGCCCAGGAGATCAGAGCTGCTGGTATGACAGAGAAGAAAGAGTGCTAGGCAATGGGGCTGGGGAGGTAGGGAGGCTGTGACTAACAGGGTTGAGGAGAGTACTCTGTGGGCAGTCTTGTTTTCGTCAGGAAACAAGCACAGAGGTCCACACTAAAGAGAAGCAGAGAGGAAAGGAGTCAACTAGTTAACACTGACAGATCTTTCTTTCCAATGAAGAAAATGTAGGTGTCTTAGTCACATCTTAGCCATGGCTAAATTACTACACCCCATGCTTTCCTCTTTTAAACTATCAAGAGCTGTTGTGAAACTAAACTCTTAGAAGAATCAGATCGGTTGTCAAAATCATTTCATATTTCCCCACATCCAAATTCTGCAAAAGCAGTGAACTTGAACTTTGCAGAGTAGAACTCCTTAGAATTAATTGTATTCCTCAAATAGCATGCCATCAGAGGGTCTGTCTCTCTTTTCCACTGTTAGGCCCTTTGCCCACAGCAACCAAAACAGTTAATCACCAGAACACTGGGCGGGAGGTTGGGGGGAGCGGGGGGGGGGGGGGAATAACATTTAAGCATAAAAAAGCACCATTTCCTGAATAATCATAAATTCATTTATTCAGTTTATCAGTGAAAATGTATTAAACATCTATTATGTGTCAGGCTCCATTCTCTGTCCTGTAAAAGGAAAATTAATTAACTTCCAGTAACTTCATTTTATTAGCAAGCTTTTGAAGGTATGGCCCGAGTAGTTATTCTCCTGAGCAGTCATCCAGTAAAAGTTTGTACCAGATGCCCTCCATCCCCCTTTTAGTGAAACAGTAAGCTAATGGACACTGAGGAGCTAGAAGCCAAAGAACTTTGAAGAGATGCCTCACCAGCTGCTGATTTTGCACTGGACCCTCCTGAAATAGCCTGGTGATAACTCAAACCAGCATAGAGGTAATTAGCTGCTATCGAAAACACACAAATATTGTTTCAATATGAGTTTTTTTTCTTGTCTCACTTTTGGAAATACTTCAGAAAAAGACTGCATGACTGTCAAAACTCTGTAACTAAATTTTGTAAAGGGGGTGGAGGTTGTGAAGCCACCCTTTATGAATACAACAAATGGGCTGAAGTCCTTGTTCACAAATTTTTAATAACATTGTTTCAGATGGGCCCTAGCTTCACCTCTTTTTTTTTTTTTTTTTTTTACAATAAATAAGTTGAAATTAATATACAGGCTACCAGATCAGCCAGGCAGAAGAAAGATCTCAGGTTCAAATAGTACTGTCCTCAAAACACCAGCAGGAAAGAGCCATATATCTCTGCATTGCCACTGTATATTTCTATTTTCTACACCCAACTAAGCCAAATGAAGTTCATGGTATTGGAGAGGCAGCTCTACTACAATGACACGTTTAGATTTACCTATTTGTAATTTTAGCTGTAAGTAGTATAGATTTGATTATCATCTTTGATACTGGCTATTGAATAGGGACAGAATAGACTTAGCTTTTATGGGGATAAGTCATTTCTGTTCATGAAGATCTTATAGTATCTTATGGGTAAGATATAGGTATCTAGGTATCTAGGTATCTAGGTTTTTTTGTCTGTCAGCAATAAAGAAAAATCATGAATGAACCCCTCCTCACAGTCCTGCAAAAAAGTGAACCTATCTGTTGTTTGGAAACATTAAAATAGAATGTTCCCATCTGCAGGGGACAGTTTATGTGAAGTTATTCTTGAAGACAGGGAAAGGGCTTAGGTAACCCCTGGGAAGCCCCCCGCCCAACTCTCCAGCAGCAATCTCCCCTGGTAAGCCTACAGGTATCTTCTTCCGTCTATGCTGCTTTCATGTGAAGGGTAATAGTTATGACACCTATGGCAATTCCAGAAATGCATGTGTACCACTGAATGCCACTTTTGTCTCTTTAGGAGGGTGAGACTCAGACTTTGTGGCACTTAGCAATAACTTTGATAACTCAAAAGAGGCAAATGCGTATCAGAATTTTCCCCTCTCACAGAGCCCTGGCAAGATTATTTTTCTCCTGCAGTGATGAAATAGAACATTAAATATTCTGTCTTCTCCAAACAAAAAGCATAATACAATCCCTTTTTATCTGACAGTTGACCGAAACTTGTTTTTCTGGGTTCATCAGTTATCTTTTTATTTTATTTATTTATTTGTATTTATTTATTTATTTATTTTTTTAGATACGGAGTCTCACTCTGTCACCCAGGCTGGAGTGCAGTGGCGCGATCTCACTGCAAGCTCCACCTCCCGGGTTCACGCCATTCTCCTGCCTCAGCCTCCCGAGTAGCTGGGACGCCACTAAGCCCGGCTAATTTTTTTTTTTTTTTTGTATTTTTAGTAGAGACATGGTTTCACTGTGTTGGCCGGGATGGTCTTGATCTCCTGACCTCATGATCTGACCGCCTCAGCCTCCCAAAGTGCTGGGATTATAGGCGTGAGCCACCGCACTAGCCCAGTTATCTTTTTTTAATAGATGGCAGATAAAATTAGAGATGAGACTATGCATGGCAAAGAATGTCTCTTTCTATGAAAAGCGGGAGACCTAAAAGTAAACCCAACCAGAAAACACTTTCCATGCACAGATAACATCACTTATCGACTTATGTCTCTGCGAGGTAAAAGAACTGCATGTAGTCACTTATGGATGCTATAAGCCAGTGGACAAAAATAATAGAGACAAAGAAAAATATTGGGAAACTTTTAGATTCCAGGACTGGTGTCCACCCTGCACCCTGAACTGCTGAGACAGTTCACAGCCATCTGCAATCCTGAGTGGGAATAAGCGGATAAATTATTATCTTACTTGTTTTTATTCATCTTAAATGTATATATAGCTTGCATTTATTTCAATGTTTAATATTAGAAAGGTTTTGGTCTTTCTTTAGAAGTTTGGTAATATTCTTGTGACCAGAAATATGCCATAGGAAATTAACTCTTGTTTCTATCAATTATTGTACAATAAAGATGTTTTTATTATTATTTATTTATTTTAGTTATTTATTTATTATTTGAGACAAGAGTCTGACCCTGTCACCCAGGCTGAAGCGCAGTGGTGTGATCTCGGCTCACTGCAACCTCCACCTCTTCTGCCTCAGCCTCACAAGTAGCTATGAACTACAGGTACACGCCACCACGCCTGGTTAATTTTTGTATTTTCAGTAGAGATGGAGTTTCGCCATGTTGGCCAGGCTGGTCTCGAACTCCTGACCTCAAGTAATCCACCCACCTTGACTTCCCAAAGGGTTGGAATTATAGGCATGAGCCACCACACTCAGCCAAGTTGTTTTCATTATATGTCATTTGGTGTAGTCTCAATGTCCAAGAACCTATGGGTGACCTTAAGTGAAGCTTTACTGTACTTTTTAGGCTTGTTCCTAGCTCAGCAGTAAAAGTGGAGATCCCTCAGACATGCTCTCTGTTGTTACTAAGGGCTAAATAAACAAAGCCTAGCACATATTTTTAAATTTTTAGGTCTAATCCTAAATCAATTTTGTCACCTTTCTCACGCCTCCTGTTTTGGGACCCCTTACACACATATCCAATTGGGTACCTCACAGTCAGGGCCATCTCACCTTCAACCTCAGCAGTGCCCTACATCAGTGAGGGTACCTTGTACAACCCTATCCTTTTGCTGCCACAAATGTTATATTAGATGTTTATAGTCAAATACAGACTATAGAGTAAAAAGTGTCCCAATTTTTTCTTTGTCTCTCTTTTTAATATCATTTCTGTCCACTGTCCTGTGGTATCCGTAATTGATTATAGCTGCAGTTCTTTTAGCTCAATTGATAAGTGATGTTTTATGTGATTTGGAAAGTGTTTTCTGTTAGGTTTCAGTTTTACATCTCCCAATTTTCATAAAAAGAGACATTCTTTGCCTTGGGCTGACTCATCTCTCAATTCTTCTGCTATCTCTTATCTATGACACACACCCACACTCACTCATATAGGAACCATATAGACATGGCAGTTCACCTCACGTGCACAGCTTTGGGATGTAGGGGAGGAAACTGGAATACCCAGAGAAAACCCACACAGACATGAAGAGAACACGCAATTGCCACTCAGACAGTGGCATTGAGAGATGACAGTGTGCTGGCAGCCCTCGCTCACTCTCGGTGCCTCCTCGGCCTCGGTGCCCACTTTGGCCATGCTCGAGGAGCCCTTCACTCCACCACTGCACTGTGGGAGCCCATCTGTGGGCTGGCCGAGGCCAGAGCCAGCTCCCTCTGCTTGCCGGGAGGTGTGGAGGGAGAGGTGTGGGTGGGAACCGGGGCTGCACATGGTGCTCGCGGGCCAGCGTGAGTTCCTGGTGGGCATGGGCTCTGAGGCCCAGCACTCAGAGCAGCTGGCCAGTGCCGCCACCCCGGGCAGTGAGGGGCTTAGCACCTGGGCCAGCAGCTGTGGAGGGTGCACCGGGTCCCCCAGCAGTGCCGGCCTGCAGACGCTATGCTCAAATTCTCGCCAGGCCTCAGCTGCCTCCCCGCAGGGCAGGGCTTGGGACCTGCAGCCCACCATGCCCGAGCCTCCACCCTGCTGTGGGCTCCAGCATGCAGCTGGAGCCTCCCTGATGAGTGTCACCCCCTGCTCCCCAGAACCCAATCCCATTGACTGCCCAAGGGCTGAGGAGTGCGGGCGCACGGCGCCAGACTGGCGGGCAGCTCCACCTGCAGCCCCCATGCGGGATCCACTAGGTGAAGCCAGCTGGGCTCCTAAGTCTAGTGGGGACTTGGAGAACCTGTATGTCTAACTAAGGGATTGTAAATACACCAATCAGCACTCTGTGTCTAGCTCAAGGTTTGTAAACACACCAATCAGCACCCTGAGTCTAGCTCAAGGTTTGTAAATGCACCTATCAGTGCTCTCTGTCTAGCTAATCTAGTGGGGACTTGGAGAACTTTTGTGTCTAGCTCAGGGATTGTAAACGCACCAATCAGCACCCTGTCAAAATGGACCAATCAGCTCTCTGTAAAACAGACCAATCAGCTCTCTGTAAAATGGACCAATCAGCAGGATGTGGGTGGGGCCAGATAAGGGAATAAAAGCAGGCTGCCCGGGCCAGCAGTGGCAATCCACTGGGGTACCTTTCCATAACGTGGGAGGTTGGTTCTTTTGCTCTTTGCAATAAATCTGGCTGTTGCTCACTCTCTGGGTCCACACTGCCTTTATAAGCTGCTACACTCACTTCAAAGGTTTGCAGCTTCACTCCTGAAGCCAGCGAGACCACAAACCCACTGGGAGGAATGAACAACTCTGGATGGGAGGAATGAACAACTCCAGACATGACGCTTTAAGAGCTGTAACACTCGCTGTGAAGGTCTGCACCTTCTCTCCTGAAGCCAGCAATACCACGAACCCATCAGAAGGAAGAAACTCGGAACACATCCAAACATCAGAAGGAACAAACTCTGGGCACACCATCTTTAAGAACTGTAACACTCACCATGAGGATCCGCGGCTTCATTCTTGAAGTCAGTGAGACCAAGAACCCCCCTTTCTGGACACAACCTGGCAGAGACTATATGTATTTTTTTTTTATCAACATATCATTGAAGAAAATTAAACTATTGGGAGGCATGCTGTAGCAAAATGGGCTGGCAAAAAGCTAGAGCTGTCCTGAAGATACAGCAGCCAGCCCAGTTCCTAAGGTGCTGATTTAGAGTGACTTTGGAGTGTCCTCTTACTGAAGTGTAAAATCGCTGAAGGAGATTTTGGTGGGAGTCAGAGTAACCTGCTTAATTTTGGACATGTTAATTTAGAGACAGCTATTTAGTATATATGTGGAGAGGGCACGCAGGCAGTTGGAGACACGAGTTCAGGGAGCGTTCTAGGCTGTGGACGTAGATTGGGGAGTTGGTGGTATGTAAATAGAATTTATAAACATGAGACTGAGTGAAAGCATCATAGCAGAGGGAATGTTTAAAGAAGAGAGGAGGCTTGGGGATATTTAACGCTTAGAGGCACAGGTATGAGGAGCCTGTGAAGCAGAATGAGAAGTGTCACCAATTGAGGCAGAAGGAGAATAGTGAGGAAGTGGAAGCTACAGAAGAAAGTGTTGAAGGAAGGAGTCACCAGCTGTGACACATGTGGTTTAGGACAAGTGAGATGAGCCTTGAAAATTGGCCATTGGCTTCAGAAAAGTGTAGTAGTTGGTGAAGTTGAAGAAAGCTGCTTTTAGTGTGGTGTTGGGAACAATACCTGGCAGAATTGGACTCAATAGAACAAGGCAAGGTGGAGACAGCAAATACAGGCAAATGTGTTGGGCAGATATTCAGGTGGTTACCAAGTAGGCAGGTAGAAAAACTATTTTGGTAGAAAACCGGGTGATTGGAAATGTTGGCATTTGAGGAGTTGCATTTGGTTTAGAGACATAAATACCATTCAGAGGGACAAGTCCTCTGAAGAGGTATCTAGTATAATTGCATCTGAGAACAAAAACCGGGGCAAACCATAAACCACGGGCTAGAGTAGAGGGTCCCAGATATTAACATATATAAAAGGGCCGGGCGCGATGGCTTATGCTTGTAATCCCAGCACTTTGGGAGGCTGAGGCGGGCAGATCACGAGGTCAGAAGATCGAGACCATCCTGGCTAACATGGTGAAACCCCGTCTCTACTAAAAATACAAAACATTAGCCAGGTGTGGTGGTGGGTGCCTGTAGTCCCAGCTACTCAGGAAGCTGAGGCAGGAGAATGGCCTGAATCTGGGAGGCGGAGCTTGTAGTGAGCCGAGATCCCGCCACTGGACTCCAGCTTGGACGACAGAGCGAGACTCCGTCTCAAAAAAAAAAAAAGATGTATCAAAGGTGATGGAAATCCAGCTGAATTGATAATGCAGATGAGTAGAGAGAAGATAAATTCAGCAAGATGAGAGGAGGCAAGTCGGATTTTTCCTAGAAGGCATTTTAATGGGGCTGAGTGCTACATTTCAGGACCAAGTTCTATTCCTTTTGGAGGCAGGAAAACATGACCACTGCTCCCCACTAAAAAATCAAGGCTTTTGGTATTATGATGTTTCTAAAAGGATAAGCCTTTTGTTTGGCTATAAAAGGCTGTTATTATCAGCTGAGTTAAAGGATCATAGTGCAAGGTCTCATAAACAAAATATCCCTGAGTGCCTTTCATAAATGTGAATTCAACTTATTTATGTCTTCGGCCTTTGAACCACCTCCTGGAAGAGTTAATATCTTAACCTTTTACGACTTAAAGTCTTAGTGAGAATTAGTTTTGTTCTTGGTGGGAATTTCTCTGTAGCTCATACTAAACCCCTGGGAAGGGACTGACCTAGAAGGAGGAAAGAGTGGAGCCTGAATCACCCAGTCTGTTTTGCTGATGGTGAGCCATGGCCTAGGGTCTGGCTGTGTAAGGAGAGGACCCTAAAAATAGACTGCCATCAAGGTGGCTGGGTCAATGCACTGCGATGTCAGTGAAATAGTGCAGGAGAAAGAAGTGTTGCTGACTGTATCACAAAAATTTCTGCCTTTCAGCTGGATTTTGAAATTAATCTGCCAACATTATAGTTAAGTTTGCGTATGATTGAATTCGGTGACTAAGCAATCTTCACAAATAAACAGAAGAAAAATAATATTGTTGAACAGTTTTTGTTTTGCTTTTAAAATTGTGATGGAATTTTAGGTTCAGAAAGAAACTGTGAGCCAGAAAAACAGAGAGAGTGAGAGAACCATCTTTTACAGAAAATCAAATGTTTCATAACTCAGAAAAAATGAATATATCTAACTTTTAAGAAAAAAATCTTAAATTGTTTATTTCACCTATGAGGCTTTTCAGCCCACAGATCAGGTGTTTTTTGTTTTGTTTTGACCTTCCACATTTGTATCATCTTCAATACGCACCTTGATTTCACCTTCCTTCCCCTTTCTCTCTTATTCTCTCTGACTTTGTTTCTTCTTGCCTTTTCATGACTATCTCTATCTTCCACTCATTTTTCTGCATCAGGTTTTTACTCTAAGTCTCTGATGCCTTTGTGTCTATATATATATGTGTGTGTGTGTGTATGTGTATATACATATACACACATATATATACACTATATATACACTATACTATATATACACAATACTATATATAGTGTATATATACTACATATATATAGTATCTACTAAACATTTACAATATTTAGAATCTTCCCTACTGTGATGAAAGCACACTTCAGTGACAATTTTTATGCACAGGTTTCTACTTTCTATGGGACCCCTTATTTAGACATGAAGTATTAAATTTATGTCAAAATGTAGGAGAAACAAATCTTTTAAGAACAACAAAAACAGGAAAGGAAGAATGTTAAGATTTTTGAAGAGAAAAGTTAAATATTACTATATTTTATGTATGTGGTATTTACCTAATATTTTAAAGGGTAAGATGTCATCCACATAGAGTTGTCACTGTGAGCACTTATGTCTTCTCTAGTTTCTCTAGCTCTCTTAAATTTTTTAATTCTTTCTCTAATTCCACACTGCTTACCACATTTTTCTGATTTCTTCATTTTCCAAAAGGATGAATTTCCTTACTTTCTGTTCATTTTAGTGTTTTCTTTTTTGTTTGGAATTTTTTCTCTAAGGGATATCATACATATCCTTCATGCTGATGACTTCCAGTACCTCTCTACACACACACACTCTCTCTCTCTCTGTGTTTGTGTGTGTGTGTGTGTGTCTTGCTAGAGCTATACATCTGTATTTTTATATTCTGGCTGGATTTGTCACCTGGATTCCCAACAGGCTCCACACAGTATGTCCAAGTGGATATCATCAGTAACTCCCCAATATAGTTACTTACACTGATTTCCTTTTACCTGTCAGTAGCCACACAGGGAGAATGGCTGAGCTAGTCCCCACCATCACAACCACCACCAGGATGCACATACTAAGCAGTGTTTACCTCAGGATGAAGCAAAACACACAGACTTCTGAAGTGGGCACTCCAACCCTGGAGACTCATGGTCTGGGGAAACAATACCAGGTACCATAAAGCCACAGGAGGTACGGAGAGGTCCCAAACCTAGAAAATAAGCTGTATAGGAGTTCCAGCTTAATTCCTATTCTGCTGGTCTCCTGAAATCACTAAATGTGATATTCTGAGTGTGAAGCTTCATTTCTTTTCAGGGATTCCCTGAAAAATGAGAAAATAGACTTGAGCTAGTAATATATTCTACTTCGACTATCCACAAATATTTACAGACAAACAAGAATCACAGCCTAAGAAGAGATATCACATGCAAACAAACTCTAAGAAAGCAAAATTAATAAAGTGGAAAAAGGGAAACCTCCACATAAACAGTCCTCACTCCTCATCAAGAATTGAGATGTAATTTGTTTAAAAAAAAAAAAAGAAGTGGGGGAAGAGGATGATGAGGAAGAGCAGAAGCAAGAGGTGAAGATGAAGAGGAGGAAAAGAAAAATAAATGAAAAGAAAGTGGTTAATAGTAAAATAGAAGCCTCTCAACAACAGTTCTTGGAGTTTTAAAATATTGTTATGGAAACAAAATAATAAAGAGTAGATGAGTGCTATAAATAATATACGTAGTGAGAATGTGATTTATAAGGTGGAAACTTGTGTGAAGGAAACAAAAGATATTAGAAGAAAAATAATGAAACTTGGAAGATAAATCTAAAAATTCCAACATTCATCTAATAGGAGTTCTAGAAATTCATACAACGATTTGCCAAAGATGAGATTATCAAAGACTTTTTTTAAAAAAAAGAAAATGTCATGGTGCAAAGAACTTAAATTCACCTTTAGAATAAAAGGGCCAACAGGGCACAGAGCTGACTAATAAAATTCATATTACTTGTAGAATATAAACATATGGGGGATAATAGGATTATAAAACCTAAAATGGTTGCTAAGAAATTATTTCTAAGTACTTAGAGGCCTAATGTAAAAATAATTATCATTCGTAATTAAAATTCCATTTTAAGAAAGCGCAGGAGGTGGTGAAGTTAGAAGAAAAAGTAAAAGCATGCGAAAAATAGTGTCCTTCCATGGGCAGTGTGAAAAGACACAGGCAGAAGAATATATAAAGAAAATGTTTTTAATAAAAAAAACTTTCTGAAAATAATAAGCAAAATAAAACTCAGAAAAAAATAGGCAAATGAGATAGACTCTTAATTCACAGAAGAAATCCATGGATCTGATAAACTAATAACAAACCGGTAATCAAAGAAACAAAAATTTTAAAAGTAATGAAATAGTGCTTTTCATCCCAAATTGTCAAAAATTAAAAATAGTAATACTTAACACTCAAGTTTTTACTATGTTATATGATAAAATGGAATAAATACTTTAAAGAGATGATCTCACTCAGTGACCATAATAAAACTATGGAGAATGTGTTTTTAATATTCTATCTGTATAGATGGGAATATCAAGATTTTGGGAAACTTCCAGAACCTTCTCTACTCTTCCAGAAATCCTCCATCGCCTCCCCTTCACAGCTAAAATTTTGGGAGGTTAACTCTGTACATATCATATCCACTTTCTCACCTTCTTCTTTTCACTCATTAACTTAGGGCAGTTATTTCTCTACTTCCATCACTCCAGTGAAATATTTATTTCCAAGCAAACCACTGTATGATTAACCCAATAGCTTCTTCTCAGTCCTTATCTTCATTGCCTTAGGTGATTGAAATTGCAACTTATTTTAACTTCTTGATGCATCTTCCTTCCTTGACTGTGGCCCTAAGGCTTGCACATTTCTTCTTGCTCTTTGCTGAAACCTGCACATACTTCTCTATGCCTAACCTGCCACTTCCCCTAACTCCCTAGTGCTCCAGAAGCATTCGTTATGAGCCAGTGAGTTTAAAATACGTACATTCCCTTGCAGACAAACAAATTACATCTACATGCAAAATGAAGTTGCACAGAGGACTAGTTTCTTAAGGTAAAAGAAGAAGCATGGCAATTATTCCCCTACCCACAAACTCAGACTATCTCATATTGGTACAGGAATGAAGAAGAAATTTCTTACACAGATAGTGAGGGTATGGAAGTCTTCGGTACAGTTTTCCTTTTAATGAAAAGTAGCCCCCAATCATTTTCCTTTCTAACAAAGAGCAGCCTGTAAAATCAAGCTGCAGACATAGATGCTGGCAGTTGTGCCAATCATGTTCAAAATAGCGGCTCCACCTTTCCTTCTCTGCCAGCCACATGTACAGTAAGGAGCAGACAAGATGGCCCTGGCCAAGGGGAAAGTTCAGTTACATAATAAGATTAGGGTAGGGTGGCCAGCCTTCCCTGGGCTATGTAAATGTCACACCTGATGGAACCAATCTGTGAGCTCTACATAAATCAGACACCGCCTACTGGAGCCTGACTATAAAATTCAGCACATGTGCTGCCAGCTGGCCTTTCCTCTTGGAAGTCCCCTCTCTCTCCCTAGAGAGAGAGAGAGCTGTTTTCTTTTCTTTTTCTTTTCCCATTAAACCTCTGATCCTAAACTCCTCATATGTGTCTGTGTCCTAAATTTTCTTGGTGCAAGAGGATGAACCCCAGGTATTTACCTCAGACAACATAACTTCTTCAATATCGCTTTTGCTCATGTTTAAAAAAAATACTCCTAATTGTAATTATTTTTTGTGAACATGTGACTAAAAAAAATGAGTACAGCACAACAGGTTCCTGTTGTGCATCAGGATAATAATCTAGTATTTTTATCCATTTTTTGGATAAATGTATTTAACTCCATTTTTTCAGAACTGGTCATGGAACACAAATATTGTCTTGGAAAATAAATGCCTCATTCCTTATTTATATTTATTTATTTATCTCTACTTTTATTTTAGGTTCAGGGAATGCATGTGGAGGTTTGGTACATGGCGATATTGCTTGTTGCTGAGGCTCAGTGTAAGAATGATCCTGTCACCAAGGTAATGAGTACAGTACCTGATCGGTACCCTTCCATTCCATGTACCACTCCCACCCTTCTTCCTTAAGCAGCCACCAGTGTCTATTGTTCCCATCTTTGTATCCATATATACTCAATGTTTAGTTCCCACTTGTATATGAGAACATGCCTTATTTGATTTTCTATTCCTGCATTAATTTGCTTAGGATAATGGCCATCTGCGTTCATGTCCCTGCAAAAGACATGATTGTGTTCTTTTTGATGGTTACGTAGTATCCCACGGTTTATATGTACCAGTTTCTTTATGCAGACTACTACTGATAGACATCTTGGCTGACTCTGTGTCTTTGCTAAGGTTACTAGCTCTATAATGAACATACGAATGCATATGTCTTTTTGGTAAAATGATTTATATTCTTTTGGATGTATACCCAGTAGTAGGATTACTGGGTCAAATAGTAGTTCCATTTTAAGTTATTTGAAATATTTCCACGCTGCTTTGCACAGTGGTTGAAATAATTTACATTTCTACCAGCAATGTATAAGTGTTCCCTTTTCTCTGCAGCCTTGGCAACATCTATTTTTTTTTTGACTTTTTAATAATAGCCATTCTGACTGGTGTGAGGTGGTATTTCATTATGGTTTTGATTTTCATTACTCTAATGATCAATGATAATGAGCATTTAAAAAATTTGTTTATCACATATATGTCTCTTTTGAGAAGTATCTGTTTATGTCCTTTGCCCACTCATTAATGGGGTTATTTGGTTTTTGTTGGTTGAATTATTTAAGTTCCTTACAGATTCTGGATATTGGGCCTTTGTCAGATACAGAGTTTGTGAATATTTTCTCCCATTCTGTAGGTTGTCTCTTTCCTCTGTTGATAGTTTATTTTGCTGTGTGGAATCTTTTCAATTTAATTAGGTACTACTTGTCAATTTCTGTTTTCGTTGCACTTGCTTTCAAAGACTCAGGCATAATTTGTTTGCCAAGGCCGATGTCCAGAATGGTATTTCCTAGGTTTTCTTCTAGGGTTTTTATTATTTTAGGCCTTATATTTAAGTGTTTAGTTTACCTTTAGTTAGTTTTTGTATATGGTGAAAAGAAGTGGTCGAGTTTCAATATTCTGCAAATAACCAGCCAGTTATCCCAGCACCATTTATTGAATTGGAAGTCCTTTTCCCAGTTTGTTATTTTCAACTTTGTTGGCCGGGTGCCGTGGCTCACACCTGTAATCCTAGCACTTTGGGAGGCCAAGGCAGGTGGATCTCCTGAGGTCAGGAGTTCAAGACCAGCCTGGCCAACGTGGTGAAACTTCATCTCTACTAAAAGTACAAAAATTAGTGAGGCCTGGTGGCAGGTGCCTATAATCCCAGCTACTTGAAGGCTGAGGCAGGAGAATTGCTTGAACCTGGGAGGTAGAGGTTGCAGCGAGCCGTGATTGCACCATTGCACTCCAGCCTGGGTGACTGGGTGACTAGAGTGAAACTCCATCTCAAAAAAAAAAAAAAAAAAAAAAAAAAAAAAAAACTGTCGAAGGCCAGTTGGTTGTATTTGTGCAGCTTTGTGAGTTCTGTATTCTGTTCCATTGTTCTATGTGTTGTTTTTGTACCAGTACCATGATGTTTTGGTTATTGTAGCCTTGTAGTATAGTTTGAAGTTGGGTAGTGTGATGCCTAGTGGCTTTGTTCTTTCTGGTTAGCTTTGCAATTCAGGCTCTAAAATTCATATGAATTTTAGAATAGCTTTTTTCTAAATCTGTGAAAAACGACATTGATAGTTTGATAAGAATAACACTGAATTGATACATTTATTTGGGCAATTTGGCCATTTTAACATTATTGATTCTTCTAATCCATGAGCTTGGAATGTTTCTTCATTCGTTTGTGTCATTTTTTATTTCTTTCAGCAGTGTTTTGTAATTCTTCTTGTAGAGATGTTTCACCTCCATGGTAAGCTGTATGCCTAGGTATTTTAATCTTTCTGTGGCTATTGTAAATAAGACTGCATTCTTTATTTAATTCTCAGTTTGGATATTATTGGTGTATAGAAATGCTACTGATTTTTATACATTGATATGGTATCTTGATACTTCAGTGAAGTCGTTTATCAGTCCCAGGAGGCTTCTGGCAAAATATTTGGGGTTTTCTAGGTATAGAATCATATCTTCTGCAAAGAGAGATAGTTTAACTGCCTCTCTTCCTATTTAGATGCCTTTAATTTTATTATCTTGCCTGATTGCTCTGGCTACGACTTTCAGTAGTATGCTGAATAGGAGTGGTGAGAGTGAGCATCCTTGTCTTGTTCCAGTTCTCCAAGGGAATGCTTCCAGCCTTTGCCTATTCAGTACCTCATGCCTTATTAAACCATGTAATAATGTATAGTGCAACTAAGCATTCTTGAATGATGTCTGTTTAGATAGCAAGCATCAGTGACTTATGGTTTATTAACAAATATATTTTGTTACTTCCAAAACATAGAAAATGATCTTTACCTGATAAAGGCATTTAACAATAAAATATGAAAAAAGGAAACATTTATACCAAAGAAGGCCTTGTAAAAACCAAAAAAGATTATACTGCAAATATTTAATATTAAAAGCTATCATTCTTAAGATAAAAAGTAAAAAAATAATAAAAAAACCTCAAAGGATTAATTACTCTCTCCCGTAGTCTTGATCTTTGTTTCATGACAAATATTCCAGGTGTAGGAAATGTCTTTGAATTTTTGTTGAAGTTGGTCACATGTGTAAGTGCATCTTAGAGCCTCTTTATACTGGGTGTTAATGCATATATCGGTTCATGCAAATATTTTGTTGGCTTACTCTGATACTGATTTTATTTGTGTGTGTTTGATGAAAATCTCCATTGCTTTTCTAATTCAGATTTTCAGATGTTTGTAATTTCAAGTCACAATATTCACAAAGAATATCATGTTCCTTCTTTGCATGTCTTCTGTTAAATTATTTACAAAGAACTGTAGTCTGTAGTTAAAAAGGTTAATAGCACTCCACAGAATCTCTTTCAAAATTGCCAATCTAAGGACTTTTTTGCTTCCAAAGCTTGCTATTTCTTGGGGAACTACACAACAGAGTATACTGTATATAAAGTATACTGTGCACATGTATTTATTAATGTTTATTTCATTTGCAAGAATGACTAAGCATTAGCAGCATACAGAGCCAGAAAAACACACATAATATGGCAGTTACAAATAACACTGATTAGAAATTGTTGGCTTCTCTCCCACATGTTTTTGTGCTGGCTCATAGAAATCTGACCTTAATCGTTGACTTCTAGTCCACTTTTTCCACTTTTGTTTTCAATTTATTGTCAGTAAATTATTAAATTCCTTTGAACCAGTAACATTCCTATGTTGCTTTGTAAGCTTTACTTTTCATATGAGAATTATAATACTTTTTTTTGTTTTCATGATTTATTGAATAATTTTTCACAGGATTTGAAATTTGGAAAAGCCTATAAAGTTTTCAGAAAATTCCAGAAAAAAAATTCTGCACAGAAGCATTTAACTATATTTAAACGTATGAGATACAGCTGATGGAAACATAATATTTGACTTGGAAACCATTATTGTAAAAACTAATACATTGTCTTTCTTTCCTGCTTCACATATTCATCAAGTGCCTACAATGCAAAAGACATTATCCTAAGTACTCACATGAAAACAAAAACAAAGTGGAGTTGTAGATGCTGGCAAGGCTGTGGAGAAAAAGGAATGCTTGCCTACTGTTGGTGGAAATGTAAATTGATTTAGCCTCTGTGGAAAGCAGTTTGGAGATTTCTGAAAGAACTTAGTACTATCATTCAACCCAGAAAGCCCATTATTGGGTATATATTGAAAAAATCATTCTACTAAAAAGACACATGCATTTGCATGTTAATCTCAACACTATTCATCATAGCAAAGACATGGAATCAACATAGGTGCCCATCAACAGTGGACTGGATAAAGAAATTGGTACATATACACCATGGAATACTATGTAGCCATAAAAAAGAATAAAATCACATGCTTTTCAGCAACATGGATGCAGCAAGAGACAATCATCCTAAGTGAATCAATGCAGGAACAGAAAACCCAATACTGCATGTTCTCACTTATAAGTGGGATCTAAACATGGGGTACTCATGGCCATAAAGTTGTAGACAATAGACACCAGGGACATCTAGAGGGGAGAGGGAGCGATGGGGCCAAGTGTTGAAAAACTGTTAGGTACTATGCTCACTACCTGAGTGATGAGATCTTTTGTACTCCAAACCTCAGCATCACATAATATACCCATGTAACAAACCTGCACATTTACTCACTGAATCTAAAATAAAAGTATCGAAATTATTTTTTTAATGAGTTGTATGGGGTCTTGCCCTCAAGTGGCCTTCTTAGGGATAAAAGGTGATTAGCTAGAACATGCAGTGGAATATAAATGAGCATAAAGAGCATCTAAGACAAAGAAAGAGGTGGAGATAAAACATAATGGGATAGCATTGGAAAGATAGTTATTACAACTGTATCTATTCCAAATAAATTCCAAATACTTATTCTAAAATACACAGATTGTAGATAACTGAGAGCAGTGGTGATGGGGAGGGGAGATTATAATACAAACACGGACACTAAAACTGGATTACCTAGCTTCTAATTTCAGATAGCCCCAAAATTTTCCAAATGTATGTAGTTTCTTAAATTCCCTATGCCTCAACTTCTAACTCAGTTAAATGGAAAAATAATGTAATTACTTGAAATGGTTATTCTGATGATTAAATAAGTTAATACATGTAAAGCTCTTAAAAGGGTAAGTGGAGCATAATAACCAATCAATAAACATTAGTTCCTATTTTTGTTGTTGTTGTATTTAATATTTTTCCTGGATAAATAACCAACATGGAAAAGGCACAAATGTGGGAAATGAGGCCAGGTACAGTGATTTACACCTGTAATCCCAGCACTTTGAGAAGCTGAGGCAAGTTCGTCACCTGAGGTCAGGCGTTCGAGACTAGCTGGGCCAACATGGTGGAACCCTGTCTCTACTAAAAATACAAAAATTAGCCAGATGTGGTGGGGTGCACCTGTAGTCCCAACTACTCGGGAGGCTGAGGTAGGAGAATCGCTTGAATCCAGGAGGTGGAGGTTGCAGTGAGCTGAGATCACATCACTGCCCTCCAGCCTGGGTGACACAGCAAGATTGTGTCTCAAAAAAATAAATAAACTAAAATAAAGTATATAAACTTTTAAGCAGGAAAATTTTTAAAAGCAACATGTATTCACAATTAAAAAATGTGGGAAATGGAAGGCTCATAGAGAAACAGTGGGTAATTTTGTTTAGTTAGAGCATGAACGTACAAAAATAAAATGAAGAGTAGAAAACAAAATTTTAACTTTCTATTTCTAACCCATTAACATATCATTCAATATTATCCCTTAAAAGTCATCTATGGCTGCACTTCCGTTTCTACAATAGTAGCTTTTAGCAGTTCAACAGTCCTACTGAACAAAATAAAAAGCTTATAAAATTATATATATAGCTATGTCTAATGTATCTAGGAATAAATGGTCCAAGACTGCTGAGAGGCAAGCCATGGAGAGATGAGTTCATGTTTCATAGTTACTTTTTCTAGTTATAGTTCCTCATTGTGAGAATCCATCAAGATGCTGACATCCTAGGCTTTGCCCAGGAAAAGAGGCACTACCTGGTGCGGGGGTAGGCATGGGGGTAGATAAATAAGAAGAGCTTTGACTGTCATGGAGCTGAAGAAAATGACAAATTATCTGTCCAAGATCGTGCTGAGCAGAGACAGGTAGAGAACTAAGCCTGACACAAGGCAAGAAAATACATTTCTATACTCTAATAGCGGATAATTAAAAGTACAGTTTTTAAAGCTCCAAGTACAATTATGTGGAAATCATAATATGCTTAGGAATATGTTTTATAAGACACACATAAAAATTCTATACTAGGAAATAAAAGGAAACATTGGTGAGAAAAATTAAAGAAGACCTAAATAAATGAAGACGTATCTTATGTTCATGATTTGAAAGAATCAATACAGTAAAATTATCAACTCTGGCTATATTAAACTATTGAATTGATCCTATGCATTCGGCCACATGTTTATAGAAATTGACATGCTGTTGTTAGTCTACAAGAATATGCAAATAAATTAGTATTTCTAATACTAATTCTAGATAAAACAGAACAAAGTTGGAGGTTCTTATACTGACTTCAAAACTTAATATAAAGCTACATTAATCAAGGCAATATGATTCAGGCATGAGGATTAACAAATAAGTGAACAGCACAGTATATAAAGCCCCCAAATAGTCATTTGATTTTTCAACCAATGTGCCAAAGCAATCCAAGGAAGAGGGAAAGCCTGTTTCAAAATAATGTAGTTTGGATATCCATAAGAAAAAAGAAAAACAGTAAGTGTTTAAGCCTTGACTCCCAGCTCACCATTTACCTAAATATTAATTTGAGGTTGATTATACAACCTAAACATAAAAATTAACATTATGAAGGCTTTATAAGGCAAGTTACCTTTTGAGAGAAAATGTCTTTATTATATGAAGGAAAGCAACAGTTTCTTAGCTAGGACACGGGAAGCAATCAACATTGAAGAAAAATGTTGAACTGTATGTTACCAAAATGCTCATTAAGAACACTGATTGGTGTGTCATTACTAAGGAAAAAATATTTTCAATAAACATATGTAGCTGATGAAGGACTGTTACCTAGGATATATAAAGGGTTCCAATAACTCAATAATAAAAAGACAAACAAACAAAAATTTTTAATGATTTCTACAGACACAAAAGAAGATATACAAATGTCCAATATGCATATGAAACACCAGGGAACATTGGTCATCATAGAAATAAAATTTAAAACCATAATAAGAAAATACCCACTCAAATGGCTAAATTTATAAGAACTGGCAATATTAAATGTTGGTGAGGATCATAAGCTTTGATGCATTGTTGTAGGGAGTATAATATGATACTTCCACTTTGAGAAAGGGCTGAACATTTTATGTAAAACAAAAGATAAGTTTAGAACTAAAAGAGTAGAAAATTTTCCATTATCAGCCACAGTGGAGTAAGAAGTGTTAAATTTATCCTTCCCTCTTAAGTAAGAAACCAAAAAAAAATGACAGAATGATTTACAGATCTTATAAAACAAGCAAACACAAGATAGTGATTCCTGAAGGACAAGATATAAGGTGAGCCCTAAGATTAAAACAGCTACTTCCTGAGTTTCCAGTCCAAGTTGCAGTAAAAGAGAACTTAGAGGTTAGCAGCCTACCTCAGTTGAGGCAATGTTGAAAATTTAAAGAGGCCAAGGGAACTAAAATTCACATAGCTGAATAACATAGAGAAGAGAGCTTCATGAAGAGGAGAGAACTACAGAGAGAGAGCCACAGAGGCCTGTAGGGGGTTCCCTTCAAGTATTAAGCTAAGTATTGATTAGTATTTGTATGTGAGGAAACTGAGAGTGGGAAAGGAACAGGTATAATAATTTATATAGACCACAAACACTGTCAGCAGATACAAGAAGCCTTGTATTCCTTGGGGCTTTGGGTTGGGTATTCAGAAATGTATCATCCTAGTAGCAGGACCAAATTCATTCTGGAATAAAGACTACTGTGGCCTTGACTCACAAGTTTTAAAAACAAGCCTCAAAATAGATCAAATTATTTATAATAATTTTACTGTATCTCACAATAAAACTGGAAAAACAGCTTAAGGAATCCAAAAAGAAAAAAACAAACTAACATTCAATAATGCAAAATTCATAATCTTTAGTATTCAATTCTAAAACTGACCAGACAGGCAAAAAACAGGAAAAATATATCCATAATGAGGAGAAAAATAAACCATTAGAAATGTCTCTTAATAAAGTTAGTAGAGAAAGACATTAAGCCAGCTATTATAAATATACTTTGGATGTCCAAGAATGTAGAAGACAGAAAGAGCATGTTAATAGGAGATATGTTAGATATTAGAAAGACTCAAATTGAATTTCTAGAGGTGGAAAATATGCTGGAACAGGAAAATAGCAGATTAGGCAGACACCACACAAGAAAACCTTAGTGAACTAATTCTGCATTGATATAAACTGTCCAAAAATAAACAGAAAAATCAAAAAGACTGAAAACGGAATGGGTGGAGTCTCAGTGAGCTGTAGGACAATTTCAAGCAGGCTAATATATGTGTAATTTATTGCACACAAGAGGAATGAGTTGGGGAGAAAGGAAAAACACATGAAGAAAATATAGCCAACATTTTTCCAAATTTGATGAAAACCATGAGCCCAGTGCTATAGACTGAATGTGTTTCTCCCACCCCAAATTTATAAGTTGAAACCTTAATATCCAATGATGGCAGACACCTCATGAGTGGAATTAGTGCCTCATAAAAAAGACCCTGGAAAGCTCCCTCACTCCTATCTGCCATTTAAGGAAAAAGCAAGAAGATGGCTTTGAACCAAAAAGTGGACCCTCACTACTGAATCTGGTAGCATCTTCACATTGGACTTCCCAGCCTCCGCAACTGTGAAAAATACATTTCTGTTGTTTATAAACCACCCAGTCACCCAGGCTGTGGTATTCTATTATAGCAAGCAAAACAGACCAATACACATAGACCTAAGAAGTTCAGTAAATCCCAAGTAAAAGGAACATGAAGAAAACTACCCCAAGTCACCTCATAATCAAATTGCTCAAATGCAGTGATAAAGAGAAAATCTTAAAAGCACACCAAAAAAAAAAAATACACAGAATATACTGAGTAACATACATAAAAATCACAGTTAACTTTTTATCAGAAAACAACAACAACAACAAAAGACAGTGGAGCAGTATATTTAATGTTCTGAAAGAAAAACCAAAGAAACAACCTAGAGTTCTATATCTAACAAAAATATCTTTCAAAAATAAAGGTGACCTAGACTTTTCCATAGAAAACCTGAAAGAATTTTTCACTTGCATAATTCAGAAAATTTCAAAGGAAGTCATTGAAATAGAAGAAAATGATACAGATGGAAATTTGGGTCCACACACAAAAAAGAGCACCTCATATGTTGAATATGCAGAAACACAGTGGGAGATTTCAAAGCCTTTCTCTCAATAAGTAATAGAACATGAAGGCAAAAATTATGATTATAAAAAATATTGAACATGACTATCAAACAACTTGACTTAGCTGGCATTTATAAACCACTCTATCTAAGAATAATAGAAAACACATTATTTCCAGGTGGACACTTGACCTATATTCTGGGTCATAAAACAAGTCCCCATATGTTTAAAAGTTTCTATGTCATATCAAATATGTTCTATCATTTAGATGGAATTAAATTCGGAATCAAAAAGAGAAAAATATGTGAAAAATCCCTAAATGTTTGATAGCAAAAAATATGTCTATATAACCTATGGAACAAAGAAGAAAGTTTTCAAAAAGTACTTTGAATGTAATTTAAATGAAAATAAAATGTAAGAACATTTTTGGTGTCCATGCTTGCATAAGAGAAAAATAGAGGTCTCAAGTCATTGACTTAAGCCCTGAATTTAAGAGAATAGGTAAAGAAGAGCAAAGTAAACCCAATGTAGAAAGAAAATAACAATAAAAGGGCGGAGGAGCCAAGATGGCCGAATAGGAACAGCTCCGGTCTACAGCTCCCAGCGTGAGCGACGCAGAAGACGGGTGATTTCTGCATTTCCATCTGAGGTACCGGGTTCATCTCACTAGGGAGTGCCAGACAGTGGGCACAGGCCAGTGGGTGCATGCACTGTGCGCGAGCCGAAGCAGGGCGAGGCATTGCCTCACCTGGGAAGCGCAAGGGGTCAGGGAGTTCCCTTTCCGAGTCAAAGAAAGGGGTGACGGACGCACCTGGAAAATCGGGTCACTCCCACCCGAATATTGCGCTTTTCAGACCGGCTTAAAAAACGGCGCACCACGAGACTATATCCCACACCTGGCTCGGAGGGTCCTACGCCCAGGGAATCTCGCTGATTGCTAGCACAGCAGTCTGAGATCAAACTGCAAGGCGGCAGCGAGGCTGGGGGAGGGGCGCCCGCCATTGCCCAGGCTTGCTTAGGTAAACAAAGCAGCCGGGAAGCTCGAACTGGGTGGAGCCCACCACAGCTCAAGGAGGCCTGCCTGCCTCTGTAGGCTCCACCTCTGGGGGCAGGGCACAGACAAACAAAAAGACAGCAGTAACCTCTGCAGACTTAAATGTCCCTGTCTGACAGCTTTGAAGAGAGCAGTCGTTCTCCCAGCACGCAGCTGGAGATCTGAGAACGGGCAGACTGCCTCCTCAAGTGGGTCCCTGACCCCTGACCCCCGAGCAGCCTAACTGGGAGGCACCCCCCAGCAGGGGCACGCTGACACCTCACACGGCAGGGTATTCCAACAGACCTGCAGCTGAGGGTCCTGTCTGTTAGAAGGAAAACTAACAAACAGAAAGGACATCCACACCGAAAACCCATCTGTACATCACCATCATCAAAGACCAAAAGTAGATAAAACCACAAAGATGGGGAAAAAACAGAACAGAAAAACTGGAAACTCTAAAACGCAGAGCGCCTCTCCTCCTCCAAAGGAACGCAGTTCCTCACCAGCAACGGAACAAAGCTGGATGGAGAATGATTTTGACGAGCTGAGAGAAGAAGGCTTCAGACGATCAAATTACTCTGAGCTACGGGAGGATATTCAAACCAAAGGCAAAGAAGTTGAAAACTTTGAAAAAAATTTAGACGAATGTATAACTAGAATAACCAATACAGAGAAGTGCTTAAAGGAACTGATGGAGCTGAAAACCAAGGCTCGAGAACTACGTGAAGAATGCAGAGGCCTCAGGAGCCGATGCGATCAACTGGAAGAAAGGGTATCAGCGATGGAAGATGAAATGAATGAAATGAAGCGAGAAGGGAAGTTTAGAGAAAAAAGAATAAAAAGAAATGAGCAAAGCCTCCAAGAAATATGGGACTATGTGAAAAGACCAAATCTACGTCTGATTGGTGTACCTGAAAGTGATGCGGAGAATGGAACCAAGTTGGAAAACACTCTGCAGGATATTATCCAGGAGAACTTCCCCAATCTAGCAAGGCAGGCCAACGTTCAGATTCAGGAAATACAGAGAATGCCACAAAGATACTCCTCGAGAAGAGCAACTCCAAGACACATAATTGTCAGATTCACCAAAGTTGAAATGAAGGAAAAAATGTTAAGGGCAGCCAGAGAGAAAGGTCGGGTTACCCTCAAAGGGAAGCCCATCAGACTAACAGCGGATCTCTCGGCAGAAACCCTACAAGCCAGAAGAGAGTGGGGGCCAATATTCAACATTCTTAAAGAAAAGAATTTTCAACCCAGAATTTCATATCCAGCCAAACTAAGCTTCATAAGTGAAGGAGAAATAAAATACTTTACAGACAAGCAAATGCTGACCGATTTTGTCACCACCAGGCCTGCCCTAAAAGAGCTCCTGAAGCAAGCGCTAAACATGGAAAGGAACAACCGGTACCAGCCGCTGCAAATCATGACAAAATGTAAAGACCATCGAGACTAGGAAGAAACTGCATCAACTAACGAGCAAAATAACCAGCTAACATCATAATGACAGGATCAAATTCACACATAACAATATTAACTTTAAATGTAAATGGACTAAATTCTCCAATTAAAAGACACAGACTGGCAAGTTGGATAAAGAGTCAAGACCCATCAGTGTGCTGTATTCAGGAAACCCATCTCACGTGCAGAGACACACATAGGCTCAAAATAAAAGGATGGAGGAAGATCTACCAAGCAAATGGAAAACAAAAAAAGGCAGGGGTTGCAATCCTAGTCTCTGATAAAACAGACTTTAAACCAACAAAGATCAAAAGAGACAAAGAAGGCCATTACATAATGGTAAAGGGATCAATTCAACAAGAGGAGCTAACTATCCTAAATATATATGCACCCAATACAGGAGCACCCAGATTCATAAAGCAAGTCCTGAGTGACCTACAAAGAGACTTAGACTCCCACACATTAATAATGGGAGACTTTAATACCCCACTGTCAACATTAGACAGATCAACGAGACAGAAAGTCAACAAGGATACCCAGGAATTGAACTCAGCTCTGCACCAAGCGGACCTAATAGACATCTACAGAACTCTCCACCCCAAATCAACAGAATATACATTTTTTTCAGCACCACACCACACCTATTCCAAAATTGACCACATAGTTGGAAGTAAAGCTCTTCTCAGCAAATGTAAAAGAACAGAAATTATAACAAACTATCTCTCAGACCACAGTGCAATCAAACTAGAACTCAGGATTAAGAATCTCACTCAAAGCCGCTCAACTACATGGAAACTGAACAACCTGCTCCTGAATGACTACTGGGTACATAACGAAATGAAGGCAGAAATAAAGATGTTCTTTGAAACCAACGAGAACAAAGACACAACATACCAGAATCTCTGGGACGCATTCAAAGCAGTGTGTAGAGGGAAATTTATAGCACTAAATGCCCACAAGAGAAAGCAGGAAAGATCCAAAATTGACACCCTAACATCACAATTAAAAGAACTAGAAAAGCAAGAGCAAACACATTCAAAAGCTAGTAGAAGGCAAGAAATAACTAAAATCCGAGCAGAACTGAAGGAAATAGAGACACAAAAAACCCTTCAAAAAATCAATGAATCCAGGAGCTGGTTTTTTGAAAGGATCAACAAAATTGATAGACCGCTAGCAAGACTAATAAAGAAAAAAAGAGAGAAGAATCAAATAGACACAATAAAAAATGATAAAGGGGATATCACCACCGATCCCACAGAAATACAAACTACCATCAGAGAATACTACAAACACCTCTACGCAAATAAACTAGAAAATCTAGAAGAAATGGATACATTCCTCGACACATACACTCTCCCAAGACTAAATCAGGAAGAAGTTGAATCTCTGAATAGACCAATAACAGGAGCTGAAATTGTGGCAATAATCAATAGTTTACCAACCAAAAAGAGTCCAGGACCAGATGGATTCACAGCCGAATTCTACCAGAGGTACAAGGAGGAACTGGTACCATTCCTTCTGAAACTATTCCAATCAATAGAAAAAGAGGGAATCCTCCCTAACTCATTTTATGAGGCCAGCATCATTCTGATACCAAAGCCGGGCAGAGACACAACCAAAAAAGAGAATTTTAGACCAATATCCTTGATGAACATTGATGCAAAAATCCTCAATAAAATACTGGCAAACCGAATCCAGCAGCACATCAAAAAACTTATCCACCATGATCAAGTGGGCTTCATCCCTGGGATGCAAGGCTGGTTCAATATACGCAAATCAATAAATGTAATCCAGCATATAAACAGAGCCAAAGACAAAAACCACATGATTATCTCAATAGATGCAGAAAAAGCCTTTGACAAAATTCAAAAACCCTTCATGCTAAAAACTCTCAATAAATTACGTATTGATGGGACGTATCTCAAAATAATAAGAGCTATCTATGACAAACCAACAGCCAATATCATACTGAATGGGCAAAAACTGGAAGCATTCCCTTTGAAAACTGGCACAAGACAGGGATGCCCTCTCTCACCACTCCTATTCAACATAGTGTTGGAAGTTCTGGCCAGGGCAATCAGGCAGGAGAAGGAAATAAAGGGTATTCAATTAGGAAAAGAGGAAGTCAAATTGTCCCTGTTTGCAGACGACATGATTGTTTATCTAGAAAACCCCATCGTCTCAGCCCAAAATCTCCTTAAGCTGATAAGCAACTTCAGCAAAGTCTCAGGATACAAAATCAATGTACAAAAATCGCAAGCATTCCTATACACCAACAACAGACAAACAGAGAGCCAAATCATGAGTGAACTCCCATTCACAATTGCTTCAAAGAGAATAAAATACCTAGGAATCCAACTTTCAAGGGATGTGAAGGACCTCTTCAAGGAGAACTACAAACCACTGCTCAAGGAAATAAAAGAGGATACAAACAAATGGAAGAACATTCCATGCTCATGGGTAGGAAGAATCAATATCGTGAAAATGGCCATACTGCCCAAGGTAATTTACAGATTCAATGCCATCCCCATCAAGCTACCAATGACTTTCTTCACAGAATTGGAAAAAACTACTTTAACGTTCATATGGAACCAAAAAAGAGCCCGCATCGCCAAGTCAATCCTAAGCCAAAAGAACAAAGCTGGAGGCATCACACTACCTGACTTCAAACTATACTACAAGGCTACAGTAACCGAAACAGCATGGTACTGGTACCAAAACAGAGATATAGATCAATGGAACAGAACAGAGCCCTCAGAAATAACGCCACTTACCTACAACTATCTGATCTTTGACAAACCTGAGAAAAACAAGCAATGGGGAAAGGATTCCCTATTTAATAAATGGTGCTGGGAAAACTGGCTAGCCATATGTAGAAAGCTGAAACTGGATCCCTTCCTTACACCTTATACAAAAATCAATTCAAGATGGATTAAAGATTTAAACGTTAGACCTAAAACCATAAAAACCCTAGAAGAAAACCTAGGCATTACCATTCAGGACATAGGCACGGGCAAGGACTTCATGTCCAAAACACCAAAAGCAATGGCAACAAAAGACAAAATTGACAAATGGGATCTAATTAAACTAAAGAGCTTCTGCACAGCAAAAGAAACTACCATCAGAGTGAACAGGCAACCTACAACATGGGAGAAAATTTTCACAACCTACTCATCTGACAAAGGGCTAATATCCAGAATCTACAATGAACTCAAACAAATTTACAAGAAAAAAACAAACAACCCCATCAAAAAGTGGGCGAGGGACATGAACAGACACTTCTCAAAAGAAGACATTTATGCAGCCAAAAAACACATGAAAAAATGCTCATCATCACTGGCCATCAGAGAAATGCAAATCAAAACCACTATTAGATATCATCTCACACCAGTTAGAATGGCAGTCATTAAAAAGTCAGGAAACAACAGGTGCTGGAGAGGATGTGGAGAAATAGGAACACTTTTACACTGTTGGTGGGACTGTAAACTAGTTCAACCATTGTGGAAGTCAGTGTGGCGATTCCTCAGGGATCTAGAACTAGAAATACCATTTGACCCAGCCATCCCATTACTGGGTATATACCCAAATGACTATAAATCATGCTGCTATAAAGACACATGCACACGTATGTTTATTGCGGCATTATTCACAATAGCAAAGACTTGGAACCAACCCAAATGTCCAACAATGATAGACTGGATTAAGAAAATGTGGCACATATACACCATGGAATACTATGCAGCCATAAAAAATGAGGAGTTCATGTCCTTTGTAGGGACATGGATGAAATTGGAAATCATCATTCTCAGTAAACTATCGCAAGAACAAAAAACCAAACACCGCATATTCTCACTCATAGGTGGGAATTGAACAATGAGATCACATGGACACAGGAAGGGGAATATCACACTCTGGGGACTGTGGTGGGGAGGGGGGAGGGGGGAGGGATAGCATTGGGAGATAAAAATAAAAGATAAGGAAAGAAAAGAAAAAAAAATGAAAATAAAAATCAACATTCAAAAAAAAAAAAATTATTGAAGCTGCTGATACCAAAGATTCTTGTGTGAGTTTATGACTGGCAATAAAACTACTTAATGTGTGCTTAAAAAAAAAAAAGAAAATAACAATAAAAGTAAAGGAAGAAGCAAGTAAAATACCAAACAGAAAAATACAGAAAATCAGTAAAATCAAAAGAGGTGATCGATAAAAATTTTAAATATGCAACCAGAATAATCAAGAAAACAAAGAAGACAATTTAAAAATATCAGAAATGAGAGAGTAGGCATCACTAGACTTTCTATAGACATTAAAAGGATAATAAAGGATACTAAGGATACTATGGACACATTTATGGAAATAAATATCACAAGTTAGATGGAATGAATAAATATCTTAAAATATATATAATTCCAAAACTCACAAAGAAAGATAATCTGAAAAGCCCTATATCTATGAAGAAATTGATTTTGTATTTAAAAGCATTCCTAGAAAGAATGCCTCAGATGGCTTTGTTGATGAATTCTACCAAACATTTAAGGAAAAAATACTATCAATTTTATACAATTGATATTGGAGAATATAGAAGAAACATCCGTACCGTTTTATGAAGTTATCATTACCCAAACACCAAAACTAGACAAAAAGAGTATAATAAAAGCAAACTAGAGGCCAATATCTCTGCTAAACATAGAGGCAACTATTCTCAAGAAAGGTTTGGAAATTAAATCTAACAATACATTTATATAGAAAGTAAGGTATTATAATCAAGTAGAATTCCTTCCAGGAGTTCAATGTTTGTTTAACACTTGAAAATCAATTAATGTAATTAATAATACTAACCAACTGAAAAACTAAAACCATGTGATCTTAATTGACACAACATATTTGACAAAATCAATATGTATTCATGATTAAAACTCTTAGTAGAGGAGAAATAAAATGAAACTTCTTCTATTTAATGGAAAGAATCTATTAAAAACTTACAGCATCATACTTAATGATAAAATACTTCATAGTTTCTTTGTAAGACTGGAAATGAGATAATAATTTCTACTCTTACCATTTCAATTCAACAGTCTCAGAAGTCCTAACCATGCAAATAAAAGGCATACAGATTAGAAAAGGAGAAGTAAAATGGTCTTTATTTGCAGATGAGATAATTTTCTATGTAGAAAATACTATGTAATCTATGGAAAAAGTACTAGAAATAATGAGTGACTTTAGGAAGATTGCAGGATTTGAAGTCAGCGTACAAATATAAATTCTATTTCTATATTCTGTAAATGAACAGAAAGTAAAATTGAAAATAACAATTTTATTGGTAATATATTTATACTTTAATCACATTATTTCTCTAGTTTAATTTGTAGATAGATGACAGATGATAGATAGATACATAGATAGATAGATTTAATATTATCTTCATCAAAATCCTGGAAGCCTTTTCTGTTGAAAATGACAAGGTGATCCTTACATTTATTTAAGCAATGCAAATAATGTAGAATTACCAAACTATTTTTGACAAAGAATAACAAATACAGAGAACCTAGAGCATCTGATTTTAAGATTTATTTCAAGACTACAATAATCAAGACAGTATGGCATAAAGATGGAAATATAAGCCAAAAAAACAGGTTAGACAGTGCATAAATAGACCTACAATGTGTGCAATTGATTTCTGGCCAAGGAACTGAGGAAACTAAATGGGGAGAGAATAATATTTATATCAAACTGTACTGGAACTACTGGATAGTCATATGCAAAAGAACTTAGACTTTATCTCACACAATATTAAAGAACTCAAATTGAATCATAGAGCTACATGGAAAGTTAAAACTATATAAGTTCAAGAAGAAACCAAGAGGTCATTTTAGTAATCTTGGCTCTGACAAAGATTTCTTAAAGTGGGACCCAGCACGCTTAAAATATATAAAAAATAATTTGGACTTCATTAAATTTTAAACATTTGTCCTTCAATATACATATTTAAGAAAACCAAAAGGAAAGCTATGAATTGGAAGAAAACATTTACAAAACACATGCATGAAAAGACAAAGTTCTTGTATCATATATATAACATATATAATACTGACAAAAATAAGAAAAATAAATCAGTAAAAATGGAAAAATATTTAACAGAAATATCACACGCAAAAAATATATAGATGCAAAAATATCACATGCAGAAAATATATAGTTGGAAAGTAAGCACCTGAAAAGTTGCTTAATATCATTAGTCATGAGGAAGGTGCAAATTAAAACCAAAATAAAATACCACTATACATTTGCTGAAACAGCAGAAGTTTAAAAGACAGTCTATATCAGATATTGGCACGCATGTGTTACAACTGAAGCTCTCTTTCATTGCTTCTGAAAATGGAAAATAGTACAACCATTTGAAAAATATTTTGGCAGTTGCTTGGCAAACTAAACATGTACTTATCATGTGAACAACCATTCTATCTACTCTTAAGAATATAGCCGAGAGAAATAAAAGCACATGCTCACACCAGGACTTTTACACAATTACAAGTATCAGCTTTATTTGTAATAGCCCAGACAACTTAAACCAACCCAAATATCTATCAAAATGAGAATGAATACATTACGGCACATCCGTGCAGTAGAATACTCCTCTGCAAAACAGAAACAAAGCAAAACAAAAAGAAATTGTGGATATTGATTCAACTGATGGCTGTTCATGATTGATAGTGACGATGAGCAATACTAATATTAAGATAAATATTTAATTACGCTAAATAAAATAGGAAAGACCAACAAAAACCACTTGTGATTTCATTTATATAAAATTCTAGAAATTGCAAAGTAATCCACAATAAGAGAAAGTAGATTGTCTGAGAATAGGGGAGAGGAGAAAAAAAAATGGCTCACGAAATGGCCATGAGAAAAGTTCTTGGGGCTGGGTGCAGTGGCTCATGCCTGTAGTTGCGGTGCTTTGGGAGGCTGAGGCAGGAGAATTGTTTGAGGCCAGGAGTTTGAGACCAGCCTGGGCAACACAGTGAGACCACATCTCTGCAAATAAAAAATTTAAAAAATGAGCCAAGTGTGGTGGTGCATGTCTGTATTCCCAGCTACTTGGGAGGCTTAGGTGGGAGGATCACTTGATCCCAGGACTTTGAGGCTGCAGTGAGCTATAATCTTACCACTGCACTGCAGCCTGGGTGACAGAGTGAAACCCTGTCTCTGAAAAATCAAAAAGAAATAAAATAAAAACTATAAGTTCTTGGTATGATGCATATGTTCTTTATCTTGATCCTAGTGACAGGCTTATTTGTATACACGTGTGTCAAAACTCATCCAATATTACACTAAATATGTGTAGTTTGTCATATAAATAGCCAAAAGCTGGAAACAGCACATACATCCAGGAAGAGGATAGTACACAAACTGGAGAGTATACATAAAATGGAATATTACTTATCAATGAAAATGAGCAAATTGTTGATACATGAAACAATGTGGATGGATCTCAAAAACATGCTGAAAGAAGCTTTTCACAAGAGTATTTACTGTATCATTATACTGTATGATTCTGATACAGGAGGGGGACGGGGAAGAGCTGGGTAGAGAAGGGCAGGGTCGCCGGCTAGGGCTCCACACTCAGGTCTGTGCCTATGGATCTAAGTGAGGACAGGCATTTGTTTTCACTCCCAAATGTTGCGTTTTCCAAGACAGCCCTGGCCTGCCACATCCTGTGCTTATAAAAACCCTAAGACCCCAATGGGCACACACACAAATGGCTAGACTTTGAGAGGAATACACTGGCAGAAGAACACACAGACGCTGACAGGCCATTAATGACAGAACGACGCAGACGCCAAGGGAAATTCGGCTGAAGGTGAGCAGAGGAGAGCCCAGCCTCTAAGCAGCCCAACTCCAAGGGAAGACCACCTTCCCACTCCATGTCCCTAATGGCTCCCCATCCATCTGCTGATAGCTACCTCCACCATTCAACAAAACCTTGCACTCATTCTCTAAGCCCATGTTTCGATTTTTCTGGAACACTAGAGCAAGAACCTCAGTATACCGAAAGCCCTCTGTCATTGTGACAAGGCAGAAGCTCTAACTGAGCCAATTAACACAAGCTGCCTGCAGATGGCTAAGCTGAAAGAGCACCCTGTTACATACGCCCAGTGGGGCTTCAGGAGCTATAAACACTCAACCCTAGATGCTGCCATGGGGTCAGAGCCCATGTACCCCACAACGTGCCCATCTGCATGCTCCCCCTAGGGGTTTGAGCTGTGGAGCACCAAAGAAGCGAGCCACTCCCTCATTGCACGCCCTGTGAGGGGGATAAGGGAAATTTTCCCGTTTCAATTCCATTTATTAGAACAGGCAAGACTACTCCACGGTTAAAAAAAAAAAGAAAAATCACAACAGTGGTTGCCCTTTGGTTGTAGGACCAGGGATTTAGTGGAAGTGAGGCAGGGCAGGTGAATCCCAAAATTAGGGCATAGCCTGGGAGGGTTCTTGGCCTCACCCAGGAAAGAATTAAAGGGTGAGCTGGAGGTATTAGACAGCAACTTTTATCGAAGTGGCATTGCACAGCAGCAGCAGAGGTACTTCTCCTTGCAGAGCAGGGCTACCCCATAAGCAGTGTACCCAAAGTAGCAGCTCAGAGGCAGTTCTGCAGTCAAATTTATACCCACTTTTAATTACGTGAAAATTATCAGGTGTATTATGCAGAAATTTCCAGAAAAGCACGGTAACTTCTAGATTGTCAGTTCATTGCCGTGGAAAGGGGTGGTAACTTCTGGATGTTGCCAAGGCAATGGTAAACTGACATGGCACATTGGTGAGTGTGTCTTATGAAAATCTACTTTCACCTTGAACCTGTTTTAGCTAGTTCTCAATTTGGTCCAGTGACTGAACTCGACCTCCTATCTCAGAAGATGGCAAGAGAAAAAACTGGGGGATAACTGATGATCCTGTATCTTAATAGGAGTTTGGGTTGTACAGTTGTATGCATTTGTTGAGACTCTTCAAATAGTACACTCATGAATTGTGCATCTCATGGTAAATTTTATTTCAAAAGAATAAAAAATGACCAAGTCAGATATTGATCTAGTTAATGAGGTCTGCAGCTTATTTCAAAATCTATTTTTTTAAAAAAAGATGATTGCTGAATGAATAGGAGGCAGATAGATAAGTGATAAAGCAAATATAGTAAAATATTAATTGTAAAAACTAGGTATTAGATATATGAGTATATCCCACTTTCTTAGGCTGTTTTTTGTTGTTGTTGTTTTTGCCCATAATCATCTTCTATAACTTTGTATATGGTCCTATCAAGAGGTAAAGTCTGTTTTCCATTCTTTGAATCTGTCCTGGCTTTGTGACTTGCCTTGGTCAAAAAAATGTGACAGAATCATTTTCCAGCTCTAAGACTAGATCTCAAAAGGCAGTTTGCCTTTCATCTGCCTCCTTCTCATGGACAGTGCCAGGCTAGCTGGCTTGAGAATGACTGTCCACATGGAGAGTCCACATGTTGCCACCACGGCCACCTAAGAGCCCATCAACCCCAAATATGGAAGAAAGCATGACCAGGTTCAGCAGAGATGCCCGTTTGGCCCTCAGATGACCATAGATGCATGAATGAGCCCAGCCAAGAATGGGAGAACAACCTAGCTGAGAGTTTATGAGACAGCAATAGCTATCAATCTTTTTTTTTTTTTTTTTTTTTTTTTTTTGGAGTCTTGCTCATTCACCCAGGCTGGAGTGCAGTGGTGCAATTTTGGCTCACTGCAAGCTCTGCCTCCTGGGTTCACACCATTCTCCTGCCTCAGCCTCCCCAGTAGCTGGGACTACAGGTGCCCGCCACCACATTCAGCTAATTTTTTTTGTATTTTTAGTAGAGACGGGGTTTCACCTTGTTAGCCAGGATGGTCTTAATCTCCTGACCTCGTGACCCACCTGCCTTGGCCTCCCAAAGTGTTGGGATTACAGGCGTGAACCACCGTGCCTGGCCCTTTTTTTTTTTTTTTTTTTTTTTTTGACGCAGTCTTGCTCTGTCACCAGGCTGGAGTGCGGTGGCATGATCTTGGCTCACTGCAACTTCCGCCTCCTGGGTTCAAGCCATTCTCCTGCCTCAGCCTCCTGAGTATCTGGGAGTACAGGTGCCCACCACCACTCCCAGCTAATTTTTGTATTTTTAGTAGAGACGGGGTTTCACCATGTTGGCCAGGATGGTCTTCATCTCCTGACCTCATGATCCACCCTCCTCGGCCTCCCAAAGTGCTGGGATTACAGGCTTGAGCCACTGCGCCCGACCTAGCTATCAATCTTTGGAACATTACATAATCTCTCTCAACTTCAACTTTTCCATAGTATCTATATCATAGGGTTGTGATTAGATAACTCACCCAAATGGCTTAGAACAGTGGAAAATGCATAAATCCTTCAAATCATTGCCTATTAATGCTATCTCTACTACCTCAGAGAGTTTCTTTAAAGAACAATTCAAAACTCTGATTGCCAAATTCTTCAGAAATATCAGTGGAAAGCATAGAAATGATTTATTAATGTTTGCCAAGCCACTGCTCTTTTGCCTTGATGCCAGTCCAAATTGAGGCTTGTAATATATCTAAACTGAACCTGGAAAAGAGAAGAAATAGTAGATCAAATTTGAATTTGGCTATTTGCCTCTATTTCAGAAAGCTAAGAGCTCTCTCAAAGGGCAGCACAGGGAAGCAGGTGACTTTCTGTTATTCCATATCATATTGCTTTGCGTCATTTCTGACACTAAAGTCACACTTCATTTAAAAGGCAAGTGGCCTGAGCTGAAACCTCGCCCAACATTTTCCCCACCATATACAAACATCCATTTTCAAAGAACGTGGTCCCTTAAGTCTGTTTTTCGAGAGAATTGATCAGGTGACTTGGCACAGAGTATGCAACCCCTTAAAATTATAAACATTGTCGGTGCTTCACACAAAGGTGGCTGCCAAAAGTTCTGGGGCTTATGCAAACCCTTTGCCATTCAAATGAGCAGGCATCCTGAAACAGAAAACATTTAACCAAAAAATTGCCTAAAAATAAGTATCTCTGTACCTGGCAATGAAGAATGAGTTACTTCTCCATAGGAGGCCAGTGGCAGCATTATACAGTGTCTGGGTCAAGCCCATCTCTAGGCAAGAAACCGTGGCTGGGCTGGGCTGGGCTGACATTTCAATACTAATGAGGTGGGGCACTGTTCACGGTTACCTCTTTTCTTTTACAAAGTGTCACTGAAACATACTTAGTAAAAACACTGCTTTGAAAACACTTGGCAGACATTTTCCCTATATTTTCACCATGGGAGATTATGACAAAGCCCCCAAACGCATCTCTTTCTAGAGTCAGCCGTGGTTCAGTAGAGGTAGTAGCAGCTGGTATTTAACCCTGCGTGGTATAAAAACACCAGCAGCCAGGCCTGTGTTCCTTAGGGTGTCCCTGGTATTAAATCATCCATCCTTCCATGTAGGCCTCTTCTTGGGGAGGAGGATGGGATATTTACTAGGACACCAGTCTCATGGAAGAGTGGCTGGTGGTGGGGTGGTGCTGCATACCCTGGATAGGACATTTCTGTCCCCAAAATTGATGTCTCATGCACTTCTAGCAAGCATCCTTTAAAATAAAGGTGAAAACACAGCAAGCTTATCTATCTACCAGTTCAGGAAAGGTGGGAAGTCTCTCTTGTTCTTGGCTTAGCAGAAAATTTATGAAATTAGGAGTTGAAGGTTTGGTACACAGAGGCTTCAGAATGTTTAGTGCAAACCTTATAGCTATGGAAGACACTTTGCCCCAGAGTTCAGCAGTCCAGGGGATGTTGTTAGTGTTACATGAAGAAAGGTCTCACACTGTCATCTATGTCTGGCAAATGCTGAGATAAACTAGGTTATTTCCTACAGGAGTTCTTAGGGCCTGGAAGGTGCAGCTGAAAGCAGGAGGTAGAATACACAGGCTGCCCAAACTCATTTAATAATGGCATTTTTTTTTCTATTCCCACAGAGCATGAAATAGTTGTCAGAAAATATTGTGGGAAATGTAGCCTTAAGGTAACCATGGGAAAGTGTATGTGACATGGTTAATATAGCCCTAGAAATAGAAATAGGCTTGAGCTTACTGGGGCAATTGAAATCACAGGTTTTCTACCATAGCCCTAATTCTCAAGTTGGAAGCTGCCATCTATATAATCACAGGAAGTGGAGAAAAACAGTGTCAAGATGACTGTCCTTGAGGGGGAGTGAGGTCAAGCCTCACATGGATGTCCAGGAATACCATGAGGCAAATGGTTAGAGTGAGCCTGCAGCAGCACTAAGTACACTCAAGAAAGAAGAAAGGAGACCCGATTCTGGCTCAGCGCTTACGCCAGCCCTCCTTGCAATTGCCCACAGAGCCCCAAGCCCATGGGAACATCTATCTACCCATGGGCAGAATATGCAATACTCCTAACCATTGCATACAATGGAATACGGAGAATTGATTATTTACTAAAGTTATCAAGGAGCCTGAGAAAATTAAACCCTTTCCTTAGCTGCCTGTGTGGTGAGAGCTCTGGACTTTGCATTAAAAGACCAGTGACCCAGTCTCAATAAGCAACTCAGATCCCACATCTTCATTCCCTGATCTTCAAAATGAGAAAGTCAGCTAAGATACTGTCTAAGATGCCTATAAGGTGAAAAATCAAAAAGTCTGCCTCTGTATCAGAGCCCTTTTGCTCGCCTTCTCTAATTCAACACCCCAGTGACACCTGTTGACTGATAGTTATCCCTTAGTCTCTTAGGAAGGGAGAAAAAGGAGAAGGAGGAATGAGCTCTTACAAGCCATTTCTAACCTTCTTTATGCAGTTTACTCTTCAGGGAAAGAGCTATTCAGTAATGGTAATACTTTCCCAGAGATGGGCAAAATGGTTTAGGTGTTGTGGCACTAACACGGTTGCTATTTCTGTCTATAGCCATTGCCCTTTTGGGGTGCTTGAATAACAAATAGTAACTCTTTCATTCCTTTATTAAATGGATAAGATAAATCTATAGGAAGCAGTCCATTCCTTTAGGTGTATCATTTTTTGTTAAATTTTGTTTGTCCTTAATTTAGGCTTGTGGCAGATTTTGATGTAGACTGAAGTTTTGCATTTGATATAAAGCTCCTGTTTCTTATTTCTATATACGGTAAAGAAATAGGTAATTATTACCCTCTTGATATTACCAAAAATAGTGGACTGAGCAGTCTAAAATTAGGTTTAAATATGACAAATGGCATGTAGCCATACAGCTTCTTGATAATCACTGCAGTGCACAATGAAATTTACCCAGTGTACTGAATAATAATGAATGCTGCTAATAATACAAATTGGTGTTTTAGGATTATCTTTTATCATAATACCAAACTTACTGTGAAATCTAAATAGCTATATATATTTCCAAAGGGTATTAGTACAATAGTACTAAATCAATTCATGCAATTCTTTGCATTGTGTTGCTGTCAATGTTCTCATAGTGTTTGTTTATGTTGTTAGTTAATATGATCATTATATACTCCACAAATGGTATGTCTTACATGATGTTTGCACCACTTTCCATATTCAAGCTGGAAGATTCTGATATTCTGCTTCTTAAAGTGTTGTTTTCAATTATTGGCAAAAGGGGATTGTATTTAAGAACTTGAAGTAAATGTTCAGATGTGCTCTTTTAAAGTAATCAAAGGAAAATTATATTGCCCCAGTAGTCTCTGCAAAGATGTTTTGTAATGATGCAGCCATTCTTGAATGGCTTACCTCAAAAAGCAAAACTGAATTTGATTCATTCTTCAGGGAACACTATACTGCAACTTGTTGATGAATAAAGCTCTCAGGTCATTTTATTCTGTTCCTAATGACTAAGTAGCAGGAATGGCTTTGCCACTGGGTGGACAAAGTAGGTGTTTACTTCTATGAGGGGATTGAGAAACTACAAGATTCTTGATAAGCCTAAATAGCCAATAATTCTAAAATGGCATATGTTGTATGCCACAGGATATGATTTTACATTAAAGCTTCATTTTGTGGGATGGAACCACTAAGGCCTTAATAGGGAGATATTTATATCAGAGCAGCCTGACTTATACTGACTTATACTTATATCAGTGTCAGTCCCTGACACTGAATGAGGTTAACTTTTCTGACCCAAGAGGAAGCTTATGCTGGAGAAAGCTCAGAAAAAGCATATATTAATGGGTATCTATTACACAAGATAAAGACTGAGAGTGCTGAAGTCCAAAGGGAACAACACACTTTCTGACCTTTTCCAATCTTATTTAGTGCCATTTCTAATCTAGGGACTGCTTTACTGTGGCTGAAAGAGAAAACACAGTCAAGGGCTCTGGTGACCACCAGGAGCTGCAGTTTTTCATGCCTTGATATACTTTAATGTTCTTCTTAAGCATGTGGGCATGGTTTTAATGTAAGCTGCTCCAAAAACACCTTAAAATATTGCTTCAAAGGGCCAGGTACGGTGGCTCACGCTTGTAATCCCAGCACTTTGGGAGGGCAAGGCGGGTGGATCATGAGGTCAGGAGATCGAGACCATCCTGGCCAACATGGTGAAACCCCATCTCTACTAAAAATACAAAAACATTAGCTGGGCATGTGGTGTGCTCCTGTAGTCCCAGCTACTTGGGAGGCTGAGGCAGGAGAATCTCTTGAATCCGGGAGGTGGAGTTTACAGTGAGCCGAGATCAAGCCACTGCACTCCAGCCTGGAGACAGAGTGAGACTCCGTCTCAAAAAACAAAACAAAAACAAACAAACAAACAAACAAACAAAAAACTGCTTCAAAGAAATGATACAGAGCTGAAGTGGAAGGCAATCCATCCACTCATAACTTACCACTCCACACATTAACACACACACGCTCACATATTTATTCACTATCACCACTATAATCAGCTTAGCAGTTGGCAAACTTCCTGTAATAAATGCTGATATTCATCTATACTCACATGACTAGGCTTGTCAAGCATAAGCTTCTGGCTCGCCACTGCAGTCTTGGGCCCAAAGTCTCTAAGTTAGCTTTATAACCTAGGTATTGGTATCTGTGGCAGGGAGGCAGCAACTCAGGATAACGGTGCATATTTCATTGTGAGGCCAAGGGATGAGGCAGGGCAGATGTAAGAACAGCAAATAACTGGCCTGTAAGGTGCTAAATACAGCATAAAAAGCCTGTTTCTTGGTAAATGGTTAATTGACAAAAGTCAGTTGCTTTCTTATATATCAGCAATGAATATCTGGAATTTGAAATTAAATACACAATATCATTTATATTAGAATCAAAAAATGAAATGCTTAGGTATAAAGCTAACAAAATAAGTACAAAGTCTTTATGAGGAAAACTATAAAATTCTGATAAAAAATTAAAGAAGATCTAAATAAATATAGAAATATTCTACATATATGGAAAGGGTAATTCAATACTGTTAAGATCTCATTTTTTCCCAACTTGCTCTATAGATTCAATGCAATCCCAATCAAAATCTCAGCAAGTTACTTTGTGGATATCAACAAACTGATTTTAAAGTTTATATGGAGAGGCGAAAGACCCAGAAAAGCCAATACAAGATGGAAAAAAGATCAAAGTCAGAGTACTGAAATTCACCAAAATAAAAACTTCCTATAAAGCTATAGTAATCAAAACAATGTGGTATTTGTGAAACAACAGACAGATAGATCAATACAACAGACAGATAGATCAATATAACAGACAGATAGATCAACACAACAGAACAGAGAGCCCACATATAGTCCACCAAATATAACCAACAGATCTTGGATGAAGGAGGAAAGGCAATTCAATGTCTTTTTAACAGAGGGTGCTGAAACAACTGGATATCCACAAGCAAAAATATAAATCTAAACACAGACCTTTCACAAACATCAACTCAAAGTAGGTAATAGACACCAATGTAAAATATAAAACTATGAAACTGCTAGAAGATAATAGAAAATATAGATGACCTTGGGTTTGAAAATGACTTTTAAGATACCACACTGAGAAAGCAGGATCTATGAAATAGAAAATGGATAAATTGGACCTCATTAAATTTTTTTTTTTAAAATCCTTCTCTGCAAAATGCACTTAAGGAATAAAAAGACAATTCACAGAACAGGAGAAAATATTTGCAAAAGACTTCTCTGATAAAAACAAACCCAAATTCCGAATATACAAAGAACTCTTAAAGCTCAACAGTACAAAAGCAAACAACCCAATTAAAAATTGGCAAAAAAAAAAAAATCTGAAAAGACACTTCATCAAATAAAGTATACAGGTGGCAAAAAGCATATGAAAAGATGCTCAACAACATATGCTATTAGAGAATTGCAAGTTAAAACAACAATGAGATACTACACCATACCTATTTAAGTGGCTGAAACCCAAAACACTGACAATACCAGATGCTGGTGAGGATGTGGAACAATAGGAAATTTTCTTCATTGCTGGTGGAAATGCAAAGTGGTTCAGCCACATTGTGAGAAGCTTGGCAGTTTCTTACAAAACTAAACATATTCTTACCGTGCAAGCCAGCAATCACACACTTTGGTATTTACCCAAATGAGTTGAAAATGTATATCCACACAAAACCTCTACACGAATGTTTATAGCATCTTTAGTCACAAATGCCAAAACTTGGAAGAAACCAAGTTGTGCTTCAGTAGGAAAATAGATAAACTGTGGTACATCTATACAGTGGAATATTAAAAGAAATGAGACTTATAACGCTATGAAATGACATGGAGGAAACATAAACACATATTAATAAGTGAAATAAGCCAATCTGAAAAGGTTACATACTGTAATATGCCAACTATGTGACATTTTGAAAAAGGAAAAACTAGGATATAGTAAAAATATCAGTGATTACCAGGGATTAAAGGGGGGGGGATGAGTCAGCAGAGCAGAGAGAAATTTTTGGGCTATGAAACGACTTTGTATGAAATTGTAATGGTGGATACACAGCATCAAACTTTGTTAAAACCCCATAGAATGTACTTCCTTAAGAGTGAAACCCAATGTAAATTACAGACTTTTAGTGGATAATTATGCATAAATATTGGCTCAAAAATTGTAATAAATGCACTGCACTTGCATTAGCAAGATATTAATATGGGAAATTGGGGGTGGTGAGTTCCTACACACTTCACAATTTGTAAATAGCACTTAACTAGACCCACATCACTCCCCCTCAGAGAGAGGAGGGAGTTATTTCTTGCCTGTGATTCCTGCCTCTGGCTCCCAGAGTTCTTACTAAAATCTCCTAATCTCTGAATGTTACGTAGGAAACACCAACACTTTTGCTAACAGAGATCTCTCTTTCTAGGTCTTTCACACAGCTCTGCTTGCAAGGCAGTAAGAGGAGTTAAAATGCTGAAAGAATGGCAGATTCTCTTATGCTATGTTAGACATTTATTCCATTAGTTTATTTTTGTTTTTAGAGAAACTCACTGAAGCCTGGGATTAAGAGGGCTTTGATTTCTTTACACAAAGCAATGTCTTGCCAAGGAAAATGAGAGCCTCTAAAAGCCTTTGTCTTTTCTGCACGGAACAGCCATTGTCACTAAGTCAATGACATCTCTGCAGAAGACAAAGAAGTAAGAAATGCTTAGATTTACCCTAGCTTATTAAACCAGGTTTGTCTTCCTCCCAATTCCTAGAGGTTGCCAAAGTCTTAGAGTATGTCAAAGTGCACGAGGACTACTGACAATATCCAATTTTTGAGAGGTGTTTAATGAAAAATTAAACTAGATATAGAAGAATAGGAAGGAAAAGTATAGGTGTTTTACTAAAAACATCTCTAAAATAGCAGGCATCCTCTGCCAGGCTTCCAGGACAATGTCTGTTGCTCTTGCTCAGGGTAGGAGAATGTGATCTCAGAGCAGTAAACCCGAGACAGCCCCCTGGCAATCTGCAGATCTGGTGGTTTTGTTTTTTCCTCTCCTTTCATTTCATTTCTCTTCAATTTCATTTGTAAACTGGCTGGGTTATGTCCCGACAGGTTGAGATGTTTAGATGTTTCTTTGAGAGTACTTCATGGTACCAAGAATGTGGTCTCTCTTCTCCATTCTTCATAGCCTTCTAGTTAAGGATGCCTCATCTAATCTGAAAGCATTTACTGTGCTCAGAATCCTATCACACTGCAGCAGGCCCTTAATCTGTCACTGACACTGAAGATTAATAATATTACAAATGCCTGTGATAAAGCCTATCTCTCATTCGTTTTTTCTGAGTTTCCTTGTCATGCAAAGATCATGTGAAGAGTTCCCCGCTTTCCTGGACCAAACTGAGGGTCAAGCTGCTATTTCTTGTGGCCTAATAATGAGATACAGATGAACTGGGGAGGAAGAGAGTTTATTTCTGCAACCAGTTACAGGGAGAAGACCTGGAAATTATCACCAGATCAACTCAAAATTACAAAGTTTTCCAGACCTTATATGTCTTCTAAGCTATATGTCTATATGTAAGTGTGCATTCATCTATAAAGACATAAGTGATTAATGTCTTTTAATCTATAACTAAGGTCTGAGCCCTGAAGACCTTCTTCTGGAGTCTCAGTAAATTTATTTAATCTAAATGGGTCCAGGTGCTAGCGTGATTACCCTTATCTTTTCTCCTGCTAAATCATGGAGGTTTGGGGAGTTCCTTTAGACACCTAATAAACTTGTTTGTGGAGGCCTGGGGAGTTTCTTCAGACCCCCAAAACTTTTTTTTTTTCTTTTTTGAGACAGAGTCTCTGTCGCCCAGGTTGGAGTGCAGTGTTGCGATCTCAGCTCACTGAAACATCTGCCTCCCAGGTTCAAGTGATTCTCCTGCCTCAGCCTCCTGAGTAGCTGGGACTACAGGCATGTGCCACCATGCCTGGCTAATTTTTTGTATTTTTAGTAGAGACAAGGTTTCACCGTGTTAGCCAGGATGGTCTCGATCTCCTGACCTCGTGATCTACCCGCCTTGGCCTCCCAAAGTGCTGGATTACAGGCCTGAGCCACCATGCCCAGCCAAAACTTGTTTAATCCTAAATGGGTCCTGTTAAGTATTCCTTTGTTATTTGTCATGCTTTAAGGCCCAGGAAAGGCCTTCGCAAAACTCTTGGTGGGCTTTTGTTACATTATAGCCTTTGTATAAAGTCACTGGCTCTTTTAGCTTTTAATATTTAACTTAATCACCCAGTCAGTACTGAAACAGTTGTTATGAAGCCCTGCATTGGTGAGACCTGGCCTGCCACACCCCTACACAGGATCCTGAGACAGACTGTTAAAGGCAGGTCCCCAGAGTGGCACTGTAGGTAAACACAGAGACAGCTGCAGCATAGAGACAACTGGGACCCCTCTGCAAACTGCTCAGCACCTTTTCTATCTCTCTGTGAAACTCTTCTGTCGCTTGAAATGCAATTTATAGACTTAGAGGAATTCTGTGTTTCATCACATAACAAAATGCAGAAGGTAGAACTCATCATTTTTGTCTTTGGCTACCCTGAAAGCAGATGTTTTGTTGTTAAGAGAATAATAACAAAGTTTTTTTTATCGTAATGATAGAAGGAAACAAGAATAAAGACCCTTGTATATGGAGTATAAAAGAAGAAATGAATAATGCAGGTGACTGAAGAGGGGGACTCAGTAACTGAAGAGCTGGGAAAGCAGATTGAAAGGATTGAAGACTTAGGTGTTTGCCTCAAGACCCTGGGAGTTCTTTATCCAGTTCTCTTATTTTTGTTTTGTTTTGTTTTGTTTCTCATTTGATGGGAGGAAAAGATTTGAGAGAAGGGTAACTCCAGGAAGCTGTTTTAACAACCTCAGAACTAGAATACTTTGCCACAGAGTTATAAGATACTTCTTTTTTGCTTTTACTTTTATTTTTGTTTTTTGACATTTGTTTCTGTTTCAAAAATGTTCAATTAAAATATGTGGCAAAGACATTCTGTTCACACACCCCATCCATTGCAATGACAGTTCCCAGCTTCAAACCTGCAAACCGACTTTTTTTTGGAAACCAGTTTGTCTCCTAATAGCATTTGGTTGCTTTTATCTCCTTACTTTTGATTTAAAAAAATGTTTCTCTCCTTCTATGTGAAATTTCATTTCAAAAAGAAGACTGATGGCAGGCATTGAATCTGGAAGCTCTTCCACCCAGAGTGACAAAAATAAAGAGTGATGCTGAAAGCTGCACTGCATGAAATCCTCTCTCTGCCGTCCTTTCTCCAAATCCCTTACTGGCTCTAAAGAGATCTCCTGAGAACAGAAATTGTACATTGACATTGACTGGTTTTTATTCAACGATTAAGCCACACCTCATCTCCTGTATTTTCCAAATAGACAGCAGGGCTGTTTTCTTAAAAGTGAAAGAAAACGTTGACAAGGATCTCACTATATTAGATCATTTCCAAGGTCACTCATGACCCTATTATCTCCTGCTCTCCAGTAGCCTAAACACGGGATCAGAGGGTAGTAGAATATCCTTAACATTGGCTTCTATAGGTGTGTTGCTGCTAACTTGGAGAGGGCAGAGACAGGCTATTACAGACTTCTTTCATGATGCAAATGTGGGAGCTAGTCCTTTGTTACCAGCTGGTAAGGGAAGTTGGCAGATACATGAAAATGGAAGGACTAGCACATAGCAAACAAATGGCCATTTAAAATGTTGTTATTCATTTAGAAAGTCTACAAGTCAGACTATTAATGCTAAATTGGAGTGAAATCAGACTCCATACATAGTAATGAGCTTTGAAGTTTAGTTTAGAGTTAAGAGAGATCCATCATTCTATGTTAATGCAGACAGGCCAGACAAGGAGAATGACAATGGGAAGACATACAAACTAGGTGAGCACCAAGAAAAGCTTTTACAAGCCATTCACAAGGAGTGCAAACAATAGTGAATGCACCGATTCCTTCTAAAATGCTCCCATTCAATGTTTTTCAGTGTCTATGGAAGGAATAAAACACATTGCCCACAGTTCTCTTTGTTCTAATCACTTCCACAGAGGTTGAAGATTTATTGGCTAATGGGAAACCTGGAGGGGCATAAAGGCTTTTCTTGATTAACATGGGTAATGATGTCATAAATAGCATAAAATATTCATTTATATTTGATAATCCTCTGAAAATCTATTGTCGTAGGATCACGTAGGCCAATCTGCGGCATCTTTAATCACATTTTAATGGCATCACATGGGCAGTGTGTAATAGCACTCCATCTCACCTCAAGAATGCAGAATAACCGAGTTTTCCGTAGTAATCAGGCATTGTGCATTAAATTCTTAATTCAAAATAACAAAGGCTAACATTTATTGAACACTTACTAAGTGTCAGCTACTAGATACCTTACATATATAGTTAATATTCACAATATTGTTATAAAGAGATACTATCTCATTTTAGAAAATAGGAAACTGAGGCATGGGAGGATAAATAATTCACACAGCTAGAAAGTGGTAAAGCAGAATTTCAAACCCAAGCAATATGACTAAAGAACTCATGTTCTTAATTACTACATTAAATTCTTTGTCATTTATTACAACTTTATAAACTTCCACAAATCTGAAATTTCAAAAATTTGAAATGATTTGATTTTAATTTTCCAATATTGTATTATCATTTAATACATCTCTAAATTATCCATGTTGCTTAATTTGGCTGCATTGGGTCAGGCATTTATGGAAATAGAATTGCACTCATCAGATTTGTCTGTAGAATCTGGGCTTCTCAGAAGAAACCAATGAATGCCCGCATCGACATCATCATCCCCACAAGTATTCACCCAGCCGAAAACTGTGCTAAGCACTAGATCTCATGGGGTCTCATGGACTGCTTGCTTGTGGAGTTTATCCACTTTTAATGCACTTCAGATTTGAAACATAAAAAGTATAGTATCCTACAAATGAAAGAAAGTTGTTAGAGAATAGGCGAATTTTCCCAGGTACAGTCATCTTAGTTGTTCAGCGGGAACTCCTTCAAAAATTAAGTACGTGGCCTGGGCCTTTTAAAGATGGTATGAACCATTCTTCCCTATCATTTCCCAGCCCTAATACCTGTAATGAGCTTTTCACAGGAACTGCATGCCTAATTGACTATCAGCAACATCGAACATTTGTCCTTTCTTAACAGAGGAATTTATGTTACTCTGGCTGTGTGCTTGAATGGATGGCTTAATTCATCTTGACCTTGTTGTGCTATTGATGCAATAGAAATACTGAGCCTAGGTGGTTCTCCGCATAACTAAGCACAGATGAAGCACCTGAGGAGGGGTGGGGGGTTGTCATCAAGATTTAAAGTAACTTAAGCTTTGATGTGATTTGTATAGCTGCAAAGAAGCAAAGTAGAGATGTCGATGTCAGGGAACAATTTTTTGGAAAGCCCTCCAGTGAAAAGTGGATAGCAGTGACTTTAAGCAGCCATGGAAAATAGTTGATCTTTTCAATGACTGTTGGTAGCAATTCTGCTACTCTATTTTTCTATTCCATGTAAACCAAGAAAAACAGTTTTGGCATTAGAAACATACTGATACTCATCGACAAGTTGAACTTGTCTTAGTGATTTTATTTTTGTCTTTTTCTTGCTATTTGTGGGCCAAAAAACAATCAGAAGACAATTTTTAAAAGAATATTAATATTACCTATTTACCCAGTGATTACTATATTAAGCAGTGTGCTAGACATCACACACTGAAGAGAGGGAGGGAGAGGTTATTGTCTCAAATAACTAACTTGTTAAATTGTCTTATTTAATCTTCTCAGGAACATTAAGAGTATGTATCCTCATTATCCACAAGCATAGGTGAGGAAACTGGGGCTTCCAGAGGGTGAGTTATTTGCCCAGTTCCCAGAGGTAAAAAATGGCAGAGCCAACCTTGAAATCTTTGTCTGACTCCACAGCCCGCTCACTGTCTGAACCATTATTGTTATCTCTCTGCACAACAAGTAATTTTCCATGCAGTGGAGAAGAATATACATTGAAGAATTTTTCTAACACTAAGGACATTTTTTATTAATTCAATAATTATTAATACAGATACTATCACATGAAGGCTATGTGTTTCATACTGAAGAGATAGTCGTAACTACAGCAATAGCTAGTGATCATTGAGAACTTACTATGGGCCAAAAATTTTATTATTTCATTTAAATCTTACAACAATACTATGTGGCAGTTACTATAATTTTCCAAATTATTTTATTAAAAAAATTAAAGATTAGATAGTTAGGACCACTTGCTCTATGGCAATGAACAGGTAAGTTGTAAAATTTAGGCTCTGGGAAGACAGAACCCAAGCCCTTAAATTTTAAATAAACAAAAATCAGGAAGTGACATTACAGACACATGGAACATCAGGAAGGTGGAACTGCATAAAACTGAGTGGACATTTGGGGAATAACTAATGTAGGAATTGAAGCCATAGTCTGATTTACAGAGGGTTGTAGGCTTTTAAAAGAAAGCAAATGGAACTATCAAAGGGTTTGTGCACAGTAGATAGACATGATAAGGTCTATGTTTTACTTTATTATGCTACTGACTTATAAAGAATATAGCTTATGTTGTGAGTTCTCTGTTCAATAGTGGTAATAGATTTTTATAACTTGTCACTTCTATAATAGAGATCCACTTGTATCCATCTGTATTCATTAGAACACTTTCAGTTGCTTGTAATAGCAATCCCCTTAAAGCCAGTTAAAGGAGAAAAATAAGACAGGCAGGTGGGTGAGGCAAGATGTTACCAGGTTGGGCAACGGAATAGCCCATGACTCCCTTCAGACATGGCTGTCTCTAGATTGCTTAAAAGATGTCATAAAAAATACATTTCTCACTCACTCCATCTCCCATCTCTGCCTTGCTCTACAGGTGATGGCAAAGATGATCCTCAGGCATACCTGATCTTTGGGTTCATGACCAGCTTGAGACACCTTCCCCATTTCTGAGTTCATATGGATACATGAGGAAGGATTCTGCTTGGGTCCTGCACCTCCACTGGCCTGGTTCTCAGTTGAGGGAAATTCTGGTTGGCTAGGAGAGGTGCCTGAGTTTCATGGTCCCACCAGTCTAGGAAGGAATTGTTCCTAAAGGGAAAAGATGAGTTCTAGTCGCTTAAAATTGAAATGGGAAGCTAGGTAGGCAAACACAGCAGATGTCCTTTATAGCAATGCAGATACCTGTGTGATGTGATGGGAATGGAAAGAAAAACCCCTTCTTCCCATACGGCCTCTCTTGGACAGGAATTCCCTTGTTAGTCACTCCTTTAGGAGAAGGAATAGAGGGCACTTTGTAAAGCAGGAAGGCAGAAGCTTTAAGCCATTATCACCCCCTAATAGTGTATTAGGAAAGAGCTTTTCAGATTGCCCATTTTACCTGCTAGTTTTGCCTGGAGCAGGCTGTAAGTAATACATGTTTCTGAAATAGTGGGTTCAGTTAATACTGTAAAGAAAGAAACAAGGTAAATGGACCCTTCAGGAGATTAATACAGCACTGTGGATGCAACAGCAGATGGCGGTGAATTTGTAAACCTGGACTGCAGTTTGCCTCTAAGTTATTAGGGTGGCCTCAGGAGAAAAAAACTGTCCCACACTGGAGGTAACAGTGATGACAGCTGACATTTAGTACCATGTGCCTGCCACTATGCTAAGCATGTTCCCTAAGTTATCTAATCAAATCTGCTTAAGAAAATTTTGAAGCATATAGTTTTATTCTCCCCATTTTATGATAGAGGAAATTTAAATAATTTAGTCAAGGTCATATAATAGTGAATTGTGGAGCAGAGATGAGCAGCCAGGACAACTGGACTTCAAAGCCATGTTGATTCTGTCAGGCTACACTGATACAGATGCTAAGGAGGAAATGCACACATTAGGTGAGGATTCACATAGATAGAACCTGGATGTCTTTCCAACTGTGAGGCCCGTGAGTCTTTCAGGATCTTCAGGGATTATCTGTGGGAGGAAATCAGCCATTCCTTGTATGGTATGTGGCTTTTGCAACACCCCTTCATGGTTTCTCTCCCTGTTATTGGTGTTTATGTGTGCTGGAAACTTCCCTATAAGAATATATCTTGAGCATGAAAAGATGATGTGGCTAACAGAAAAACAGGATAGAGGAAAATCACCAAACAATTGCTACCAATGCCAAATGAGGATTGGAGCCTAATCTACTGACTATTACTGGGACATTCCTAGTGTTGAAGGTGCTTCAAGCCATGCCCTGCATAAGTACCATGACAGACCAGTCACTGTGTCTGCAGGTGGAATTATAGCCCTAACCCCTGGGAGCCTGCCGACACACCACTGCGGAAGCTCCATTGACCTCACACCCTGTAGTTTACCCTACCCACATCACTAGTCACAGGGTTAGAAATTCCTGCTAAAAAAATTCTATTCTAGATTTAGGTGTATTGACCTTGGCAATCTAGCTAGAAACTCATACATTTGCATCATCTTGCAATCCTACACCTTGTATTTTGCATGTTAACATTTTATACACTTTCCCAAGGTCTAGCTACACCTGCCTGAACTCCCATTTTTCACCTAGATCTGAAATCCTGGACAATTTTCCCAGAAACCAGAAGATGATATTTAGCAGCTGAATGAGTTTGATGTCATAATTAAGCAAAACTCACAACCCACATTCCTGCCAAGCAGGCGCACTGGCTGTGCAAGCATCCATGTGTATATTCATATTGGACCAAAAGTTTGCATAGCATATGCCCCAAGAAATACATATTGAAGACCCAAGGAGTAGCCAATCCCTACCTCACTCTTTAAACAGACACAAAACAATTCTAGAGAGATTCAAATGTTTGAATTTTAAGTTTTGGATGACAGTCCTTTCTGTATCAGAAAACCAAGAAACTAAAAAATTAATGATTGATAAATTTCATATAATAAAGTTCTAAATGAAAAAAATAGAGCAACCAAGAGCAGTAACAAAAAGAAAGATAATAACTTTTTTTTTAACTGGCAAAGACATGGACAAGCAATTTACAAGTATATGTATATAAATATAAAGATAATGCTATCAAAAATAATTAAATGAAATATTAATCAGCAATATAAGGGAATAAATGACTCATACATGCAACAGCCATATAAGGGCATTCATTATGCTGAGTGAACGAAGCTGCTTTCTGGCCAGTCATGGTGGCTCACACCTATAATCCCAGCACTTTGGGAGGCTGAGGCAAGTGGATCACCTGAGGTCAGGAGCTTGAGACCAGCCTGGCTAACATAATGAAACCCTGTTTTCACTAAAAATACGAAAATTAGCCGGGCATGGTGGGGCTTGCCTGTAATTCCAGCTACTGGGGAAGCTGAGGCAGGAGAATCGCTTGAACCCAGGAGGCGGAGGTTGCAGTGAGCTGAGATCACACCACTGTGCTCCAGCCTGGGTGACAGCGCAAGACTCCGTCTTCAAAAAAAAAAAAAAGAAAAACCAGTTGATTTCTAAAGGTACCATAGAATACCATTATAGAATGTCTTTCACATGCTGCAACTGGAGAGATGAAGCCTTGGGGGAGGGATGGGGTGGGTGGTGGATGGCACTGTGAATGATGGTATGAGAAAATTGCTTTGTGCTTCTCTGTACCTTGACTGTGGTGACTGTGGTGGTGGTTATACACACAATCGCATTGCAGGGAACGCTGACCTGCCCCTATTACATGTACAATGGAGTGCATGTAAAAACTGGAAAAAACTAAATGGGATCTGTAGTCTAGTTAACAGCATTACAGCAATGTCAGGTTCCTGGTTTTGATATATTGTAGTCACATACAATGTCATTTTTGGAGGATGCTGGCTGAAAGGTTTATGGGACTCAATGTGTGCATTTTTCCAATTTCCCGTGAGTTTGTATTCATTTCAAAATAAAAAGTTAATAAAATTAAGACAGAATCCTCAAATCCAACTGAATTAAGTAAATACAAATGGAAATTGAGAGTTACCGTTTTCTACCTATCACATTGGAAAAAACTGAATAACAGTCACTGTTGGAAAATGTTATCGGTTGAATTGAGTCTCCTGTCCCTTCAAGTATCTGTCACTATGACCATATTTGGAAACAGGAACCCTGCAGAGCAAGTTAAGATGAGGTCATTAGAGTGGGCCCTAATACAACTGCATCCTTATAAAAAGAGGTCATTTTGACACAGAAACAGACACATACAGAGGAAAGACAAGTGATGACATGGAGAGGACAGGGCTCTACAAGCCAAGAAATGCCTGAAGCTGTTGAAGTGGGGAGAGAGGCCGGGAGCAGATTCTTCCTCACAGCCTCAGAAGGAACCATCCCTGCTGACACCCTGACTTTGTACTTCCAGATTCTCAAGTTGTAATAAAATAAATTTCAGTTTAACCAATGGTTTATGGTATTTTGTTGTGGAAGCCCTAGCAATGAATGCAGGAGTACAGGGAAGGAGGCCCTTTCCTAGAATGCTTGTGAGAGGAAGAAATTGGTGCAACTTCTTTGGAGGGAAATGTGGCAATATTTATTCAAATATAAAGTCACATTCAATTGACCCAGTAATTCTGCTTCTGAGTAGTCACTCTAGGGATATAGTCATATTTTCCAAAGATTCATTTCCAAGAATGTTCATTGCAGTGCTATTTTTAATAACAAAACCCTAAAACAACCCATGTCCATCTATTTGGGAATAGATAATAAATCATGTGATTCCATGTAGTGTGATATAGATCTACAACACCATGTAGGCACTTCAAAAATTCAAATGCTCTGGAACATTGAAGTTTTAAAATGGCTTGCAGCAGACTTATTTGATGCTGAAAGCTGCTCTGTGTTGACATGAGGCTTTGTAAAGTCTTTATTCATCCCAGCCAATGTAAATATTCATTTGTTACATTGCAGAAATAGCAGTAGCAGTTAAATAAGAAGTGTATCCCCGTATCTTTCTAGGAATTTTATCATCATCTTTCTAAAATTTGGAAAATTGTGAATAATGAATTACATCTAACCCCAAGGATTTGGGACAATGGAACAAGAGCTGATATTCACAGTTGTTGAAATGTATGTGATAAAAATACAGTACACAGTGCATATTAGAAATATCTATCACCGGTTATATTATTAAGTGAACTAATATCCTCAGTGATAATATTAGGTAAAAAAAAAGCAAGGACATAGAATAGTATATGTAAAAAGTTTTTTGGGTAAATGATTACAAGCACATAAACAACTGGAAATATATAAAAATCTAATTATGATGTTACACTTTAGGAATTGAGATCAGTTCTGCCCTCATTCTCCGCCACAGCTGTCCAAGTTAGCAATGTACTTTAGCAAGGCAGACAGCTTTTTGGGGTCTGGCTTTGGCAGGAAGGCTGTGAGGGGCTGAGAACCTTGCTTCACTCTGCCTTGACTCTGGTTAGGGTAACCTGATTTGTCGGTCTATACCTAATTTCTAAATAAATGTCTCCAAGGTACCAATGCGTTGCATTGGTTAATTGATTAATTAACCAATTAATCAATTGATTAATAGAGATTAATTAACCAATTAATCAATTGATTAATAGAGATTAATTAACCAATTAATTAATTAATTAATAGAGATTAATTAACCAATTAATCTCTATTGATTAATAGAGATTAAATAAGCATCTTTAAAGAAGTTGATAAAGGCATCCTCTCTCCCTCCTTCTCCTTTTTCCTCTGTTTCCTTCCTCCTGCCCCTCTTCCTCTCTCCTTCCTCATCCCTCAACTTCCTCCATCCCCTGTACCTTCCTGTTCTTCCCCCTTTCCTCTCTTTTATCCCTTCCTCTCTTTCTCCCCTCTGTCCTTCCTCCATGCCATCTACCCACTCCCTCTGTTCTTCCTTCCCCTTCTTCTGTGCACTCTCCCTCCCTGTCTCCCCCTCCCTCCCTTTCCTGTCTTTTCTTCTCTCCCTCTATCTCTTCCTTCCTCCCTTTCCCTCTTCTCCGTTCCTTCTCCCTCCTTTCTTCCTTTTCCCTCTTTCACTCTCCCTGCCTCTGTTCCCCAGTCAACACCTGTGCCCTGAGTGCACCCTTGTGAAACACCTGGCCCTGACCTTCACACCCGGAATTGAGAAGGGAATAAGACAGTCATTGTGGGAAGCATGGCTTACACTTCTTTCTCTACTCCATCTTCTGGTTCCCTATTTAGTTCTTTTACAAACAGATTCCATAGAGTCAGCTAAAACATCACCTTTATGCTATTATAACTAAAACAAAAATCCTATGTTTCTGTGTTTGTATTATCTGAATGTTGAGATTTTCCTACAGCACCAGGTAAGACTTCTTTAAGAATCAAACTGGCCTGCAAGCTTTCTGAGGACCACTGCTAATCAAACAACCAGTTTAACCCGGGGGATCACTAGAGCTCTATGCCTGCAGCTAACTCCCCCATACATGCCAACATTTCCTTCAAATAAATAGACTTTATAAAAATTTCACTTGAGAATCTGCGCAACTCCCTGTGCTATAAATCTATGACACCCTGAGCACAGTCCGGGACTTGTTCTTCCCTTTTCCCTCAGCTGTGTCGCCAAGGTAGCTTAGGATACTGCTCTGACTCCGGCATCCTGTCAGAAACACCATGGTTCTAAGGCAAAATTGTCATGCTCAGTTCTTCTCTTTCTTTGCTCACTAGAATCCTATGATTCCCGGAGTGAAGCAAAGCCCTCAAGACATCTGATCAGCAGCTTGCCAAGCTCTTTCTTTAAATGACTAAAAGGATCAGGCTCTGAGAGCCTGAAAATCAAAACAGCTTCAGATTTCATATCCAGTGTAAACTAAAAATAAAATCCTAAACTTCCATCACCCCACCAACTAAATGGACCTCTTTTTGGCCAAGGGAACACCAGGAAAACCTAAAAAACTGAATTCTTAGGCATGGCGGGAAGGGAGGCCGGACATGCCTCATTAAACCCCCGCCCTTTTGGAGGTCAAGCACAACTGACCAGTATTAATGTTAAAACAGAGATCATGAGATGGATAAAATAGGCTTTTTGTGGCAATAAGACACCACATTAAAGACGGGACCTAAGGCCATGCTAGGCAAGGGTTAGGTCACACCTGCAGGTCATCAGTTTTGCCATATAGCATCCTTATCTCAAAGCATTCTTTTCTGCTGACTGTCAGAGTTTAGACAGAGCCTTACTCCTTTAACCAATTGCAAATTAAAGAATCTCTAAGTCCACTTATAACCTGTAGCCTGCTCATCAAGATATCCCACCTTTTCCAGCTGAACCAATATACACCTTCCATGTACTGATTTAGGTCTTTGTGTAACTCCAGCCTCCCTAAAATGTGTAAAACCAAAACGGTGATGTGACCACCTCAGTACCACTTACTCGAGGCTTCTTGGGTTTGTGTTTTTCTTGGGGTCACAGTTACTCATATTGGCTCAGAGTAAGCCTCTAAAACATTTGACAGAGTTCATTTTTTTCTGTTAACACCAGCCTGTCATTATTTCCTTCTTGGCTCCCAGACTCCAGTGATCTCTGGTTCTTGTAAGTACGCTTTTCTGGGCTAGAATCTGGGCTGTGAACCCTGCATAAAAACATTGCCTTACCTGTTATGAATGAAAACTCACAAATTAAAATGCCTAATTCTTCTCCCCAGTTACCTCTTGATCTATTTACCTATCCCTTTAAAGCTCCTCAGTATTTAGGTGTTAAAGAGAAACCTGGGGAGAAAGCAGACAAGAATGGTAGCTTGAAAGCTTGTGCTATTTGTGAAGTGGGCCAGACACAAAAGGAACTCAGGGTAGATCAGCAACTCTACAAATTAACACCTGTAATCCTTCCATCTTATTGTGAATAAAGCTTATTAATTTGAATGTAGGTAAAATATTATTATAAAGATATTGATGACGTTGATAAGATTGAATGTTGATTGACATGAAAAGAGGCATCAGCTTTCTCATACAGAGATTTATGGGGATTTGTCAACTCAAAGAAACCTGTGAAGTCCACTGATCTCAGCCCTTCATTGTGAGGAGAAGAACCAGCTATCCAAAGAAAATGGAGGCCTCAGTAAGGAAGTGTTTTCAAGGCACCACCCTGCCTGCGTTCGTTTGACCAGCTCTTGTGGAGCATGGTAATATAGTTCACTTCTTAATGACAAATTATAAGTTGATACACTGCGACATAATTAATTTTCCAGAGTCTAAAATTTCAAACTTAGAGAACTTCAGAGAAATGCAAGCATTTATTTTGCTGGAACCTCAAGGAGCTTCTGCACAGCCTTCCTGGATGGTTCCCTCAGGCCTAGCAGAATCCTCTTTGCACATCTACAGACTCTCATACATGCCTCTGTTTTGGGACTTAGCCATCACAGTCATGACTGCTGGTTAGACTGCTATTGGTGAGATTGTGCTGTATTGCCAGTATCCAATGCAGTACCCGACTCGTCGTTCCTAAAAAAAACATGTGACTGCTGAATAAATGAAGAAACTGCTGCCAGCCAGAGCTGCTGGGTGCCTTCTCACAACAGGAAGTCTGTTGTGAGGTTGTTGTGAGAGTGCCTGTTTTCTTAATAAGAGTTAGTGCATAGAAAATGTACAGAAATGAGCCCACTTTTAAATCTTGGCATAGTCCCTTGCATCTGTCACCTTGGCAAGTCACGTAACTACTCTGGCCCCAACATCTTTATTTGTTAAAAATAAAAAAGGTAGTAATGACATTATTGTTGTTAAAAAAATGAAGTTCATGACTGATTGTTGTAAAGATTAATTTTCATGAAGTATGTAAAAATTTCTAACAACTGCCAGGCATATTTTCAGTGCTCAACAAATAAATCTCAGTAGAATCTGAATCTGAATGTTGCCTCCTCTGGATAATTTATTTTTTCCTTATAGGAATGCAACTTTGATTACCTCATGAAACTTAGTAACACAATACTATTTTTTGAGGAAATATGCATTATAAATAACTTAATGGAATGCACTTCTTCTTTAAAGCATATTAAGTGATTCCCCAGCTACACAAAAGGGATACTTGCTTCTAAAACCACCTACACCAGGCTGAGATCACACTATATCTTCTTAAAAGGCATGCACAATATAAAAGTATCTCTATTTTGAAGATATAAAATAATACAAAGAAAAGGGAAGTAAGCTTTCTAGGGTCACGTAGCAAACTGGTGACAAAATCAGGAAGATAATTGCATTCTGAATTCATGGACCAATGCTCATCTCTTTTATTTATCTTGGAGGTGAAGTTGGAGTCCAGGTGTGATAAGATGATTGATTCTGTTTTTCTTAACACTGGAAAAGAATGCCAGAAAAATGAGACATACCCGGGTTTGTGTTCTTAATTCATTTGCCTTTCCTTGCTTTGTTCCTCTTGAAACAAATTAAATCTGTAATTTTTTAAAGTTGTCATTACAATATGAATGAATTTATTTCTTTACCTCTTCTTCCTCTCTCTTTTGATTGCTTGAAACCACATAAAAACAAGCAAATGTGATGGCGATTAAGTCTTGGCAGAAGATATTTAGTTGATGTATCGATTCCAAGTCGCTATCAGGAAAATAATTAAACTAAGATTTCATTGGTGATTTTCTGGTCTGCTAGGTGTGAAGGACATTTATTTGCATAGTAGAAAATAAAGTTCTATGCTGTTACATAAGACTGGATATATCTAATTTTTTAAAAAAAGGGATAGGTTTACTTTTCATTTAATACCATGAGAAAATTGCTACTCAGCAAACAATTTATTTTAAGCCAGTGGGTTTTTAAACGTCAAGCAATTGCTTTTGTTCTTTGTCTTCTTTATAAGTTCAACATTTAAATGTTTTCTCTTCTTTTGTCTTACATTTTCATTGGAGTTCATGTTGTGTTTCTTTTATTATCACAGGAGCTGCAAATATTTATTTTTAATATTCTAATCTCAGAAGAAGAATGATATTCAGCACCACAGCAAGCACACTTACTTAGCATAAGAATGCATTCTATTTTAAAAGCAATTGCATAGGCAACAGCAGCACTGGAGCTAGAATAATTTATGTGCGGAAACATGGCTATATGATAAAACACATTGACTGCTGAATTATTGGTATAATCCTGGGATCAGGATGGTGGCTTCTTCGTTTGCCTTTCTGTACCTTTGTCTGCCAAGGTCATATTGTAGTCATATCTTGAATCTTTAGCATCCTAATGCATTTGCATTTTACCTATTTTCAGAAAAGAACTGATGTTGTGCTGTAAACATGTTATAATGCTAATGTCAGAGAAAAGACTCTTCTTTTTTTCCTTGGCAAGTTTTTTGTTTGTTTGTTTGTTTCTCAAGTAGGGAAGGGAACAGATAATAGAGATAATAATTTTTTTCTCTTTTTTAATGAAGAACATGATTTATAAAAGGCATTTAGAGTTGAAAATTAGCATCAATGCCTACTATATCATTTTTTTTGCTTCCTCCCCCTTCCTCCCCTTCCGCACTCACTACCATACAATTTTTAAAAGCTTATTTAAAATAAGATTTGGAAGAAAGAGTAAGGAAATCTAAAATATGAATTAGTTTATTCTCTAAATACAGAGTTTAAAAGTTCAGTGTAACTTCAAACTGAAAAAAATATACATTGCTACTTCCAGAAAATATGATGTTATTTTCTTAAGATTTCTTTTTTACAAATTTCCTATAGTAAATTATTCTTTAAACTTTCTTTTGGGGTATAATATACATAAAATAAATGACCATGTCTGGAGCTTCAGCAGTCACTACACTTTCCATGTCCCCCTCCCCAGCAGTGGTCACCACTCTATCAGCATAGATTAGTTCTACTTATCCCTCACTTTTGGACTGTAGATAGGTTAATCGTTTTTGTCCTCTTCTAGCCCCTTTGTGTCTGTGTTCTTGACTGGGGTATCCTTTTGTTCACATTGAGATTATCAATAAACAGCTTATTATCTTGCTCACTTTAAGTCAGTCAAAGTAGAAACTTAGATTTGAATACAATTTGTAACCTTTTTCCTCCAAGCACTGGCGTCTTACTATTGACCAAAGAGCTGTTTTGAAAATAGTTATGTTGGTAACACTCCAAATCTTTTCTTCTAGCTATTTTGAAATATATCCTAAGTTATTGTTAACTATAGTCGTCCTCTTGTGCTGTTGAACACTAAGACTTATTCCTTCTATCTAACTTTGGAATGTTCCTAACACAAATAAATGATAAATGTTTGAGATGATGGATATCCTCATTACCCAGATTTCATTATTACCAGTTGCATGCTTTTATCAAAGTATCACATGCACCTTATAAATATGTACAAGTATCATGTATTCATAAAATATTTTTTAAGTATATCTTGCCCTATGGTTCTAGCAAAGATGGGATAAAAGATGGAGTAGCCCCTTTACTCACAGGTTCTCCCACTTACAAGTATAAAATGGATTAGATCAGAATGAGCAAGCATAGAAAGAGCCTGGACAGTAGAAAGAAGTTAGGCTGCCTGGTGAACTGAGGACTTGGGAAAAGACACCATGGCAAATTCCCTGGATCTTCCTTTTCCCACTCCTATATTCTGGAGAAGGTACTGTGGAATCTCCAGAACTACTAATAGACACACACACAAAAAAAGGTCCAAGAAAAGCCTGTTACCTTAGCCAAAGAACTTGGAAAAGGGTGTCCTAACAGCATGGAAATGTTCGTTGACAATATTTGCCATACTTTAGGCAAACACCAACAGAACCCTCGCAGACCCCAGGCTTCAGAAGAGCTGAAGGGAGCTTATTTCCCACCCCACCTCCCATCCACCTGTGCAAGCAGCAGCCCTCCAACACCCCCTCCCTGCAGAGGCAGGCAGTATTTTGATTTTCCCATGGGGGCGGGGTCAGTAGGATTCAGCAGAGAGTGGAGGAGGCTCCACCCTCTACAAACAGCAAGAAATTTAGCCTGGTGGAGGAAGGCCAGGCTGACCAGCACTCCACCCAAGGACCCAGTGGGAAGCTGAATGTGCTCACCCACCTGGAACTAAAAAGGGGAAGAGGTGGTGTGAGATGAAGCTGGTTCACTTCACTGTCCCATCTCCCTATTCCTGTCATCAGTGGGCTCTAGTGAGGAGCTAAGCTTCTTCCTCATACCTGTAGCAAAAAAAAAAAAAGTGTTTTTTGAGTCCTCAGCTTACTCCCTCATTGGCATCAGTGAAACACAGCAGGAAGCAGAGGACACACTCCCCCTGGGAGACAACAAGCAGTACCAGTTGGTGCTCATTTTTGCTGGAAAGATAAAGTGTCAGTGAAGCCTTGGGATAACTTTCACTCCACGGATCTGCAATCAGGCAGTGTGAGTCGGTGCTCTGTGCTGGTATCTATGGAGCCCAATGAAAAGCAGAACATGCTCACATACCATGTTTTTTTAACTATACTTCAATGATTGTTTGGTTGACTACTTAATTAATTGAATAGGATTTGAAGTTCAGTATACAATGTAAACCACTCATCATATCAAGAACCAACACAATTTGAATGAGAAAAGTCAATTAACAAGTGACAACACTGAGAAAAATCAGATACAGTAGTCTCACTATGTCCATGAGACATGTTCCATGACCCTCAGTGGATGCCTGAAACCTCACATAGTACCAAGCCCTATATATACTATGGATTTTCAATCTGATACCAAGATCTGCAGACAGGTAGTGTATGCAGCATGAATACACTAGAAAAAGGGATGATTCATGTCCAGGGCAGGGAGGAGCAATACAGTACAAGATTTTATCACATTACTTAGAATGGTGTGGAATTTAAAACTTATGAGTTGTTTATTGTTGGAATTTTCCATTTAATATTTTCAGACCACGGTTGACCATGGGTAAGGGTAACTGAAACTATAGAAAGCAGAACTGTGGATAAGAGGAGACTTCTATATTGGAATGATCTGAAAAGAGTTTTTTTTTTTTTTTCTTGAGACCAAGTCTCATTCTGTCACCCAAGCCGGAGTGCAGTGGTGCAATCTCGGTTCACTGCAAGCTCCACCTCCCGGGCTCATGCCATTTTCCTGCCTCAGCCTCCCGAGTAGCTGGGACTGCAGGTGCCCACCACCACACTCACCTATTTTTTTTTTGTATTTTTTAGTAGAGACGGGGTTTCACTGTGTTAGCCAGGATGGTTTTGATCTCCTGACCTCATGACCCACCCTCCTCAGCCTCCCAAAGTGCGGGGATTACAGGCATAAGCCACCACGCCCAGCCTATCTGAAAAGAGTTTTAAAGCAAACAGTGTAAAACTACTTTAATAAGAAACTTAAAATTATCTGGAAGCAAATGGGGGAAAAAAAACCTATTTCAACAAAGAAATAGAAACTACCAAAAATAACAAGAAACTTAAAATTATCTGGAAACAAATGGAAAAAAAAACAATTTCCACAAAGAAATAGAAACTACCAAAAATAACTAAATGAAAATTATAGGACCGAAAACTACAGCAAAATAAAACACTTGATGGATTAGCTCATTAGTAGAGTAGACATGGCAGGTGATAGAATCTGTGAATTTGAGGACAAATCAATTTAATTTATTCAATTTGAACAACATAGAGAAAATAGACTGAAATACAAAATTATTAAACAGAGACATGGTGTATTAGTTCATTTTCACACTGCTATAAAGAAATACCCGAGAGTGGGTAATTTATTTAAAAAAGAGGTTTAATTGACTCACAGTTCTGCATGGCTGGGGAGGCCTCAGGAAACTTACAATCCTGGTGGAAGGGGAAGCAGGCACGTCTTACATGGCAGCAGGTGAGACAGGGTGTGTGAAGGAGGAGCTGTCAAACACTTATAAAACCATCAGATCTCATGAAAACTCACTCAACTATCATGAAAACAGCATGGGGGAAACCTCCCTCAACATTACATGTCCCTCCCTCGACATGTGGGAATTACAATTTGAGATGAGATTTGAGTGGGGAAACAGGGCCAAACCATATCACCTGGGTTCCTATGGAACATTCACAAGAGAACTTAATATCATTCAAGTCCCAGAAAGAAAGGTGATAATTAGTGGGACTGAAAAAGCAGTGAAATAATGTCCAAACGCTTCCCAAATTTTTTAAAAACATAAACCTACAGGTATAAGAAGCTGAGTGAAATTTAATGGTGAAAGGCTGAATGTTTTTCTCCTCAGATCAGGAAGAAAACAAGGATGTCTGTTCTCACTATTCTTATTCAGCATAGCACTGGATGTTCTACTAGAGCAATACTAGGGGAAAAGCATAAAAATTGGAAAAATAAGAAAACTGTCACTAATTGCTGATGACACAATGAGGAAAATCATAAAGAATCTACAAAAACATCTCTAAAATCAATATGTGAGTCCCACAAGTTCACAAGGTACAGATCAACACACAAAAACATTCACCTTTTAATACAACAAATATGTGGAAATCAAAATTAAAAGTACAATACCATTGCTTTGTCCATTTGCGTTACTATAAAGGAATGTCTAAGACTAGATAATTTATAAAGTAAAAGGACTTATTTGGCTCATGATTCTGCTGGCTGGAAGATTGGGCACCTGGTGAAAGCCTCAGGCTGATTCCACTCATGGCAGAAGGCGAAGGGGAGCTGGAGTGCAGAGATCACATGGCCAAAGAGGAAGAGGGGAGGAAGAGAGAGAGGGGAGGTCTAGGCTCTTTTTAGCGACCAGCTCTAACAGGAACTAATAGAGCGAAAACTCAATACTATGAGGACGGCACCAAGCCATTCATGAGGGATTCACCCCATAACCCAAACACCTCCCATTAGCCCCATCTCCAAGGGGTCAAATTTTACCATGAGGTTTGGAGTGCAGTGGCACAATATCAGATCACTACAACCTCTGTCTCTTGGGTTCAAGTGATTCTCCAGCCTCAGCCTCTCAAGTAGGATTACAGCCACCCACCACCATGCCCAGTGAATTTTTGTATTTTTAGTAGAGACGGAGTTTCACTACATTGGCCAGGATGGTCTCAATCTTTTGACCTAGTGATCCGCCTGCCTCAGCTTCCCAAAGTGCTGAGATTACAGGTGTGAGCCACCGTACTCAGCCAAAATGCATATCTTGATTGAAGCATAATGTAATAATTTATACCTTTCTAAGTTTATAATATTAAACTCTTCTTCATCTTGGCATTCTCAAAACTGTTAATTCTTTAAGTATATTGCTCAATAGGAGTGTGCTAAGAGCATATTATTTTGGAGAACAATCAAAATCTGCAATTCACATAAGCATAAAAAGTACATTTAATTTAGAAGTGCAACAATAAAGAAACATGATTTTAATTTAACTGAGGCTTCCCAAACTCTTTCTACAAGACTGTTATTTTCTAACATTCCTTAAAACTAGCATTCAACAGAGTACATACTTAGAAATGCAGTTTCACCCTGTTTTTCTAAATAACTTGACATGTATTTGAATTCCCACTAAACTGAAACAATAATTGAGAATTCTGATTAGTTTATAACAAATTTATAAACTTTTCATTGAGGCAATTCCTTCAGGATGGGAAAGGCTGAGTAACATCATTGCAATGGCTTTTACATACCATAGCTTAATGTTTCCATTTGAAGTAACTACTACCATGTGTTTTTTGTATTTTCTCTTAGTGACATATGGAGAAAGAGAAAATAAGGAAAGTTAAAAAGTAGACGAGAGAGAGAATATTCTTATCTGGGTCAAAATGGAATAAAGAAACTGGATTTACCATCCTGACTTAACTGTAAACATAGCCAAAACATATGAAACAACAGTTTGCAGATGTGGACTACAGTCAGCACAGAGCTGTGATTCCTAAAGTTTTTAGGTTACATTTCAGGGAGGGGGGATCCAAACAGAATCTAGCCGTTTTCCTGGGCTGAGATCAGCGATCTGGAAGAGTTGGCAGTGAGAAATTGTGGGAAAACATAGAAGAGAGAAGGTAGATGCACCAAGAGAAAGAATCAGAATGCCCTGGGACACTGAGTGCTGATATGCACTGCATGGGAGGGAAATATCTAAGACAAAAAAAAAAAAAAAAAAAAAAAAAAAGAAAGAAAAAAAAGAAAAAGAAAAAAGAAAATAAGTAGAAATAAGTAGACAGGAAATTTTCTGGGGATCAACCAGAACTAGTAATATTTTACATTCCCACCTGTCAAAATGGAAAGACCTCATAATATATGGGGAATCAAGTAGAGTCCTTCAAAGCACACCACCTGGGGAAAAATAAGTCCCAGGCTAAAGGTTGCCCCAGGCCCATTCTAAACACTTAAAACCAAAACAAAAATCCAACACTATTTATAGAAATACAACAAAATCTAGGAACCAACAAAGTAAAATTCAGTGTTTGGTATCCAGAAGAAGAAGAAGAAGAAAAAATTGCCAGGTATGCAAAGAGCAGAAAAATAGAACTCATAAACAAGAGAAAAAAATCAACCAATAGAACCATATCAAGAAATAAGACATGATGGAATTAGCAAACAAGGACACTAAAGCAACCATTATAAATATGGTATACATAGTCAAATAAGTAGCAGAAAGAATGACCACAATGAGAAGAAAAATGAAGATATGAAAGCAATTTAAATAGAGATTCAAGAGATGAAAAATATATCTGAAATGTGTTTATATATATGTCATATATACTATGTATGCATATATATGAGATATATATATCATATATACTCTATACACAAGTGTATATATAATAAATACACATGGACATATATCATATAAAATACATGTGTTTTTATGGTATATATGATATATATCATAGTATATCATGTATCATCATATGTATACATATCATATGTATATTATATATCATATATACACATAATATAAATATGTTTGTGTCATATATGATATGTACACATGTGCATATGGTATATAATTTTGTATAATGAATATACACACTTGTATATAATATATAAGTAATATAAACATATTCACATACATACATATATTACGTTATATAGGTATATGTATTCTACATATATACATATATATCTTCTACATATATACGTATATATATCTTCTACCTGTATACATATATATATAACTCATATATATAGGATGAGATCAAGAACAGATTTGACAGTACAGAAGATAAAATCAGTAAACTAAGACATGAGAATAGAAACTGTCCATAATAAAGTACCATGAGAAAAAAAGAGTAAAGAAAAAATAAACAGATCACTGGGGACTTACAGAGAAGATTAATGTAGACTAACATATGTATAATTGAAGCCCCCAAATGAGAAGAGAAAATGGGAGACAGAAAAGTTATTTGAGGTAATAATGTCCAAAAGTTTGCAAAATTTGATGAAAATTATAAACCTAAACATCCAAGAAACTCAGTGACCTCAGGCAAAATAAATATAAGGAAAACCACCAAATCCACCTGATAATCAAATGACTTGAAATGAGATGTAAAGAGAAAGAAAAGTAGCCAAAGAATAAAAATACACATTGTGCACACAGAGGACCAAAGATCAGAAGATGTCTTGTCAGGAACTATGAAAGCTGAAACGTGATGGAGAGACATCTTTAAAGTACTCAACAGAAGAAAAGAAAAACCTGTGAACCTAGAATTCCTTACCAGTAAAATAGCTCTCAAAATTGAAGAACAAATAAAGGCCTTTTTTTTTTCAAACCACAGTGTGAGACATTTCATTTCCAGTGGCCTGCACTATAAGCAATGTTAGATGAAACGGATCAAGAATAATTAAAATAATATCAGATGGAAATCTGGACCTATAAGAAAGATTAAAAAGCACTGGAAATAATACACATGTGAGAAATATAAAATATATTTTATTATTCAATATATTTAACAGATAATTGATCATTTAAAAAAGCTTAAACTAACCAGGTGCAGTGGCTCACACCTGTAATCCCAGCACTTTGGGAGGCCAAGGTGGGCGGATCACGAGGTCAGGAGTTTGAGATCAGCCTGGCCAACATAGTGAAACCCCGTCTCTACTAAAAATACAAAAAATTATCCAGGAGTGGTGGCAGGCGCCTGTAATCCCAGCTACTCAGGAGGCTGAGGCAGGATAATTGCTTGAACCCGGGAGGCAGAGGTTGCAGTGAGCGGAGATTGTGCCTCTGCACTCCAGCTGGGGTGACAGTGTGAGACTCTATCTCAAAAACAAAAAAATTAATTAATAAAAAAAAGCTTAAACTAAAAATCTATGTTTATAGCACAATGTATTTATAAAATAACACATCACTCACACACACACCACATGCATACACATATATGAATATGTTTCTAGCAAAAGTAAAAGTAGAATGTGCAACAACAGAAGGAGGTAATAGAAGTATATTATGCATAAAGTGGTATTCTACCTTTTTTGGTAATTTGTGATAATTAAAGATGCATCTTGCAAACTTTAGAGTGACTACTATATAATAAAACAATCAGATATTGTTTATCAGATATATCTAATAAGGCAATAGTGAATAAGAAATCTAATTATTAAAAAACTGTAAAAATATAAAATCTCAAAAGAAAACAGAAAAGACATACAGGGAAAATGATGGATAAACAAAGTCAATGTGACAATAATAATGGTATATACTTTACATAAAGAATTAAGAAATCAGAAAAGGGGTAAAATTTTTAAGAGGTAATCACAATCCTAAATGTGTATTTATCTAATAATAGCATTTAAAAATACAGGAATCAGTAACTCATGGAAAAACAACAACAAAGAAACCAAACAAATAAAACAGACAAATTTTCTATTATAGCTAAAAAAACCTCTTTATTCTTATATACTCTTATAGTAATTGATACAGCAATTAGAGAGAAAATTAGTATGGATATAGGACATTTGAACAATGATATCAACTAAATGAACCTACCTGATACTATGGAAAACTCCATCATATAACCGCGGATTAGATATTTTCAAGAGATGAGGAAGCTTCATGAAGGTAGGCTATATTTTGAGCCATTAAACAGTATTTAAAATTTTCAAAATCAGAAATCACATTAAATAAGTTATCAGATTGCAACAAAATTCAACTAAAAAGTCAGTAAGTGAAAGATATATGTGATTTGTAAATATTAAAAACTGAACACAGAAATCAAAAAGGAAAAGAGTAATTACAATGATAACATCACAGCACACAAAATATGTAAGATGAAGTTAAAACAGTGCTTAATGGGAAATTTATAGCACTAAAAGCAAATATTAGGAAAATATAATTTCTCAAGGCTGTAACTATATGTCAATGCAAAAGTAATTGTGGTTTTTGCCATTAGTTTTCATATTTCCTAGTTACATATTTCCTACATATTTCTAAGTTAAAGGTCTAGAAAAAGAAGAGCAATTTATGCCCAAGGTAGTAGAATAAAAGTAATAATAATGCTAAGAGTAGAAATCAATAAAATAGAAAGTACCAATATAATAATAATAATAATAATAATAAAATAAAAAGACATGTCTTTGAACAAATCAATTAATTTGATAAAGCCTATCTAGAATGATCAGAAAAAAATGGAATAAATTACCAATAGCAGAAGTGAAAAGGGGGACATTACTATCAATACTACAAACATTAAAAAACTAATAAAAACTATTATTAACATATTTGTTTTAATTAATTATAAAACTTAGATAAAATGGAAAATTTTTTTCAGATACAAACTGCCAAAGCATCCCAAGAAGAGTCCTCTGTATCTATGAAATGAATGGGCATTCTAAATATCAATCTTCACACAAAGACATTCCTATTCTCAGATAAGTTAACTGTTAAATTCATTGAATATTTCAGAAGTAATAATAACAATATACAACAATTTAACCTCTACTTTACAACACATACAATTATGTGTATATGTAATATATTCATTGTATATGTTGTGTATATGTAATATGTACACAAAATATATGTATATATATGTATATAATACATGTATATAATAATATATACACATAATTGACAGTTTAATCAAAAAAACAAAACCATTTACAATGACAGCAAAAATATGAAATAGCTCTGGATAAATTTAACAAAAAATCTAGAAGACATGTATGCCCAAAACCACCAAGTATTGCTAAGAGAAATTTAAAGAGACCTACATATATGATTAGTTACATAATGTTCATTAATTGAGAGACTTGATATTAAGATTTAAAGTGTTCTCAAATTAACCTCTAGCAGCAAGACAATCCCAATCAACACCTCAACGTGTTTTTTTTTTTTTTTGCAAAAATTAACTGGCGTATCTGAAAGTAATGTAAAATATAAATAACCTAGAATAAAAATTGTATAAAAGAAGGACAAAATGGAAGAATTTTACTGCCTGATTTCAAGATGTCAGTAATCAGGACACTGTGGTGGTGTAACAGTACACTTATAGATCAATGGAAAATCACAGAAAGTCTAGGAATAAACACAAATTTGTGTTTAATTTTTTTATAAAATGCTAATGTAAATCAATGGGTTATGGATAGTCTTTTAAATATTGTGCTGAAATATTTTGATATCTGTATGCAAAAACAATATAACCTGTACTTTACAACGTATACAAAATGCTGAGACAAAAAAAAAAGTTGAATCGTGCCACATGAGAGCACTAACTGATGAAAGTCATTTGCAGAGGAGCAAAGGACAGAAGGTAGGCTTGGAGCACAGAGCCAGAGATCTTCTTTCTCTGCCTTTTTCGTTTCTTAGGACCTGAGATCTTGTCAACTTGGTCACCATAAAGTATCTTTACCAAATGTGTAATTTCCCTTGTTATGACAACTATGTAAGAACAATTCTTCTAATCTTGTCTAATTTCGCATATTTGAGGAGATGAGAGAAAGATGTTTGAGCTGGAAAAGTGAAGAAGTTGACTGGGCGCAGTGGCTCACACCTGTAATCCCAGCACTTTGGGAGGCCAAGGCAGGCGGATCATGAGGTCAAAAGATCGAGACCATCCTGGCCAACATGGTGAAACCCCGTCTCTACTAAAAAAATTGCAAAAATTAACCAGGAGTGGTGGCATGCACCTATAGTCCCAGCTACTCGGGAGGCTGAGGCAGGAGAATCGCTTGAATTCATGAGGTGGAGGTTGCAGTGAGGGGAGATCTTGCCACTGCACTCCAACCTGGTGACAGAGCGAGACTCCATCTGTAAAAAAAAAAAAAGTTACAAAGTTATCCCTTGTTGAATTATAAAATAATTAATTAAAAATATTTCAATTTATCTATTTTTTCTTACTTGTGTTTTTCATGTCATATTTAAGAAACCATGCCTAATCCAAGGTTATGTAGATATATGGTCATGTTTTCTAACTAAATAGGTTTCAGTTTTATTTCTTGAATTTAATTCTTTGATTTTCTTGAGTTAATTTTCTATGTGTTGTTAAGTTAGTAAGTTCAACATCATTCTTTTTTACATAGATATCCAGTTTTCCAGCGCCATTTGTTGGAAAGAACATTTTTTCCCATTGAATCGCCTTGGAACCTTTGTCAAAAATCAATTGAGCATAGATATATGGATTTATTTCTGGGTTTTCAATTCTCTTCCATTGATACATATGTCTATCCATCTATCCTTATGCCAATACCATGTTGTCTTGATTTCTGCAGCTTTTTAGTAAGTTTTGAAATTGGGAAGTTGAGTCTTCCGAATTTGTTCTTTTTTTGTTAAGATTGTTTTGACTATTTTGGGTCTCATGTATTTCCATATGAAATTTAGGATAACAGCAAAAGCAGCTGGAATTTTGACAGAGATTGCATTAAATCTGTAGATCAATTTGGGGAGTATTACTTTCTTAACAATATTAAATATTATAGCTCATGAACACAAAATATCCTTAATTTATTTAGATATTTATGTATTATATGAATTTGATTCTTTTCTATTCTGCAGTAAATAAAATTCTTCTCTTAATTTCATTTTAGGATAGTTCATAGTGTATAAAAAGATAATTAATGTTTATATATTGATCTTGTATATTGCAACCTGTGGATTCATTCGTCACTTATAAGAGGCTTTTTTTGCAGGGAGGGGCACTTCTTGGGTTTTCTTACATACGAGATCCTGTCATCTGTGACTAGGAATAGTTTTACTTCTTCCATTCCAATTTGAATGCCTTTAATTCTTTTTTCTTGTCCATTTGCCTTCAATAGAACCTCAAGTAGAATGTTGAATAGAAGTAACAAGAGGAGATATTATTATCTTGTTTCTGCTCATAGAGGGGAAGCTTTCAGCCTTTCACTATGAAGAATAATGTCAATTGTGGGTTTTTCATAAATGCCTTTTATCTGCATGAGGAAGCATCTTTTTTAAACTTTTAAGTTCAGGGGTACAAGTGCAGGTTTGTTACATAGGCAAATGTGTGTCATGGGGGTTTGTTGTACAGATTATTTCATCACCCAGCTATTAAGCCTAGTACCCGTTAGTTATTTTTCCTCCACCTGTCCTTCACCCTCTGATAGGCCCCACTGTGTGTTGTTCCCCTCTGTGTGTCCCTGTGTTCTCATCATTTAGCTCCCACTTATAATGAAAACATGCTCTATTTGGTTTTCTGTTCCTGTATTAGTGTATTGTTAAGGATATGGGAAGTATTTTTTTATTCATAGTTTGTTGAGTGTCTTTATAATGAAAAATTATTGTATTTAATTAAATGACATTTTTGTCTTTGTCTATTGAAATGACCATGTAGTGTTTGTCCTTTATTTTATAATATGGTGTGTTACACTGATTGATTTCTGTATATTGAGACACTTTTGCATCTTTATGATAAATCCCACTTAATCATGGTTTGTAATAGTTTTTATATGTTGCTGGATTTGGTTTCTGATATTGCATTGAACATTTTTGTATCTATATGCATAAGGGCTAACTAACAGTCTGTAGTTTTCTTTGCCTGTAATATATTTGCCTGATTTGTTACCAGGGTAAAAATGGCCTCATAGAACCTGTTACAAAAAGTTCTCTTGACTTCTATTTTAAGAAGAGTTTTTAAATAATTAGTGCTAATTTTAATTAAATAATTTAAAGAATTTGTCAGTGAAACCATCTTGTCCTGGAGTATTGTATTTCTGTGTATGTTTGTAAATGTGTGTGTGCTACATTTAATTTAGTAATTTCATCACTTTTCTTTTATATCTCTTTTCATATTTTTCATCTGTTCTAGAGTCAGTTTTATAAATTTCTTAATTTCATGTATATTATATAATGTATTTGCACAAAAATGGTAATGATATTTATTTATAATCCTTTTTGCTTTTTAATGTCAGTATTAATATGCTTTTCTCTTCACTGATTTAGTTTGGGTCTTATTTCTTGGTCTAGCTAAAGGGCCGTCAATTTTGTTTATCTTTTCAAAGAACCAGTTCATGATTTCATTGAAATTCTTGAAATTTTAGTTCCCTATTTAATTTTTCCTGCTCACATTATTTTTTTTCTTTCAACCTGTTCTGGGTTTAGTTTTCTCTTATTTTCCTAGTATTTTAAGGTGGGTATTTAGACTATTAATGTGTGACCATTTTCATTTTTAACATGGGTGTTTACAGCTATAAATTTCCCTCTTGGCACTGCTTTAGGGATTCCTAAGATTTTGTATGGTGTATTCTTATTTTAATTGGCCTAAAGTATATTTTAATTGCCTTTGTGATTTTTTATTTGGCCTATTGGTTATTTCTGAGTGTGTTGTTTAATTTCTACATATTTGTGCATTTTTCAAATTTCCTTCTTTTTTGTGGTTGAAAAATATCTTTTTATTATTTCAATTGTTTTTAATTTATTGAGGTTTGCCATATGACTTAGCATGTAATCTATCCTGGAGAATTTTTTTTTAGCAATTGTAAAAAATTTGTTTTCTACAGTTGTTTGGTGGAATGTTGTATAACTGTCTGTTAAGTTTAGTTAGTTCAATGCCTTGATAAAGTCTTTTTTTGTTGACTCTCTGTGTAGTTATTCTATTTATAATTAGAAGTAGGATATTAATACCTTCAATGTCAAATTGTCTATTATTCCATTCAGTTTTGTCAATTTTTGATTTATATATTTTGGGTTCTGTTTTTAGGTACATATATGTTTATAAGAATTATAACATCTTGAAGTAATGACTCTTGTGTCATTGTTAAATATCCTTCTTTGTCTCTAATAACACCTTCTGCCTTTGAAATATCTTGTCTGGTATTAGTATCACTTTTACTTTTCCACATCTATTTTTGTTATTGTTTGCATAGTATATCTTTTTTTATAATTTCACCTTCAACCTTTTTGTCTTTGAATCTAAAGTGTATCTCTTGTATACAGCATATGTTTAGATCATGTTTGTTTTTTCCTAATCCATTCTGTCAGCCTCTGTCTTTTGGTTGGAGTATTTAATCCATTTACATTTAATGTAATTAAAGATAAGGTAGGATTTATGTCTTCAATTTTAAAATTTGTTTCCAATGTTATGTCTTGTTTGTTTCTCAACTTCTCCATTATTGCATACTTTTGTTGGGGGGGGTGGATTTTTTTTTTTTAATGCAGTTTTGGTCTTGTTTCCCAGGCCAGAGTGCAATGGCACAATCTTGGCTCACCAAAACTTCCACTTCCTGGGTTCAAGCAGTTCCCCTGCCACAGCCTCCCAAGTAGCTGGGATTACAGGCATGTGCCACTAACCCTGGCTAATTTTGCATTTTTAGTAAAGATGAGGTTTCTTCATGTTGGTCAGGCTGGTCTCGAAATCTTGACCTCAGGTGATCTGCCTGCCTCAGCCTCCCAAAGTGCTGGGATTACAGGCATGAGCCACCGTGCCCAGCCATTATTGCATTCTTTTATGTTAAATAGATGTTTTTTTTAATGTACCAGTTTAACTCACTATCATTTCTTCTACTGTATATTTTAAAAATTAGCTCCTTATTGGTTACCCTGGGGATTACAATTACCATCTTAATTCATAAAAATTTATTTCACATTAACACGAGCTTAATTTCAATAGCATATTTTAAAAAGTCCACATCTATATATCTCTGCTTGTACTTCCTCATTTCTTTCATTATTGACATATAAATTCCCTGTTTATACATTGTATGCCTATGAACACAAATTTATAATTGCTTTATGCGATGGCATTTAAGTCAAATAAAATAAAGTGTTACATACAAACATACATTTATACTTTGCTTTATATTTACCTACATACTTACTTTTACTGTTGACTTTTCTTCATGTGGATTCAAGTTACTGTGTAGCTATGTAGTTTTTTTTCATTTTACTTTAAGTTATACCTCGTGATGCTTTTTGTAGAATAGCTCTAATAAAGCAAACTCTCTGTGTTTATTATATAGATATATTGAATTTTTCCTTAAGTTTTTTTTTTTTCTTGAGATAAAGTCTCGCTCTGCCACTCAGAATGGAGTGCAGTGGCACGATCTTGACTAACGGCAACCTCTGCCTCCCGGGTAGCAATTCTCCTACCTCAGCCTCCTGAGTAGCTGGGATTACAGGGAAGTGCCAGCTAATTTTTGTATTTTTAGTAGAGACAGGGTTTCACCATGTTGGCCAGGTTGGTCTTGAACTCTTGACCTCAGGTGATCCACCTGCCTTGGCCTCCTAAAGTGCTGGGATTATAGGCATGAGCCACAGTGTGTGGCCTTGAATTCTTCCTTAAGTTTTAAAGAACAGTTTTACTGAATGCAGAATTCTTTGTTGATAGTTTTCTTTTTTCCTTTCCTTTGATTTGAATATACCACCTCACTGTGTTCTGGCTTCTATTATGTCTGACAGGATTTTATTCAGGCTACTTTGTACATAATGAGTCTTTTTCCTTGGTGCTTTCAAGATTCTTAGTCTTTGACTTTTGAGAGTTTAATCATGGATGTATTTAGTTGGGTATATCTTTGAGTTTATCCTATTTGCATATGCCCTTGAGTTTTATGGGTGTGTATATAATGTTTTCAATAAATTTGAGGAGTTATTGACCATTATATCTTCAAATATTCTTTCCACTTTCTTTTCTCATCTGCATCTAGAATTCCCATTATAAATATGTTGATGTATTTGATGTTGCCTCAAAACTTTAAAAGGCTCTTTTTATTTTTATTAATTTTTGGAAGCCCAGCTAGCCCAGTCAGTAGATCATGAGACTCTTATTTTTATTAATTTTAAAAATTCTGTTTCTTAGACTGTATAACCTCAATTGATCTATCTTAAGTGTACAGATTATCTTCTCTGTCCACTTGAAACTGCTGTTGATTCCCTCTAGTAGTATATTTTCCATTTCAGATACTAGATTTTCAACTCCAGAAGTTTAATCTGGCTTGTTGTTTTGCATTTCTATGTTTTTATTTTTTATTTTTTCTATTCAGTGAGACATTGTGCTCATACTTTATTTAATTCTTCAGATGTGGTTTCAATTTCTTTGACTGTATTAAAATGCTCAAAGTCTTTGTCAAGTAAATCCAAATCTGGGCTTCCTCATGAAAAGTTTGTATTGTTTGCTTTTTTCTTATGTATGGTCTATACTTTCATATTTCTTTTCATGTCTCATAATATTTTTTGAAAAGTGGACTTTTAAATTAATATAACATATAAATGTATTATAATAAATACTAAATATAATATGCTATGGTATAATATAATAAATATAATATAATATAAATCAGATTCTCCCTCCTCTTCAGAATTTATTGTTGCTATTTGTTTTCCTTGTTGTTGTTTAGAAACCTTTCTAAACTAATTCTGTAAGTCTATGTACTTTGTTGTAAGTGACCACTGACAGCATTATTTGGTTACTTTAGTAATCATTTACTGAATGAACAGATTTATTGCTGTTTTTGTTTGTTTGTTTAGTTCCAGAAAACAATAAGCCTCTAGTTTTTGTGGGGGAGTTCTGCATGTGTGTGGGAACATGCCTGCAACACTCAGGCAGTTTATAACTCTGTCTTGCCTTCATTTCCTCCTTTTACAGAGTCTTGAAGCCACCCAGATGTGAAAGCTTAGGTCCTCCTCCAGTCTTTTCTGAGGATATGAATGGTTCTGCATGTTAGAGTGACTTTCTGGATTCCCAGGAATGTGCCTGAATTTCTCAAGGCCCACTGCTAGCATCTTATTTTCTAGTTTGTCCTTAACAGATTTTTCGTTAGCTTATTTGTCCCAATTGTTATCACCTCCTCAGGCAGCTACAACATTAAACAATTGCTGCTGATTCTTTTTGCTAAACACCTCTGAAGAAAATACTATTTGTGCACAATTCAGCTAAGAGTCATATCAAATAAAATAAAAACCAGTCTTGGGATTGAGTTTCCACAAAGAAATGCCAGATAGGTCAAATAATACTAATCTCTGAGAATGGAGTTTTGAAAGAGCTCAATTTATACTGACCCCTCCAGTGGTGCTAGGATTATGGCTTTCACTGTAGCTGTGAGTTGTCAAAGACACCATGAAGCTGGAGAAAGGGTTGGAAAATATGGCAAGAAAAAATGCCACAAAACTCACCATCCTCATTTAGCTACTTTAAAAAACAATGCCTTCTGGATTCTTGCAAAACATTGGTTAATCCCTAGAGTTCTGAAAAAGTTGGTTTTGAAATTTTTTGCAGGGTTCTCTTTGCTTTTATGAAGGATAGGATTTGGGGAAGTTTATAACCTGCCATTCCCAATGACATTACTAAGAACTGTTGTTAAAATTTGATGTAGGCAAAGATTAATTAATAGGACACAGGAAACAATATACATAAAAGAAAAAAGTGACAAAAAGACATAATCAATATTTTTTAAATTGCTCATTAAAACTCATCTTTAAGGAAACTAATAGTTAAGCCACAGGTTTGGAGATTAGAGACACACATATATCTAACAAGGGCTTTTTACCTAGAATACTATAAAAACTCAAACAGATTAAAAAACAGAGAAAGACTTGAAAAGATACTTCACCAAGGAAGATATACAAATGGCCTACAAACAACCAGTTATTTATTTCTAAATATCATTCTTAACTAAAAGGAAACATGTTTCCTTAGATAAATGCCTAATGCCACAGCTTGGACAAGGAAATTCTACAATGATCTTGGGACACCTTATTGCGCCAGAAAGTGAAGATATGATGAATGGAGAATGGTGACATGTCAAAGGGGCACAGGAGCTTAAATGAATGGGATTGCAATGGCCGGTCCTGGAACAATTTGAGCATAAATATAAATAATTATAGTAATAGATTATTATCCTTTATGTAATTTTAAAAAATCCATTATTATATGATATAAATAAGCAAAACAACCATGTAAAAAATAATAAAGAACATTAAGCTCTTCCTTACAGTAGAGTATCAATCAATCAATATAAAAAGAATAATGAGGTTAGAAAATTATCAATTTGTCTTACAAGTTACAGGTGAAAATTTAATGTGAAACTAAATATTTACATGTATCAAATTATCTCCCCATAAATTACTGAAAAGGAAAAATGGTAGCTCCATTGTAGAGAAACCTGGCCAACACCATCTTTACCAAGTTATCAAACTTCACATTACCAACACTGGAAAAAACTGACATCATTTGCCTCTGAATAAGATATTCTGAGAAGGATGTAGTATCACTGTTATGCTATTGCTACGAAAAATGCAGAGTCTAATCACGAGGCAACCTCAGACAAACTCAAACTGAGGTACATTCTAAAAAATAATTGATGTATACTCTTACAAGATGTCAAAGTCAGTAAAGATATGGAAAGGCTGATAAACTACTTCGAATTAAAAGAGACTAAGGAGATATGAAAACTAATTACAGTGTATGATACTGCATTTGATCTTGGGCTAGGAAAATATTAACTATAAGAGACATTTTTGGGAAAACGGACAAAATTTAAATGGGGTAATGGGTTACATCATTATATATTAATCTTTAGTTTGTTAATTTTGCCAAATGTACTGACATTATACAAGAGAATGTACTCATTCTTAGGAAACACTAAACTATTTAGGAGTAAGTATGATGTTTTCAACAAATCATACAGAAAAAATACATATCTATATATATAGAGAGATTCTTATGTATATTCTACATATAGATATATACGGGGAATTATAATGTAAATGAGGCAAAACATTAACATATGCTGATTATGAACAAAGGGTATATGGCAGGAATGTTAGTAAAAACCTAAGAAACAACTTGATGGTAACTTTTTAGTCTTCATCTTGCTTCCTTTGTCCTTAACATTCAACACAGTTGATCATTCTCACCCTTGAGCTATTTCTTCACTTGACTACCATGAACCAATTGTCACCTGGTTTTCTTCTTGCTTCTCTGGCTGTTCTTTCTCTACTTTGTCACTTTCCCCCACTATCCCAACCTCTAAATTTGAGTATTCCCCAGACCTCTTCAATTTCCTATCAACATTCATTCTGTAGGTGATCTCATCCAGTCTCATGAATCTATGTGCTGATGACTCCCACATTCAGATGTTGAGTTCCTGATACTTCATTTTCCGCATACCACCTTAATTTCTAAAGTGTTCTTCTCTATCCTTATTAATGGCAAGTCTATCCTTCCAGCAATTTAGAACAAAACCTTGAAATAATTCTTGACTCTTTTTTCGCCCTTTCCCATCACATATCACAAAATACTGCTGGTTATGCATTAGAAATATATCCAGAATTTACTTCTTCCTATCACCTCCACTACTAGCGTAGTTTAAGCTACCACCATATTTGCCTAAAATATTTCAAGTTTTTAAAACAAATGTATTTAGTATCTTTGTTTCTGAACATAGTGTCTAGCATGATCCTGTTAAAATAGTAGTCATGTTATGTCACAGTTCTGCTCAATATATCCCCATATTACTATGTAAGTAAATAAAAGCTCTTCCTGACCTGCGAAGTTCTGCATGATGCTTCTCTGACTTCAACTCCTCCTTACCTTGTCATTCTGTCCACTGTAGCCAGCTTGGTCTCCAAGCCATGTCATGAGCATATGGACATGCTGCTTCTTCAGAGCTTTTTCAACAGAGCAGTCTTGCTCACTCCTACATTTCCCTTGAGTGCTTGCTGAGATGTACATTGAGTAAGGCTTCTCGTGGTCACTGCAACTAAAATGTCAGTGCCTCACCAACCACCACAACACTTCCCAACCCTCTTTCCTGTCTTATTTGTTTCCCTTAGCTGTGTCAAATATGTTTCTGTGTGTGTGCATGTGTGTATCTTGTCTACTTTCTCACATTCCCATTCTAGCTAATTGTGGTAGGGATCTGTGTTTCTTCACTGTTGTTTCTGTAGCACATAATAGGGATTAAAGATTAGTGACTAAATGAATGTGAAATATATTTTTACCTTTCAATATTATGAACCTTATAATATTATTTACCTTCTAATATCCTGTAACAAATTGAACCTCTAGTTTCTCACCTCCTCCAATTATTTTATTACTAGATTAATAGATAGATTAAAATCTATAACCTTTAAACAAAGTCTTCACAGGCTGGAGCACAGTGGCACAATCATGGTGAGAGGTGACAACGTCCTAGCAGCTCTGGCTCCCTCTCGGCACCTCCTCAGGCCATGGCGTCCACTCTGGCCACGCTTGAGGAACCCTTCAGCCTGCCGCGGCACTGTGGGAGCCCCTCTCTCTGCTGTCCCAGGCCGGAGCCGGCTCCCTCTGTTTGCGGGGAGGTGTGGAGGGAGAAGCAGGGCGGGAACCCGGGCTGCGCATAGCGCTCGGGGGTCAGCGCGAATTCCGGGTGGGCGTGGGCTTGGCGGGCCCCGCACTCGGAGCGGTCCAGGGCAGTGAGGGGCAATGCACTCGAATTCTCGCGGGCCTCAGCTGCCTCCCTGCAAGGCAGGGCTGCGGACCTGCAGCACGCCATGCCTGAGCCTCCGCCTCCGTGGGCTCCTGCACGCCCGCGGGAGCCCTCCTGACCAGCGCCTCCTCCTGCTCTGCTGAGCCCGGTCCCAAGTCCCATCAACCGCCAAAGGGCTGAGAAGTGCAGGCGCATGGCAGGGGACTGGCTGCCCGTGCCCTGGTGCAGGATCCACTAGGTGAAGCCAGCGGGGCTCCTGAGTCTGGTGGGGACTTGGAGAACCTTTATGTCTAGCTAAGGGATTGTAAATACACCAATCAGCATTCTGTGTTTAGCTCAAGGTTTGTAAATACACCAATCAGCACCCTGTGTCTAGCTCAAGGTTTGTAAATGCACCAATCAATGCTCTGTGTCTGGCTAATCTAGTGGGGACTTGGAGAACTTTTGTCTAGCTCAGGGATTGTAAACGCACCAATCAGCACCCTGTCAAAACGGACCAATCAGCTCTCTGTAAAATGGACCAATCAGCAGGATGTGGGTGGGGCCAGATAAGGGAATAAAAGCAGGCTGCCTGAGCTAGCAGTGGCAACTTGTTTGGTCCCATTCCCCAGCGTGGAGGCTGTGTTCTTTCGCTGTTTGCAATAAATCGTGCTGCTGCTCCTTGTTTGGGTCCCCACTGCCTTTATGAGCTGTAACGCTCACCACGAAGGTCTGCAGCTTCACTCCTGAAACCAGTGAGACCATGAACCCACCAGGAGAAATGAACAACTCCGGACGTGCCATCTTAAGAGCTGTAACACTCACCGCGAAGGTTTGCAGCTTCACTCCAGAAGCCAGCGAGACTGCAAACCCACCAGAAGGAAGAAACTCCCAATGTGTCTTAACATCAGAAGGAACAAACTCCGGACACACTGTCTATAGCTGTAACACTCACCGTGAGGGTCCGTGGCTTCTTTCTTGAAGTCGGTGAGACCGAGAACCCACCAACTCCGTACAGCATGGCTTGCTGCAACTTCGAATTCCTAGGATCCGTGAATCCCCCTGCCTTAGCCTCCTGAATAGCTGGGACTACAGGCACACAGAATCATGCCCAGCTCCCTTTTTATTTTTTGTAGTGAGGAGGTCTCACTGTGATGCCCAGGTTCGTCTCAAACACGTGGACTCAAGAGATCTTCCCAGCGCGGCCTCCCAAAGTGCCAGCTTTACAAATGTGAGCCACCCTGCCTGGTTACGAACTCTTCCAATGAGCTTTTATAAAAAAAAAAAATTCAGCTATTCAATGTGAGCCAAGGATGTGCCAGACATTTGCTAGATGCTATGAATAAAATATGACCAAGATTCAGTCTTTGTTCCTATGGACTTTATAGTCTAGTAGTAGATGAGACTGATAAGTAATATGTAGCCAAAAATAAAAGTTACTATATTATGGAAGAATAGAATGCTATATTCTTCAGTGCCAATGATTATCTTTTCATGTTCTTCTTACTTGGGTTTTGACAACAATTGGTGATGAAAAATGTAACACTGGATTTCAGTTTGTATTCTTATTTTCCAACATGATGAACGTGTTATCTAGTGTGAGATGATTAAGGGAGACTCAGGAAGCAGTGGGTAACCCCAGCTAAAAGCAAACACATAGTATATTGGAAGATGAGGTAAATAGAGCAAAGCATTAATGAATCTGTGCTTAAGAGTCAGCAAGAAGTCTTTTGCATAATCCAGTGAGAACTATTGCAACAGTGTTACATATTTAAATCCTTTTCAGTCTTTCAAATAGCATCTATCTACAATAACTCTCAGAGACAACTTAGCAAGATTTTTCAATCCCTTATCTGCTTTTCATAGCTCTGTGTTGGCAGAAATTCCTCCTTGAAGGTCAGAGGCCACTAAGTCTGTAATGGAGATCTTGCTTGAATAAACTGTAACTCTGATTTCCTTTTTTTTTTTTTTTTTTGGATTTTGTTCTATTAGCTTTACAAGCAGAGCAAAGTTGAAATAGTCATACCGTGTAAGTATTAGTAGAAATAAACACGTGAATATATTTAAGCATACACATATATTTAAAAGACTCTATACCTCCTGTGGGGATTGCTGGAGTTGCTGAAGCTGTCTATATGGAAATCCCCAAATAAGCCCAACATTTTATATTACAGTCACAGCCATGTGTTGCACTCTCCTAGTTGACCTAATAAAGACTAAACCGAGAAAAAGAAATACAGGAAAGCCAAATATGCATAAGCAGAGAGGAATGTGGGAGAGAAGGTCAGAAAAACACAGCTTTTTAGTAATTAGTGTTAAATTATCTGAGGCATATTTGCATGCACTACGCTCATGCTGATAGCCCAGCACTTCACTAATTTAACACTAGTTTATTCTCTGATCGTGATTTTTCCTGTTCCTGAGGTTTTGCAGCTTCTGTCTGCTACGTTACCAATCTACATAAACATTCCTCATCCCACGAGGAGCTGCTTTCCCAGGTTGCACAGATCAAATTATTTTGGAGCCTGAAAGTGCACACATTGCCATTTCAGGCTATCAGGTGCTGACCAGCTCTTGCTGCTTCTGAATGGTCTTGATTTCAGATGTGCACAAAAAAGCAGTTTACGTGAGATTGTTGAAACTGCAGTTGGCTCCTGGGCAAAAAAAAATGAAATGCAATCTCATTCTGTAATATGTCTAATGTCTAGTTATTTACTGTGTGCTTTCCTGACTTTATACTTCCTGATTTCTGGGGCACTCTGAGGGACAACTGAAGAGGCAATTGGTGCATATCCATGAATTCCCACAGTGTATTGAACCAATGCGCCATCCTATGCTCATTGTCTTCTATCAACTTAATGTTTTACTGTGCTTTGGCTGCTGAAATGCTCTCTTCTGCTCACTCTGATAGGAAGAATGCACACTTCCAGAACACTAACATTGCCCGTGGCAAGCAGCCTCTTGGAAGCCAACAAATGGTCCCTCTGTCTTCAGTTTGGGAACGCTCAACAAAGCAGTGTCTATTGGTATTCAGCAATTAAGGAAAGTTTGAAAGCAGAATCATGGTTGAAATGGCTATTTCTTGCAAATAGCCAATTATTTGCAAGAAAAATAGGACACCAGTTGTGTCCTGGTTTTCAGTCTAGTTTGGAGGAGACTTCCAGCTCATCTCACATGTGTCATCAGAGCCAAGGGATTTGAGCAGTTTATGTACACATGTCCACCCACTTTCAATTACAGTCAAGGAGAAATAGAAAGAGAAAGACAGCTAAAAAAAAAAAAGGAGTTTTTCTATGCAGGCATCTGTGATGTTTCCATATCAGTTGTCCAAGTTCTGCTGAGACTATCCTCCTCGAGTGTTTCTCTGTATTCTTTTTTTTCTTTTTGAGAGGGGGTCTTTGCTGTGTTGCCCAGGCTGGAGTGCAGTGGCATGATCTCGGCTCACTGCAACCTCTGCCTCCCAGGTTCAAGTGATTCTCCTGACTCAGCCTCCCAAGTAGCTGTGATTACAGGCGTGTGCCACCACATCCAGCTAATTTTTGTATTTTAAGTAGAGACGGGGTTTTGCCATGTTGGCCAGGCTGGTCTCAAACTCTTGACTTCAGGTGATCTGCCTGCCTCATCTTCCCAAAGTGCTGGGATTGTGAGCCACTGCACCTGGCCTTTCTCTGCATTCTTTATGCTACTTCCTTTCTCCATTTGCTTGGCTCTTAAAAGCTTTAATTGTTATTTTCTATTGAAGTTCCTGTCCCTTGCATCTTCTCAGCCTGTAATTTTTCTCTGAGCAGATAGCAAGTCTCAGAGATGTCTGTGTGTCTTAAAAATTATATTTGCCTCTGATGTGAACATTAAGTTCTATCTATTATGTCATTTACCTGATTCAACTACTACGTATAGAAGATGGAAACTTAATATTTGAGGTTAGAGGGAAAAAAGCACAAGGTCTGGGTGTTTTCCAACCAAGATTAAATTTTGTTTGGGGAGTGGGTATGCGTTACTTATCTATATTCACCACTAAGTTTGTGTTTATATTTATACCCATAAACACATATGGACAATGGTGCGAGGAAAATATGAAACTTGGAGGTATAGTAGGTGTTAGGTATCGATAGGTGAAGGGAGGAAGATTCTAATCAGATATTCAAGGAAGACTTCACTGATAATATTAAATTTGATCTGAGACATGAATGTTTGAAGGAGGCAGCCATGTAAAGATCTAGTAGAAAAAGACTCCACATAGAGGAAACCACTTGTGCCACAGCTTTAATGTGGTAGCAAGTCTGATATATTCGATAAAAAACAATGAGAAGGCCAGCCACACTAAGCTTGACTGTGACAGAGTCGTTAGAGACACAGTTGACAAAGCAGGTAGAAGCCAGGTCATGGAGGACTTTGGAATTACATTAAAAATTTTGATTTTGACTTCAGGTGCAGAGACAACCACTGAAACAATTTAAACAGGTGTGGACCGTATTCTGATTTGCAATTAAAACTATCACTCCAGCAGTTGTGTGGAGCCAAATAACAAAGATAAGTTAGGAGGCTGCAAAAGGAAAAAAAAAAGAACCCCCATAATGGCTTACATTAGGGTGGTGGCAGTGAAGATGGAGACAAGCTATCATGTATGATACATATTTTCTGGGTCAAGCTTTGTTGATAGATTTGATGGAGAGGACAATGGAAAGAGAAAAAGCATGTTGACTTCTGAATTTCTGCACTGAGCCACTGGATAAATGATAGGGCCATTGACTGAAATAGATGAGACTGTGGGGGAGGTAATTTTAAGGTTTGAAGTATGAAATCAAGTGATTATTTGTGGCACATTAAGCTGCTTGTCTCCATGAAGACGGAGAGCTCAAGTAGGCAAGTTGAGTATATGAGACAGAGATTCCCATTGAAGGTTGGAGATACAAGTCTGGGCATCATCAACAAATGTGTAATATGTTTTTTTAAAATGCTATGGTTAAAATTACATATAGAGAAATGGTGATTAGATAAGAGGAGGGGGCTCAAGAGTAAGCCTGTTAGCCAAATCATCTAGAGATTGAAAAGAGAAGAAACCAGCTGAAGAGACTGAGAAGGAAGTCTATCAAGTTGATAGAAACCAGGATTGTGTGTTCTCCCAGAATTCTAAGAAGAGTAGTCAGTTGTGCTGACAAATACGACACAAAGATTATTGACTGTTTTACCAAACAAGACTTAGGGCGGTGGGATCAAGATCTTGGTTGCAGTGTGTTGGGCAAAAATGAGATGTAATAGTGGAATTAGCAGTTATCAATCATTCTTTCAAGAAGTCTGGCTGTAAAGTGCTGTTGAAAAATGGGGCAATACCTGGAAAGAATTGTAGGGTTTAGGAAGGGCTTATGCATTTACTTAAAGTTGGGAGATAGTGTACCACAATGGGAATAAACCGATAGAAAGCAGTTTATTACATAAGACATTAATAATAAAAATACATAATTAATGTAGAAGAAAATTAATGAAAAGGTAAAAGGGGATGGTTTCTACCATGTAGTGAAAAATGATAGCCATGTGGGTACTTTCTCCTTTTTTACAGGAGGGAAAGCAGATGCAGGAGGCTTGGTAGATTTGTAGAAGGAAGAGAAGGAAGTTCCCCTTGGGTTGTGGGTTGTTTCTGTTTCCTTTTCTTTCTTTCGTTTTTTTTTTTTTGGAGACAGAGTTTTGCTATTATCACCCAGGCTGGAGTGCAATGGCGCAGTCTCGAATCACTGCAACCTCCGTCTCCCGGGTTCAAATGATTTTCCTGCCTCAGCCTCCCCAGTAGTTGGGATTACAGGCATGCACCACCACACCCAGCTAATGTTTGTATTATTAGTAGAGACAGGGTTTTGCCATGTTGGCCAGGCTGGTCTGGATATCCTGACCTCAGGTGATCCACCCACCTCAGCCTCCCAGTGTTGGGGTTACAGGTGTGGGCCACTGCGCCCGGCCTGCTTCTGTTTTCTTACAAGGCAAGATTATCATCTGAAATGGGGACATATGATATTTCTGTAAGAGAAAAGTCATAAAATAGTTTGAATAGACAGTTGTGAAAACACTTATACCATAGAAGTATGCTGCAAAGTTGTCAAATCATGATATGGTTCTGTAGGGATTGTTCCTTTCTTTAAAGACAATCTTGACCATTTCAATGAACACTTCAGCTCTTCTACTAGCCCTTGTTGTGCTACTGTGCTACCATTCCACACAATTGCTCCAATATAGAGGAAGCACAGAAATAGAAGTAAAAATATAATTTCAGGATCTTTTGTATTATCTGAAATGCGTGAATTAAATATTCTGAAAACATTGGCAGAATACAATAATAATTGTTAGTCTCCACCAAACCATGCTTTGCCTTTAAGTTCTGTTAAATTAGATGTGCCATACACAGTTGGCATTTGCCACAGACATTTGTAAAATTTGTTTATGTCATTTCCATCCTCGGTCAACAGTGCTTTAAATAACCTAAGACACCACTAGCGAGGCTGAAGCAGGAGGTTCACTTGAGTTCAAGGAGCTCCAGGCTGCAGTGAGGTATGATCTCACCATCATACTCCAGCATAGGTGACAGAGTGAGACCCCACCTCTAAAAAAATAAAACAAACAAATAACCTAGGTCACCGCATATCTGAAAAACATATCACTAATATATTTCTGTTAGGAAAGAAGGCTATAATTTTTTTCATATTGGCTTTATCCATTCACTCAACCATTCATTGACTGCTCTTTGTCATGCTGCCAGGCACCAGGCTCATACGATTAAACATATTTCAGAGTCTCTAGTGGCAAGGATGCCATCAATTCCATGTAAGAATCATAACAGTAAGTAAGAACAGCTATGGAGACAGAGCAAGAGCACTGCCTGGCAGAGAGAGGTGGCTTCTCAGAGGATGGGAGAACATGACACCTAACCTGGGTTTGAATGATGAGTGGGAGTCAGCCAGGTGGAGAGATGGAAGAGGCTATTTATTCCAGGCACACAATCTAATGACTCTTGCACAACTTGAGAACATATGGGAGCACAGCAGGATGCGGGAATGCAATTAGCTCCATATGCTTTGATTGCACCATGATGGAGAGACAGCGATGAAGCTCAAGACTGGGCGTGGGACAGAAAATGAAGGCCCTTCTGGAGCTGACCAAGGAGCTGGAGTTACCATCAAGAGTATTGGGAGCTGTTCAAGTGAGTTAAGGGTTACATGCATTGAAAGCACTAAGGATATTATGAGGAACGGTTAGTCAGATTTGCACTTTTGGTGTGTTGTTATAGCAATCAAAGAAGGCCATCCACCAGGATTTACAGATTTTGAAAATGAATACAGAACCTATCTATTCAACTTGCCATTAGAGTTATGTTCCATCTGAAGCTCTCTGAGATCATTTCTGGAGGAAAGAAATGCACAAGGGGCCGCCATGTTGAAATCGTAGCCCGGATTTATCAGTTTAAGATGACACTTAATGTGTCATACATGGATGAGCTAAGTAAGATGAAGCTAATATCATTAGGCAATATTTGCATATTTTAAAAAGCAGCTACAATAAAAAATGTCTGAGGAAAATCACTGTGATTTTCCATTTCAAGTTTTCTAAGTGTGATCTAAAGCATTCCTTGTACCTTGGAGTTTCATTTTTAACTCAACCACTGCCTTAAGACTCTGCCTCACGATGTAATTATCTAGTAATTCGTAAGTTTGACACATACAGGCCACTTGGTCCATGGTATCTTTTGCTACCATTTAGTATAGCTATTTATATTTAGCCTGACTCTGAATTATTTCCTATTACTGCCCACACCCTGCCCCAAATACACACACACACGCACACACACCTGCCATCTGCAATTTGAAAGAAGATGCCATTAACACCATCAGCCAGAGTTTGTCAAGTCTGACACTAAATTTGTGGGATTTTTTTTTCACACCAGTCAATTTTCCAACTCTCTAGACACCAACTGGTTGTCCCATCATTCAACTCTGTTTTGACACTAATTATCTGGCATCCATGCAGACCCCATATGCTAAGGTCTCAGTCCGACAGACTACCCCCACTTCAGATGCCACTCTCAAGTCCCAGGTGGCCACGTGTATTTCTGGCCAACCAGTTATAAATTGAGGGTTTTTATTGCTCCCTCCTCATGTTTTTAATTTGCTAGAATAACTCATAGAACTAAAAAAAGGTACTTACTATTACCAGTTTATGATAAAGAATGCAATCAGGAACATCCAGATGGAAGAATTACATCAGTAAAGGCATGGAGCTGTCAACCCCTCTCCAGGTGTGCCACCCTTCCAGTACATAATGTCACCAACCTGGAAGCTTTTTGAATCTCATTGTTTAAAAGGTTATATAGCACTCAAACAACAATCCCTGGGTCCTCCTTAGATGGTGGGGATGGGGCTGAAAGTACCAACTCTTTTAATCACTTGGTCTATCTGGTAGTCAGCCTGGTCCTGAAAATAGTTGGGGATCCTACCCTAAGTCATCTTATCAGCATAAATTCAGATGTGCTCAAAGGGGACTTCTTATGAATAACAGAAGACACTTTTATTGCCCAGGAAATCCTGAGAGTATTAGGAGCTCTGTGCCAGGAATCAGGGACAAAAAACAAACACATTTTTATATTATACCACACTACTACACCTGATTATAGAGAATATTAAAAAGGTACTCTATTGGAGAGTGTTTTGTATATTCTAAAGTGAGAGATGATGCAAGTGTTTTGGTTATTTTCAATAACATGCTGCATTTGGACAGCAGTCCTGTTCCATTATCAGGTGTAATGGCCATAACGAGGTAAACGATTTGATTTTAATAGTTTTAATTTTTCTGATCTGACATTTATTTCCCCTACTCTCCCATCATCATTTGGGAGAAAAGTCTCCCAAATATTACCCTTGAAATTTGAATATACTTATGTTTAAGGTGGCTCTAATAGCCAAATTAATACCAGATAAAAAAATTATCAATGAGCTGTATCAATCAACAGCCTGCCAAAGATCAATTGCCTTAATGACCTTGATATCAGGGATTGATGAGGCACTCATGGCTGGTGATTAGTATGTTTAGTTATCAAGATATTTTTAAAAATGTGAACAGCTTGCACCTGCATTGCCATACCTCACATTTCAGTTAAGAAAATATAGCCAAACATCCAGACATTTGATCAAATGTTCAGTTTTTTGGAAACATTTGGAATGTTTTTTGTTGATACGATTTGTGTTTGTTTGGTACGCACAGCCACTTTTCGTTCCTACAGAAGATATACAACATTATGGAAACCCAGCATGAGATTATTTTCTTTCTGCTTCATTACAAGGTTCTTAACACCTTTATCTATTTTGTTTGTTTGTTTTTGTTTTTTGGAGAATCAACATTCTTGAATCGTTTTGTTTAAATCGCAATCCTCCTCCAAGGATTATAACAGTTTGGCAGTGTTTCATACAGTAGAGTTGTTCTGACTGAAAAATACATCCATTTTAGCCATAGATTTAGCAGAATATTTTTTCTTTTGGAATTACTTGTTATCGCTCCATTTTCTATTAGACTCACCAAGACCTTGATATAAGTGTCTTGAAACAGGAACAGTTTGTATTAATATTTGCCCACAATCCCCTACTGAATGTATTTCTGCATGAGCTTGTATTTTTCTCTGTTGCTTAAGGTTACTAAATGATAATCACAGCAGCCCAGATTTTACCTTCTTATCCTCTGACATTTCCAAACACTCAGATATTAATTCCTAACTCATTTCCTCCCCATTAGCCATACCCATCTTCCTTTTCTCTTAGTCCCTTACCAGAAAAAGTTGCATTTTTCTTGACAAAACTTTTTCCATTTTAACTTTGTATAGGAAAGTGATGCTACACCCTAGAGATCTCTGCTTGGCCTTTTCTGGCTCTGGACTTCTCGGCTTGAGGACGCCCTTAATTCTAACTCCTCTGTCTGTGAGTGGCCCACCCCCAGACGGCCTCTCATGCCCTGCTGTGGCAAGGTCTAGTGGAAAGAGACATGGACTAGAAGTCAGAAAATATACATTCTGACACTATTATTTCCACCAACCAGATTTGGGACTAAGAATAAGTCATTTATCCAGCTTGAGCTTCAGCCACCAATAAAAGGTGCATTCTAAGGGCCCTTCAGACCCCTTCCTCCTAGGGGCTAAATGCCTACAAATATTCAATTTTCCAGAACAGTGTTCACTAAGGGCCCTGTTGAGATTCCTGGCCTTGCCTTTAATTATCACACCAGGATTCTCTGAGTCATGAAGTCCACAAAGTTAAGGGTCTGAGCATTAATCCTCTGATCTAACTTAGCCTCAAGCTCCACTGATTTTCATAGTCTGACTACTGTTTAGATCAAGAGGAACTGTTCTGTAACTCATTGCATTTCCAGACTTAGCCTGGATCAGGCTCTGCAAAAAAATATTTCAATCAATTATGACTAAGTCACTGAGGGAACTCCTAAATAGACCTAGCACAGCACATTTGGTTTAAATATGAAATAAATGAAAATTTCTCCTTCAATGAAGAACGGAATTCTTCATTTTAAACTAGAAAAAGGCAGTACTTAAAAATAATGGAATCTTTATTGAGGAAACACTGTATAGTAAAAGGGCCCCATCTATTAATGGTAAAAACAAATTGTGAGTTTGGGAAAAATTCATTTGTTCAAGACATTTTTGGTTACTCACAAACGTTAGATGTATTACTGAAGGTTAAATTTTTTCAAATCTTCTTTTACTTTAGGCTTTAAAATATTTCCCTGAATTTGTCACCCTTCATCTTCACTTCTTATCTTCAAAGAAGTATGGATTAAACCTAAGTTCTCCAGATATAAAATGTTTAAGAACTACAAACCTACAAAACTACAAACATTTAACATTGTTAATTGTTATTTAAAAGTTATTTGTGGGCCAGGCACGGTGGCTCATGCCTGTAATCCCAGCACTTCGGGAGGCCAAGGTGGGCAGATCACGAGGTCAGGAGATCGAGACCATCCTGGCTAACACGGTGAAACCTTGTCTCTACTAAAAATACAAAAAATTAGCTGGGCGTGGTGGTGGGCACCTGTAGTCCCAGCTACTCGGGAGGCTGAGGCAGGAGAATGGCGTGAACCTGGGAGGCAGAGCTTGCAGTGAGCTGAGATCAGGCCACTGCACTCCAATCTGGGTGACAGAGCGAGACACTGTCTCAAAAAAAAAAAAAAAAGTTATTTGTGAAAAGCCAAAGCAGCAGGAAGCTTAAGAGCCCTTCTATGTTACATGTTGACACATCTGGGTAAGGAAGTGGGGTTACCACAGGGCCCAAATACAAATGTAAATCTAAGGATGTATGTCCAAGTCTCTTCCTCATCACTGGTAGAGGCATTTTTTACTTAAAAACAAACAAAATTTCAAATATACTCAATCAATCTTCAATCTACATCACTGGTTTTCAAGCATGGTCCTACCTTCAAAGCTTCAAAGGACAGTCTGACTCTCTTGTGATGGGCTAATGCAGCTGGTGATTTTTAAGTTGAAGGCATTGCTATTTACCATTCCAAAAATCTAAGAGCCCTTAAAATTATGCTGAATCTACTCTGCCTTTTCTCTATACATTTAACAACAAAGCCTGGATGACAGCACATTTGTTTACCACGTGGTTTACTGAATTGTTAAAGCCCTCATTGAGATCTACTGCTTAGAAAAATAGATTTCTTTCAAAACATTACTACGCATTGAGAATTCCCCTGGTCACCCAAGAATGCTGGTGGAAATGTACAGTAGATTAATCTTGTATTAATGCCTGCTAACACAACATCCATTATGCAGCCCATGTGTCAAGCAGTAATTTCAACTTTCAAGTCTTATTATTTAAGAAATACATTTTGTAAGGCTATAGTTCCTGTAGATAGCAATTCTGCAAGTGGGGATGGGCAAGGTAAGTTGAAAACCTTCTGAAAAGGATTCACTCTTCTAGTTGCCATTAAGAACATTCATGACTTACGGAGGAGAAGTCAAAATATCCACCTTACCAGGAGTTTGAAAGAAGTTGATTCCAACTCTTATGGATGACTTTAAGGGGCTCAATATTTCAGTGGAGTAAGCTATTTCAGATGTGGTAGAAATAGCAAGACAACTAGAATTGGAGATGGAGCCTAAAGGTGTGACTGATTACTACAATATCACCAGAAAACCTGAATGGATAAAGAGATGCTTTTTGTGCATGAGCAAAGAAATTGGTTTCTTTTGAGATGGAATCTCCTCCTGGTGAAGATGTTGTGAACATTATTTAAATGATCACAAATGATTTAAAATATTTCATTAACATATTTTAAAAAGCAGTGGGAGGATTTAAAATGATTCATTCCAATTTTGAAAGTAGTTCTATAGTGGGTAAAATGCTGTCAAAGAGCATTTCATGCTACAGTGAAATATTCCATGAAAGGAGCAATCAATGCAGCAAACTTCATTATTGTCTTACTTTAAGAAATTGTCCCAAGCACTCATACTGCCAGAAATCACCACTCTGATCAGTCAGCAACCATCAATATTGAGGTAAAACCTTCCACCAGCAAAATTTAGATTACAGCTCGCTGGAGGCTCAGATGACCTGGCGTATTATTTTAGCAATAAATTATTTTTTAATTAAGATATGAACATTGCTTTTTAGAAATAATGTTATTCGACAATTAATAGATTATAATATAGTATAAACATAACTTTTATATGCATGGATGTCATTTCATGTTATTTGGGCCCCTTTAAGATAGCATATAGTTGGGTCTTGCTTCTTTGTCCAACTTGCAACTTTGTGCCTTTTAAGTTGTGTGTTTAGCCTGTTAACATTTAAGGTTAGTATTGATATGTGTGGATTTCATCTTGTCTTTGTGTTCTTAGCTGGTTGTGATGTAGACTTGACAGTGTAGTTGCTTTACAGTGTCTTTGGTCTATGTACTTAAGTGTGTTTTTATGGTGGCCAGTAACAGTGTTTTGTTTCCATGTTTAGCACTCCCTTAAAGACTTCTTGTAAGGCAAGTCTGCTGGTAACAAACTCCTATAGCATTTATTTGTCTGAAAAGGATTTTATTTCTCCTTTATTTTTGAAGCTCAGCTTGGCTGGATATAAAATTCTGAGTTGGAATTTCGTTCCTTTAAGATGCTGAATACAGTTCTTCAATCTCTTCTGACTTGCAGAGTTTCTGATGAAAGACCCCCTGTTGGCCTGGTGGGGTTCCCTTTGCAGATGATCTGCCCCTCCTCTGTAGCTGCCTTTAATATTTTTTCTTTCACATTGACCTTGGAGAATCTGAGGACTGTGTCTTGGGGATGGTCATCTTGAGTAGTATCTTACAGGAGTTACCTGAATTTCATGAATTTGAATAAGAAGGTGGGATCTGCCAGCAAAAGAGCTATGAGAGTGGCTGTCCTGTCCCACAGGCAAGGTGGCCCTGTTCTGTTCATATTTGACAGTCAACAAAAGCCAAAGCCACCTAGAGGAGCATGGCAATCCTTGGCATATGGGCATCCCTAGCTGTGCTCCACTGCAGTTGTATTCATGCCAAACCCTTTGGGCTCCCTACAGGCTTGATTTCTGTCCCTGCCAACCTTCCAAGCAGCTTTCCCTGCCAGCTCAAATGTCTGTGGGGGTTATGAGGTCTTCTGCAGCTAGGATTCCAGAGGTTCATGGCGACAGTAGGCCACTCCATGCCTATTTAGCTCACACCTTCCCCAGGAACCACTTGAGGCCTGTAAGGAGTCTTGTTGCTCGGAAACCCCATGCAAGGTTCCCATCTTCCTCCGGCATCAGTCCATGGTCTGCACCCTCCTTTTGTCCACTCTCAATGCTTTCTTTCTGAGAGCGTGCTGGTCTTCATGGTCTGATCTTCAGGTGAGAGAAGCTCTCCCTGGCTGCATTTAGTCGGCCATCTTGGCTCTTATATGTGAAATATTAGTAAGGTATAATAAAAGAGTTTGGTTCACCTTTTGAGTAATCATTTAGCAGCTTCCAGGTGTTCTAGCATCTTCCTTTGGGCCTCCCAGTATCTGCATGTGGCAGAGTCAACTAGGGCCTCCTGGACAGGATAACATGAAGCAGTGAAGATGGGAGCCAAGCTTGGTGCACAGCCAGAAGGAGACAACAGTGTAATATTGTATTGACTCATCGATTGTAACAAATATACCAAACTAATGCAAGTTGTTAATAGGGGAAAGGGAGGGGGAGGCAAAGGAGTGTATGAGAACTGTGTACTTTCTGCTCAATTTTTCTATAAACCTAAAACTGCTTTAAAGCATAAAATGTACTAATTTATTTAAAAAATTTACCTTGACCACTACTCATATCAAACACATGAAAAAGTAATCTCCATGTGAATTGAGATTTAAAGGTAGAAGGTAAAACAATGTTGCTATAAAATAACACAAGTGAGTATTTTCATGGCCTGGGGTTGTGGAAAGATTTGTGAAACAGAACACACAAAGCACTATTACAAAGGGCAATACTGATAAGTTGAACTTAACGAAGATCTCTTATTATCAGAATTCACCATTATAAGGTTTAAAATGCAATGCAAAAAGTGAGAAAAGAAAGATATTCACAATATACATATTGACAAAAAGACCCATAGAATCTAAAACAACCCCTATAGATCAATATAAAAATTTAATAAAGATAATATAAATAAATGGGCAAAAGACTTAAACAAGAACTTGTAAAGGATCAGCATATCTAAATAATTGTATGAAAAAGTGCTCAATGAAATATACAATTACAAACCCAAAAGAATAGCTAAAATTAAAAAAAATCAAAATACAAAGCATTGAGAACACGAAATAATTGCACTCTCATATACTGCTGGTTTGCTATGTAAATTAGTAAAATTATTTGAAAATCTTTTGGGAATATCAGAAAAATGAACTTATGCATTATCCATGACCCAGTAGTTCCATTTCTGGAACTATATACCTGATGACAATGCATTTATGGACTCGTAATAGCCCAACACTAAAAATATCCAAAATGTACATTAACCATAGAATTAATATGTAAACTCTGGTATATTTTAAAATGGAATACTATATATTCCAGATCACAAGAGTTGGTGAACTACTGTTACAAACACCAACATAGATGAATCTTATGTAAGTTTAATATTGAATAAAAGAAGCCACAACAAAGCAATATGTACTCTATTTCTCCATTATAATTCCAAAAGCTGGCAAAATTAATCTAATGTAAGAAAAGTTAAGATTCAGTTTACCTTTGGGGAGAGGTGAGGGTATATCGTGGGAGGGCAGATGGTTCTCCTGAGGTGCTGGTTTGTTTCTTAATTTGTGGTTACACAGATTTATTCACTTTGAGCTGTACTCTTAGTTCTGTATGTCTTTGTACATATATACCATTATAATAAGGAGTAATAAAAAGATTAATAGAAAATAGTCTTAACACTTTCTTTTTATTTTTGGCAAGATTTCTGTTGGTATTTAATTTAGTTTGGGCAAAATGTGGAATGCATTTAGTTACATGGATAGCATTTACATACATGCTCTTGCAGGAGCTTTGCTGGTAAACACAAGAATGAAATTTACTTTGCTTTTGGAATAATAAAAAAAATGAGAGACTCTATTTGGTCATATTTAATAAAATGATATACTAGGTAAAATAATGCAAAAGGCAAATAAAAACGAGAATAAAAAATGGATATACCAATGGAGAAAAGAGTTAAAAAGGAAGAAAAAAGAAAGAAAAGCAGTAAACCAGCCATGCTGTGCCTTGGTTTACTTTAAAGTTTATGGAACCAATCTAAATTCCTATTCTGTTTCTGAATATAGATAATCAATGAATTGGTATATCTTTAAGTCTGCAAAGTCGATGCTTTCTTTGAATTTGGAAAGACAATATAAACTATGTCTCCTAGAACTCTGAAAAATGCTATCTTCATGATTTTCTTTCTGCCCCAGGGAGTAAAAGCCTCTACCTAGGAAGTGAATCTTATTACTGGGTTATATATCTTTCTATCTTTCACTAAATCCAGTTTATAACTATGGTAATCTGAAAAATATTTAAGTAATCTCAGTGTTGAAAATTATATCATGGCAAAGCTATTAAACTCGGGTAGATGCAGCCTGTCCCAGTTATTTTCTCTTAAACTATTTCCAAACAACCTAACGTGCTTGATACAGAGAAGAAAGAAAATTGTCTTTCTCTTTCTCTTAATCCCCTTAATGTCTAAAAGTATTAAGAACATAATGGAAATTACACTGAAGGATTTTCAAAGACTTTAACTAAAAAGGGCTAAGTCATCCATGATTGATCAAAGAGAAAAGTGGATTCTTTCCTACATCTTGAAAGACAAAAGTTTCAAACCCCTACCTGCAGATTTTCTAAAGGAGGCACTACTCCATTGTTTTCTTGTTGAAGAAAACTGGTGATGGCCACATTAGTATTGTGTTATCCTTTTTTACAATATAATGAAATAAACCACCTCTCAAACTCTAAGTCTCAAATGTAGCAATTCATTAGCATTAACATGCTAATTAATATATTTATCCAAATAGAACACAGATGACAGAATAGCAGAAAGGCAGGTAGAGATGAAATATTCTTCTTTATATTATTTATTAAACTAAATAAATGAATATTTGTTCAACTCAACTCACAGATTCACTAAACAACCCACCAAGTAATAGGAAACCTCAAAGACAATCAGGACAGAAAAGATATGAGCTTTCCACCTTAAATTCCATCCAGATGCAGGCCATGTAATCAGTATACCCAAGAACCTTTGCTCCTTTCTCAGCATGCAGATCTGTGGACAGAACTTGTATAATCTAATGAATGGCTACCTATAGAAGTAAGATGCCTACAGGTTGTCAGACACTAGCAAGAGAGGCAGGCCATAGTAGGATGAAGGATGAAAGAGAGAGAGAGAGACAATACCACTCAGTGTCTGACATCTCCAGCTCTTGGGGAAGACTTAACAGATGTTGTATCAGGTGGGTCCCTCCAGGACTATCATCTATCACAAAAGAAGGCAGAAAATATTACTCAACATCACACCAGCACTAGGCATGGATTAAGAAAAAGCTTTGTTGGGAAAAGGGAAAACTCACCAGGCCACGGTCTGCAAAGTAGAGATGTAGGTACACCATCCTCCCTGCCTTCTGGCTTCTGTAATTCCACAGAGGTGCACACTAGTTCAGGGCATCTGCTCGGCATGGCTGGGGTTGCTTTCTAATGCAAGAACACTCCCTCTGGAGATCTCCTTCTTTATATTACAGGCCTGAGAAAGCAAATTTTGGAGTGGAGAAATAGACTTTTAGTGGCCAGGCAATCTGGACGTGGGTGCCAGTTGTTTCTATGATTGACTGAAAGGCCCACTGTCCAGCTCCTGGAGACTCTGGGCCTGCAGCACATCATTGCATTTCCAGAAGAAGAAGAAAGCCACTCCCCTCCACCTCTATCCCAGCAGACTTGCTGGACAGCTATATCTGTGAATTCCCAGGGTTACATTGCATTCTCACTCACCACAGAGGAGATTCCTCCTCTCAACCTCCTTACTTGCTCTCTTTTCTCTGTACCAAAATCCAAATAATTGTGGCAAATTATTAAGGGTCAAATAATATTTGTTTCCATCCACAGAGACACCTACAGCTCATAGGGATCCTGTGATCCAAAGAGCATGCTGTGAGTGGTGGCAGAATTAGAATCTGACTTTGAAATCCCATTACGATCACTAAAATTCCTATTACTTCAAGATGGTCACGCTTGTGGAGCTTAGCATGGACTACGTCATTGGCTGTGGCCACTCCACCCCAGCATGAATCATTCTCATTCCCACGTTTACATGTTCACATTGCAGTTCAAATGATCTTGCTCTTGAATCTGTCTTTTCCCTTCAAATTATTCTTTTTGAATCAAATACTTTCTTTTCATACGTATTCATTTTTCTTTCTATAAGCATTTATTAATTCTCTGGGGCACTTTACTAGCAGCAGGATACTCAGGGATTGTAGAATATATTTTCTGCCCTCCAAGCATATCTAGTCTGATGGAAGACAGGAGTGTGAATACATACTGCGTTTTAAGAGCACATGACTAGTCTGGGCGTGGTGGCTCACACTTGTAATCCTAACACTTGGGGAGGCCAAGGCTGATGGATCAAAGATCACTTGAGTTCAGGAGTTTGAGACCAGCTTGGCCAACATGGTGAAACCCCATCTCTACTAAAAAAAAGTACAAAAATTACCTGGGTATGATGGCATGTGTCTGCAGTCCCAGCTACTTGGGAGGCTGAGGCAGGAGAATCGCTTGAACCCAGGAGGCAGAGGTTTCAGTGAGCTGAGATCATGCCACTGCACTCCAGCCTGAGTGACAGAGTAAGACTCAGTCTCAAAACAAAAAAAAAAAAAAAGAAAAGAAAAGAAAAAGAAAAAAGGGCACCTGATTACAGGAGCATCTTTAATTCCAACCCTCCCACCTTCTCTGCTTTTCATTTGATTAAGTATGTGTGGAAACAAAACTAATACACTTTATTTTTAAATACAGAACAAAAGAGAGAAGATTCTGTAAAGGAAATCCATTTCTAGGCAGGATCTAAATTATTTGTCTTCTCAGTGTGTTGAGGGCTCTAACTCATGGTTATGTCTTCTAAGTATTTATTAACTGAACAAACCATCAGTGTCTATTTTGTGATTTGAGCAGAGGTAAGCTCTGGCAGCCGGCATTTTGATGGACCTATTTTTGTAGTCAAATCAATTCATAATTTTACTATTTGTACTTGTGCTGGTGTTGCCAACAGATTAATTCCAGTCCTTCCTCTGAATCCCATAGGAACCCTGGTCTAAGATTTTGTGGTCTGAGGATGTGCTGAAATTATAATAGTCGTGAAGTCCTGAAGGGAGGCAGCCATCTTTTCTCTTCTCTGACCCTATGTAGGCAAGCTTTGCATTCTGAGAATTTTGCTTGAGAGTATCATTCATGATTTTTATGTTGAATAGAACAAAGCAAAATGTTCCAGATACCCAAAATAAAAGGACTCCATCCATATATTTTATTATTATTTAAAATATGAAATTGTCCAACTCACAAAAATGATTTGTTTTTCCCCCAATTCTGGAAAAAAGATGAGCATTTTAGAAAGGAGATTTTTGCTGTACTCTGGCACAGATTCACAGGAATTGATGGTCATCAAGTACCATGACTTGGTACCTACAGCAAATACTCCTGTGGCCAAACTCAGCAGGAGGCAGTGCAGCCACTCTTCTTTCAGCAAAAATCAATGTGCTCCCAAAGCACTGGGATTACAGGCATGAACCACCACATCCACCATTATGAGAGTTTTTATCATGAGTGGGAGTTGGGTTTAATCAAATTCTTTTTCTATATTTATTGATATGATTATATAATTTTTATTTTTAACCCTTTGATGTAATTATGTTAATTTTGTATCTTGAGCCAGTTGTGCATATCTAAAATTAATAGCACTTGATTATGATGTATACAATTCTTCCTATACCTTGTTAGATTGAATGCCAAAATTTTGTTCAGATTTTTGCATTTATATTTATAGGGATATAGGTCTGTAGTTTTTTTTTTTCTTTCTTGCAATGTCTTTATATGAATTTGTTAGCAGGGACATGCTTGCCTTATAGAATGTGTTAAGAAGTGTTCCATCTGCTTCTATTTTCTAGGAAAGAAGATAGAGCAGGGGTCCTCAACTCCCAGGACCAGTACCCTTCTGTGGCCTGTTAGAAACTGGACCAAACCACAGAAGGTTAGCAGCAGGTCAGGGAGCAGTGAGCAAAGCTTCATCTGTATTTACAGCTGCTCCCCCATCCCTGGCATTACCGCCGGAGCTCTGCCTCCTGTCAGATCAGCAGTGGCATTAGATTCTCATATGAGCATAACCCTATTGTGAACTGCACATGTGAGGGACCTAAGTTGCATGCTCCTTATAAGAATCTAATGCCTGATGATCTGTCACTGTCTCTCATCACCCCCAGGTGGGACCCTCTAGTTGCAGGAAAACAAGTTCAGGGCTCCCACTGATTGATTCTACATTATGGTGAATTGTATAATTATTTCATTGTATATTACAATGTAATAATAATAGAAATAAAGTGCACAATAAAAGTAATGTGCTGGAATCTTCCAGAAACCATTCTCACACCCTGGTCCTTGGAAAAATTGTCTTCCACAAAACCAGTCCCTGGTGCCCAAAGGGTTGGGGACATCTGATACAGAAATCTAGTATCATTTCGTTTTTAAAACATGTGGTAGATTTCACTTCTGAACAACCTATGTGTTTTCTTTTTGGTAGCGGTATTATTTATTGATTTAATTTTTAATAGATACAGATCAATTAGATTATTATGTATATATTAATTATATATCTATACTTAGATTATCCTCTTGTGTGAATGAGTTTATGTCCTTGTCAGACAAGCTTTTGTTAGGTTGTTTCTATCCAGGAATTGGTAAATTTCAGTTATCAAAATTATGCATATGGTATTGTTTGTAGCATTTCTTTAATAGTCTTTCAGTGATCATATAATGAGTAATAATGACCCCAATTTCTGATATTAGTAATTTGTGTTGTATCTCTTTTGTGTTAGTTATCATGGCAGAGATAGATAGATAGACAGAGAGATAGATAGATAGATAGAGACAGTTCCAGTGACCCAGTTTGCGAGTTTGAGTTTCATTTATTTTCTCGTTTAATTTTCTATTTTAAATTACATTGATTTCGGTTATAATATCTATCATTTCCTTTCTTCTGCATTATTTAGTCTTAATCTTCTCTTTATTCTCTACTTTCCTAAGGTGGAAGTGTATTGGTTAAGCTCCAACTATTTTTAGATTTTCTAGCTATCTTTTTAGCTAATTTATCTTTTTTAGTTAATTCCATTGTGATCTGGGAGAAAACTTTGTATAATTTATATTCTTTTAAATTTTTTTGATCTTTGTTTATGGCCCAGAATATGGTCTGTCTTAGTGGATGTTTAATGTGAGGTGAGAAGAATGTGTATTCTGCTGATATTGAATTATACAGTCAATAAATGTCAATTACATCCAGTTGACTGATGGTGCTGTTCAGTTTAACTATATTTTTAGTGATTGTCTGCCTGCCAGATGTGTCAATTACTGATGGAGGTATGTTGAAATCTCCAACTATAACAGTGAAATTGTCTATTTTTCTTTGCAGTTCTATCAGTTTTTACCACGCTTATTTTGACACTCTATTCTTAGGTGCATGCATATGATAACTGTTATATCTTCTTAAAGAATTGACCACTTTATCATTAAATAATGCTTCTCCTTATTCCTGATAATTTTCCTTATTCTGAATTGTGCTTTGTCTGAAATTAATATAGCCAGCTGCTTCAGCTTGCTTCTGATTAGTGTTAGCATGACATATCCTTCTCTGTTTACTTTTAATCTACCTGTGTCTTTATATTTAAAGTGGGTTTCTGTAGCTAACATATAATTGAGTCTGTATTTTTAATCCACTCTGTCAGTCTTTCACTTTTAATTGGTGTATTTGGACCATTTACATTTACAGTGATTGTAGATATAGTTGAATTGATGTCTTCCATGTTTGTAATTGTTTCTATTTGTTGCATGTGTACCATTTCTTTTCTAACTTCTATTTTTCTGTATTTCTGGTTTTAATTGAGCATTTTATATCATTTGATTTCCTCTCCTTTTGTAAATAATATATCATTTTTTGTGAAGGATAATGAAGATCATGGCAAAATAAACAATTGGAAATATCACTTATGCTTCTTTTATTTTTTAGTAGTTTCCCTAGAGTTTGCAATATATATTTACAACTAATCTAAGTCTGTTTAAAATCATACTATGCTGCTTCATGGCTTATGCAGGCACCTTATAGCTGAGTATTCCCAATTCTTCCTTCTCATCCCTTATGCCATCATTTTTGTTTGTTTCACGTATCTATATGCTATAGTCACCCAGTGCATTGTTGCTATTATTACTAGAATAAAGAACAATAAATTATTTAATGTTCCCTTTACTTATTCATAATGCTCTTTCTCTGCTTTTTTTTTTTTTTTTTTTGAGACAGAGTCTCTGTTGCCCAGACTGGAGTGCAGTGGCCTCGGCTCACTGCAAGCTCCACCTCCCAGGTTCACGCTATTCTCCTGCCTCAGCCTCCCGAGTAGCTGGGACTGCAGGCGCCTGCCACCACGCTGGGCTGATTTTTTAAATATTTTTTAGTAGAGACAGGGTTTCACCATGTTAGCCAGGATGGTCTCGATCTCCTGATCTTGTGATCTACCTGCCTCAGCCTCCCAAAGTGCTGGGATTACAGGCATGAACCGCTGCACCCAGCCTCTGTTTTTTTTCTAGTTCCCTTTATGAGTTTCTCTCAGAACTCGTTGTTAAATACAGTCTGTAATTTGTATCTGTTGCAATCTAGTGAATCCCTGTCAATGTTGTAGTAAGATTTGGACAGAAGTGTTCTACAATATTATGCTTTATCCTCAGTTTTTTGGTGAATGTTATGGTTTGGATATTTGACCTCTCCAAAAGTCATGTTGAAATTTGATCTCCAGTGTTGGAGATCAAATTATGAATAGATCACTGTCCTCCCAGGGGTAGGGGAGTGAGTTCTTGCTCCATTAGTTCCTCTGAGAGTTGGTTGTTTTCTAAAGCCTGGTGCCTCACCCTTGCTCTCTTGCTTCCTCTCTTGCCCTGTGATCTTGCACATGCCAGTTCCCCTTCCTCTTCCACTATGAGTGGAAGCAGCCTGAAGCCCTCACCAGAAGCAGAAGCTGGCGCCATGCTTCTGGTATAGCCTGTAGAACTGTGAGCCAAAATAAACCTCTTTTCTTTATAGATTACCCAGCCTCAGGTGTTCCTTTATAGTAACACAAATGGACTAAGACCAAGCCTGACTGAGTTTCTGGGCTATGATTTTCAGAAGCATTTCTTAGACTTTTTCCCCTTCATTTTATATGAGAGAAGATAAAAGGGGGCTCATGTTGGCAAAGTGTACTCCTCTGATGTCAGATAAGTCTCTGTTACAGTAGTATTTCTCGGAAAACAGTTTTGTTATTAGGAATGTTCTGGGCTCTTTCAAGATGGTTACTTTCCCCTCTCCTTGAGATGAGAGTATTTTCTTATTCTTCCAGTTTTCACCATGAAAACTTGGTGGAGTCCCTGGAGGTAAAACCCATGAAAGTGTGAGAATCCTCCCCAAGACTGGGCCCTTACCAGTTCTTCATTCTCAAATTTGTCCCCATTTAGCCCCCAAAAGTTTATAAAATTTGCCATATTAGTGTTCCTATTAGTTAATGGCTCAATCAGCTTCTGCTTCAGGTAAACTGATCTCAGATCTCTGTATTACTCTCCTGCCCCTAGCTTTTGGGGTGGCTGTTTGCCCTACAACTTCAGTTCTCTCTGGTGACTCTAAGAAAAGACATTAATTGTTAGTCTTTCAGTTTCTTTTTCTTGTTGTAAGTACAGGAATGATGGCTTTCAAGTTCTTTAGATGTTGGAACTGAACTAATTGTCTTTTAGAATCTGTCTATCTGGAGTAATTTGGGATAAATTATATTTTCTTTGAAAATTATTTTTGCCACATAGATTTCCTGTATCAAATCAGATTTTGTTGAGCAAAGTAGACAATTATATATATATATATATTTTTTTTTAATTTCCTCTCTGTCATTCTTGTCTTCTTACAATTTTTTCTTTTGTGTCTATGTGCTTTGTATGAGTTTTTCTTATAAAACTAGCTGTTTTATTTAGTTCATTGTTTGAGAAGCAGTTATTTGGTTTATTTATTTCTTTGTTTGAGAAGCAGTTATTTGGTTTATTTATGCTTCCTTCTTTAGTTTATATTTATGTTCTCTTTGGGATTTTATTAATTATTTCTCTAACATTTAAAAAAATGCTCGATTAATTTATTTTCATTCCTTTTAAAAACATGAGGATTTAAGAAATGTTTTTGTTCTGAGCCCTGTTCTAACTGAATTAGTGTATATTTTAATGTGCAGCATTGTAACTAATTACTTAATTACATTCTGGAAAACTAAACATTTAGATTTTCCTTACTCTTTGACAAAATAGTCATTGAAGAGATTTAATTATTTTTAGTAAGGAAATTTATCTTTCTTCCTTCCTTACCCTTCTTTCCTTCCTTCTTTCTTTCCTTCCTTCCTTCCTTCCTTCCTTCCTTCCTTCTTTCCTTCCTTCCTGGTTCTATTGCATTGTGATCAGAGAATGCTTATTTCGTATTTGAGTTATTTCATTTATATTGCAGTTTTTGTGTGACTATATAAGAGCATTGTGCATGTGTGCATGCGCATGAATGGATGAATTTGTGTTGGTAATATAAAGTTGTTTTTTATGTTTATACATAACATAGTTTTACATTCATTAACTCTACCTTATAAATTATGTTATTTATATGTTTTACAAATGTTTACATATGAACTGGAAGAGTTGAATTTTTTTTCTTTACATTGCTCCTTACTTCTGCTATAGTCATAGGTATGAATAGAATAAAGTGTTGCTAATGTGAAGTGGGATTTTCACAAGAAAATATTTTCCTATACAAACAAACAATGGGAATCATAAATGAATATTGAACCATATTTCTAAGTCTAAGTAGAGTGCTCTTGTACGTAAGTCGTCCAGCCATACAAACCTATTATAACAAAGATGCCAATGTTTGTTAAACTTATGGCCAAACTTATTGAGAGGACATCTCTACTCTCTGGTGTCAATAAGACAAACCAAGCCATTACAAAATGGTTACATTAGTCCTGGTACTTATATGAACATAATTTATTCCTATTGTCCAGTCAATTAGAGCTGAAACAGATATTAATAGTCATCTAGTAGTCTAACTAGTTTCATTTATAACAAAGGGACCTAAACCTGGGATTACCTAAGATTCTGTAACTAAATAGTAGCATTTCTAGAAGTAGCATGAAACACATTCCCACCCTGCAGCCCAGTTCATTTCCATCATAATGTCTGTTCTAGCAAGGTTTCTGGTGCTAGTCCATTCCAAACCTTGCCTTAGAAAGTCAGCTCTACCAAGAGCTTCTACTGAGTGGGCAATAAAATACCTAATTCTCCCTGCTCTACATGGCTTATTGAATAGTGACAGTGTACGCTAGATTTGAAAAATGGGCTTGGGCAAAACAGATTGTTTCTCAGGAACTTGCAGTAAGCAACACAGAGGGAAACAGGAAAAGCTGCAGATACTGGTGCTCTAAGGGTGCTCCTGTGGGCCCATGTGCAAGATAAATATGCAGCAGAGTCTTGATTATGAGATGAAAAGGAGAACAGGACTGAGGCACAATGAGAAACAGAGATGAGAAAAGGCAGGCTGGGCCAGAGAGGCCACTAGAACAAGAGAGAAGGATGAATGAGGAATCAGTCACTAGTGTCTCAGTTCCAGACCTTCACAAGGCCTGGCTGTTCAGCCCTCTGTGGATTTTCATAAGACTGCTCTGAGTATCTGGCACCACACCTCTGTTACTTGGGCTACCCTAAATGAGTTTCTTTTTTCTTTTCTTTCTTCTATTTTTTAATTTGGAGACAGAGTCTTGGTCTATAGCCCAGGCTAGAGTGCAGTGGCACAATCACAGCTCATTGCAACCACAAATTCCCACACTAAAATGATCCTCCCACCTCAGCCTCCCAAGTAGCTGTGACTAAGGGCATGTGCCACCATGCCTGGCTAATTTTCTTTTTTTTATTTTTTGTATAGATGAGGTCTCACTATGTTGCCCAGGCGGGTCTCAAACTTCTGGACTATAACAATCCTCCTACCTCAGCCTCCCAAAGTCCTGGATTATAGGCATGAGCCACTGCGCCCAGCCTGGTCTCTTTTTCTTGCAATGAAATGATGCTTTTTGAACCATAGCATAATTTGCCCAAATAAACCAATAAAAGGCCTGTGCCATATTTCTAAGCTATACTTTAGTGGAGTGAGTACGGTACTAAACAATTATAAACATTTTTTGCATATTATCTGTAGTAGGATGTTAAAGTGACATCAAAACTTCTTGGAGAAACACATGAAAGGTGACATTCAAGGCATCTATTATTTATATTCCCATTAACCAGTCTTTTCTTTGTATAAACATCGTGGAAATTCTGTCAGAGTAGCCCTGCCATGAAATCCTACTTGTCCCTTGCTGAATGTGTCTGACAGCTTAAATTTTGAACCAATTTCACTTTAGCTTCAGTGTATCTTCTAAAATATTAAACTTACATATTCACCATTTCCTACTATTCCCCAGTTCATCGTAGTTTTTCTTGCTCCAAGGTCTAATACATTCTCTGGTAATAGTTGGATATATTCAGAAGATGACTTTATCTCTGGCTTCTAGTGTATTCAGTTAATAATTTCTCAGTGCACTAGATCTAAATACATAGATCTAACAGTTATAGCAGCTTCTTGGGAAATTTCATAGGCACAATGACTATCAAGCCCAATAGATGGCTTCCATTCATTCCAATTCATTTTATCAAACACTGAGTGAGCGCTTGCTATGCCATAACAATCATAAGAACCAATATAATTGCAGCATTTTTACTTATATTTATTGTCTTAATCTTTAAATAAGCCTCAGAAACAACATATATTCCTAATTTCATCCAGTAGGGGACAGAAACCCAGAGATATTAGGGAACCAGCTCCAAAATACAGAAATAGAGAGTGAGAGAATGAAGCCTTAAACCCTCTAAATTCCTAATAATTTTCATTATCCCACGCTGCTTCCCAGTGTGTCTACCTATGTATGGCTGTACATCATATAATCTCAGTCCCTAAAGAGAAATATACTAAGGAACTAAAAATCAATGCAAGACAAACTCAATGAATGCAAGACAAACTCAGAGAATATTTGTGTATTAAGATAATGTAACTAAAAGGAGAGAGGAATAAATAATGAGATTACACTTAATTTTCAGCAATCAAAAAGAAGAAAAGGTAATTCAAAGCAAAATCCAAGATGAACAAGTGATGATTGTCACAAATACTATTTCACACACAGTAGGAATGTCCTTAAGGCTTTATCAGCTTTAATTAAACTTAAGGCAAGTACTCTTTGATTTCTCATTCCACAGATATTTAGTGAGCATTACATATGTTTCAGGAAATAAAATTGGTAACAACTTTCAATATACTTTGATATTTGATATACATAATTATCTATGAATATATTAGGATAAACTTTTAAAAACTGGCTTAAAGAACAGGAGTATATTTGTTCCTCATGGGCAGCTTTGCTCCACATTCAGAGTGATACTGGAAATCAGACTGAAGCTGGGTTCAGCAATCCTCAACATATTTGCTTCCAAGGATACTTAGGTCGTTGTTATTCTAGTTGTGTTGCTGGCTGAAGGAGAAAAAAAATCATGGTTCACATCATTTCTTCTCACTTTCTAGTGCAGATAATTTGAACATATGCCTATATTTTGCAGCAAGGGTGGTGGTGCTGGGAAATATAGTTGCTACCTGGAAAAATGTGAGAAGAGATTTTGCTGGACAACAAGAAGCCCATATTACAGAGTGCATCTATCATATTAGACATCCAAACAGTGCTTTTGGATAGAAACATCTGGATGAGTCTGTAAGCTCCTCCACCTACTAGGCACACGATCTGAACAAGTTACTTACTTCCTCTGAATTTGCTTCTCATCTTTAAAATAGAAAAAAGAGCATTCCTATTGTGTCAGTTAATTAGATTTTGAGACCATCATAGGCACCATAGTAAGACCTTGTTTGTACAAAAAAATAAAAATAAGAAAATTAGCTGGGAATAGTGTCGCACACCTGTAGTCACAGCTACATGGGAGGCTGAAGCTAGTTTCCAGCTTCTCAGCTGGAAAGTCACCCTTTAGTACCTGCTCTGGTATAATGGACTGCAGCTAAGCATTTTTTCTTTACAGTTAGCACAATGTGAAACTTCGCAGGTAGTGCTAAAGGGACACTGGGGAGGAAGGGAGTTGCTCTTTCTGTTTTGGGGTGGCTGGGACATTGCTCTTTCTTGTGCCTCCTGCCTAGTCATAACTGAGTGTGTATGGGCACATCCCATGCTGCTTTGCCCCAACTGTGCCCCAGAGCATGGTGTCTCTCAGTTACCATGCAACCCTGGCCTACGTCTGGCGATCGATCACTTCAGCTCACTGGTAACGAACATGGGTATAGTCCAGTCTTTGTTCTAGCAGCAACCCCACTCCCTTCACACACCTCCCACTTTCCTCATCCCACCTGTTCCCCAGAGGGTGTTTTCCGCAGCTCTTGCTAGATGGACACTGCACCAAAGATCACATGAAAATGCTACCCTGAGAACAAGTAGGACTCAGTCTGCATACCTGCTCACCAACCGCACTCTCCTGAGCCCTAGAGGGTAGCATCCTTCTGTCTTGTGACTGTGGTTCACCTCTGGCCTGGACAGCTCAATGAACTTCAAGAACTTCAAGAACTTTGCGTTGCAATCTTATCAAATGAACTCTGTATTCCAGATCAAGATTAACTCCAGATTAACTCTGTCTTCCCATCACCATCATTATTTTTGCATTGTCACATTATCATTAACATTTTTGAGTGGCAGAAATGGCTCTTATTTAGAGATTCTCTTATTTAGAGATTATTATTCATGGTTTAAAACAAGTACTTTTTTTGAGAGTTAGCTAAACTTTGTGTCCTGGCTTACTTATGGCAAGTCCCTACCCTTGCTCCATAGTCACTGTGGACCTTGTGAAAATCACCCTTATTCCCATTATCAGAGGAATTTATTTCTAATAATTACTGTGTTACCAAGGCAAATAGAACTATCCTGTATTTCAATGTATACATTAAATTAAAAAAAAAGAGTATAAAGGCTGCTCTGCCTACCTGGATGGTTTGATCTAGAATAAGTGTGTTAATTATTTATGTAATAAGACTTAGTGTGTGAAATGGTGTCCCTCTGCAAGACCTTATCGCTATGGTAAGATAGTCTATTTAGAAAGAAATGTCCCCTGTAGCAAAAAGTTTCATCATATCTGCCTTTGATTAAAAGTCAGTATAATGGATTTTGGAGGATTCACTTTTGAATACAAATCAGCTGCATTAGAGATTGTTTTGTATCTTGAAAACTTTATCTTTCCTTTCTGTGGATGAAAAACTCATTAAACCTAAGTAAAAGGACAGGAAATTTAGTCTGCATGTGGTCTACAGGGCTGAAATTGCTATAAGTACTATAGGGGAACAAACAGCTAAAATAATGAAATATCTTGTTTCTTAGCAAGTCTTAGTCCTTTTTATGCTGCTATAAGAGAATACCAGAGACTGGGTAATTTATGAAGAAAGACTTAGCTAGCTCATTGTTGTCAGAACTGGGAAGTCAAAGAATATGGCACTGGTGTCTAGCAAGGGTCATTTTACAGAGAGATAAGAAAGCATGCACATGGAAAAGGGAGAAAAAGGGGGTCAAACTCCTGCTATAACTAATCTATGATCATGATAATGGTATCGGTCCGTTTATGAGGGCATAGCCTCCATAATCTAATCACATCTTAAAGGTCCCACCTCTTAATACCATTACATTGGCATTAAATTTCAATGTAAGTTTTGGTGGGGACACTCAAACCACAGAATGCAGCCATTGTCCCAACAAAACACATGTCCTCACAGAACAAAATATATTAATTCCATTCCAATAACTCCCAAAATCTTAACTCATTCCAGCATCAACTCAAAAGTCTGAAGTCTAGAGTGGACTAGAGTCTAAGAGTATGTCCAACAGACAGTTTGCTAAAGAGATTAATATGGATAGAGGAAATCCAGGTGCTATTCATTATGACAACGGGAGAAAGACTTAACGTGGGAGTCAAAGCACAATTTATTTAGAGGCAAATTTCCTTCAGTTGTAAGCCAGTGAAATCAAACAAGTTATTGACTTCTAGAATACAATAGTGGGACAGGAATAGGATAGATGTTCTCATTGCAAAAATGAGAAACAGGCCAAAAAAAAAGTGGGGGCGGGGGGAAGTGGCCTCAAGTAATTCTAAAACCCAACAGGGAAACATTAAGTATTTAAGCTGGAGAATAGTCTCTCTTGACTCCATATCCCACTTCATAGATATACTGGGATGGGATTGGGCCCCCAGGTGCTTAGGCAACCCTGCTTCATGGCTTTGCTGGGCTCAGTCCTTGCAGCTCTCCCAGGCTGGTGTTGGATGCTGGTGACTCTATAGTTCTGGAGTCTTTGAGGTGGCCCCTTTCCCACAGCTCTATAAGGCTTTGCCTTAGTTGGGACACTCTGTTGTAGCAGGTTCATCCTTTAAAATCTAGGCAGAGGAAGCCATGCCACCAGAATGCTTGCATTCTTCACACCTGCAGAATTAACACTGTGGATGCTGCAACGCTTACTGCTTGTACTTACTGGAGTGGTGGGTCAAGCTATATCTGGGGCTGCTTGAGCAATGGCTGGGGTGGCTGACGAATGCTACATCAGAATGCACACGACAGAGTCCCAAGACCGTCCTGAGCGATGAGACTGTGGAGAGCAACCTGGGCTCGTTTCCTAAAATGATTGTCCTTGCCTAGAGCTCTGGGCCTGTGAAGGTAGGGACAGCCTCAGAGGTCTCTCAAATGCCTTTAGAGTCTTTCTCCCATTGTCGTAATAAATGGCACCTGGATTTCTTCTAGCCACATTAATCTCTTTAGCAAACTGCCTGTTGTACATACCCTTAGTATTCTTTTCGGAATGTGTTTTTTCACTCCTTAGACGGACAGGCTGCACATTTTCTGAATCCTTCCATTCTGTTTCTTTTTTAATGATAAATTTATCTTTAAGACATTTCTTTCCTCTCATATCTCACCATAGGCAGTTAAAAGTAACCATGCAGCAACTGAATGCTTTTCTGCTTAGATATTTCTTCCACCAGATACCTTAGCTAATCACTTAAGTTCTGCCTTTAGTGAAGTCTTAGGATTCAGGCACAATTCAACCAAGGTCTTTGCTACTTTGTAACAAGGATGACCTTTACTCCAGTTTTCAGTACAGTTTAAATAATCTATGAGATGATTCAGACTTTCCCTATAGCTCTTCTCTTCTTTTGAGCCCTCACCAGAATCACTCTTAATGCTTTGTTCATGGTTATCTAGGCCTTTTCCAGCCTTCTTCAAATTCTTCCAGCCTCTACCCATTACCCAGTTCCAAAGTCGCTTTCCCATATTCTCAAGTATTTGTTATACCAACAACTCTACTCTTGATGGCAATCTTAGTCCATTCTTTTGCTGCTACAACATACTGAGTAATTTATGAAAAATACCACAGACTAAGGAATTTATTAAGAAAATTTGGCTCATGATTCTGGATGCTGACAAGTCCAAGAGTATGGCACTGGCATCTGACAAGGGTCATCCCATGGCAGAGAGAATCACATGGCAAGGGAGTACACTACACATGTGAGACAAACAGAAAACGGTGGCCCAACTCCCATGCTAACTAAACCATTCCCATGATAGTGGCATTAATCCACTGCCCTCATGACCTAATCACCTCTTAAAAATCCCATTTCTTAATACTGTTACATTGGCAATTAAATTTCAACATGAGTTTTGGCAAAGACATTCAAACTATAGCAGCATAGGAAAGGCAAAGTTATAACTAGCATTTCTAGGTGAATAAAGAAGATCACTAGGAACTAGAACAATGTTCAATGGCTGGGACACTTTGCATCAAGCTAATTAAATATTTAACAAGTACCCTATTGTTGTCTTATTTACTTCTTTTGTAAATACTGCTGACATGATAGAGTGGCTTCTTGCACCATTCAACCCCAACAGTAAATCCTGATGTGCACTTACTTTTTATTAATTATGAATTATTATTTATTAATTAATCTATAATTTATTAATTATTAATTATAATTATGAAATATTATATATTATATAATATCATATATTATTAATTTTTACTAATATTATTTAATGATAATTAATGTTATCATTAAATATTAATATTAAATATATAAATATAAACATTAAATATTAATATAATATTAAATAATAATTGTTTATTATTATAAATTATTAATTATGAATTGCTAATTACAAATTATTATTTATTTATTTATTATGAATTAAACATAATCTAGGTCATTAGCATTAACAATTATTGGTTGATAATTCAGCAACTGTTGACTACCTTTTTCTTGCTCAGAAGAAGTGTATGGTGTAGTTGGGGAAACAAGTTAAGTGACCTACCAAGTGAATTGCACTCCGTAGTGAAGTCAAAATGTGCTATATGTAAGGTGGAAGAACAATGAAAATTTTTGTACAGAAATACGAATATGAGCAGCTAAAGGAAGAGGTAACCAATATGAACTTGATAATTGCCTCCAAAGGAGATTAGATCATATTAAATAAAAGCCATTTTATTTCTATACATATTTTTATAGGTTTGGATATGTAACAGGAAGGCTGGGGCTGAATTTTTGGATAAAAGCTGGAGAATTGAATATTTGATCACATTTTCTCAGAATAATTAGAAGACAGCTGGGGGTAATTGAGCATGAAGTCTATAAGGAGAAGAAATAGAAGAGAAGAGAGAGGACCCAGCCAGATTCTAGAGATTTGGTTACCTTGGAATATGAAGTTGTCAGTAGACATGAAAAATTCTCACTGTGGCTAACAAAGATTTTGAGAATTCTATGGGGCTTACATTGCTTTAAATGCACATTTTTTATAGGAGTATGTACAAATTTTGGAATTCTAAGTTTTACTTTGGGTCTAAAATAATGTGATAAGTGTTAGGAAAAAAATGAGAAAGGGAAAGAGACCACAAGAGAGAGAAACAAAAATAGAAGGTGTAAGTATCTTGATTCTGCTAAGATGTCAGTGAAAATGGCAGAAACCAGGAGGCCAAAAGGCAGTAGTTGCTTTATTAGCTGTACTGAAAGGAAACAAACAAAATCCTGCCAAAAAAGAATTCTGCATTGAGCAAAGCTATTACAACAATGAAAAAGAAATTAAGAAATTCCCTAAAAACTATAACGGAAAGAGTTTATTGCTAGCCAAACTGCAGTACAAGAAATATTAAAAGGAGTTCTTTAGGCCAAAATGAAAGAACATTAGACTGTAACTTGAATACTCATGAGGAAATAAAGAGCATTAGTAAAGACTATTATATAGATAAATATTAAAGATAGTAAAAATGTATTTTTATTTGTGAGTCCATTTTTAAATATGATTTAAAAGCAAATGTAGGCATACAAGTTGTTGCTGGATGATCAACAAATATTTGTTAATGATAATGATCTAGATTAGTTTAATTCACTTAATAAGTTGGTGAGAATAATGTATAAGGATACATTTTGTGACAGTAAGTAAGGGATGGAAGACCAGATCTAAATAAATGCATTTTTATATGTAATTGAAATTAAACTGATAGTCATACAAACAAGAATGGTATAAATTAAGATATTAACAGTAATCCCCAGAGGAACCACTAAGAACATAACTCAGAAATATACAATAAAAGAAATGGTAAAGGCATTACGATGGTTCACTAGAAAATATCTATTTAACACAGAAGGAGGCAGTATTGGAGGAACTGAGGAACAAAGAAAACATAAGATATATATAGAAAATGAAAAGTAAAATGGCATATGTAAATCCTATTTATCAGTAATTACATTAAAACATGAATTAAAGGCTTCAATTAAAATGCAGATTGGCAGAATGGAAAGAGACAAGCTCTAACTATATACTGTAGAATATTTTGAAGGGGCATACTTTAAATTCAAAGACAAAAACAAGTTAGAAATGAAAGGATGGAAAAAAATATACCATATGCAAACTAATGAGGGTAGAGTTTTTGGAGTGCTGAAAATGCTCTAAAATTAGATGGTGATGATTATTGCGTGACCTTGTGCATATACTAAACACCACTATATTGTATAGCTTGAAATGGTGACTTTTCTTTTTTACTATTACACTTTAAGTTCTGGGATACACAGTGTGGCGGTTCCTCAAGGATCTAGAACCAGAAATACCATTTGACCCAGCAATCCCATTACTGGGTATATACCCAAAGGATTATAAAGCATTCTACTATAAAGACACATGCACACATATGTTTATTGCAGCACTATTCACAATAGCAAAGACTTGGGACCAACCGAAATGGTGACTTTTATGGTATTAAAATTATATCTTAATAAAAATAAATAAGCACAGAAATATCTTGTTTTTTTATGATGTCCCTTCCTCAGTTCAGCCTTCATGAAGGCAGCTGTACTTGTTGCCGTGTTTCAAGGATATCCCTGCATCCTTTTAAGATATTTCTTTTTTGCATATAATCACTTAGGAAAGTTATCTTCTTTCTAATCTAATAACTGGTAACTAAGAGAGGATTCATGAAACCCAAGTTTGAGGCAGTTTGAGATGAGACACTGGAGGTTTCATAGCATTTCTGTATGCGCTAGAAAGTGAGGGAAATATTTAGAGTCAGGGTTTATCGTGCCCAGAATAGTCTTACGGGAAGATTAATCTGGCATCAGTGTGTGGCATGAATTAGAGGCATACCCTTTCTGCCCTTAAATTGTACTGGCAGCTATTTGTCAAGTACATCACTTCTCACAACTGCCATACAGAATTTTTCATCCGGAATAATCTCTAGAGATCTAAATGTGAGTGACAGGACAACTGTCTACTGGTTTTGATAAAATAAAATTTCTGTCTTTCTTCAAATCCTTTTTTTTTTTCCTGACCAGAAATTCTGTCATAAAATCATAGTATCCATAGCTTTAGAGCAGAAAGGAAGGGTTTAGTTCAGATAAGCCTAGAGCAGATAAAGCAGTGTGAGAGGAGGGGTTAGCTTCCTGTTTCAGGTTTATAAAATGAATAATTCTTTAATATTTAGCTCAGAAAGAAAACTTTTCAAAATTTTATTTGTATATCTTCAGCCCATTCATCTCCCTATTCTCATCCTTCAGTGATTTTAAATAATGTATCTTTAGTTTTATCTAATAGGCTTATATTTTCTTGTTGCATCTTGAATATCAGATATTTCTCTTCAAAAAGTTCAATCTTTGAAGTCAGATATTATATCTCTTACTCATTTATTATTCCATTCTTTACCTTGTTTAAAATATCATTAAACATGCAGTTGCTGCTCAGCAAACAAGGAATTAATGAGTGCATGAAGGAACAAATCCCCCTCAAGTTACTCTATACCATTCACGAAAATAGAGTTTCCATGCCTATACTAACAGCTTAATTTCATGAAAGAGTTCATGTAAGTGTTGCATGGATTAGAGAGATGCTGGAAACACTAGAGAATATTGCATGTCTTCCATGTTCATAGTTATGACAAAGGGAGTTCTGAGGTTAAATAAATGTGGACAATATTTGTCCAAACAAAGTTAATCGGGTTTCCTTGCTGGAACACAGCAGGGTTGCTCAGTGCTTTAACACATCATTACGCATTACAGAACTCTAAGAGTCATCTTTTCACTGAATACCTTCCAAAAGTAGTGCTGTATGTAACATGCTCTATATTTTTGGAAATGTTTATCTACCTTTTAACTGTATATATTCATTTCAAGATTTGTGTTTCTGTGAAGCATGGTGGAAGCAAATATATCCCACTTCATCTTTTCTGACCCCTTGTGATCTCATTTATTCATCAGGAAAAGTAGAGAGAGTCTAATGAAGATGCTTTTTTCATTATCTGAACTGTTTCTATAGAGTAAAGTGCCAGCCGTTTAAATCAGTGATTTCCACCTAGTCATAAAAGTACCCGGGCTATGGCTGGGCGCCTTTGCTCACGCCTGTAATCCTGGCACTTTGGGAGGCTGAGGTGGGCAAATCACCTAAGGTCAGGAGTTTGAGACCAGCCTGGCCAACATGGTGAAAACCTGTCTCTCCTAAAAATACAAAAATTAGCCAGGCGTAGTGGCATGCGTCTGTAGACCCAGCTACTTGGGTGGCTGAGGCAGGAGAATCGCTGGAACCCGGGAGGCCGAGGTTGTAGTGAGCCGAGATCGTACCACTGCACTGCAGCCTGGGTGACAGAACAAGACTCCAACTTAAAAACAACAACAACAACAACAACAACAACAACAATAACAACTGGGCTATTTTGTTATAAAGTTTTCATCTGTGAAGAAATATCTTATAAAATAAATCAGAAAAATATACTACATTTCTCATGTTGCTAAAATCATTTAACTTAAATAATTATTCTAAAATCACGCTTATTTTTATAAATAAATATTGAGAATTCATACAAGAGTTTTTTGCCTGTTTGGTTGGTTGGTGATTGTATTTAATTTTGCTTGCTTAGTAAAACAAATTGTTGGTAATCTGCATCAACTTCTTTGAAAGTGTTTTCAAAGTGTTACTGGTCTGGGAATGCTGGAATCCACTGTAATAGCTCTTAACTTGGCATATACTCTCAAACTGAATTTTTTTTTTATTATACTTTAAGTTTTAGGGTGCATGTGCACATTGTGCAGTTAGTTACATATGTATACATGTGCCATGCTGGTGCGCTGCACCCACTAACTCGTCATCTAGCATTAGGAATGCAGTCAAACTGAATTTTCTATTTGAGTCTTTAATTGTATAAAACTTTTCATATTTATTAAATAAAAGTCATTTGATTAAAACCACAGGGAAAAAACTTTTCAGTTCAACTGAATGATTTCATAAGTGAATTTCTTAAAGCATATTCAACTGACAAGACTGAAGCTTTCAGACTTACCTCTGGTGTAGAAATCATTTCATTTCATTTTTGTTTCATATATTAACACTTTCTAAATGGCTTAAAAGAGGTGGTGGAGTTACACAAAGAAAATCTTTATGTTAAATAAAGATTAAAAAAATTCTTGTTAGATAAACAATAGAACTCATCTAAGTAAATTAGTCTTTATTTAACACAAACATATTTGTTGTACTTCAAAGCCTCTCAGCAGCTTTACTACTGAACTCCACTTTCTCCTAGTAGAGAATAAGGCAAAAAAATGTCAATCTAGAAAAGACTAAAATTTTATGGCTCTGCATATTTCCTTAATGTATTTATAGAGAAAATGGTTGGTAAGATTATTATTTCCCGTGTCACACACCAACAGGTAATATGAGGAAACTCCAGTAACATTTAAACAGTGGGTAAGACAACATCTGGAAGCAGAGTTATAAACCTGATTCTGTGATTGTAACAGCAATGACTGCCACTGCTCCAGATGTGTAACTATGTCTTGGAAGATATTAAGTCTTGGTATATGCAAAAAAACATTGATTCCAAGGCTCTGAAAAAAAAAGACCCTTATGTCTATTAAAAGGCAAATAACCCAAATGAAATTTCCATTCACAAATTACCATGGGTATTTTACCTGAAGGTTATTCAACAATATTTGGGGAAATAAAACATGCAAAACAGAGCAAAGCCATCACCAAACTGGAACAAGCCAAGTCTTTTGGCTTCAAAAGATAAGTAAAATATTTTGCCAGCTGCAGACCGGTGAACTTGGTGACAGACTTGGGAAACATTCCGAGTTATTTGTGAGAACCTAGAGGCAAAATCAAAGAACACTAGAATGAGATATTGGGGTGGGGTGCAATATCTAGTGAGAATATTTCACTAGAATGAGATATTCACTAAGATTAAGGAAAGAAAGTCTCATTTTATTTATGACTGGATTACTCATCTGGTGACACAAGAAAGTGTAACAGACAGATGCCTTGACTTCAGCTAGGCCCTTGATAATGTCTTTGAGAACAGCTTTATGGATAATTTTAAGAATAATTAAGTCCATCTTACACAATTTACTGATAAACTTATTTGGCACCATCAGCCTTTAGAATTTGTTTCAATGTTCACGTTTTAACTGTACATCATCTTCTCACCTCTGTGTTCCACAACTTGTCATCGGAGAAATGCCCATTCCTTCTTTTCTTGTGTGCTCAGATGACTAGTTTTCTGTTGTTTCCTTATTGTGTGATCTGCCTTGTTCATTGTGTGATCTGCCTTGTGGCTTGTTCATTAAAATGTTAAGGGTTATTTAGTAGGTTGGTGCAAAAGTAATTATGGTCTTTACTTTTAAAAGTAATTCCAAAAACTGCAATTACTTTTGCACAAAAGTAATAACTCACTTTCCTTTGTTGAAAGAGAATTACACTTTAAAAATCTTAATTTTCACCCAATCTTACCACATCTTTTCAGATTCTCAGTCTCCATAAATCCTGTCACAAAGAAAGATATTGTCAATCATGTTTATCATGATTTTTGTCATCCTACCTGCATTACATCTTTGTAACTCTTTGGCTATGTGTTCACCAGTGGCAGTGAGTGATGATGCCCCACTGAGAGAAATGTTTTGACATAGACATAGCGTACTGAGAAAAACTGAACAATGGCTGGCTGACTCAAAATATCATTGTTCTAACACTGCATTATAAGATGAGACAAAATGTTCAGCACTATGCTAAAGAATGAATGGAATTCCTTACAGTGCATTGTCTAGATCAAATCTGTCTTTGAGTACCAAGATGCAACTATGTTAGGGATATTTTGACTAACAATATCAAAGCAAGAAAGACAAAGCTTTCAGAAGACGGATAAATTCAGGAGTTAAGATTAGCATCTCTGTGCTTAACCACCTCCCCGTAGCACGTGCGCACGCGCGTGTGCACACACACACACAGGCACCACCAGCTTAGTGTTTGAGACTTCTAGTAGTAGTTTTGCACCCCATTTAGCTCAAAGGTACCTAGCAGTCTCTCCAACACTAGTACCTAATATAACAAAATTAATATCTGCCAACATTTTCAATAAATACTATGGGGCAAATGAACAAAGAAATATGAATCTTAATATATACACAGAGGGAGATACTTAGCAAAGTAAATTACCTTATTCATGTCCTCCTATGACTCAGAATGCAAATGTTTTATTGAGATTCTTCATGCTTCCTCTCTATGTCGCTATTTCAGTTCTATCCTATTTTTCTGTTCTATTAATAATAGTCTTATTGTACTCTAAAGTTGAGTAAAAAGCATTGCAGTAGGTAAGACACAGTCTGAAGGCAAGAGGAGAGTCAGCCCTTGAAAATTATAGCAGTCTCATTGGAGGATTCTGCTACCATCAAGTACTACGATGTCTAACATTCACCCATGCTTGCACTACCTAGGGAAAACAAAATGAAAACAAAGCTTATTAGGACCTGAATTATACCAATCCAGATGGCATCTTACTGTGTTGCCCAGGCTTGCCTCAAACTCCTGAGTAGCTGGGACTAGCGGCATGAGTCATCGTACCTTGCTAATTTAAATGTTTAAATCTTTTGTGAAGCAATATAAGCACGTAGCTCAAAGACAAAACTGTACCAAAATGTGTGCAATGAAAATTAGCAATTTTCTTTCTGACTGCACCCCACCTCCAAACCCACTTCTCTAATGACTACTTAAAATTTTTAAATTTGTATCTTCTGGTATTAACCTTCACATTTCTAAATGACATGCTTCTCTGTTATTTCTTGATTTATGTTTCAGATATTATCAGGTTCAGGAGGAGATTGCGTAGGTGCTCTAGGCTAGTGATTTTAGTGATATACCATTTCTCTACATCCATCATCCATTAATCATCTGTAAAAGAGATAATACCAACACCATATTTTTGGTGAAAGTCTTTTTTTTTTTTTTTTGAGATGGAGTCTCACTCTGTCACCCAGGCTGGAGTGCAATGGCGCGATCTCAGATTACTGCAACCTCCGCCTCCCAGGTTCAAGCCATTCTCCTGCCTCAGCCTCCCAAGTAGCTGGGATTACAGGCACACACCACCACACCTGGCTAATTTTTGTATTTTTAGTAGACACGGGGTTTCACCATGTTGGCCAGGCTGGGGTGAAAGTCTTAAATGAAGTAACACATCAACTACTGCTTAGAACATACTTTACATATAGTTAGCATTCACTACATGTTACGTGTTGTTGATACTGTCATTAATCACAACTTCATTTTTCTTTCTAGTCAATTTCTTTTATAACAACAGAGAATGTGTTGTTCTAGCAGTAATCTCACGCTGCATTATCTGTTAGGCACTACAGACAACAGCCTAGGATTTATAGGATTTTCAAGTGCTTATGTTTGACACCTGGAAAAAAAGTTGTTCCAAGAGATAAAATATACCACAAATATAAAATTCATAATGGCCTAGTTGATTATAAAATATAATATTTGTTAACTAGACTACAGTAAACATACTAATAACCTTTTATAAGGTATATGTAAGATGGGTGAATTTTATCATCTCATGTAAATTTGGGCCTCCAAAAGCCATATTCCCCCCGTAGAGTCATCTATCTCTTAATAATTGAACAATAATCAGAGTTCACATTATTTTTACTCTGATAATAATTGGGCATTAAGAAATTTTTATAAAGCATTTTCTTTTTCTTTATGAATAACTGCTCGCCTTTTTACTTGCATAATTCTCTCTGCATCTATTATTTTCCAATCTGTCTCATTAGAGCATCTTTCCTCATGAGTCACCTTCCCTACAGCAATGTCCCTCCTTGAATCCTTTTACTGCCCGACTTGGGACTCGCTGCCTATGAGCTACTGCACAGCTGCTGTACTGGAACATCCCTTCATTGTTGACTGGATTGACTGGATCTCAGCCTAAATTCCATGCCATTCTCTAGCCTTTGTTCAAGCTGTTTATTTCTCTGAAAGTGCATAAGTAACCTCCTAAGAAAGAGTGTCTGAGAAGTAAATTTAAAACATACAGTGAATCTGAAAATATCAATACCTCACACTTCAGAAAAAGTTAGCTACATACATTTCCAGGATAGAACTAATTTTCCCCTGAAACTTGGGAGATTTTGTGTGTTTGTTATGGAGTTTCACTATGTCACCCAGGCTGGAGTGCAGTCATGTGATCTCAGCTCACTGCAACCTCTACCTCCCTGGTTCAAGCAATTCTCCTGCCTCAGCCTCCCGAGTAGCTGGGATTACAGTCACACACCACCACACCCAGCTAATTTTTGTATTTTTAGCAGAGACGGGGTTTTGCTATCTTGGCCAGGTTGGTCTCGAACTCCTGACATCAAGCAATCCACCCACCTCAGCCTCCCAAAGTGCTGGGATTACAGGCATGAGGCATCGCACCCAGTGGAAAATTGGGTGATGTTTATCCATTGTTTGTAACAGCCAGTAGTTTTGATGTAAAGTCAGCTGCCAGTCTGATCACCACTTTTGTGTAGGTTTTGTAGCTGACTTTTTCTATTTTTCTTTTGGAAGGTTTTAGAATGATTTCACTATTGCTGTTATTTTGAAATTTGTGATGAGCTTTTAGTCTGATTAAGTTAGGAATATTTTTTCTTGCACAGAGAGAAACAAATCCAAACCCAGATTAGCTTGACCAATAAAGGGATTAATATGCTCTGATAACAGTACAATTTGGATGACATGGATGCCAGCATGCTCCTGTTTCTTTCTGTGTCTCCACTCAGCCTTCCAGCATCAATTCACTGTACCAAGTTGGCTGCCAGCAGCTCCCTGCTTCCTTGTTTGAGTTTAGCATTACTTACTAAAAGCTAACTTATTTGTTCCAGCATTCCCAGTAAAACTTCTGGGAATTGAAGTTGCCTAAGTAGCATATACACTTTTGAACCAATATTTGTAGCCAGTGGGATGACATATCCTACAAGGTTTAGTAGCTTTATGTCTGAGGATATAGTTTACAGATGGTTCTACACAATTGGCAGGAAGCATTTGAATATGGGCAGCTGCAGCATTACAGCATTACAACACCCCTGAAGGACAGTTGTGAAGAAAATCCTCCCATTGGGAAGAACTTTGGGCAGTGCACCTGGTATTCACTTTGTTTGGAGAGAGAAATGGGCAGATGTGCAATTATGTACCAGCTTATGGGCTGTGACTAATGGTTTGGTCTAAATGGTCAGGGACTTGGAAGTAATATCTGTAGAAAACTGGTGACAAAAAATTTTGAGAATATATATGGAGATAGATCTCTCTGAACGGAAAAAGAACATGAAGATATTTGTGTCCCATGTGAATACTCACAAAAGGGTGACCTCAGCTAAGGATGATTCTAATAATCAAGTGGCTAGAATGAGCCACGCTGTGGATACAATTCAGCTTTTTTCTCCAGCTGACACTGCCATGAACAAAGTAGCCTTGGTGGCAGAGATGGGATAAGGAAGGTGGACTTCCATAAATCAAGGTAACATGGTTGTGGCCACTACTGAGTATGCAATTTGCCAGCAAGAGGGACTGAACCCCCAATATTAGATCATTTCCCAGGTGATCAGCCAGCCGTCTGGTAGCAGGTTGATTACACTGGGCCACTTCCATCATGGAAAGAGCAGTGTTTTGACTTATTGGAAAGACACTAACCCTAGACATGGATTTGCCTTTCCTGCATTCAATGCTTCTGTCAAAGCTACTGTATTAGTCTGTTTTCATGCTGCTAATAAAGACATACCTGAGACTGGGTAATTTATAAAGGAAAGGGGTTTAATGGACTCACAGTTCCACATGGCTGGGGAGGCCTCAAAATCAGGGTGGAAAACGAAGGAAGAGCAAAGGGAAATCTTACATGGCAGCAGGCAAGAGAGCTTGTGTAGGGGAACTCCCCTTTATAAGGCCATCAGATCTTGTGAGACTTATTCACTATCATGAGACTAGCACGGGAAAGACCCACCCCCATGACTCAATTACCTCCCACCAGGTCCCTCCCATGACATGTGGGAATTATGGGAGCTACAATTCAAGATGAGATTTGGATGAGGACAGTGCCAAACCATATCAGCTACCATCCGTGAACTTATAAAATGCCTTATTCACCATTATGGTGTTTCACACAGTATTTCTTCTGACAAGGAACTTACTTCACAGCCAAAGAAGTACAACAGGCCCACGTTCATGGAATTCACTAGACTTACCATGTTCCCCACCATCTTGCAGCAGCTAGTTTTATAGAATGGTTGAATGGACTTCTGAACACTCATTGGCAGTGCCAGCTGGGTGGCACTGCCTTACCGGGCTGGGCAAGCTTCTCCAGAAAGCTATGTTCTAAATCAGCATCCAGTACATATGTAACTGTTTCTGCCATTGCAAGGATCATGGGTCCAGGAATCAAAGGGTTGAAATAGGAGTGGCACCATTCACAATTACCCCTACTGAACTATTAGACAAGTTTGTTTCCTGTTCCCTGGTTGCTATAGTTTGAATGTGTTACACAAAGTTCATGTATTAGGAACTTAATCCCAAATGCAATAGTGTTGAGAGGTACAACCTTTAAGAGGTGATGAGGTCATCTGGGCTCTGCCTTAATGAATGGAGTAATGTCATTATTTGATAAATGGATTAGTTATCTGGAGAGTGAGTTCCTGACGAACAGATGTGTTTGGTCCTCTACCTCCGCACTCTATTTTCTATGCATGCAGGCACATGTGCTCTCTTGACCTTCCTCCTTTCACCATGGTATGATGAAACAAGAAGGTTCTGCCAGATGTCCTTCGACCATGGACTTTCCAGCTCCTAGAACTATAAGAAATACATTTTTGTTCCTTATAAGTAGCCCAGTCTTTGGTATTCGGTTACAGCAGAACAGAACAGACTAAGATACTAACTTCATGCTCTGCTGGCCTAGAGGTTTAAATTGAAAAGAGAGGAATGATTCCACCAGGAGACACTGTAATGATTTTATTGAACTAGAAGTAAAGACTGCTGTCTGGTCATTTTGGGCTCCTCATGACTCTGAGTCAACAGGCCAAGAAGGGAGTTGTGGCTTGAACTGAGGTGATTGATCCAGAATACTAAGGAGAAATTGAACTACTACTCCACAATAGAGATGAGGAAGACATGCCTGGAATACTGAAGATCCCTCAGAAAACATTTTAGTATTACCATAGCCTGTGACTAAGGCAAATAAAAAACTACAATAACTCAATCCAAATAGGACTATGAATGGCCCAGATCCTTCAAGAATGAAGGTTTGGGTAATCCTGCTAGGTAGAGAACTCTGGCCAGCAGAAGTGCTTGCTGAAGGCAAAGAGCAAATACAGAATGGGTAGTGAAAGAAGGTAGTAGAAAGATAAGCCTTGACCATATGTCCAGTTACAGAGATGAGGACTGTAATTGTCATGAGTATTTTCTCTTTATTTTGTTATGAATACATTTGCGTATACATACACATATTTTGCAAAATGTCATTCTTTTCTTTCCTCTCTTTTCCTTCATCATGTAACATAAGATACATTGACTTTATATCAGTATTTAAATATTGTTAATTTTACGTCATAGTATTTAAATATTGGATATTGGAAGAAGAGTAAACATCACGCCTCTTCTTGGGAAAGAATTAGCACACTTTTGGTTGTATGGGATAGTTTATTATGTTAGGTGGAATTATGATTCTGTTATTTTCTCTATTTGGAGGTTGATTGTTGTTTCAGAAAATGCATATGGGTACGAAGTTTACAAGGGGTGGACTTGTGATGGTAGATCTTATGTGTCAACTTTACTGGGTTAAAGGATGCCCACATAGCTGATAAACAGCTATTTCTGGGTGTGTCTGTGAGGGTTTCATTTGAATAAGTAGACTGAGTAAAGATTTCCCTCATCAAGGGAAATGGGCTTCCTTCAATTCATCAAGGGTCCAAATAGAACAAAAAAGGCAGAAGGAAGGTGAATTTTCTCTCTCTGAGCTGGGACACCTATCTTCTTCTAGCATTATATGTTAGTATTCATGGTTCCTAAGCATTTCGATTTGCATGATTGGCTTCCCTGGTTCTCAGGTCTTCAGACTTGGACTGAATTACAACCCCACTTTTCCTGGTTCTTCAACTTGCATATAGTAGATTGTGGAACTTCTGGGCCTCCATAATCTCACAAACCACCTCTCTGGAGAACTCTAATACACATCTTAATAATGATGTTAGCTGTTCCAGGAAATATTCATCATTCAGGCTCTTAGATTAGATCTTGCCCACTCCTGAGTAATTGGTTCATATCTTGTTCTTGTTAATTGGTAGGTCTGAAGGTCTATGTTGGAATTGTGCTCCAATTTTGGCTTCTACACATACTGGAAATATTTTCTCTCTTCCCTCAATTATATCTGAGTTTGCAGTGGTAGAGATTCTTATATTATCCATTTTGTTTATACTACTACCTACAAGCCAATCAGTACAAATGTCAGTTCCCACAAAGGTAACATATTTGCTCTCCAAGTGACAAAGACAAACTGTGATCAGAGCTGCAGATTTGAAAGGCTCTGAGTGAATAGATGTATTCCTTTCCTTAAGAGTGTAAATCTAAACTTCTCACATTGATGCATTTGTATTTTTAGACATGTTCCAGAATACAAACTTGTTGATAAAAGTCTATTTTTAACTTTTACATAGGATATGCAGGTGTGAAAATAACAGGAAAAAAGTTATTCCCTATGAAGAGATTGCTAGGTGTTTCCTTTCTTACTTTCCAGTACTCTTTTTTATCGTTTTCAAGAATGAACCCTACAAAAACATATTTGAAAAGTCAGTTTCAACTCAGTCTCTGTGTTCAAAAGATGAACTTTTTAAAAAGTTCGACAACCATGGGCATGGCTAAAATCTATAGCTGAGGGATGATTTGTGTTCTGAAAATGTAACATAAATCAATCAATCGAGGCATTATTTCAGAAAATGGCCTCTTACTTTTTGGGAGGTAATTCAAATTATGGTATACAATCAGAAGCCTCTAAAACCCCATAAAACATTGTAGTTACACTACTGAGCCCAGGCACTCCCTCTAAATGTGTCAGTCCTGGCTCCAGTATTGCCCAGTTTACCAGTCATTGCAGAGGGATTTGTTTGGCATTGGGTGCTGCAGAAACTAAGAAAGAATGTAGTATCTTCCAGCAAAGAAGGCATTTCCCAGATTTTACAATAAGAAAGTCATCAGAAAGATGGTGCTCACATCTCAGCCAGTGATACTGAACAAGCTTCTGATCAACTTTCCACCTGAACTGATGTGAATTTTATGGCCACATATAGATGCAATTTGAATTGAAATTATATGCATACGAAATCCAAATCACTTAAGATGGGCAGACAGCAACAAATATTATACAGCCAATGTATTATTTGGAGACTGAATGGTTCATGGTGGAAAATTACTTGCAGTACTATAAAAGAGCCCCCTGTGAAGGCACAGACACATGAGTTCAGGGAGCAGTGATGGGGGGCCCCTTAGGTCAGATGGGAAACCAGGCACCTAACTCTAATTGGAGGGTCTAAGAGCTGCAGCTGGTTGTCCCAACACTGGACTGTAATGTTTCATTTACTCTTATATCAGACTCAATAGATAAAAGTTTCAAAGTACTCCAATATGGTCTTCATGGAGTTTGACTACTATGGCAATGTTCTCCAGCATTTTACTGCTCACCACCTGCTATGGGCTGACGAGATTGTCTAAGCAGCTTGATCTAGATGCGATCGACAGTCCCCAGGAACTCTTTTTCTAACACTGAGTCATACAACTTATTCCCAACTTTGATGTTCTCCCATCTTAAAGTTTTTAAGTGAGAGGAAGAAAAAGGGCCAATGAAGTGGCCTAGAGAATATTTCTTTTTACTTCTAATTCTGCTTCCTAACCGGCCTTTGAATAAAACAATCTGCCTCCAAGGAGAGCTAGGCCTTTAATTAGTGTTTTGAAATCCTTTTTGAAACCAGGATAATAAGGTTCTAAATTTCCAGCTTTGCTTCTGAACTAAATCCTTGAAATATTTTTGAGTGGTTTCATAATTTCTTTGTTCTCCACTCCTCAGCACTAATTCATTCTCTTTGCCTAAATTACTCTTATTACCTAAGATGCTTTTAGAATTAGGAAAGTGTCTCAGTAGATGTGACTGCAATTTTTAAGTGGGAAGCTCAGCTGACCTCACCTTCCATTTAGCTCATAGCATTTTTTAATGAAAACAAAAAAAATCCACCTTTCATTACTGTTAAAGAGAAAACAGCAGACAAAGCATTAAGACATCCCGACTCCCAGCACAGAGACCCAAATGGCTTCATGTAACAGGTTACAATTCTGTTATCCAGTTTTCTCCAGCCCTCAGATAGAAGAACTGGACTAGTATATTGCCACCTGTATATCTCCTAGAAGTAGACTGAATAATGATCTGCATTGCATCAAGTGCTCTAGATATGCAGTGTTATTTCTAAGCTTCTTTTGAGTTTGCAGTTTATTCAGGTATGCTCTCCATGAGACACGACCAATAATTATCAAAGCCAAAGAGCAGATAACATTTTCCATGGGCATTATTATGGTACCCAGCTTCTCTCTTCTGGTACCACCCTACAGAATTAGGTGCTATTATTATACCTGTTTTAAATATAGGCAGTATGTGTACATGTAGGAGGGCTGTGGTTTTGCTTTATTGAAACTCCGTTACATCTCCACATTTCTAAGACTTTATGCTGCTGATATTGACAAAGAAATACTACCCAATTCCACATTCTTGCTGTGAACCACAGTTAATTTGAGAACTGAAAATCCCCTAGAATTGTCACACCCAACAGTAGCCACTGGAGATCAGAAACATTCTTCATAAATTATCAACACCGAAAGAGGAAAGGAATTCTTAAATTAATTGCTTTTGTTTATGAGCATTTGCTTCAATATTTTGGGAAAAGATATTCACTCATTACTTATTAATTACAGAGATTGTTCATTAATTTTGAAGAGAATATGTAGCTTTTTAATAGGAATCTAAAAGATTATTAAGAGATCAAATTATTATACTGAGTATAATAACTTGAGTACAAAGATTATTAAGAGTACAAGTTATTATACTGAATTTTACAAGAAGGGGATAGCTGACATCACATACTTCCAGATAAGATACATTGCCACCAACGTGATCTTATTGCCCAAAGTGTTTAACATTAATCTAACCTTAAAACAAATTGGGGACAGTCTAAAAAATTAATTGGCCTTGACTCCTTAAAATGTCAATGGCATGAGAAACAAAATAAGCAAGAAAACTGTCTTAGATTAAATGGTATTAGATGGAATGCAATAATTATGTCCTGGATCTAGAAAATTAATAGCTGTAAAAGTTATTTCTTGAGAAAACTGAAGAAATATGAATTACGATTTCATATCATATGCTAATATGCTACATATACTATCACCTTTTGATTTCTTAATTGATTATGATGCTAGGGTTATGTACAAGAATATTCTTATTCTTAGGAGACACATTTTTATATGAAGTATTTAATGATCAAGAATCATATCTTTGACTTACTTTCAAAATGATTCAGATCTGCCCATGCATACACACATACCTGAGAATCTGACAGAATGTTAATACTTATTAAATATAAGCAAAGTGTATTTGAGTGGTTATTGTATTATTTTTAGGGGCAAGTTGATCTTATTTATTTTTCATAGACGATGTGGTTTGGCTGTGTCCCCACCCAAAATCTCATCTTGAATTGTAATCTGAATTGTAATCCCCACATGTTGGGGGAGGGACCTTGTGGGACGTGATTAGATCATGGAGGCAGTTCCCCTATGTTGTTCTCATGAGATCTGATGGTTTTACAAGGGGCTTTCCCCGTAGGATGTGTCTGCTCCCCCTTCCATCATGATTGTGTTTCCTGAGGTGTCATGGAACCTCAGGAACCCCAGCCATGCTGAACCCCACCCATGCTGAAATGTGAATCAATTAAACCTCTTTCCTTTATAAATTACCCAGTCTCAAGTGTGTCTTGATTAGCAGCATGAGAATGGGCTAATACAGACAATAATGGTATATATTTATGGGGCACAATGTGATGTTCTGATGTATGCATACATTGTGAAATAATTAAATCAAGCGAGTTAACATATACATTACCTCACATACTTATTATTTTTTGTGGTGAGAACATTTTAAAATTTAACCCCTTGGCAGTTTTGAAATATACCCTACCTTATAATAAAAATACACTAGGGTCATCATACTGTGCAATAGATCTCAAAAACTTACTGAATTATTCTTTCAACTTTTCTGTAGGTTTGAAATTTCAAGACATAAAGTTGGGGGAAAATCAATTACTGTCACTGGTCATTGAATTGAGGAAATGAATGGCAGTGTGTTATTCAACTTTCCGAATCTTTACTTTTGCTCACAGGCTTTGTGGTAGAAAAGAAGCACCCCTGCAGTTTAAGACAAGAATGAAGTTTTTTTAATTTTGCACATAAACATGTTTTCACAATTTTGCTATTTTAATCATTCAATATGTAGGTACAAGGAATTTCAAAGCTTTTAAGATAAAACATTTTTATTTCAGGATTTTTCATCTTAACTGGGCATTAACAGATACTTCAAGAAAACCTATGTGCTGTGCAAAATAAGAAACAGATGCAGTAGTTCACAGAAGAGTCAGCACTTACAATGTGCAACTTTGTGAATGTCCAGGGACAGACATTGGTACTTACCAAATTGCATGAGGCGTCAACCCAGGAGCAATTCTCTGCTCATGCACTTAATCACACGTGGGGTGACTTGTCAATACCATTAGTCACAACTTGGAAACTTAATGACAAGAGTAATTTATGAGGCACTTATAGAAATAAAAGTCAATTGAAAAATGAATTGCTTTCCTAGTAACAAATGATAAAATTAAGCATATCTATTAGCAAAATGTCTAGGTAAAGGAAGGAACAATAAAATGAAAGTATAAAACATAGCATATAAGATAACTGAAACAGGTGACCTTGAAAGACTGAAATATGGGCCCCACTGCTGTAAAGGCATCCTGTGGGGTTTTTGTGTGTGTGTGTGCATATTTTGTGATCTCCTCAGGTTTCTCTACTCTAGCCCAGGGTGGGATGTTTAGAAGGAAGCAGGCTCCAGGTGCTATGGACTGAATTTTGTCCCTGCAAAATACTAACTCCCAACCTGATGGTACTTGCAGATGTGGCCTTTGGGATGTAATTAGGCTTAGATGAGGTCATGAGCAGGGGGCTCTCATGATGGGATTAGTGCCCTTATAAAAAGAGATATCAGAAAGCTCACTCTCTTTCTCTCTCCGCTATGTGAGTACACAGTGAGAAGGTGGTTGTCTGCAAGCCAGAAAAAGCGCCCTCACCAGAACCCAACCATGCTGGCACCCTGGGCTCAGTCTTCAAGCTTCCAGAACAGTGAGAAAATAATCTTGTAGTGATTAAGCCACCCAATGTGTGGTATTGTTATGGCAACCTAAGCTGAAGGAGACAGCAGATAAGGAAATGCTGGTGATATTTTGTGACAAATGCAAATATCAGCACCTGGAAGAACTACAGCAGGTGGTAAACATTCCCCTGTTTTTCATTCTCAGGGCACATATTTGATTATATATGGTGATTAGATTTTGAAAGTTGAGCCTTCCGTTTAAAAAAGACCTTTAGGGAACTTGTCTAATAAAAGGTCATTAAATATTATACTAGTACACAGCAGCCACAGCAATACAAATACCAAAGTGAGCATCCTAAAACAGCACACTGCACATAGGCTTGCAATCTGGCACGCCAACTTTGAAACAAAGCACTCTCCTGTGCTAAAAATAAAACAGTTGTTGGACTGTGTCGGCCCAGAGCACGCAGGGGATTTTTTAGCCATGGGACCTTGAGTATCATTACAGTCCTCTAATTGCTTATTGGCTCAGCAAAGTTAATGAACAGTTGTTCTGCAAGCCCAGGCATTCACTGATAAGCAGTTCCATTATTTCTTATTCCTTGTGAATGAACAGCTGCTGTGATGGCATCTCCATCAAGTTCCAGTGTAATCCCTAACATGAAAGCAGATGCCAAACGTCAGCATTGGACATCACGCCTCCCATTGCACATTTCCTATGGCAGCACATTTATCTCTTCAATGAAAAATCTATGCAGAACTTAATCAAGAACATAAAGTTATGAACTTAAAAAGTTTTCTTAATTCAAAAATAAAATAGTTTATTTTTTAAGATTTTGAAACTTATAAAAACCCACATACAATTCTCCTGCAATCTCATTAAAGAGAGAAAAGCATTATTAAAACGTGGGTTTAAAAACATCTGGTCTTTTCCAGCATTGACTACTTTCATTACTTTTTAAAGTTCAAGTTTCAATGGACTCAGAATAAATCTGCTTGCATCAGAGTCAAATCATGTAGAATTATTACATTGCAATGAGTAGTTTTCCTGTGCTCTCAAATGCCTCTTCAACAAGGAAAAGGTTCAGGAGCATTTTTCCCTCTAACTAGAGAATTAAGCTTCGAAGCTGTCTCTCAGCCTCTTCCTGGTCAAGGTTATGAGCCCTCTTGAAAACACCTAAGGTGTGTAAGCACAGGAGATATGAGCCTCAGCTCTGACTGAAATAATAACTACCAGTGGGACAGACACTACATTAATTCCTTCTCTTCAGATTTTCTGAGATTGGCTATTTCAGTTCTGCAGCCAAAGCCTAGTGAATATACAAAGCAAATAGAATAAACGCAACAAGAGAAAGCAATATTTTAAATAATGTTCGCTACGTCTGACACTCCTGAGATATTACTTACCTCCTCTCAGCCTGCCATCTAATTTCCTGTCTTAGTGAATGTCAACACCTCCAAACACCAAACAGTTGAGTTGGCCAGAAACCTGGAAGGCCTCCTGGACATCTCCCTGGCCCTCATCCTCTCAGGACAGAACCTCACCACCTTATATCACAGTTATCACCTCAACATCACCCACTCTATCCAGTTCCCTTCATCACCACCACCTTGGTCTAAACCACATCACATCTTGCCCATGGGCTGCTTTCCTAACTGGTCCTCTTACAGCTACCTAACCTACTATGCCTTTCAATCTATTTTTACCACCATGGTCAGAGAGTTCTGCACAAAACACACATTTGATCACTTCTCATCCCAAAGAGTGCCCTGTCCACAACTTTCCTGCACCTCTCGCAATTCCCTCCAGCTATGCTGGCGCTCCTGCAGCTTCATTCACCTCCATGCTCTCTCTTCCTTCAAGGACTGTACACATGTTCCCTCTGTAATTCTCCTCTCTCACATCTTGACCTCACCTCAAACAATACACATTCTGGAAAGCCTTGCCTGACCCCCCAGCCTGGATCAATTCTCCCTATTTAGTAGACTCTCAAAAAAGAAGGGAGTCTCCTTCTAAGTAGTTTACATCTCTGCGGTTACTCATTCATTTGTGTGTTAATCTGGCGAATGTCTAGTTCACCCACCGGTCTATGCATTTCTTAAAAGCAAGGATAATTACTGTTCTGTTCAGTTTTGTTTCTCACCATAGTATCCCACAGTTATATCATAGTCTCTGGCACATAGTAACTGCCTAATAACACTGCTTGGCTCAGCACACGAAGAGTTTCATGAATAATAAATCCAGAAGTAATTATGATGAGAGTTTTGTATATTGCTGAAATATGTGATTGACTTGGTTTAAAAAATGATTTGGTAGAATAATGTTTCTGATTAACATTTTCATTTATTGACTTATCTAGTGGTCTATTTACTTCAAAAATATTTATTTGTAAAAGACAGTGACAAATCCTGGCAAAGGGCGAAAAATGAAGGCTTCTATGAAGCTTGAGCAAAGTAGGGAGGATAAGAAGAGTCCTGTACCTATGAAAATATCTCTAATGAGAGGTAGTTGGTAATGACTTCCTAAAAGATACAGACGGCATACCTTCGAAATTCAGAGGCAGAGTCACCAAGTAGAGGTTTGTTTTTTGTGGTTGTTGTTGTTTTTTACGGGTTTGACCTTGGAAGTCCTCATGGAGAAAATTGCATCTGAGCTGGACCATGAAAAATGAGTAGGATTTCAACAGATAACAATGGAAGAGGTAGGTGAGATTTGTTGACTTGTTTTATTTGTTTTCTTTTCTATTTTTGCTGTGAAGAGCCATTTATTAATGCAGTTCAAATTTTTAACACAGGAATTAAGACATTTGTCTAATTCTAGGAAGAAGAAGTAAAAGAATAGTTGTTATCAAAACTGCTTCAGGAAATCAAGAAATTATAATCCATGGAGGGAGAGGCACCAGGGTGAAAAACAACATGGGGAAAGAAAATGAAACTTTACAATGAAAAACATGTGAAGGCACTTCAGAAAGTGTTTTCTCAGAAATGAATTCGGGAATAATCGGTTTGCAGGCTGTGCACGTCCAAACGAGATGCCATACTTAGGCCTAAGGTGGGAGCAGCAAGAGTGGAAAGAAAGGGGTGTGTCAGAGAAACACTGTACAGAAATGCACAATGGATTGAATTTGAAAAATTAAAGGGAGGAATTCGAGACTCCTATCCAAAGGCCAGGAGGAAGGAGGTGATGTGAAGAAAAGTTGGAAACTTTGCAGAATGTTTTTGAAAGGTGGGGAAACAGCTTTTACTCTCATTTTTGGCAAGTTGTAGCTCGCCTCATCATTTCTGCAGCCGGTTGAGAGACAGGGCTCTCCTGTGAAGGTTAGGTGGACTTTTGGTCCAGGAGAGACTAGTCACAGCTCCAGGGTTCTGCAGGCCATAGCATCAGCACTACCCCAGGCCACACAGCTGGCTGTGATGATTGATGTAGGAGTCCCTTGTGAGTCTGGCAGTCCAGAGAGAAAACCAGGCAGATGGGGTATTCGTCGTGGCACCACTCATGAAATTCTGCCTCAGTGGGAATGGAGTTCCTCAACCTTCACTAGGCATTGCATTCAAATTTGGAACTTTTTGTTTTTTTCTTTGAAATGGAGTCTTGCTCTGTCATCCAGGCTGGAGTGCAGTGGCACAATCTTGGCTCACTGCAACCTCCACCTCCCAGGTTCCAGCGATTCTCCTGCCTCAGCCTCCTGAGTAGCTGGGATTACAGGCGTGTGCCACCATGCCCAGCTAATTTTTGTAGCTGCATGCCCAGAGATTCTGATTCAGTTAGTCCAACGTGAGGTCTACAGATGAGATTTTTTAAAATAAGTGTCCCATAGAGTCACGAGGATCGATTGTGAAGAGGTTTTCATAGAACTATTGAGCCATGAACTGAAAAGAGATAAACGGACACCATCTCTAGGCCAGGACTTAGGGACAGATGAAGACAGAGAGCGCCTCATGACTTTTCTATCACTGCATCCTACTCATGTTTCCTGCTTAACACTTTGCACAATTTATAATTAAATATTTATCTTTTTGTTCATTGTCTGCCTCTCCCATTAGACTGTTACCTACATGAGATCTGGGATCTTGGTTTTTTATTAACCACACTAGGTTTAATTAGCCTAGTGACCCCTGGCCACCTGGCACATAGATGATATAAATATTTAATGATGGATGAATGGACAAATCCAATTAATTACCTAGCTATAAAGTAAAGAGGTAGCTCTGCATAAGAACATTATTCTAGGAGGTAATAAAATTCCCTTACAACCCCAGGCGCTGAAGTGAATAGCTGTAGATTGCATTTATAAGATGGACCATCTGCCCAGAATAGAAAGAATTTGTCATGCATTGATCTCAGCCAATCAGCCTCAAAATGTATTCAGGTGCATAATACCTTGATGCCATGTTGATCATTAGCATAAAGCAACTTATTCCTTTTTATGTTCTAAGAAGACAGTTTTCTTGCAAAAAAAAAATGTAGCTCCATGTAATATGTATCTCTTCATCTTAACATTTTTAGTACACATTTTTAAGAAATCACATTTAAAGGAAAAAAGAATTGTCCATCAATTTATTTCATAATTACTGCTGGAAGGCAGATTCAGAGAGAAAGAAGACACTGAGAGCTTTTAAATAATGGTAAATGGAAAGCTTAAAACGGAAAAGTGTTTATCTAAGTTTTCTTTTCATTGAAAAATTTGAGAAAACAAATCACTTTTGAATTTAACTTGGTGCAGCTTGTTGAACAGGGTTGTTCCTCCTTAGGATGATGGAGGGAGACCTACTGATTCACCTCTGTGAGCTCATTGTCGTTAGCCACATCCTGCGGGACTCTCAAGAGAGGTACTTCACAGGCAGAGATCCAGTGTGGGACAAGTCCATTTGCCCTTCCTGTTTGGATCTGATGCTGGTTAACAGGCCTAGCTACACCGCAAGGGGATAGGAAATGTAAGGCTTGTCTAGATGAACACTGAAAGAAAGTCCTCTGGATGAAGCTGGAATTAGATTCCCTAACTTTAGTTTTAACTGAGTTACTCTTTATTCTTTCTGCTCTATAGACTCTATGGCCTTAAATTTTTAATGAGTTTCATGTATGTGAGATTATCAACTATAGATCTGTCAAAATACACTCTTAATACCTTTGCATTTCAGTTGTTTCTGTTAAAAAAGTAACGCGTGGATAAGTTATAAATACTGCTAAGCTTACTGACTTCGATGTTCATTTTCAACTAAATGAGTCATGATCTCCAAAGGTGTTGGGATGTCACTGGGCATCTTTTTTGACTTTTTTGTTTTGTTTGGAAAACCAACAAGAAGTAATTTTTGAGTTCTAGAACAATGTTTCTCAAGCTACATATGCTGAAATGACAGTATTTAAATTTTCTTTTCACTTATATAAAATATATAAAAATGAAATTTCTGGAAAAAATTAAAAATTTAATAAAACCTCATTTATTTAGTAGATTCAACAGATGGAAAAATTACTCTCAGTTATTTAAATGGCTGTAAAAGTTTCTTAGGCTCATTTTTTTGCTTATCTTGTCTCAGAATGGTGACAGTTTGTACACCAGCACCAGGCCATAGGCCACACTTTGAGCTGCACTGTGCTAAAACACCTTCTAGAATCAAGTGAAAACACTCTTGCGGAAGCATGCTTGTGTTTAAAAAGAATTAATTTGTGGCATTCTTTAGCTGTTACACAGAAACCTGTTTTCACATTTTCTTCCTTATCTGGTGGTTTTTACATCATAATCCCAGATTTAGCACTACAAATTGCTAATCAAGTGCAATGATCTGGAGAGTTCACTGTCTGCCAATAAAGATGTAACACTCATGGCAGAAAATGTTGTAAATTTTTTCAGATAGCTTTTTAGAAATTCCTAATTCATTTTCCTTCTACTATTTCAGTGGAGCAGAACATCAAATATTCTTAAGTGAAATAAAGAGTCAGAACATTTTGTTTGATCCAGATTTATTTTACCATACTTGCAAAAAATGATCCCAGTCATTTTTCATTAAGTGTGTTGGCCTGGGGGCGGGGCACTGTTGCTTGTCCAATTAAGAAAGATTTAGCCTTTATGGCTTTATAGGTCTGCATAGCCAATGTCAAGAGGCAGATTTTGAAATAGGCTGCGACATTACTCACAGCCTAAAATACCAAGCCAAATAATTTAAACAAATTTCTTTTTTGACTGAGTAATATTTAGTCAGTCCTGGGGTTTAAAAATAGTTCAGATTTTGACACTATTATGTTAGCTGTTTAGCCCCTTTCCAAACAAGAATGAGTCAGGGACCACATTCGTACAGTTGACAAAGATTCCTGGTGAATATATCAAAGAAGATTATATTGAACACTGCCACATCAGTTGGTAAAGTGAAAATGAACCCGTCTCTTTCTCCTGGTATTGCTACCAAATCCATGTAAGTGACAGATGCAGTTACCTCTGATACCCTTAATGGTAGTTACTAAATTTTCTGTATCAACTATGATGATAACACAAAATTTCTCATTGCTACTCACAGTTGAGTACAGTGTTTAGCAGGGAAAAGAAATAGTCATACACACACACAGATTCTTAAAAATATAACAAATAATACTGCCTGACATTAAGCTTCTCAGAATGTTTTTCTTTCTTTCCCAACTCTCACTGAGAGACTTCTGAGCTGAATGTTAGCTCAGGGTCTAAAACTGAACATCTTTACTATGACACAGAAGACAATGTTCTCGGCTGCAGCTTGCCAGGTTCTCACGTTCCATAATGATGACTGAAAGCACTCTTTGACACAAGAACTTACCAAATATGACTTTGAACATTTAAGTGGGTCATGACCCTAACTTTTAATTTTTCTTACAACCATGAAGATTGAATTTCTGAAAATCCCTTTTCTTAAAATTTCTCTTTCTGAAGCTTATAAGATACTTTTATTTTTTAATAAAAATTACACATATTTCTTTTATGATGATAATACTGCATGTGAACTCTGGAGGCATGAATCACTTATCCTAACACCGTGCTAAATTTTTCCATTTCTCTAATTCCTATTATTCATAGATCTCAGAACTGTTGAATTACTTGAATTTCTCTTTCCCCTGCTCCCTTTCACATTTGGATAAGTTTGGTTAACAATGGCGGCTGATTTTCTACTTTTATGTATTGGCAAGTTCAGCTGAAGTTTGATGATGCAGAAATTACTTTTTCTCTCTATTTATCAGGGCAAGGAATCTGGTTTGTGCAATCAGCACTCATTACCTTATTTTGTCCATGACTTCATCCAGACACTTTTCACAGAACACTATAGCTTTTCTTAGACAAAACTACTCCTGCATCCGGAGGTTTCCAACAGTTATTCTGGCCTGTCAGCTTACAGTGTGTAGACTATTACTTTATAATGTATCGAGAGACATTGTTTCAGCTGTATGCTATGTAAGCAGAGCCTCAAGCATAATTAGATTCCTGAAATCCTTTTTTTCAACCTACGAATGTACAGGTTAAGGAAGCATGAGCCCAAGACTGCCCAAAACTCCAAAATGACTCAAAAATACCTATCGGAAACATTTTGCTGATATATTATGTGAACATATGCCTTACCATCCAAACTAGAACACTGCTGTGAATCAAAGGAGCCACTATTATTGAATTAAGACAAGTGTAAACAAGAGCCATCCTGCATGAGCCAGGACATATGGTCAGCCTACAGATCTATGGTATAAAAGAAGCCACAAGATTTATCTACATTAAGATGTATCTACATCATTTACCTTTTATTTATCTACATTATTTATCCTTTATAGCTTTCTAAATCCCATCTTTTGCAGTATTTAAGTAGCCAAATTGCTGCTTTGAAGTCAAAATATAAAAACTACTGAAGATTTCCCTGTTCTAACCGCTGCTAGGTTTACTTAGTACAGCTCCCACTATGCACACATGTCATCTATAGTTTGCTAGCCTTATTCTTAGCTTGGCACAGTGTCATTGCCCTGTGTTATGCTGCATACCTTTCCCCTATAATTACCAACTTAGTTTTTTCAAACATCTGGACATCTATTAATATTTTACCTGAGTTAGCCCTTAGCAGAGAGTTCTCAAAAGTAAAAGAAATGCCAAAAAAGAAAAAAAAAAAAGAAAAAGAAAAAGGTAAAAGAGAAAGAGTGAAAGAAAGAAAAAGGAAACATACAGGGAGAAGAAAGAATGAATGGAGGAAAAGAAAGAGGGAAAGATGGGAGGAGTGAGGGGAGGGAAGAGGGAAGAAAGGAAGAGGAAAGGTATAACTGTGTTGATACAAACATCCACTGTGAGGAGCCCTCTGGAATGATGGCCTCCTGCATAATGTTTTCTATCAGCAGAACATAATTAAAATAATTCAGAAATAAAAATGTTCTTTTTCATAAAGAAAGTACCTCTTTGGAAGGCATTTGAGAAGTTATCTTTTTTTTTAAGGAGACATCATTAATCATTGTAACATTTTCTGTACTAACAAGATTTTAAACTGGAAGTTTTCACCACAAACACTGAATCCAAAGGAAGGTCATCAAAAGACAAGGGCTATAGAACACAAGAGGAAATTGGCAGAGGTTCAATGAAAGAGGACATTCATTGGGCCCTGTGGAAGAATGTAGGGACTCACCCACAGGTAAGGAGCCATAGGTGGGCATATACAGAGAACCTCTTTCAAGCTATGTCTGGATTGAGACATGAAATACCACATCAGTTTGTCTTTATTTCTTGTCTCAGAGCAATGGAAACAAGGCAATTGAGATAGGATTTAGTAAGCTAGAAAAGGCCCCTGTGTGTAAACAGTGTATATAATACATTTGATGGGAGCAATGCTTGGTTTCTCTTATGTCATATATCTCTAGGTTCAATTGTCTTTGGGTAGAAGAGATGAGGTTTCCATGAGCTAAGAGGCTGAACACCCCAGGGTATTCTGACAAAGTGGCAGAAGAAGAAAGGAATCACTAAAACCAGTTGCCTGCAGAGAAAGCAGGTAGAGAAGAAGCTGTTACATTTGATTGAAAGTTTTTACCAAAAAATAAATAATTCTAGGTAGTTTCACATTTTCTGAAATATTGAGGTTGGTATAGGATGTTACGACATTGGATATAAATATAAGTGTGTAAATGGTAAAGTGGATCAGAAAAGTCAAAATAAATGTGAGGACATTTTCCCTATTTTAAAATAATAATGTAACACTTTCCAACTTACTTGTTTCCCATCCTATTGCAATCCAAAAGGATTAAGGTGGGGAAGGAGCATAATTAGAAATTCTTACTGGAACTCAGGTCCTGAAGTCATAAAAGCTCTTCTTCTTATTTTTTTCTTTTGGTCAAAATAAATAGTAATATGGTATTTTTCCCCAAGGCTATCACTATAGCAATATTTTGAGGCAAGCTAAAATTGAGAAGAAATACTTCAATTTTAAATTCTATGTACTGCAGATAAAGGACATCAGGACATTTCTCAAACTTTAGTGAATATGATAAAACACACTGGAGGTTTGCTTTTTAAAAATGTGGATTCCTAAGTCACCTTTACAAAGATTCTGAGTCTCCAAGCCTGAGATGCAGCCAAGGCACCTGTATCATTAACTTTTATTGTTTCCGGTGATTCTTCTTCAGTCTGCATCAGGCTGACTTCCCACGCCATAATCCTTTGGCCCATCGGACCCATGGACAGCTCCCTGCAGGCCACTGGCACCCACCTCAAGCTCAAAGCTCTAGATTCTCTCTGCACAGCCTAGAGACACAGGGGGGTTAACACTGGAAAGTGACTTTTAAATAATGGAGAATGAAAACCAGTGGGTAAAGCTTCCTGCCTATAGTCCTTTGAGAAATTATTTCAATGCACATTCAACAGTTACTCAGAGGGGTTCTAGTAAGACTAAGCCCTGGGCATCCACCATAGTAACTTTTTTATATCTCTTTGTCCTTTTTCAACAATTCACTAATTCTCTCTATAGTCATGTCAAATCTGCTGTTTAAACCACCCACTGATTTTGCTTGTTTGACCAATTGTATTTTCCTTTTCTGAAAGTTCTCATTGGTTCTTTTCCAAATCTGCCTGCTTATGTTTAAAAGTATTTTATTGCTTACTAATTGATGTGGCTCCATTCTTTTACATGGATTTCTGACATAGTATTTCTATATTATATGTCTCAACTTGCAATTATCTGAAATCCTTGAAGCCTTAAATCTGGTGCTCTTGTTTCTACTCATAAAGCAAAAAAGTTAGGAGAGATATTTGCCTTCTTTATCAGAAGTAAGTGTCACAAAGTCAACAACTTCATTTATGTTGCTTAACACTTCAGGTCTAACGATGAAAAACCCACATTTTAAACTAACTATATTAATCTAACATTTAGTAATAATTAGGTGACATTTTTATAAACTGCAAAACAAAATAAAAGAAAAAGGGCAATATCATTATTTTAAATAAGCTAATTAATTTTGTGACATCCAGTATGTATTTCCAGTCAGATGTCTCATGTTTCAATATTTTAATTCTTTGAGATAGTTTTTACAAAGTTATGTCCAGTGTCTCAAGTCTCTCCTTTGTGTCAGGGCATTGACATCTACGTAGAAAGTATTCCCCTAAGTGTTGTGTTAGTACAAACGGCCAGATGGAGAGTAACAGGAAGCAATGCAGCCCGGCCATTAGATTCAGTACTAACATTGCAGGACATTTTTTGAATAAATTCAAAAATTCCCCAAGATGTGGCAATAAAAAACGACAGGACACTGGTTAAACAAATATGGTTTTGTTAATGTAAAATATTCCAAATGCTTAGCGCTCTGGCTTTCTTAAGGGTCAAGGAAGGCATTAATTATGTGCATTCCTGAACCTAAGGGACCTGAGGGCTTCGTTTTCTGCCTCCTCCTTCTTCCATTTTGTTCCCGTAGAGCTTGGCACCATGCTGGATAAGAACAGAAGAATGATCTCCCTGGTGTTGGACAACAGAGGCTGCTAGCGTTATATCCCTTTACTATAAAATAGCCTTGCCAAAATGAGTTTGGCAACATCCTAACATGTGTCATGTGAGCTACTCCCAATCACTATCCCAAGCTTCCCTGAAAATGCCCCATGGTGCCCTTTTGTAAAAGCCCATCACTTTGGCCACACTGCAGAGAAGGAACAAAGCACAGAGGCTCATCATTCCAGCAGGGAGGAGCACTTCTGTCCTGACCAGGTAAAACTCCAGATGCTGCCCCTCTGACAGCCCCCACCCACTCCCACACATGGTGATTAATATGCCCTAAGAGGCACGGTGGAATATTTAAAAGAGCAGCGAACTATGATGAAACAGACTGAATTCAGGTCTTAGCAATGCTGTTGCACTGTGATTTGGAGATGGTCATTGACCTTTGAATTTCACTTTTCTTATCTGCTAGACAGAGATAATCATTTTTCTCCTCCTGCCTGACAGGGTTGTTTTAAATAGCACAAGATGTTAAATGCATTGTAACTAGAAAGTGTAATACAGCTGATTCTTGAACAATGCAAGAATTAGGGGTGCCGAACCCTGCACAGTAGAAAATCCATGCGTAACTTTTTGACTCCCCCAAAACTTAACTACTAATAGCTTACTGTTGACCAGAAGCTTTGGGAATAACAAAAACAGTCGATTAACATAGATCTTGTATGTTATATGTATTATAGACTTTATCTTACCATCAAGTAAGCTAGAAAAAAGAAAACGTCATTAAGAAAATCAAAAGGAAGAGAAAATATATTTACTATTCATTAAGTGAAAGCAGATCCTCATAAAAGTCTTCAACTTCCTTGTCTTCAAATGAAGAGAAAGAGGAAGGGGAGGGGTTGGCCTTGTTATCTCAGAGGTGACAGAGGAAGAAAGGATGAAGGAGGTGGAAGGGGAAGCAGGAGAGGCAGGCACAGTTAGTGTAATTTTATTGAAAAATAAATCCATGTATACATAGATCCATGCAGTTAAGACCTGTGTTATTCCAAGGCCAGCTGTACAAATAAATTTTAGCAGCTGTTTTATCTGAAAAATACAATAATTATATTATATAATATTACAAAATCACAGTATTCCATAATAATGATATCTGTTCCAACAAACTCACAATGTTAGGAAAACCAAAGTCAATTCTGGTTTTGGTTCATTCATTTATTCAAGCAGTGGCTGTAACAGGAACTGGGATGAACTTGAATAATCAGAGCTGAAGATTAATGTGGAATTCCTTCTTAAACGGCAAAGCACCATGCAGCTGTAAGGTCTTAAAACCGACTCAGAGCCTTGGACACAATTCAGAAGCAAAGTCCACACTGAAAACTCAGCTAAAATCATGCAAATTAACATCTTTTTAGCTTTATGAAAGAAAGATAAATTACTGTATAACTGAAGACTTTCTCCTGGTTACATACTACAAATAATAAGTTAAACATTGTTAAAAATATGTTAAACTATTATTTAAACATTAGTATAATTGGTGCATAATAGTTAACTAAAACACACAATATGACATCCAGAAACGTTCTACTAAATTAGAGAGGGTAAAAACAGTAGATATAACCAAATATTTTAAATTCTACTTTAACATCTAGCCTTCATATGCAAATCAGCAAACATGAATTAGCCTGATGCTCTAAATATGAATCCAAGAATGTGTTAAACAATGGTGCTACAAGAGGTTCTAGTACAGATAGACAATAGCAGATCAATGCATTCTGTCCAGCAGGTGAGATATTTTGCTGTTTGTTAATTCCAGCAAAGAATGGAACTGATATTTCTGTGTCATGAGCAAAAATATACTGGAGACATATGCAGAGTAGAAATGAGGCTGGAATGAATGTGAAAATTAAAGGATATCTAAGTGAACTGAAATTCCCTTCACCTGGGAACTATACACATTTTAAAAAAATAACTTGACTGTGAGTTTATTGCTCTCTTGGCAAAATTAAGAAATCAAGGTCCCTATACTGTTAAGGGAAGTTATAAGGCTAATAAAAGACATACATAGTATTACAAAGCAGCTGAGTCATTATCATTAATCAAATAATTATGAGAACAAAATAACGAGATGTTGATAATATCCCTGCATTGTTTCTAGCCAGTCCTGGAAAACTAAAGATATCGTTTTTATCAGTCTTGTGAGACGAGATTGAGAGCTCAGCTGGAAAACCAGGACCTCAATTGGTCACCTTATTTTCATGCTGCACCTGAAGAGAGCCTTACTCTCACTTCAGACACATCCACCCACTAATTGTCCCCAGTGTATTCACTTCCCCTATCAAAGTGCTTTCTTGAGTCTCGATAATTCATACAGAAAGGACATTATTAGCTCTGCACAGTGATGCACACCTGTAGTCTCAGCTAATTGGGAGGCTGAGGCAGGATGATGCTTGAGCCCAGGAGTTTGAGGCTATAGCATGCCAGGATGGTGCCTGTGAAGAGACACTGCATTCCTTTCTGGGCAACATAGCAAGACCCTGTCTCTAAAAAAGGAATACATAAATGAATGAATGAATGTTATTATCTATATTTTAGTTTTTCATGTATCCCCATGGAGACTAGAGAGATAACCTTTCAGACAGCATTGCCCACACTGCCTACCGCTCCACTGCCAAACACCTCACCACATTCCTAACCCACTCTGTAGATGCAGCCACTTGAGCTCGCTGCTGGTTGGTCACCTCTATTTCTATGAATATTCACTGAAATGACTGAAACTCTAGGTGATTAAAGCTGCTTAGTCTTCCGAGGTCTTAGAGAGTGAAAATATGGCATCATCTCACACTGCACATTCTCCATGTTATGCAATCAAACATTTCAATAAAGTAGCAAACGTGACATATTGGAACAATTTGTAGATAAAATACTGTAAATAGCTTGCTACTAAAGACTTGGCCTTTGTCACCTACATTTCTCATCTTACATTTTTAAATTTAGTTATACCAAGTTGCTTGTAAAACCTGTTTTCTATTGATGCTATTTCTTACTAATTTTACTGATTGCCTTTGTCAGCATTTTTTTTTTTTTTGACAGAGCCTTACTCTGTCACCCAAGCTGGAGTGCAGTGGTGTGATCTCAGCACACTGCAGCCTCTGCCTCCCAGGTTCAAGCGATTCTCATGCCTCAGCCTCCCAAGCAGCTGGGACTACAGGCACACACCACCATACCCGGCTAAGATTTTTGTATTTTAGTAGAGATGGGGTTTCACCACGTTGGCCAGGTTGATTTTGAACTCCTGCCCTCATGTGACCCACCCACCTCGGTTTCCCAAAGTGCTGGGATTACAGGCATGAGCCACTACACCTGGACCTTTGTCAGCTTTTTCATGTGGTTAACTCATTGTGGAAAACTCAGCTCAGCACCATCTCCTCTTCAAAGCTTATTCTGAACCTCTCAGGTGAGCCAGAGGATTGTCTCTGACCTTCCCTATAGCCCTGAGCAAACTTCTCTGCCTTTACCGCCTGGGACTGAAATCACTATGCACTCCTTTAGGAAGAGGACTGCAGATTCTCCTTCTTTGTACGCCCAACACACAGCACAGTGCATGTTATAGATGGGGTGACCAATGGCTACTTCTTGACCTGAAATGAAACTAAAAACAAGGGAGGAGTAGCCAACTTATCAACAGCCTCTAGTCCACTTTTGTCTTTCCAGAACCAGCAGCTAAGTCCAACCTCATCAACATTGAAGGTGCTACCCTTGAGGTTACTGTGCTGGAGTCAGCCACTCCTTGTGGCACAGATACGCACCTTTCTTCCCTTTTAGAAAAGAAACTTTAAATATGATGCATGAGAGAAAGGAAATCTTATAAAACTCTATCCTATCATGCCCAGGAGTCATGCTTATTGCACAGAAAATGGCTCATGGAAAGACTGGATGGCACTGACCTTTGGAAACTGACATTTTACTAGAATGTAATCCTCCCCGGAATTCGTACTTCTGCTTCCTCATTCCAACATCCCAATCTATCCTTCATTCAGTAAAAATCTTTTCAATACCTTCCTACGTGTACCCTAAACTATCCCTCAGGTTTCTCTGAGACTCACACCAGTCAACTTTTTAAAAAATCTATTCAAAGAACTTAATAAATAACAAATAAGACTGGTAACACTGAACATTCTCTTGTAATTCAAAATTTGTCATAAGAGATCTTGACCATTCAAGCAAAGAAAAACAACTAGGTTTTAAGCTAGCTGGGCCAGCTGACCACATTTTGTACTTTAGCTCCTCTTGTCACTGACTCAGTCTGTCTATAATGGAATAGAAATTATGATGCTGCCTTCATTCATGTATTTATCGTGAATCTTATTTTCTTACTGGCCAATAACAGTTCTTGTGGCAGGCTCAATTGTATAGTATTTGAAATAGGCAGAAATATTATTGTTCTTAATTTAAGACAATGTAATGCATAGATATAGTCAACACTTACTGAGATGTAAAGATTAAACGATTCTAAAATAAAATATTTTGGGTAGATATTTAATTTTTGCTTAATTTTTGAGAGGGCATAAAACACATACAATTGTCATCAGGCTTTTGTAGAGAAAAACAAATGCATGCTAACTAAGCATTGCCTAGTTTACAGAACACTCCAAAGAAAGGGTTATGATCAGGAGTTTTCTATTTACTGAAAGCAGAAGTATTGATTCCATTGTAAAATGCCATCGAATTTATAGACTATTGATTTATTCTACTTATTGACGCTTTCTACTTATTTTTCCCCAAATTTATAGATTTTAAAACAAACACTAGGGAAATGCAAAATAGCAGCTTTCTCTTCAGCTTGATAGAATCTTTTCTTGCTTGCACAAAAGTTCCCTGATTCTCTTCGAGGCATTTTGAACAGCATTTAAGCTTCATAGAATGGTTAAAATTGCATGCAGGTATGAGGAAAGCACTTAATTCTTTTTCATGCCAATCAGCAATTTTCCCAGAAGTGCTGCAGAGTTCCTTTGCTACATTTTAGGATCACCTGAAGCAAAGTTTTCTTGCTTTTTATTTCTTTTTAAGAACTAGCACTCAGAATGTGCTTAGACTCATTATGCTACTGAACTGACAGTCAGAGTCCACTATTTTTTCCCAGGTCCCCAGGGAACCAAGGGCTTTAAGAACACTTTCTCCAAATTGTACGTGATTATATGCAAAGTACTCACACTCCCTTTCCTGCTTGTACCAGTTTTAATAACCTATATCTGCCCAGTATCATATGGGGAACTTTCTGTTTCTTGTAATTGAGTTAACTTGTCTTAACAAAGGAGATAATTCAAACCATGTAGATTAAAAATTTCTTAAATAAAATTAAGGTGATAATGAAGAGAAAAGATAGAAGGGGTGTGTGTACCTTTCCCATGAAATAACAGATAAAGTGTTATACCTAACAATAGCTTTGAAATATGTTGGTGGAATACCATGAAGTACATAGTTTGAAATGTCAGTTACATAAATTCAGGCTAGAATCCTTGTGTGAAAATGTACTTGTTGTGAACCCTCTGGACAACTGAATCAGATAAATAATTTTGGCCAAAAGTATAGTGATGGCTCCGGAATAATCATGCAAATTAAAATGAGGGATCTTTAAAAAATATTCACCTGTAAAGATTAGTAAATTTCCAATTAGAAAGCAACCCATGAGCTGTCCCTGTAAGCACTACTCATTCTAACTATTTCTCTGTGCTTTCTGGTACAGAAGGAAGCTGCAAACTATGTTTCCCTGAATTCTGTGAATCTTGGTCTACTAATTAGATGCCCTCTTTCAAGATTTGGAAAATGGAATCTGATTACAATGTAGTTTTTTATACTTTTGGAAGTTGTTGCTGGCAAGGATGGTCATGTGGAGATGCTGGCGTCTTCTGAGCAGTGTCCCTTCCTCCCTTCTTATATGTGCATAGGCAGTTATCACTAGAGGGCTTCCTGATCCTTGCATCACGGTGATGACAGAGTGCACTTGCAGTTACCACTTCCTGTGGTTGGTTCTCACCACCCACTTTCCTTTTATAGTAGTCAGTTCGTCCTTGGTCAGCCAGTGTTAAGGTGCAGTTCCAGAAGTAATTCCTGAAGACACAGACTAGAGAATATTCCTGTAGCCCATTTTTTTCTGCACTTAGTTCTCTATATTAGAACCACTTATCCTTTCCTAGGGTGGTTTCCATTTTCTGCAAATGCAACTTGACTGATCTACAAAAGCAACAGGATACCAAAACACAAAACATTTAAGTTCTTCAAAGGAACACACTAACACAAAACACTCAATGGGACAAGGATGAAAACAAAGGAAGTATTAAAATAGAAAATATAAGACTAAATTTTAAGAGTTAATATCAAATATTTATTCTATTAAAAATAAAGGAAGCTGTGTGTGGTGCCTCGTGCCTGTAATCTCAGCACTTTGGGAGGTCGAGGCAGGAGGATTGCTTGAACCCAGCAGTTCAAGACCAATCTAGTCAATATGAGGAGATTCTGTGTGTTCAAAAAAAATAATAATAATTACTAATAAATTAGCCAAGCTTGATGGCACATGCCTGTGGTCCCAGCTACACAGGAGGCTGAGGTAGGATGATTGCTTGAGCCCAGGAGGTTGAGGCTGCAGTAAGCCATAATCAGGCCACTGCACTCCAGTCTGGGCAACAAAGAGAGATTATGTCTCCGAAAAACAATACAAAACAGAACAAACAAGCAAAGGAGATACAATCTCTTTAAAGAAAAAGACATTTATTGGGTCAAAAACATTATATTAATATCTATAAAACATATTGACTCCAGGTATTAAAAAAGTATAAAAACTATATCAAAATGAATACAAAATGAAGTTTTATAAAACAGGATTAATTTCAAGAGAGAAATTTATAAGGCCAAAGGAATTACACCAACTTTTTATTTAATTGCATTAATGTGATAAATTATATTGATTTATTTTTGAATGTTGAACCAATTTTGCATTTCTGAGATAAGACACACTTGGTCATGAGGCTTTTATTCATTTTGTATTTGCTTGAATTTCACATGCTCATCTTTATTGAGATGTTTGTATTAGGTTTGTATCAGCTTCATAAAGTGTGTTGGTAAGCATGTTTCCCTTTTCAAATTTCTGTAAGAGTTTATATAAGATATTATTCTTCCTTAAATATTTGGTAGAATTCAGCATTTAAAAAAATCTCCTTCTAGAATTTTTTGGAGTAAAATTTATTGATTAAAAATTCCATCTCTCTTAGAGATATAGGAATATTCATACATTTTTTGTTTCAGCTTTATAGCATTTTTAAGGCTTTGTTCATTTTTACTAATTATTACATTTTCTAATTTTTAAAATTTCTTGGCACAAATTTGCTTACTATATTCCTTTATTGTCCTTTTAATATCTATGGTTATATCTCTTTAATTCTTGATATTTGTAATTTGTGTTTATTTATTTTTATTGATTGAGCTTACTAGGGATTAATTTTATTTATTCATTCAAAGAGCAGCCGTAGTTAATGGTGTGCCTGTGTTACTTCATTGCTTTCTGTTCTTATGCATATTATGACCTAGTTCAACTTATTTCACATTGAATTTATTCTTCTTTACCTAGCTTTTTAGAGTAGAAACTTAGAATCATTGATTTTAAACCTTTTTCTCTACTAATATAGGCATTTAAATGATTTTTCTCTACAAAATGCTTTATAAGCTTCCCCCAAATTTTGATATGTTACATTTTTATTATCATTTCTATATCCCTGGGTGATTTTTGTTTGCTTCGTACGTTAGTTAGAAATTTCTGGCTTAATGTCCAAATATTTGAATGTCTGCCATATGTGCTATTGCTTTTTCTTTTAGTTTCTTTTGTGGTCAAAGAATGTATTCTGTAAAATTTCAGTAACTGATATTTTTGAGATTCACATTTTATTTTCCCGCGTTGTGCATCTTCCATGTGCGCTTGAAAAGAATGTGCATTCTGCCACTGTTGATTGCAGTTTTCTCCAAAAGTTGATTATGTCAGTTTGTAGCCAACGTTGTCCAAATCATCTATTTCCTTGTAAATTGTTTTGTCTGATTGTCCTGTCCTACATATAACAATAAGATATTAAACTGGTTATGAATTCATCTATTTTTCCCTTTAAAGTATCAACTTTTGCTTTGTATATTTTGAGAGTCTGTTACTAGATGCATAAAGTTAATATTGCTGTATTCTCCTATTAAATTAATTCTTTTCTCATTATTAAATGACCCACATTTGTTGTGATAATACTCCTTGGCTTAGCGTCAGCACTATTTGACATAGACACAATAATTTGCTTTCTATATGCATGATTTCTTTCTTTTTTCAGTAGGTTTTTGAGGAACAGGTGATATCTGGTTTCATGAGTAAGTTCTTTAGTGGTGATTCTGGAGATTTTGGTGCACTCATCACTTCAGCAGTGTACACTGTACCCAGTTTGTTATTTTCCAGTTTTTTACTTTCTACCTATCTGCACTTTCACATTTATTCTACATCTCTTGTAGATAGCCCATAGTTAAATGTGGCTTTTTTATTCAGACTAATATCTACCTTTTAATTGAAATGTTAATTAATTTTTGATGTAATAATTGACCGATTTAAGTCTATCATCTTGCTACTAGCTTACTATCTGTCCCATCTGGTTTTTGTGTTCATTTTGGTTTTGCTTTTTGTGTCTCTGTTCCTCTTTTCTAGGCCTCTTTATCTAATCAAATGTTGTTGTTGGTGGTGGTGGTAGTGTTGGCCTTCCATTTTATTTATTTTCTTGGCTTTTTGGCTATACCCCTTTTCATTAATTTTTAGAAGTTTCTCTGTGAAGTAAAATATGCATTCTTGAGTTATCACTATGTACTTAGAATTAATATTTATACATAAAACATCATCAAGTCTAATTACATTCACCCATTCTATCTGATAATCTTATTATATATTATACTTCTACATACATTAAAAATCCACTTTACTGTAAGAATATTTGTATGTCAATTTTCATTTGTCTTTTTAAAGAAATTAACTTCATTCGTACCCAAAGATTAATGACACTTAAGTAAACTTGGTTTATGTTCTAATATTTCTAAGAAAGGTGGTACATGGAAATATATCACATGAGCCACAGAAAGGGCCAGATTCTGTAAGGAAAGTAGTCTTTATAAAGGGGTTCCTAGTGGCAGTGTAGAGGATAAACATCCATGGAGGGGAAGAAGGTGAAGGCCAGTTTTGCAGCTATTGCTTCCATCATAATTTTGACCATAACAGAAGCGACGTTTGTATTTTCTTTCTTTGCTTTATGTGTAAATATTTAGTATTTTAATACAGGATTTCAAAAACTACATAAACAATGTAATCAGACACATTTTGTGAGAAAATACAGATTATAAGGTTTTTGCTCTGTAAATGAAATACTGATGAAGAATATTACAGTTTTCTGAAATAGAAATAAATATGTTGAAAGGCAAACACTTCATTTTGTTCTTTGTGAACTCCCTGTGGTTCACCGTGATACAACCCATCTTCATTTCTCAACAAACCTACAGGCAAAAGAGCTTTAAAACTAGGCACTAATTATTGCATACTGTTGCTATGTACAAATCCAGACATTAACTTAGATTATGATTATTTAACACTAACAGGGCCTCTGGGTATGCATACATCAGCACTTTATGTATATTTCTCTTTTATCTAAAGAGCTGTCTGGAATAAGAATATGTCTTATAGTCTGAGCAGATATGTATGGAATTGTGGGCATCCCTGAATACAAAGATAGAATTTCTTGCTACAAATACCTTATTTAGATACAGTTTTGCTGCTTTCCAAAATTAATACAAAAGAAATATTACCTTTAGACTCTTTCATGGATTGGAAACAGGAGTAGAGCTTTAATGGGACTTTATAGCCAGGGATTTTCAAATTTTAGTATGACAAGCATGTGCTGGGGAATCTATTTAAAATGTATATAACTAGACCTCATTCCCAGAGATTCTGTTTCAGTATATCTATCTCAGATGAAAGCCAGGAAAAATTACGTTTAAGCATCCCAGGAGATTCTGCTGCACGTTGTTCTGGGTTCACATTTTCAGAAACACATCTTTGAAGATTTCTGAGTAAAGATGGTGAGATGAATCCAGATCACAGAACCCCCTCCCCAGGACTTAGTGAAAATGACAACAGCAACATTTTAAAACCTGTGCAGCAGCAAGCAAATAAGGAGGACAACCACAGTTGCACATTTCCAAAAGTGGCAGCTAAGAAGAGAAACAGAACTTGAAAATGGTGACTAATATCTCTTAATCAAGTAAAACAGTCTAAGGTTTACTTAAGGACCTGAGAGAATACCATCTTCTTTTTCATTTTCTTAATGTGGGATATAGGAAATGCTGCCAGTGGGAGCTGGTGAAACAAGAGCTGTCATCTACAAGGCTGACTCTACTTAAGGAAGCAAAGCGTCTAGGGGTTATCATTGGATTGGGAGAATTATCTATAGCCAATAAGCATCCATGTTTAAAAATAAAGAACCCATCCCACTTGGTAATGCAAGCTCTGACATCCTTAATAAAATGTCAGAAGGAAGTACAGGGCCCAGTTTTCCAACAAAAACTATACATAATCTTCTCCGGGCTCCTCACAACCCTACTCCATGCAGCCTCACAACTTAGGTCTCAGAAAAAAATGGATAAAATAGCAACTAGTCTGCAGTCGTAGCCATGTGGAGAAGGATGAATTCACGTGTATTGAATTAGAGAAAATAGAAAGTCTGAACAGAGAAGCTTGCATTAATGCATGATCGAGATGAAAAGAAATGTCATGGCAAATTTGCTCATAATCTACAAAAAAAGAAAGGGAGAAGAGAGGAAAGGTAGGAAGGGGAGGGAAGGAAGGTAAAGAAGGGAGAAAAAGGGAAAGGAGAGGAAAGAAAACAACATGCAGAATACAAATAAAAAATCTGGAAAACTAAGAGATAAAAAGATAATTTCACTTTGAGTTTTTCATGTTCAAGATTTGAATAAAAGTATAATATCATGAAAACTTCTCAAATGAGACATGGTTAAGCAACAGAATGATATTAAAGTAAAATTGGATTGAGAGTTTTAAATGACTTATACTAATACTTTTATACCACTAATTAAATAACTTATAAGCAGATAGAAACAGAATAGAGATATCAAAAAATCAAATCTATTGAGGATGAAGAAAAATAAAATAATCATGGAAATTTCAAAAGGAAAACATAGAAAGATCGAGGAAAATGAAAATAAATGACAATATGGAAAAGATTGTTTGTGCTGTAAAAATTCAACGTACTGTCCAGAATTATTATATTTTGCACATGAAGTATTTGCAGCTCTTTGTATATCAACAATATCTCAATAAAGCTGCTAAAATAAACCCTTAACATATGAAATGGAGAAAATGTTCTAATGTATAACAAAATAAGAATTTGTTGACTAAAGGAAAAATCTGAGTTTGACACAACAGAAAACTCTCTGTTTTAGGGGAGAAATGAGTACTACTTACATGATAATTCTTCTAATTATGACCTAAATTTTGAGAATAAGGAAAATCTTTTAAGACATCTGGAAAATATAAGCAAATAAACTACAGGGGAAAAATAAGATCATTGCTAGAGATTTCTTCGTATCATTATATGACTACAATATTTACACCGACCCAGAGATGTAGGTAGTAATTACTTCCAAACTCGCTATGTGTTTTCCAGCCTCTGTTACAGTTAGGCTGAGGCTGTGTGACAAGTGCTGCCTAAACAGTAAGATACAAAGGAACCTGTGCCACTGGAAAGCCCAGGCACTTAAACATGATTATAAATTATCTGCTTTCTCTCTTCCACTGCCTTGGCAGATGTGGTGGCCATATATTCTGGAAAAAACGGGTACAACCCTCTGTTTCCTGACATTCTCTCTCAGTGACTGTGTAGAGCAGAATGAAACTTTTGGTGTGGTAAAACACTAAGATTTTGAGGGTAGATTGTTTCTGTTATATAACCTAGCCTCTACTAACAGGACTCAATCTCATTGTAAGTGATCAAGATCTCCAAGAATAAAGGCAACCAATGCATAGTCTCAAATATGAAAGACCTCAGCCAATTGTGTCTCAATTAGTACCTTTTTATAAAATATGATGAAATTCTCTCAAGGGATATAACAAAATTAGAAACCTAGAAGAAGATATATAGTAAGATAACTGGATGAGCAGATTGAATCTATTTGAAAATAGACTTAAAATTGAACAACTGCAGGTAATACAGAATGGTTGGAAAATGGTATAAACCTTGAGACATAAAAAGCACAATATGTCTAACTAAAAAGCCAAACAATAAAACCAGAAAAAAAGGTTAGGAAGATGTATGAGAGTGCTAATTTTTTCATCATTAAAATAGCAGTTAGATAAGTGATCATCTGTTTTTAAAAATAATTCTAACATCTAAATATTGTTTTAAATTTCTTCTCTAATCTTAGAGAAAACATTTAAGAATTAATATTTCTACTGATCAAAAAATATTTCTCAAACCCATTGCTGTTTTTAGTTTCATGTCAGTTTCCACTTTCCTCCATTACAATTATGAAAAAGAGATGTGGTCCTTAAAATTTAGTATACAGCATGAATAGAAATATTCCATTTCAATAGAATTATTTTTATCTACCTATATATTATGTAAACTAATTCTATTTTTGGATATTCATGTATGGCATATGTGTAGATATGCACATGCAAATACAGTGGTGTTCAATTCATGTTATAAATTCATTCATGAATGTCGAGCTTTAAATGATTTTTTACTCTTTCTGTTTTCTGTATTGACTGAATTATTTTATATTGAACATGTGCTAATTTTATTCCCAAAATTATAAAGCAGTTGAACAAGGAGAATGAGGAGATAGAGAAGACCATAAGTTAATTTATAAATTTATGCAAGCCCAGGGGAAAATACTGTCTGATTATTGTTTTCTTTGAAACGAGGTAAGTTGATCATAAAGTCCATCTGGAAGGGCAAGCAAGAGTGCCCAGAAAAACACTGAAGGAGAGAAGCTAGTCCCACCAGGTGAAAAAAACGTAATGTAAAAACACAGCAATTAGAAAGTGTTATTGGGAGGCCGAGGCGGGCGGATCATGAGGTCAGGATATCGAGACCATCCCGACTAACACGGTGAAACCCCGTCTCTACTAAAAATACAAAAAATTAGCCGGGCGTGCTGGTGGGCGCCTGTAGTCCCAGCAATTCGGGAGGCTGAGGCAGGACAATGGCGTGAACCCGGGAGGCAGAGCTTGCAGTGAGCCGAGATCCTGCCACCGCACTCCATCCAGCCTGGGCGACAGAGCAAGACTGCGTCTCAAAAAAAAAAAAAAAAAAAAAAAGTGTTATTAACACAAGAACAAAGAGAAAGACCAATGAAACAAACTACCACATCTAGGAGAAGACCCTACTGCACATGGATATCTTTGCAATAGGATACAATATGAAAAGAATACAGCTCAAATCAGTGAAGGAAAAACGGACTTTCAAACAAGCGATGTTCAAATAATGGCAAAAGTGTTTTGGAGAAAAAGAATTAAACTGAATCCATTCCTCACACTGAGCAATATGATAAACCAAATGACTCAAAGAATTAAATGTAAAATGAAGAAACAGATAAACATACAAATGACTAACACTATACAAGTGTTACAAGAAAGATGGATGAATCTCTTAATAACCTGGGAGTGGGAAACTTTTCTTATCTATAACTCACAAATCAGAAGTGATAAGTGGAAAAAGGGATGTACTTTACTACTAAAACACACAAAAAAATTACTTTTACCTAAGGGAAAAAAGAAAAATAAATACGGTAATAAAATTACATTTAGAAAAATATATTTGTAATCCATATCACGAAGTATTGGGAGTTCCAGAAAAATTTCTAAAAGTACAGCAGAAAACTATAAAAGTAGAAGAAAAAAATATAGAAAAATGGGCAAGAGGTAACAACAGACAATTCAAAAAAAACAAAATGCAAGTGGTCTTAAATAAATTAAAAGATGTCAATCTAGCTCATAAATTACATTACGGAATTAATTAAGAAAAAATTAAAACAAAATTGACTCTCAGCCATGGAAGAGTCCTTGCTCACAATTATTTCCTTGGTAGAACTGTGCTGTGAAAAATGCCCACACAATGCCCCTGTCAACCAGGGGCTCATTTTTAATCCTTTCATTGTGGCAGTTTGGTGAAGCCTGAGGGTCTTTTTTTCAGAATAATGTTTCTAGTAGCTGAAATAAAATACATAAGTTGACAAAGGAGAACACTTTTTCAAATACTAAACTGATAAAGAGTTTCTTACCAATCAGACTGAAAAAAATCTAAAAGTCTAGGGAGACAGTACTCATATTTTGTGATGCAGATATAAATTGGATCAATCACCATAGAGAGGAGTATAATAGCATCTAGCAAAATTACTTAAATGGATTTGAAGACAAACTATTGATATGTTAAATTTCAACTAATAATAAAAATCTTAAAATTACGTAATAGGATAAAGTAAATAATTATATAAATGATAATAGGAATCAAAATTCTCAGCATAAAATAAAAAATAATATGTATAGTATCCCTTAAGTTTGAATTAGAAGCATCAGTATGAAATTATGTAATTTTTTTTCTTGAAAAGGGCCAGAGCATTGATTTATTCAGTATATATGAGCACACCTAGTTTTCAGATTGTGGTCTGTAAATAGTACAGTCATGTGTCTTTTAACAACTGTGATATATTTTGAGGAATGCATTGTTACATGATTTTGTCATCATGCAAATATCACAGAGTCTACTTACACAACCCTGGAAGGTATACCCTGTTACACATCTAGGATATATGGATGGTATGGCCTATTGCTCCTAGGCTATAAACCTGTACAGCATGTCACTGTATTGAATACTGTAGGCAATTGTGACATAAGTATTTGTCTATCTAAATATAAACATAGAAAAGTTACAAGAAAAATATGGTATAAAAGATAAAAACTGGTACACTTGTACTTATGTGTCCGGAATTGGTGGGTTCTTGGTCTCCTTAACTTCACGAATGAAGCCGCAGACCTTCGCGGTGAGTGTCACAGTTCTTAAAGGCAGTGTGTCCCGAGTTTTTCCTTCTGGTGGGTTCGTGGTTTTGCTGGCTCAGGAGTGAAGCTGCAGACCTTCACAGTGAGTGTTACAGCTCATAAAGGCAGTGTGGACCCAAAGAGTGAGCAGCAACAAGATGTATTGCATACAGCGAAAGAACAAGGCTTCCACAGTGCTGAAGGGGACCAGACCCAGTTGCCACTGCTGGCTCGGGCAGCCTGCTTTTATTCTCTTATCTGGCCCCACCCACAGCCTGCTGATTGGTCCATTTTACAGTGAGCTGATTGGTCCGTTTTGACAGGGTGCTGATTGGTGCGTTTACAATCCCTGAGCTAGACACAAAAGTTCTCCTCCTCCCCACTAGATTAGCTAGATACAGAGTGTGGATTGGTGCATTCACAAACTCTGAGCTAGACACAGGTTGCTGATTGGTGTGTTTACAATCCCTGAGCTAGACATAAATGTTCTCCAAGTCCCCACCAGAGTAGCTAGATACAGCAGGTGGATTGGTGCATTCGCAAACTCTGAGCTAGACACAGGGTGCCGATTGGTGTATTTGCAATCCCTTAGCTAGACATAAAGGTTCTCCAAGTCCCCACCAGACTCAGGAGCCCAGCTGGCTTCACCCAGTGGATCTCACACAGGGGCCGCAGGTGGAGCTGCCTGCCAGTACCGCGCCGTGGGCCCGCACTCTTCAGCCCTTGGGCGGTGGATGGGACAGGGTGCCGCGGAGCAGGGGGCGGTGCTCCTCGGGGAGGCTCAGGCCGTGCAGGAGCCCACGGTGGGGTGGCCGGGGGACGGGGGACTCAGGCATGGTGGGCTGCAGGTCCTGAGCCCTGCCCAGCGGGGAGGCAGCTAAGGCCCGGCGAGAAATCGAGTGCAGCGCCGGTGGGCCAGCACTGCTGGGGATCCCGGAGCACCACAGCTGCTGGCCAAGGTGCTAAGCCCCTCACAGCTTGGGGCGGCAGGGCCGGCAGGCTGCCCCGAGTGCAGGGCCTGCCAAGCCCACACCCACCCCGAACTCCAGCTGGCCCACGAGCGCAGCGTGCAGCCCTGGTTCCCGCTGGTGCCTCTCTCTCCACACCTGCCCGCAAGCGGAGGGAGCCGGCTCGGGCCTTCGCCATCCCAGGAAGGGGCTCCCACAGTGCAGTGGCGGGCCGAAGGGCTCCTCAAGCATGGCCAGAGTGGGCGCCAAGGCCGAGGAGGTGCCGAGAGCGAGCGAGGGCTGCCAGCACGCTGTCACCTCTCACTTATCATATGTACTTACCATAAATGGAGCTGGCAGTACTAGAAGTTGCTGTGGGTAAGGCAGTGAGTGAGTGGTGAGTGAATGTGAAGGCCTAGGACATTACCGCACACTACTGTGGACTTTGTAAATACTGTATAGTTAGGCTATGCTAAATTTATTTTAAAACAAGTTTACTTTCTTCAGTTATAAATTGGCTGTCACTTTGTGTAAATTTTTTACCTTACAAAATTTTATCTTTTTTTAGCTTTTGAACACTTTTGTAATAACACTTAGCTTAAAACACAAACATGCTGTGCAATTATACAAAATACTTTTTTCTTTTCTTTGTGTTTGTTTGTTTTGTTTTGCGACAGAGTCTTTCTCTGTCGCCCAGGCTGAAGGGCAGTGGTGCTGTCTCTGCTCACTGCAACCTCCACCTCCCGGTTCAAGCGATTCTTCTGCCTCAGCCTCCCAAGTAGCTGGGACTACAGGTTCATGCCGCCATGCCCAGCTAATTTTTTGTATTTTAGTAGAGATGGGGTTTCACCATGTTGGTCAGGATGGTCTGGATCTCCTGACCTCGTGATTCACCCACCTCAGCCTCCCAAAGTGCTGGGATTACAGGTGTGAGCCACTGCGCCCGGCCCAAAATACTTTTTTCTTTAATATCTTGATTCTATAAGGTTTTTTCTATTTTTAATTTTTTTTTTTTTTTACTTTTCAAACTTTTTTACTTTTCAAACCTTTTTATTAACAACAAAGACAAAAATGCACACATTAACCTAGGCCTACATAGGGTCTGGATCAATAATATCAATGTTTTCCATCTCCATATCTTGTCCCACTGGAAGGTCTTCAGGGGCAATCTCCTATGATAGTAATGCCTTCCTTTGGAATATCTCCTAAGGGACCCACTTCAGGCTCTTTTATAGTTAACCTTATTTTATAGGTAGAAAGAATACACTCTAAAATAACAATAAAAAGTATAGTAGAGTAAAAACATAAGCCAGTAACACAACCATTTATTATCATTATCAAGTATTATGTGCTATGCATAATTATATGTGCTAGACTTTTATATAACTGGCAGTACAGTAGGCTTGTTTACACCAGCATCGCCACGATCACATGAGTAATGCATTGCACTATTATGGCATGATGGTTGTGATATCACTAGGCCATAGGAATTTTTCAGCTCCATTATAATCTTATGGGACCACGAACTTATATGTAATTCCTGGTTGACTTAAATGTTGTCATGCGTTGCATGACTGTAATTCCCAATGAAAAGAACCAATGCTCCTTGGAAAATGACAGATTCTAGGTTTGGGGTAGTAAATATACAAGATGTGTCTGGAATATCTTGTTGTAACTGAAGAAAAAGGGACTACCAGAGAATTCTGGGTTCAGATGCACACAGGAACACTAGGGTCTCCAAGTGGTCAAAGCTGGAGCAATCTGAGCATTAAAAAGAACAGTGATGTGATGAATTGAAACACATCAGGTGTGCCAAAATCCATGAGATCTTAATGAAAGTAAATGAACACAGTCTCTCCAGTTAACTAGGGAGGTTGTTAGGCTATCACTCTATTCTGAAAATTGGCACATAATGTAAAAGAATCAAGAATTTTTCTTGCCTTTCCTATATGACTGTGCATCAGAGTAAAAGAATATATGAGGAGAAGAATTCCAATCGATCAATGAGGAAGAATAGGCAGAACATCATTTTGCAAACTCAAGTACAAATAATAGACCTATATAGCAATCATCAGCAGCTGAAAACACCATTAGATGAAAGGCTGATGAGAATTCTATGGAAGATAGATCAGGCTGTTAACCCATTAACCCACTGATCAACTTAACATCATGAAGAACATCCTGTGCTTTTTTTTATTATTTTTTTTTTATACAGAGTCTTGCCTTGTTGCCCAGGCTGGAGTGCAATGGCACAAGCTCGGTTCACTGCAACCTCCGCCTCCTGTGTTCAAGTGATTCTCCTGCCTCAGCCTCCCGAGTAGCTGGGATTACAGGCATTTGCCACCACGCCCGGCTAGTTTTTTTTTTTTATTTTTAGTAGAAATGGAGTTTCACCATGTTGGCCAGGCTGGTTTTGAACTCCTGACCTCAGGTGATCCACCTGCCTTGGCCTCCCAGAGTGCTGGGATTACAAGTGTGAGCTATGGCGCCTGGCCCATCCTGTGCTTCTTGATGGTATGCTATGGGAAATACACATAGCATTACCAATGAAATATTTTTAAGAAAAGAAAAAGGAACCTGAATCTCTGAATCTGAATCTGACAAAGTTTCTGGAACCTAAGCAGCAGTTTCAAGGAAGTGAAAGGTTTAAAGGCTTATACAATGCAGGGATGAAATTAGAAGAATCTAGTTGTGAAAAATTCTACAAGGCCAATGGCCTAGTTTCTTCAACAAATAAATTAAAGGAAGTAGAATAATACAAAGGGCCATTAAGTCTTTTGTTTCATTGTTATGAGCTCCCCACAGTGAGTGACCAATCCTTCTGTTTGCCTAGGAGAGCCCCAGATTATCTGTTTATTCAGAATAATTACTACTGTAGCCCCGCCACTCTCAAAAGTGTCCTGATTTGTATGATTGTTGTACACAGTCACACTACCCATCAGCCTATATCACTGTGCAAACACACAGCCAAACTATCATACATCCAACTGTGTATATTGAATTTGTGTAAAGATTATGAGAGAGTAACAATCCTAATTTGTGTGCCCTAGTTTGCCACTGTGTTAGACAGTTTGGGTTACCATAACAAAGTACCACAGACCGGGTGGCTTAAACAAAACATTTACTGTCTCACAGTTCTAGAGGCTGGAAGTCTGAGATCAAGGTGTTGGCAGAATTGGTTCCTTCAAGGGCTGTGAGGGAAGAATCTGCTTCAGGCCTCTCTCCTAAGCTTGTAGGTACCATTCTCCCTACATCTTCACATTATCTTCCTCAATAGGAGTCCATGCCAAACTTCCCCTTTGTGTGAAGGTACTAGTCAAATTGGATTAAGACCCACCCTAATGATCTCATTGTAACTTGATTGCCTCTGTAAAGACCACATCTCCACATTCTGGGGGAGCGGAGGTTAGGGCTTCAACATATGAAACACAAGGAGGGGGATGCAATTCAGCCCATAACAACCGCCAGGACTCCGAATGCTAGAGAAGCAATTAGGGTTTTTGGGTTTTTTATTTTTGGCAAATAATGGGGCAAATCTGAGACTTACAAAGGAGTCAGGTATAGTAGGATAAAAATCCTCAAACCTAGAAGGGAATATCACAGCCTCTGGGGAAAGAGTTCAACTGGGTAAATAACCCTATCCTGAGTTACTGGAGATAGAAGCTCCATCTTGAGACATTGATTGATCATAGGTGGGGTGGGGGAAATCCAGGATTTAAATCCTGTAGCTTGTGGGTACTATTCTCAGTTCTTTCAGAGCTAATACAATCCAATGCCAAGATTGAGGCCACAGTTTATTACAGAAAGAAGTTTGTGGTGGAAAGAAGGCTCTCTCCTGTCTCACTAAGAGCAGCCTCAATAGCTATTGGGTGAGAAGCCCGCAGGCACAGGCAGCTCCAAGTATGGCATTTACAGTGGAAGAACAGACAGGGCAAAACACCAGCTGTGAATAAGTCCTGTATGGTAGAATGAGGAAGAGATGAGGCTAGAAGGGAGAGTGTAAGGACTTCCAAAAAAAAAAGCAACCCTGCTAAGGGAAGAGGCAGGGCATAGAAGATGTGAAGTCTTGTAACTCTTGTTTGTGTGGAGTTGTCATTCAATTCTGTTTTTTGGTATTACTTACCGTTGCTTGTTTTCCCCTGCTATAATTTGACTAAGCAAGATAAGAATTTCACAAAGAAATGCAAAAATTCTAATAAAGAAGAAAATGTATCTTTTTTAATGTGGATAATTTTATTTTATGTATTTGTCTAAGATCATTTTATGTTGCTATAACTGAATAACACAGACTGGGTAATATGTGAAGAGTAGATATTTCTTTAGTTCATGGTTCTGGAGGGTGAGAAGTCCAAGAGCATGACACTGGCATCTGGTGAGGAGTTTATGCCACATCATGACAGGGCACAAGGCATCACATGACAAGACAGAGCAAGCCTGTATGTCAGTTCAGGTCTCTCTTTTCTTATAAAACCACCAGTCCTGTTATGGGGTGTATTAGTCCATTCTCATGTTGCTAATAAAGACATACTCGAGACTGGGTAATTTATAAAGGAAAGAGGTTTAATGGAGTCACAGTTGCAAATGGCTGGGGAGGCCTTACAATCATGGCAGAAGATGAAGGAGGAGCAAAGGGACGTCTTACATGACAGCAGGCAAGAGAGCATGTGTAGGGGAACTCCCCTTTATAAAACCATCAGATCTCATGAGACTTATTCACTATCACGAGAACAGCAAGGGAAAGACCTGCCCCATGATTTAATTACCTCCTATGGGCTCCCTCCCACAAAAGGAGGGAATTATGGGAGCTACAATTCAACAGGACATTTGTGTGGGGACATACCAAAACCATATTATGGGGTCTGCACCCTGATAACCTTAGCTAATACTAATGACTTCTCAAAAACTCCACTTCCAATCAACATATGAATTTGGGGATTAAATTCCCAACCCATGAAATTTGGGTGGCGTAACCAAACCACAGCAGTATTTTTATGCACATATTTTTTCTTAATCACTGGAAGATGTAATTACAATCTTCCAATTTGAAGTTCTTTCTATGGCTCTGAGCCAGACACATATTTAAACTCACTGGCAGGTATTTTAATTGCTTACACTAGTCTATTATTATTTCTATCACATATTAATGCTGGTAACAGACTGGTGGACTTGATGAGAAGGCAGAAAAGAAATGACTTTATCTTACTTTTATATTTTGTGAGAAAATCTCATATACAATACCTTTAATCATGTTTTATCATATCCAGCTGTTATAAGGATACGATTTGCTTAAAGCCAATGGTTTAATTCCAAGAACACGGGTTCTTAATAATGACTGTCCTTTTTGAACAGATCTTCTGTGCTGACTAAAGCTTCCCACATTTGAAACAACATTGACATTGCCTCAATAGAGCAACAATTAAATAACTAGGGTGGAAGTTGGAACTAATGCACATACCTAGCAAGTTGGTAATGATCTCCCATATCACTTAGGCTTTCAAAGCTCTCTCTTTTTCTTAAATCATTTTGTGCTTTCTAGGCAGCCCCCAGTGTCATTCACGTGTCCAAAGGTGTCTCTCTCTTCACCCTCAGAGAAAGCAAATCAACCACCTTTCTTCGCTCATCTGACAAAGTGCCTGATTCCAGCCAGAGACTATGTAAGCCCTTGCAGTGATATCAGTCTCTATTGACTGAATGCTAACCCATGGAATTAGGTAAGGATTAAAAATTAAATACATAAAATGTTTCAAAATTGCTGAAGGAACAGCTGGATGCTGGCAAATAAAGTGCTTCTGTGAAGAACCTGTCAGAACCAGAAAGTGGATTCCAAACCTGGCAGTGGGTTATTTTTTTCTGAAGCAGGCAGGAGATAGAGAGACACTAGGAAAGACTTCCATTAACTTATTTGCAAACACAGGAAATTGGGAGTAATGCTTCTCCCATTCTCTGTTTAACATTGAAGAAACAGAGGCTTCTAAAAGCAGGAGGTGGGTAAGGTGAACGTACAGGTAAGTCCCCCTCAAATAGAGAGAGAAATATAGAAAATAATAGCAAGAAAGTGTTTGCCAAAACTTTTAATACAGGACTATGTCTGCGTAGAGATATTTTAAACAGTTCTTCCATTGCAAGCAATATTGACAAATGACAGTAAAGTTTCACTCCATCTACAGAATGGAGACTATATTAGCTGTCAGCTGCCTACCAAATAGGGACATTGAGAGGATTAATGAGGATCTGGGTGCTACACTGATCGTTGCCATAGAAATGCATAGCTAAGTAGGGTTGTATAAAAGATGTGTCAAATGCAATATTTTTCAGCCCATGGCTGACAATAATGGGAAGACAGAGTGTCCTTTTGCATTAAAGGACTCAATGGATTAGCGTGTCCAATGCCTCTATAGTACTCTCTCACCCTCTGTTGTGTGTGTGTGTGTGTGTGTGTGTGTGTAACTTTTAGTGGAACCATCAGCCTGAATCTAAAAGGCCTTTAACAGAATTGATTCAGCCCGTGTCAGTGGATTTTCATGACCTCAAGTAACCTCAGGGCTCAGCAAATGAGTGGGGTATATTCATCGCTGTCAACACAGTGTCTTCATAAGCAACATGGATTTTAAGCCTCTATTTTTTCTGTTTTACAGAAGTGTAGGGGGATTTTTGTCTTACCTATTCTATTGTTTTCTTTTTATGAATATAAATCTAAACACTTTTCTTTTTTTATCAGATATCCATGTGAGTCTATTCTACACATCCATAAGAAAACCTTATACCGATGCTTACTGGTTTTAAAAGAGGAGATGTCAAACTAAAGAATGGAGAAGAATTTGCAAGGAGTGGGAAAATGCCACTACCCTGCTCAGAACCTTTACTGCAACCCAGACTGTGCCTATATCTTAGGAGTGCAGATGATTGAGATGGTCCAAGGGAATCCAGAAGAGAGAGGAGAGGACCCAACAGCATGGATGGTGCATGCTGAGCACTTCTCAAAGGAGAACCCATGGCAGTGGATTCGGTCTGAACCTCTTACTGTAATTATACAGCATAGCTGGCAGGGGCTTGCCTTATTTACATGCCACATGGAGCTGCAGTGGCACCATGTTATTCTGTGTTTTGGGAGAGGTGGATGTGAGTGTGGGTGTGGGTGCACATGCATGGATGTATCGGACTGTGAGAAGGTATGAGCTGAGGCCTAACTGTTCACAGCAGAGGCAAAGTCCTATCATGAACAAAAAAAGTGAGATGGGTTGGAGGGACCCTACTTCAGGCCATAGGTAAGCAGGGCTGCCAACAGAAGGGAATGGAAGTGGGTGAGCATGCAGAGTTCTTTCCGTTTAGTCAAAGAAGGCAGCAGCACTAACAGCCCAACCAGTGACAAGTGCAAATTAGAAAAAGGACACTTCCACTGGGCATTTTACTCCCATCAGCTAAACATTTCCCGTTGTAAGTGTTAGTCTGTTTAGGCTGTTATAACAAAAATGCCATAAATTGGGTGACTTACAAACTACAGAAATTTGTTTCTCACAGTTCCAAAGGCTGAGAATTTCAAGAACAAGGTGCCATTAGAAAGTGGGGATTAGGCACTAATCCTCTTCAAAGGCCTCACCTCCTAATACTATCATTTTGGGGTTATCATTTCAACATATGAATTCTGTGGCCCACACACATTCAGACCACAGCAGTAAGTACACAAGTCTCTGACAATTGTGAAGGGCTGTCACTCCCAGGAACTATGCAGTGCACAATTTGTGAGACCCTAAGTGGCAGCGTGGAGTGGTAATTGCTGCTGCTGCTGTTCTATGGACCTGGCTGCTGGGGCAGGCCCCAATGTGACAGAGTCAATATGTCAAGAAGAACTAGACATCTGTTCCCATCCTTCAGCAGCAGTGGGTCATAAATGGGTTACCTGTGCTGGCCAGGACCTTCACGGGCACAAATCAGCCCTGAGCAGTACTTGTCAGGCCCAACCACATGAACATTTGCAGGAATAATGAAGGCTCAGGAATTAATGACCATAGCAGATGTGTGGGCTCTATTGAATGCCTATCTTAGAAAAAAAGGAGAGTTGGAAAACTAATAAGCCAAGCATTTGTTTCAAGAACTTAGTAAAAGAAATGGCCAAATAAACCCAAGATAAGATGAGATAGGAAATAATAAAGAAGAAACTAACCCCAACAAGAAAAGTGAATTTATGGGTCAACCAAGTGTCCCATAGAAAGACTTGTTTCTTCCTATCTCTCTGTCTCTCTCAAGCACACATGCTCAATCTGAAATAAACATACACACTCACATTCTGGAAACCTGTGTCCCTGCTTATGGGAGGAAATTTGCAATCTCTGATCTACTTCCTGAGGTTTAAATGTAGAAAAATAGAAATGTCCATAAATGTGAATGAAATTTCAGAGGCCAACTGCTTAAATTGATAGCTGTTCATTCCAGCAGACGAAGCCTCATCATGGTTTTTGAGCTGCTGTGCACAGAAAGAAGACGGCACATCATTTGCCAGGCCCAGGCCGGCCAGCACAGACACATGCCTCAGCAGCACTGTAAGACATTAGTGAAGGCTGAAGCATTTTGCCATCTGGGCAGCGTGGGTGGTGTGCTTTAAGTCTGGTGCTTATGTTTCTGGAAACAGACATACAACCATCAGGTTGGCTAAACTTTCCTCATGCTTTGTATTAGAAAGGGAGAGAATAGATTACAGGAGACAATGACAATGATAAGATGATTTCTATGGGTTACTGCAATTCAACCCCTTGTAATAACACATTGATTTCAATGTTTCCCCTACACAAAGAATTCTCATATGTTGCTGATGGTAAATGATGCCCCAATATTCAGTCAATCTAGGCAAAAATAAAGTCCACTAAATGAAAGAAAATCACTCAAGCTGAATTGGCCTCATATAGAAATGGCTCAAGGGTTAAGAGAGGGAGCACATGCTAAGATAAAGATTACAGGGGAAATTGTGTTTATTTAATCAAGGCCCAGATGGGCTGAAGGCAGAAACACAGCTCCCTGATTTGCATAACTTTTTCTCTCTGAGCCATAAGCAAGGGCTTTTCCAATATCCAAGGATAACCTCTGAATTCAAACAAATCATTCTTCTGACCTATGGCCAATCTTTCAGCCTCACACAGATGTCTCCCTTTATGTATAAGGAAGGAATAATCATATTACTCAAACTCAAATGTTCACTTGGGATTAACTAGTATTTAAAGTGCTCTTCTTTTAAGAGCCATGCCATGCAAAAGGGAAGTGGCTTATACATATAATACAGCAGTTTATGGAAAAAGACTCCATGGTGTGGTGGAAAAAACACTTTTCTAACAGAGCAACCTGGATCCCAGTCCTGGTCTGCCACGATTTAGCAACATGACCATGGGTAACTCACAAAAACACTGAGTCTCAGTTTCCTCATCTATAAAGCAAAACATCTGTATTTGAGGAGTTTTTCTTTGTCAAATTACTATATCACCATGACCAATGCATACATATGTATTACATATGATATTGATATGATTATTCCTTTCATATAGATAGACAGAAGATATAGATAGAAAATAGATAATAGAAGATATTGATGGATGAAAGAAGATATAGACATGAATAGATGATAGAGGATATAGACACATAGTTGTGATAATGTAGCATAGTTTCTTCCCAAAATGTGGTAAAATAAAGAAATGTTTGACCTAAAGATTTCCCATTTTATTGAAAATTATGAAATATATTGAAAAATACAATAAAACTAAACTGAGCCAAAGTTGTTGCAGCAACTTTACAATTGCCTAAAGTCGTTTTCAAATACTTAAGCAACAATATGCACTAAAAAATAGAATATTTGAAATACAGAATTGAATAAATGATGCACTGAAAGTTATAAAATTATTTGTGAATTAAAAATACATAAAACAATGTAGTGAATTAATCTTTAAATTTAACATATATTTATTCACTTATTTATTTCATTGGTATTCGTGCAGCACCTACTATGTGCCAGATGTTGTTCTGGGGGTACCACAAGGGATTAGAAAGAATAAGTCCATGTGCTTTTTAGTTTGAAATCTGTAGCAAGTGGAGGTATCTGCTCTGAAGCTAATGAAAGTAAAGTAAGGACATAAAGAGAGGCAAGGGGGAAGTATCATAGACGTTGTGGCTGTGTGCATTTGGTTGTGCCAGACCCACGTCACCTACACTCTCTTCCACATCCCAAAGGTCAGATACTGGGAACATCTGCAGCTCTCTTGGAGTCTTTCTTTCCTGTGGGAGCACAGGGCATCTTCCCAGGCGGAAGTCAAGGTCTTAGAGAGGTCATGCCCCCAGAAGTGACGTTCACCCAAGGACAGGAAGGGAGATGGAGAATAAAGCTCTAGCTTGCTCCCCTGTGGGGAAGGGGAACTCTGAGGGGTGTGCTGGGCTTCAGCTCCCTCCTTGCTTGTTAGTACACCCTGTCTTGCGTTTCTCCTCTTCCCATCTCTGCTAGAGAAGCTTCCTGGGACCACCTCCCACATAAAACTACTTGCCTCTCTAATCTTTGTCGGAGAGTCGGCTCCTGCAGAATCCAGAAAGGAAGCCCTCTCTGATGAGAGACTTGAGCCAAGTGAATGAGTCACACAGATACCTGGGTGATCCCAGGCAGAAACCCTGGGGTGGGTGGGTGTACAAGTCAGTATGCTGGGGATTGCCACAGACCCCTGTGGGAAATTACACATACTAAGATAAATATTATTTAGAAGTTGGAAGAACAATAGAGGGAGAGATCCATACATGTGTGAGGATCAGAGAAAGTTGCTTGGACTGTATAACATTTAAAATGGACATTGAAGAACATTGACAGGATAGAAAGCTATTTCAGATGGAAGGAACCCATGAGCAAAGACGTGCAGAGTGGAGTCCGTGGAACTTGTCCAAACAATCAGTAAAATGAAACAGAGAAAATACATGTTGGTTCACCTGCCCCAGCCTGCACGTACCTATTTTCACTTTACTAAAGCCTTGTTAAATAGTTTATTGAAGGCTACACTGATTGAGGCTACATAGCAAAAACTATGAGTGAAAGAAACAAAACGTTGGTTTTAAAGAAGCACTTGCTCTAGCTGAACAAACAAGCCATGCCTGCATGGAATATGAATATGCCAACAGATACAAGACATAACGAGTACCTACTTACCTGACATGTTCCTGCAGAAGTCCAAATGAGGGAGTCACATGGTGCATTGATACAAAAAGATGAGTTTTGAGTAGGTTGTTGCTTGTCAACATGTACCTATTTACCGAGGCCTTTCTGTTCTGTTCACAGATGAGGAAGCTTGGGTAGGAATCTTTGCACTGCCCCCTCCTGGCCATGACCTCAGTGGTATCCATTTCTCTGTGTCTCATGTATCTCATCTGTATGTAGAGACAATCACTGTAATACAAATACAGTGTTAACAAAACACCAGGAATTCAGTCTAGTTCCTGCTGCTCACCCCACACAAAGCCAATCCCTGAGACAATGGGTATTTCCAAGGAAGAAGGCTTTAATTGGGTGCTACAGCCAAGGAGGTGGGAGATCAGTCCCACGTCCATCTTCCTGACTGACTAAAACTAGGTGGTCTGTATAGCAGGGAAAAAATGTAAACCATGTGTGGGAAAATAGGAATTAGGGAGGGATAAGGAAGAGGAGTTGATCAACAGGAAGCAGGTGGTTGGTTAGGCAATCATGAGGGGGCGAAGGGTCTGAAATCTTATTGTCCAAATGCAGTGATCTGGTGAGTTGCAGCTCCTTGCTACTGTCTAGGAGGTCTGATGGTTGGTTTCCTGAGAAGGGAACTCAGATAAGACAAATATAACTTTCTCAAGTTTAAGACTGGGATCAGTTTCTGTTTATTTAAAGAAACCATAAACATCAGCTCTATAGGACAACTGGGTCAATTTCAACAGCATCTACCTCATAGCAGGTGCTCAATAAATGCTATTATTTCCTCTGCCTCTTCCTTCTTTTTCTCCTTTTCTTTCTCCTTCATTACCACTACCTGAATGCCTTTCCTTTCTAGAAGACACCACTTTTAGTTGTCCAGCACAGCCCATTCTTGGCCTGCTGGTCAGAGGAGTGCCACCTACTCTTCTGGTAGACAGCCACATATTTGGGATTATAACTGACTTCTTGGAGATATTCCTCTAATAACTTACTTTTCTTTTTGCAATCTACTGTCTGCTAACCGTCTATGGCAGGAACACACAAACATCCTCAGTGAACATTCTAAAACACATATACACCCCGAAAAAGTATCAAAGGAATTAACATCCTCACTGAACATTCTAAAACACATATACACACCCAGAAAAAGTATTAAAGGAATTAAAGAAAGGAATTATTTATCTGTAAAGTGTGGATAGTAATAACACGTACCTCAGAAGACTCTTGTATTAAATGAATTAATGCAGGGAATGCTTCAAATATGCCTGTCCCCATAGTAAGTGTTAGCTGTTATTATCAACTTTATTATCCATTCATTTTAAGCTTAAAGCAATCATTTTATACCATAACTGGCTGCTAATATTGACCTCCAATATCAAGATTATTAAGTGGTTATATTTACTTAAAAGTTGACACCATAATTATAGGGGGAAATGGCGCAGCTATGGAAAACACCCAACTAGACTGTTAAATCCACAGGATCTAGATTGGCAGAACAATTATCTTTTCCCTAAATGAACATTTTCTACCAGTTATAAAACCATCCTATCCATGCCCAATGTTTTCCATTCAATAGCTTTCATATTTCATCAATAATTTGTGTTTCATGTGTCATTGCATCACATGTGTTTGTCAGATAAAATAGACAACTAAATAACACCCACATTGTCATTGTCATTTTCATTAGTTGAGAAATTCAACTGAAAACATTTTTTTCTGGAAGGTTGTTCACTTTTAGTATTTTTAACACTTTAACATTTATGCCTCCTGTAATTAGCAATATTTTAAAACCCACTGATGATTCAAAATTTAAAAATGAACATGAGGTTTGATGTAAAAGTCAAAGCCTATAATTGGAAATAAATAGGCCTGAAGTTTTTGCACTCTTTGGAGAAACTCATAAGATTTCTCTCTAATCCACAGGAAGGGAAGTGTTGTTTCCATCCCATTAGAAAGCATAATATCAAAACCAAATATAAAATAGTGATGTGTAGCAAATTCTAGTTAAACTGTGGGAATTTCTAACCAGGACAACTTCCCACCACTACCTACAACATTTCAGCCAGTTCCTCCTGGATCTAAGCTGGGCTTATCTCAGTTAATCTATTCTCAATTTATTACTCAAACTAACAACTATATTCAGAAGGGCTGATCTCCTGTAAAAACATAATAAATAAAGTAAAAACAAAATTCTGGTCTATTAGAAAGTGCTGGAGAAATTACTCTGAGATTATGTATTCTATTAGAGCATTCATTTCACTGTTCCTTCCTTGATGTTTAAATTAGAAATTTGAATAAAGGAGTAAAGTATCTGTACAGTATGCAGGTACCTATAACGGCTGACCTTTTAAAAAGAGGTATTATAGAAAAAACCCAGTGAGGATTTCTTTTTTCAGGTTTGTATGTGTGTGCATGCACATGTGCCATTTCAGAATTATAAATGGAATACATACCCATTTTAAAATCTAAAATTATAGAAAAATATTAATAAGAAAAAGTCCTCTTGTATTAGACATGGCTTAAAACACCTTCTATGTTCTTTTTCTTCCTCTTTTAGTATCCACTGCATTTCAGTATGGCACACTGAAGCCCAGCTCAAGACAGTCTTCTCTGGGATCTGTTGTAGCTCCATGAGGGTATCCAACTAGAAGTGATATATACCTTCTAAATCACATTTTTATAAGAAATCTATTTATCCCACATTTCCATAGTCTATAGCACAGATTGGCATAGTGGACCAGCTTTAAGCAAATGGACAAGGACCATACCCTCAGGAATGTTAGAGAAACAGAGTTCTTGAATGAGTTTTAAGAGCACAGTCTCCTACCAAATCTAAACTACAAGCTTGCGTCCTGACTACTGAATGAGAAATAATCACCCTTCTGTTTCATTTGAGCCACTACATTATTGACTTCTTCATTACCATAGTTTATTCTCTAACTTACACATCGCTCTATACCCTTCTATCCTAAAATGATCACACCTATGCTTTTGATGTTATACTCTCCAATATTTTTAAGTCCAATATTCAACTTAAAAACAAGAACGGTTGAAATCTAACTTTCTCTTTTTCTCTCTCTCTCCCATCTCCAGTTTTGCATTATTTTTGATAATCTGACATTTAATCTAATGTGTGTTCTATGACATTACCAAATCATCCTGTTCATCAGTATTGTAGGTCATTATTAAAATGATGTTTTTCATTGTCATTTAAAGGGCAATACTCAATATCATTTTAAGGATATTCATTAATACTATATAATAATAATAATACCAATGCAGCATAAATTTGATAATATTTTCTAAAAATACATTCCTAGAAGCAGGTAAGAAACATTAATCTCTTTATACGACAATTGTCTTATTCCTAATTCATCTTTTTCATGGCCATAGTAAATATCAATATTTTTTTTCGGTGAAGAATTTCAGTAAAGTTATTTTTTTAATAATAACTGCGTCTATATTTCACTGAGGAATATTTATTGTTTCCCCCAGTAAAAGACTACCTTGCCTATGTACAAATTCTTGCATCACCATTTATTGCCCCAAAATTCTATATACATTTTAAGATTTTCTGCTGCAGTTTAGTACAGCAGAAAACAGCAACAAAAATATCTGAGGTCATGTGTGTTCCTTAAAAATAACTTCTTTTGTAGGTAAGTGGCGTTATTTCTGAGGGCTCTGTTCTGTTCCATTGATCTATATCTCTGTTTTGGTACCAGTACCATGCTGTTTTGGTTACTGTAGCCTTGTAGTATAGTTTGAAGTCAGGTAGTGTGATGCCTCCAGCTTTGTTCTTTTGGCTTAGGATTGACTTGGCGATGCGGGCTCTTTTTTGGTTCCATATGAACTTTAAAGTAGTTTCTTCCAATTCTGTGAAGAAAGTCATTGGTAGCTTGATGGGGATGGCATTGAATCTGTAAATTACCTTGGGCAGTATGGCCATTTTCACGATATTGATTCTTCCTACCCATGAGCATGGAATGTTCTTCCATTTGTTTGTATCCTCTTTTATTTCCTTGAGCAGTGGTTTGTAGTTCTCCTTGAAGAGGTCCTTCACCTCCCTTGTAAGTTGGATTCCTAGGTATTTTATTCTCTTTGAAGCAATTGTGAATGGGAGTTCACTCATGATTTGGCTCTCTGTTTGTCTGTTGTTGGTGTATAGGAATGCTTGTGATTTTTGTACATTGATTTTGTATCCTGAGACTTTGTATCTGATCTTTGACAAACCTGAGAAAAACAAGCAATGGGGAAAGGATTCCCTATTTAATAAATGGTGCTGGGAAAACTGGCTAGCCATATGTAGAAAGCTGAAACTGGATCCCTTCCTTACACCTTATACAAAAATCAATTCAAGATGGATTAAAGATTTAAACGTTAGACCTAAAACCATAAAAACCCTAGAAGAAAACCTAGGCATTACCATTCAGGACATAGGCACGGACAAGGACTTCATGTCCAAAACACCAAAAGCAATGGCAACAAAAGCCAAAATTGACAAATGGGATCTAATTAAACTAAAGAGCTTCTGCACAGCAAAAGAAACTACCATCAGAGTG